>NC_051083.1:136719192-137923062 GCF_004664715.2 Peromyscus leucopus | reverse complement strand
ACAGTAGGGATGAAGCTTCCAATAGAGTAACAGCTAGATTTCTTCATATTCTATGACTCAGTATGTGATGTCTTCAGTACTATCTTCAGTAGTCTTACTGATAGTTCTGGGGAATAGGGTTACCAATAGCATTGGTGAAATATAATGTTTGGGATCTATTGGACCTCATTGGCCAACAGTTATAAAAGAGGTAACTTATTCTTGGTAGTAGGGGTTTTATTTGGTAGTGTCTGCTGTCTAGTTGTGATTGTCCCTATTATAGGGTAACTCCATTTAAACTTCATATATGAATATTTTATTCTATCAGTTCTGTTCTTCTAGAGAACCTTGACAAATATATTTGTTAAGAAAGTTGTCAATTACCTATCATCTGTAAGTATTCTAAATAAAACATACATATCCAAATCTTTAAAGATAACATCCACATTTGAAGAAAACATGATATGCTTGTCTTTCTGAGTCTGTGTTACCTCACTCAGGATGAACTAATTAAGGACCATGGGAGAAGAGAAATCTTTCAAAGAATGGGAAATAGAATATAGTGTTATAAAGGGAAAGTAGAAAGAGAACAGGAAGTATTAAATAGGATAGGGATGAAATGGCATGATAGAGAAAGGAATATGGAGAGGTCTAACTAATACCAAAGGCCTTTTGAAAAAGCCATATGGAAATTATAGTACTGTAGAAGCTTGTGTGTGGGGTTGAGATTTATTAGAGTAGCTTATGGCTGTGGTCCTGCTAGTCAACAACGGCTGGTCTACCAATGGAAAGTTCAACAATCTAGTACTTGTTCAGTTCCACAAGGCTGATATCTCAGCTTGTCTTCAGTGTACATGGGAATCCTGAAGAAGTAGGCTCTAATGCCAGTGAAGAAATGACTTGCTAGCCAGAATGAAGACAAACAGGCAAAGAGAGAGATAAAGAGCTTCCTTCTTCCAAGTTCTTTATATAGACCATCAGCAGAAGGTATGGCCCAGATTAAAGATGATTCTTCCCACCTCAAAGATACAGATCAGAAGTGTGTCTTCCTACTTCAAATGATTTAGTTAAAAAAGTTTCTCACAGTATACCCAGATGCTTGTGTTTTAGTTAATTCCAGATGTAGTCAAGTGACAAGAATAGCCACCACACCATGGTTCAGTTGCCACTGCTTTTCACACCATTTTTTTTAGCTGATTAACAAAGTAATGGGTATTATTGTGACATTTTTATACATATATTTATTTGGACTTTGTGTTCATTCTCTTCCCCCCACCATTGGCACCCTTCATCTCTCAAAACAGTTCCCTTCTGCTTTCATAGTGTGTGTATGTGTGTGTACTCTTTTTTTTAAAAGATTTATTTATTATGTATACAGCATATATGACTGCAGGCCAGAAGAGGGCGCCAGATCTCCTTACACATGGCTGTGAGCCACCATGTGGTTGCTGGGAATTGAACTCAGGACCTTTGGAAGAACAGTCAGTGCTCTTCACCTCAGAGCCATCTCTCCAGCCCCGTGTGTGTACTCTTAAAGCACTTCTCTCATAGTAAATTCTCATTTAGAATGAAAATTTGCATTTTTCTAAGGATGATGAACATTTTTTTAAAAGAGATTTCTTAGATGTTTTTATTTCTTACTGTGAGAACTATGTTCATATCTATGACCTATTTTTAAGTTAGGATCATTATTTTCTAATACTTTGGGGTTTTGTTGTTCTTTGTATAATCTATATATTAATCTCTATCAATATATAGTTGGTCAACATTTCTCTTCTACTCTTTGGGCCTCCTCTTCACCCCATTGATTATTTGCTTTTACTTTAAGAAGCTTTTTAGTTTTTATGAGTCTTATTTTTCAATTATTGGCTTTAATTACTGAGCAAATACAGTTCTATTCAGAAAGTTCTTTCTTACACCTTTATCTTATAAGGTCCTGCCTATGTTTTTTTTTTTTCTATCAGTTTCAGTATTTCAAGTTTCACATTGAGGTCTCTGACCCATTATCCATTTGGAGTTGATTTTATGCAAGGTGGTAGACATGGTTTTAATTTCATTTCTTCTACATATGAACATCCAGTTTTCCCAATATTATTTGTTGAAGATAATGTGTTCATTCTTCTAGTGTGTATTTTTGGCATCTTTGTCATATCAGAGGATTCTAATTACATTCACTTCATATTTGAGTATTCTATTTTGTTCCATGGATCTACATGTCTTTTTTGCTACTACAATGCTCTTTTTTTTCTGTATTATTACTATAGCTCTGTATATAGCTTGAAATCTGATATGGTAATCCCTCCAACATTGGTCCTTTTCCTCAGAATTGCTTTGGCTGTGCAGGGCCTTTATTGCTTCCATATGAATTTTGGGGTTTTTAAATTTCCTTTTCTATATTTATTTTTCATATTTGCTTGTGTGATTTAATTCCTCTACTTTATCTTTAAGTACTAATATTCTATCTTCTACTGATTGATTCTTGCAAAGCATTCCTCTGAGTTTTCTAGTTGAGTTATTGATGTTTTTCAACTTCTTCATTTCAGCTTGAATTTTATTCAGTATTTCTGTCTCTTTATGAATGCAGTTTTAAACTCCTGAATTGTCTTTATCATTTCCTGGTGTACATTTAGGCCAGTCTTTCTCAACCTTCATAATGCTGCAAACCCTTTAATGCAGTTCCTCCTGTTTTGGTGACCCCCAACCATAAATTTATTTCATTGCTACTTCATAACTGTTTGCTACTGTTATGGATTATAATATAAATGTCTGATATGCAGGTTATCTGATATGCAACCCCCAAAGGGTCACAACCACAGCTTGAGAACCATTGATCTAGGTAATTCTCATTGAGGGATATTTCTACAGACTGGTGGATATAGAGATGAGCATACTATCTTGTTCTTCAGTGTGTGTGTGTGTGTGTGTGTGTGTGTGTGTGTGTGTGTGTGTGTGTTGATCTGGGCATGTAGACTTCTTTCATTGCTTGTATGTCTGATGTGAGATTCTAGGCTGACTGTTGTGTGGAAGTTTGGTTTGTTTTTTGCTGTTGTCCAAGCTTGGATGATTTCAAATCTGGTATGAAGAGTTGGTACATTAGTCCTTTAGGCACTTAGTGCTGATTTTTTTTATTGGAGTGGTGGGAGTTATTCTAGTTTCAGTAGTAACCAAGAAAGCATGCAAATGTGACTCCTGGGTTGTTCTGCCTGGGCTCATGCACAAGCTGTGCTATATGATCTAGGCTTGGGAGTGTGAGGAAAGTTTGGTAGCAATCTGGAACACTCATCAGGCTGAGCTGGTACATAGTGTGTGTGACCAGGGCTAGATCTGAGAATGGGGAAACAGCTCAGGGTTGGGATATTGGCATTGCATTTTAAATCCAAATCAGTTAATGCTTTTTGTGTTCTAATTTTGTACCTTAAACCTTACTCCTTGTACATTGATGGTGAAGCATTTATTAGTGGCAAGAACAGAGGTTGATAGCTACCCATATTAGCTATATATGCATATAGCTTTGAAGATATGTTTTGGCCCATAGTGTTCTGGCAACCAGTTTTAAATTTAGTTATTTGTGGTGTCCACCACAAAGTGCCTCTAAAATGTCTAACCAAAAGGAGTGTAACTGGCCAAGTGCCCAACTGCTGCATTCCTTAATCCATTATTATTTTTCTTGCCAAAGCCACAGTTCCCATGGATGGCTCCCAAGTACTGAATGAACAAGGCAAGAATACTAATCAAGACCATTCCATGGAGACCTGGATTCTTCTAATGGCCATTTTTGGCTTGAGGGCTCTCCAACAATTTTGCTGAAACTGTACAACTGCATTGCAGTCTAAGATCTTGCTTACATCTCCTTCTTCAGGAATTAGTCCTGCATCGTGTATGATAGTTGTCCCAGTTTTTTTAACTCTCTCTGCATATTCCTTCACATGGGTTTACCCCAATAACTTTCTTGCATATGTATTTCTATCTTGGCGGCTGTTTGTTTTATTTTTTTCCCTTTTTATTATTATTAACAATTTTTCTATTCATTTTACATACCAACCACAATTCCCCTCTCCTCCCTTTTCCCACTCCCAGCCTTCCCCCTTAACCCACCCCCCTTCCCACCTCCTCCAAGGCAAGGCATCCCATGGGGAGTCAGCAGAGCCCAGTACATTCAGTTGAGCAGGTCCAAGCCCCTCCCCCTGCCACCAAGGCTGCTTAGGCTGTCACACCTTAGGCACTGGGCTCCAAAAAAGCCTACTCATGTACCAGGGACAGATCCTGATCCCCGTGACCATGGGCCGCCTGAAACAGTTCAAGCTAAACAACTGTCTCACCTATCCAGAAGGCTAGACCACTAACATGGGGGCTCCACACCTATTGGTCCACAGTATATGGGTATCCACTAGTTTGGCTGGCCATCTCTGTACATTTTTCCATTGTGATCTCAGTGTCCCTTGATTATAAAATCCCTCCTCTCTCTCACTGATTGGACTCCTGGAGCTCAGCCTGTCGCGCCGGCTGTGGATCTCTGCATCTGCTTCCATCAGTCACTAGAGGAAGGTTCTATGATGACAGTTAGGGTATTCAGCCATCTGATTACCAGAGTAGGCCAGCTCAGGCACCCTCTTGACTATTGCCAGTAGTCTAAGGTGGGGTCATCCTTGTGGATTCCTGGGAACTTCCCTAGCACTCTGTTTCTCCTTATTCCCATGATGTCTTCATTTATCATGGTATCTCTTTCCTTGCTCTTCCACATTTTTCCTGTTCTAATTCAAACCTTCCATTTCTCCTATGTTCTACCAACTCACAAACTCCTCACTCTATGAAGCCACTCATACTCAAACTTACTTTAATAATATTCAGTTTGGATAACAAACTGCAGTCAGCCAGTGTTAGTTGATCTCCATTCAAGAACAGACTTCTGGAAACTGTGTGCTTCCCAGCACTGTCTTGATCAATTTTTGTCCAGAAGTGGAATATTTAAGTTGTCATTCAGATGTTTAAATTCTCTTAGCAGAGATTTTTTTCAAAATTTGAGGCAAATGAAATAATAAGGTTCACTTATAAATGTATTATCTTGATAACTAAATATGTTCTTAATAAGCTTTCATGGTGTACATGCTGCTTGAACTAGCTCTTTTCCACTAATACCCTGATGAGACAGAGTCAGCTCAAATGGTGAGTGAAATATCTTGGACTTAAGGTCCAAGAGAGGAGACTATGTTTTTATGACTCAGAGGAAAACAAACCTATTCGAGAATATTTATTGGAGATGCTAGGTCCTTCAGTTTAAAGAACTTCAAAGGCATAGTTCTTCAGCTAGTTCACAGCTAGTCAACAAATGTTCGATTTGTTTTTTTCTTTATATTATTATTAACTTTTAAAATTTATTTTACATACCAACCACAGTTTCCCCTCCCTCCTCTCATCCCATTCTCTCCCTCACCTCCTTTCAACCCCTTCCATCAACTCCTCAAAAAGAGTAAGCATCCCATGGGCGTCAACAAAGCATGGCATATCAAGTTGAGCAGAACCAAGTTTCTCCCTCCCTAGATCAAGGGTGAGCGAGGCATCCCACCATAGGAGTAGGTTCCAAAAAGCCATGAATGCTCTATTTGAACTGTGTTGGTAATTAAATATATTGAATCTTGGATTCTAAATACACTAAAACTCAATGCAAGGAATTTCAGAGACAGAACAGAAAATGAAGGGGGAAGTGGGCTGTTCCCCAAAATGCACTATATTTTTGTGAAAATTCTGTTTTAGTTGAGTGACAATGGGAGAATGAGCAAGTATCTGAGAAAAATAGAGTTTTACAAAGAATTCTTACTCTTATTTGCTTTTCTTTTTGTATATTCTTAATATATGCAGAAACTTGGCAAAGAGATTATAGCCCATATCAAAAGATTCCTTGTACTTGGGACTCAGGTGAGGATATCTTAAAAAGGAATGCAGGTGACTATAATTCCCAAACTGTATCACAGATCCATGGTGTCCTAGACTTTACAAAGAATAGAAATTTCTAAATTTCTAAATTGTACTGAAAATTTAAGGTATTCAGAAACCTCTCAGTAGAAATATATTTTTCCTCAAACTGAGAATATTTTAGTTTTCTAAAATTCAGTGGAAATTATGGCCTGGGATTTAAACCTTATATACCTATAACAACGATGCTTTAGATTCTTGATTATGTTCCTATTTGGTGCAAGGAACAAAAGCAATACATTTTCAGAAAGTAGTTGGGAAACAAGCAGGTATAATGTCTTGCTTGTAGACTCAAGTACATAAAAAAGCATGTTCATCTCATTAGGCACAGAAAAGACCTTTGACAAAAATCCAACATCCCTTCATTATTAAAGTCCTAGAGAGACTAGAGATAGAAAAGACATAACATAATAAAGGCAATTTACAGCAGCTCCACAACCAATATCACGCTAAATAGAGAAAAACTCAGTATATAACAGTTTAATCCAGGCAGGATGACAAAGGGCATAGAACCTTCAGGAAATGGAGGTATGGGCCACTGCTCCAGGAAAAGAACCAAGATGTAGATGTAACCAACCGTCTTGTTAAATAAGAAACACAGAACCAATGTAAAAGAGAAAGCAAGAGATCAGAGCTCAGAGCTAAAATCTCACCCTTCCTCCTGCGGTGGTCCTAGCTTCCGAAAAGATAGCTATTTCCTGTGTGTCTGTCCTTTCATAGTATTTTGTTCTGCCTTCTCATTGGTTGTAAACCCAAACACGTGACTTGCCTCGTCACTGTCTGTATGTACAGCCCCCCAAGTCTTAAAGGCATATGTTTCCAATGCTGGCTCTATCCCTGAACACACAGAGATCTACCTAGCTCTTCTACACAAGTGCTGGATTAAAGGCATGTGCCACCACCGCCACACTCTTGCTATGGCTCTAATAGCTCTGACCCCCGGGCAACTTTATTTATAACATACAATCAAAATCACATTTCAGTACAATTAGAATAACCACCACACCAAGACCTGCTGGGGTGCTTGCCAAGGGTGAAGGAAATACAGAATGGGGTAGTAGAGGAAGGTAGTTCTAAATACCAACTAAAGCCATGTGACCAGTTGCAGAAACAAGGATTAGATTGACATGAGTGTTTCTTTCATATTTTGTTACGGATATGTTTGCACAGATATTGTGTTTTCTTTCCTCAATTGCCTTATCATGTAATGTAACATCAATTAAGAGAATACCAGTGATTATATATTTAAATTTTGAGATACCAAAGAATGTCCCTCAAGGGACATTGCCACTTATTCTAAAACTTATAATGTGTTGGTGGTTGTACGTGGGATAGTTATATCATGTTAGGTATAATTATGACCTGGATATTGTTTTCATTTGAAAACAAAGCATACATAAGAATATTAGTGAAATTATTAAGGCCACTCAACGTAGTTAAAAGGAGGCTTATTTTGTGGGTAACTTACAAGTGAATGGATAGTTTACAGAGTCTGGGAAAGGGGTAGCACAGTCCAGCGGTGTTCTTTCGAGAACTCTGCTCGTCTACCTCCAGCGTCCAGGGTCCAGGAACCAAGCAAGAGAGCTGCGCATCCGATCTCGGGTCTTCAGGCTCCTCTCTTGGCCCTGCCTTGTAGGCGTGAACAGTTACTGAAGCTTCAATGGGGGTTGGAACTTCCAGATCAAAGCTGGAATGGCTACCCACTACATAAGAAGATATGATTGTGTTCATGTTTTACAAGAGGTGGACTTGTAATAGCTATTCTTGGTGTCAATTTGACTACATCTGGAATTAGCTAAAAACCAAGTACACCTGTGAGGGATTTTTCTTAATTAAATCATTTGAAATGGAAGACCCACCTTTAATCCAGATCCACTTTTAATCTGGGCCACACCTTCTGCTGACAGCCTATATAAAGGACACAGATGAAGGAAGCTTTTGCTTTTTCCTACTTGTCCTCACTCTCACTGTGAATTCATTCCTTCACTGGCACAAGAGCTTACTCCTCCAGGATTTGGCATATACTGAAAGTTAGCTGAAGCATCCAGCCTCATGGTCTAAAACCTACTGGATTCTTGGACTTTCCTTTGATATACAGATATTGTTGCAGTAGTTGGACTACAGCCTGTAAGCCATGCTAACAAATATATATTTATATTCTGTCAGTTCTGTTCCTCTAGAGAACCCTAACTAATACACCCTGAATAATCTATCTCTTTGCCTCTGTTAGCTCTTTCCTCTTAGCTAATGAATATATTCATGTCCTGTTAAACCTAAAATCATCTTCCCTTCCTCTCCAAATATCCTCTCTTAAAGTACCATTGGTCTTATTCCTTTCTATGCTGCAAGTTTCTTCACAGGGGAACCCTCTCTTTTCTTGCTCTGCTTATTCTCCTAAGCTGATGCCATCCATTTGCACATCACCAACAATTGTGACATTCCTTTGTTCATCTATTCCCAAGGTGCTTCCAACATCTCCAGTTTTATGCACATATACCAACCAAAGAGCATGGTGTTCATCCATGAACCAGCTAGCCTTCCTCCTATCCCTCTTCAATGCTGGATAAATGCTGTCATAACATGGCAATCTGCCACTATGCCTTGCTCTACCATCATCGACTCTAACCCTCTGAACTCTAAGCCCAATTATATAATGTTCTGTAATAAGTTGCCTAGGTAATGCATTTTGTCACAATGGTAGAAAAACTAATTAATATGGAGGACAGTTTCATATAGAGAGGGGATGGATGAGGATAAAAAAAGAAATGATACTTGGAAAAGCCACTGGGGAAACCTATTATATTTATATTGTAAGATTACTTAGAAGTAGTTATTCTATGTGTTAGGGTAATGGTGTCCCCAGGAGTGATGGACTATCTAACAAAAATGGTCTGTGCTAGGCAGATGATTAATACTTCTCTTCAACTTGTGGTCACAGGAGTCCAAAATACTCTCCTAAGCCAGATGACTAGCACTTATGAATTATACAGTGTTAGTACTCTGTCTCCTCACTCCCATCCCATGAGTTCTTTATTTCAAGTTTATAGAAAATTTCCTGTTTGAAATATGCTATGAATTTAAAAAATCATTTGGATCATTCTATCTATTATGTATTTGAAAGTTGAAGGAGGAGGTTTATGTATGTGTCTTATTGGTAATCCCAGATTCCCAAACCACTTTCGAGTTAGCAAGAATCCACAATCTGGAACTGGTAAGATGGCTCAGTGTATACAGGTACTTGTCACTGAATCTGAGGACTCGAGTTTGATCCTTGGGACCCAATTGATGGAAGGAAATATCCGACACCCACAAGTTTTTCTCTAGTCTCCACACATGTGCTATGGCATGCATGTACATGTGCACAAAAACATGCACACACACACATACACATCAATTAATCAATCAATAAGTGTAATTTTAAAGATGAGAAAAATCAATCTGGAATAAATAGACCAAAAATTATCATAAGCATAATAATATCCAAAACATGTTGTACCTTGGACGGAGCCAGTGTCTGCTCTAGAAATTCCTCATTTTTAATGAAGTCTGTTTTCAACTCCTTATTTATATTACTAAGAATGGAGGATTGATACCTGGGGCTAAGTTCTTCAGTTCTTCAGATTTTCTATGATCATTGAGAATAAAAAGAGTTAGATCTCTATCAAATACTATCAAATACCACATTATATTGTTGTCTATCAATATCAAGCACCAGAATCCAATATATCCTGATTTATCTTACCTGGTCATGTCAATAGTAGTCACATTAAATTTAACTCCTTTAAGCCAGAGTATCATAAAAAGGCATTGGCAAAAGGGACAATTTCTGATACTTTCCCCATCACTTCCAGCCTAGTAAGATAAAGAAAGTCCTCAATGTACTCATTTTCTTGTTGCACAAGCATGTATTAAGTGCCTATTGAGAAATTGGAAGTGCTTAATCTCCTGGATTCTGATAGAGACAATAAATGAGATAATATAAAATTTTCAAATGTGATCTATATACTACCATAATTTATATAACAATTTTCCTACTGTGTATTTTAGCAAAAGCATGAGCATATAACTTGTCTCACTTTGAGATTTAAGTAAAAAGTACATTTTCTTATAGATCCTTTTCTAATTTTCTTCTTGAAAAGATTCTTTCAATATTTCTAGTAACCATTTCATTATTTTTTGTGTGAGTTATTTGTTCATAACATTTTTCCATTTTTCTTTTTTTTACAGCATAACTTTTATTTTTATTTTTTTGTCATTCAAGCAAGAGCACCAATTATCTTTCTTTATTGATACAATTTCAATGGATTGTATGAACACTTTTACAACCAGTTTTACTTCATTTTCCATTTTTCTATTAAGGTTATTTTTCCAGATCAATAAGGAAAATATATACACATGAATGAAACTGTACAGCGGCTAAATAAATAAAATAATGTTATTTAAAATTTAAACTTACTCTATCATGGTATCTCTTTCATTGCTTTCCCACTCCATGCCTGTTCCAGCTCGACCATCCTGTTCCTTATGTTCTCATCCCCTATCCCCTTACCCTCCATTGCCCACCCCTCATGCCAGTTTACTCATGGAGATCTCATCTATTTCCTGATAGAGGGAGATATCATGGGATAGAGAGAAAGCCGGGTACTAGGGAAGTTCTCAGGAATCCACAAGGATGACCCCAGCTTGGACTACTAGAAATAGTGGAGAGGGTGCCTGAACTGAACTGGCTTACCCCAGTGACCAGATTGGTGAATATCCTGTCATCACAGAGCTTTTCTCCAGTGACTAATGGAAGCAGATGCAGAGATCCACAGCCAAACACCAGGCGGAGCTCCAGGAATCCAGTCAAAGAGGGAGAAGAGGGATTCTATGAGCATGTACATCAAGAGTGTGATGGGGAAACCTGAGGAGATGAAAAAACCAAACTGGTGGGAACTCGTGAAATTTGAATCAACAGCTGTGGAACCTTCATGTGACTGGGCTGGCTCTCTGCATAGTGAGACAGTTGTGTAGCTTGATCTGCTTAAAGGGGCCTCCTGGTGTAGGATCAGAATCCATCCCTGGTGCATGAGCAGGTTTTTGGAGCCCACTGCCTATGATGGGACACCTTACACAGCTTTGAGGCAGGGGGAAGGCTTGGACTTGCCTCTTCTAAATGTAACTCTCCATGGGAGGCCTTACCTTTTTATAGGAGGTAATGGGAGGTGGGTTGGTAAGGGGAGCTGGAGGGGCAGGAGGAGGGAAGAGGGGATCTTTGATTGGTATGTAAAATGAATAAAATTTTTTCTTATAAAAAAAATTTAATTTACATAAAATTTATTATTATCTATTTCTATACAGCCTGTTTTCCTGATCTGCATATTGAAGATTTAAAAAACTTCATAGTCTTACCTTGTTTAACCATAAGTATCTTCTATGATATTTTCCTCTAGGAACCTTTATTGTTTAATTTTACATGTGCTTTATCTATTTAGAATTTTTGGTGTAAGGCATAGTGGGACTTCTGCTGTAGTTTTTTTTATATTTTATATTTTTAATACAATATATTTCAATTGTATTCTTTCCCCTCCCCCAAGATCTTCCCCACCTCCCATATCCACTCAACTTTGTGTTACTTCTCTCAAAAACCTCCCAATCTCTCAAACTCCAATAAAACCAAGACTGAAAAGACAACAAACACCAAATCCTATCAAAAATAGGCACACACAAAATACATGGAGTTTGTTTTCTGTTGGTCAACCACTCCTGAGTATGAGCCTGCCCTGGAGTGTAGCTGATATACCAGTGCCACTCCACCACAGAAAAATAAATTTTCCCTTTCCCATTAGGTATAAATTATAAACAGCTTCTTGGTTAGGGATGGGACTTGAGCCAGTTCCCCTTCTCCATCTGGCTATTTTTGTCTAGTTTGAACTTGTGCAGGTTTTGTGTGTACTGTCATAGTCTCTGTGAGTTCATATATCACCAGCCCTATTGTGTCTGAAAGATGCTATTTCCTTAAAGTCATCCATTACTTCTGGTTCTTACAGTCTTTCTACCTCTTCTTCTGAGTAGATGCCTGAACTTCAAATGAAGGGTTTGATAAGACATCCCACTTAGGATTGAGTTCTCCAGGTTTCTCATTGCATGTTGGCCATTTGTGGGTCTCTGTGTTAATTACCATTTATTGCAAGAAAAAGTTCTCAGGTGTGGGTTGAGTGATGACTGGTCTACATGTAAAGCAATATGTCATTAGAAGCCAGATTATTACTATTTCCTTAGCAGAATAACAGTATCAGGTTTTTCTCTAAGGCCCATAATCTATATAGTCTTTAGTGAAAGATGTGCGTTCCATCACACGGAGTGGTCCATAAAATTCAATTTTATTTGTTTTATTCTTTTTTCATTTTTTTATTATTAAGAAATCTTCAATTCATTTTACATACCAACCACAGATTCCCCCACTTTCTTCCCACCCCCAGCCTTCCCCCCCAAACCCTCCTCCCATCCATCCCCACCTGCTCCAAGTCAAGGTCTCCCATGGGGAGTCAGCAGAGCCTGGTACATTCAGTTGAGGCAGGTCAAGCCCCTACCCTGCACCAAGGCTGTGCAAGGTGTCCACACCTTAGGCACTAGCACCAAAAAGCCCACTCATGCATCAGGAACAGATCCTGATCTCACTGCCTGGGGGCCCCCTCAAACAGTTCAAGCTAAACAACTGTCTCATGTATCCAGAGGGCTAGTCCAGTCCCGTGGGGGCTCCACAGCTATTGGTCCAAAGTTCATGCATTTCCACTAGTTTGGCTGGCTGTCTCTGTACATTTTCCAATCATGATCTCAATGTCCCTTGCTTATAGAATCACTCCTCTCTCTCATCAATTGAAGCCCTGGAGCTCAGCCTGGCACCCGCCATGGATCTCTGAATCTGCTTCCATCAGTAACTGGATGAGGCCCTATGATGACAGTTAGGGTATTCATTAATCTGGTTACCAGAGTAGACCAGTTGAGACACCCTTTCAAATATTGCCAGTAGTCTAAGGTGGGGTCATCCTTATGGATTCCTGGGAACTTCCTAGCACTCTGTTTCTCCTTATTCCCATGATGTCTTCATTTATCATGGTATCTCTTTCCTTGCTCTTCCACTCTGTCCCTGTTCTAGCTTGAACCTCCCATTTCGTTATGTTCTCATTCCCCATTCCTTGCCCTCCATTTACCCCCTCACTCCTCAGTTTTCTCATGTAGATCTCATCTATTTGTCCTGTGCTGGGCTACATGTTCCCTCTTAGGTCCTCTTTGTTAGCCAGTTTCCCTGGAGCTGTGGGTTGTAGTTGGTTATCCTTTGCTTTACCTCTAGTATCCACTTATGAGTGAGTACATGTAGCTTGAATTTTTCCTGTGTCCCAACCCGGTCTGCAGCTGCTCAGACCCAAGTAAACACACATAGGCTTATATAATAAAACTGCTCAGCCATTAGCTCAGGCTACCCTTGACTACCTCTTACACTTAAACTCAGCCCATTTCTGTAATCTGTTTGTCACCATGTGTTCCTTTACATGTGGCTTTACCTTTGTGCCATTACATGCTGGTCCCTGGATGGGGGCTGGTGTCTTCTCCCACCCTTCCTGTTCCCAGAATTCTCTCATCTGCCTATCCCACCTATAGTTCCTGCCTGGCTACTGGCCAATCAGCATTTTATCAGCCAATTGGAGCAACACACATTCACAGCATACAAAGCATCCCACAGCACCTCCCCTTTTCTGTTTAATTAAAAAGGAAAGTTTTAACTTTAACGTAGTAACATTATATATAACAAAACAGTTATCAAGCAAGAATTACAGATACAACATCTAGTCTATATTTGGCAAATCCAAAGAAAAATATTCTATTTATCTTATATTTGTGAGTCTAAAATTTTATGTCTAATTTATCTTTTTATCATAACCAAGGAAAATTATAACTATTTAGTCTTCAACTACATCAAAGACCTCAGAAGGATATAATATTTACCTAAGTAAACAGGAAGAGCATGTAAGCAACTTCCAAAAATCTAGAATAACAGAGACAATTGCCTGCCAGACAGATGTTCAAAGTTCCTCTGCAATGTTGGAGCATCCATCTTCAGCCCATAGTTCTAGTATCCCAGTCATTTTCCTGTGTCCTGTAGAATGTCTGGCAGTTTCCTCTGTGAAGGAGGAACCTGAAGGGCCATCTCGCCTTGCAGAGTTCAGGGTCTCCTTCCTATGGGTCTTGCATGTCCAGTTTATGCAACATTTATCATCAGTCAACACAAGGCACATTTTTTGCCCAGTGGCTAACTTTTGCCACAAAAGAAAGCAATCTCCATAATGAGTTTCTTCAATGCCCATTATCTTCTCTGAAGTAGATTGGTGCTGCCAGGACTTACATGTCTCAATGTTGAAAGAGTCAAAATTCGTAAAATATTTTAAATGCCATATTCTGTAGTCTTTGAAGTATTTGAGGATTACCTACCTAATTGAAATATATTTATGTATATCTATAAAACTTAACTAACATGACTATGAATTTGATTATCATAGTTGATTAACTATTAATCTGTATTTCTTAATTACCTATTACAATTTAAATGAGTTACATAAACATAATACCTTAAACTAGAGTAGAAATATATATACAGTAATAACAAAATTAACTTTAAATTTGTATCAATAAACTAAAATTTATAGCGAACATAAAATATTTATCATGTTATTTCTATACCAAGTACATACCATGTTTGTCCTTCTGAGTCTGGTTACTTCACTCAGGATGATATTTTCTAGTTCCATCCATTTGCCTGCAAATTTCATGATATCATTGTTTTTTTTACTGCCGAAGAGTAATTGTGTATATGTGCCACATTTTCCTTTATCCATTCTTGGTTGAGGGCCCATCTAGGTTGTTTCCAGGTTCTATCTATTACAAATAATGCTGCTATGAACATAGTTGAGCATGTGCCCTTTTGGTATGAATTGAGCATTCCTTAGGTATATGCCCAAGAGTGGTATAGCTGGATCTCGAGGTAAATTGATTCCAATTTTCTGAGAAACTGCCATACTGATTTTCCAAAGTGGCTGTACAAGTTTGCATTCCCACCAACAGTGGAGTGTTCCCCTTGCTCCTCATCCTCTGCAACAGAAGCTGTCATCATTGTTTTTTGATCTTAGCCATTCTGACAGGTATAAGGTGGTGTCTCAGAGTCATTTTGATTTGCATTTTCATGATGACTAAGGTTGTTGAGCAATTCCTTAAATGTCTTATATATCTTTCAGCCATTTGAGATTCTTCTGTTGAGAATTCCTTGTTTATCTCTGTAGCCCATTTTTCTAATTGAATTGTTTGGTATTTTGATGTCTAGTTTTTTAAATTTTTTATATATTTTGGAGATTAGCCTTCTGTCAGATGTAGGGTTGGTGAAGATCCTTTCCCATTCTGTACGCTGTTGTTTTGTCTTATCAACCATGTCCTTTGCTCTACAAAAGCTTCTCTGTTTCAGGAGGTCCTATTTATTAATTGTTGCTCTCAATGTCTGTGCTATTGGTGTTATATTTGGGGAGTGGTCTCCTGTGCAAATGCATTCAAGACTACTTCTTACCTTCTCTTCTATCAAGTTCAGTGTAACTGGATTTATGTTGAGGTCTTGATCTACTTGGACTGGGTTTGTGCATGGTGACAGATATGGATCTATTTGCAATCTTCTACATGTGATATCTAGTTATACCAGCACCATTTTTTGAAGATGTTTTCTTTTTTCCATTGTACAGTTTCGGCTTCTTTGTCAAAAATCAGGTGTATATAGGGGTGCGGATTAATGTCATGGTCTTCAATTCAATTCCATTGGTCCAAATGTCCGTTTTTATGCCAGTACCATGTTGTTTTTATTACTATAGCTCTATAGTAGAACTTGAGGTCAGGAATCTTGATGTCTCCAAAGGTTGCTTTATTATACAGGATTCTTTTAGCTATCCTGGGTTTTTTGTTTTTCCATATGAAGTTAAGTATTGTTCTTTCCAAATAAGTCTGTGAAAAATTGTGTTGAAATTTTGATGGGGTTTGCATTGATTCTGTATATTGCTTTCAGTAAGATTGCCATTTTTACTATGTTAATCCTGCCTATCTATGAGCATGGGAAATCTTTCCATTTTCTGATATCCTCTTTGATTTCCTTTTCAGGGACTTAAAGCTCTTATCATACAGGCCTTTCACTTGCTTAGAGTTACCACAAGGTGTTGTGCTGTGGGATGGTCTGTATGTCAAATGCTCTGATTGGTCAATAAATAAAACACTGATTGGCCAGTGGCCAAGCAGAAAAGTATAAGCTGGACTAACAGAGAGGAGAATTGAGAGAACAGGAAGTGGGAGGAGACACTGCCAGCCGCTGCCATGACAAGCAGCATGTGAAGATGCTGGTAAGCCATGAGCCACGTGCAAGGTATAGATTTATAGAAATGGATTAATTTAAGATGTAAGAACTGGATAGGTAGAAGCCTGAGCCATTAGGCCAAACAGTTTAAACAATATAAGTCTCTGTGTTTACTTGGTTGGGTCAAAGTGGCTGTAGACTGGTGGGTGAGAGAGATTTGTCCTGACTGTGGACCATGCAGGACTGGAGAAAACTAGCAGTGTTGTATATTAGTTGTGGCTATTGTAAATGGTGATGTTTCTCTGATTTTCTTTCTCAGCCCATTTAGCATTTGTATATAGGACTTGCTACTGATTTTTTGAGTTAATCTTGTTTCCTGCCACATTACTGAAGGAGTTTATCAGCTGTAGGAGTTCCCAGGCAGAATTTTGGGTGTCACTTATATATACTATCATATCATCTACAAATAGTGAAAGTTTGACTTCTTCCTTTCCAATTTGTATCCCCTTGATCTCCTTTTGTCTTATTGCTCTAGCTAGAACTATTTTGAACTACTATAGTGAATAAATATGGGAGAGTGGACAGCCTTGTCTTGTTCCTGATTTTAGTGGAATCGCTTTGAGTTTCCTTCCATTTAATTTGATGTTTGCTGTTGGCTTGCTGTAAATTGCCTTTTTTGTGTTTAGGTATGTTCCTTGTATTCCTGATCTCTCTAGAACCTTCATCATGAAAGGGTTTTGGATTTTGTCAAAGTCTTTTTCAACATCTAATGAGATGACCATGTGGTTTTTTTTTTTCCTTTCAGTTTGTTTGTATGGTGTATTACATCGACAGATTTCATATGTTGAACCATCCTTGCATCCCTGGATGAACCCTACTTGATCATGGTGGATAATTTTTTGATGTGTATTTTATTGAGTATTTTTGCAGCAATGTTTATTAGGGAGATTGGTTTGTAATTCTCTTTCTTTGTTGCATCTTTGTGTGGTTTGGGTATCAGGGTAACTCTAGTGATGTGGATATCACTTTACATAAATAAATGACTGATGGCCAGTGACCAGACAGGAAGTAAGGCGGGACAAGGAGAGAGGAGAATTGGGGAAACAGGAAGAAGGAGAGGAGACACTGCAGCCACCGCCAGGACAAGCAGCATGTAAAGATGCCAGTAAGCCACCAGCCATGTGGCAAGGTATAGATTTATAGAATTGGTTAATTTAAGATATAAGAAGAGTTAGCAAGAAGCCTGCCACGGCCATACAGTTTATAAGTAATATAAGCGTCTGAGTGATTATTTTATACGTGGATTGTGGGACTGCGGGACTTGGTGGAACCTGGAGAGAAGGTCTCTGGCAACACTCTAGCCTCATAAAAAGAGTTTGGTAATGTTCCTTCTGTTTCTATTGTGTGGAACAATTTTTAAGGGTAGTGGAATTAGCTCTTCTTTGAAAATCTGGTAGAATTCTGCACCAAAACTATTTGTCCTAGCTTTTTTTTTTTGGTTGGGAGATTTTTAACAAATCTTTCTAATTCCTTAGGGGTTATTGGTCTATTTAAATAGTTTATCTGGTCTTGATTTAACTTAGGTATGTGGTATCTACCCATAAAATTGTCCATTTATTTCAGGTTTTCCAATTTTGTGGAGTACAAGTTTTTGAAGTATGACCTGATGATTGTCTGCATTTCCTTGTTCTCTTGTTGTTATGTCTCCCTTTTCATTTCTGATTTTGTTAATTTGGATGTTCTCTCTCTGCTTTTTGGTTAGTTTGGATAAGGGCTTGTCTATCTTGTTCATTTTTTTCAAAGAAGCAACTCTTTGTTTCATTGATTCTTTGAGTGTTCTCCTTGTTTCTATTTTATTGATTTCAGCCCTCAATTTGATTATTTCCTGGCATATATTCCTCCTGGGTGAGTTTTGCTTCTTTTTGTTCTAGAGATTTTAGGTGTGCTGTTAAGTCGCTAGTGTGAGATTTCTAAATCTTCTTTATGTGGGCATTTAGTGCTATGAATTTTCCTCTTAGCACTGCTTTCATAGTGTCCCATAAGTTTGGGTATGTTGTACATTCATTTTCATTGAATCTAGAAGTCTTTAATTTCTTTATTTCTTCCTTGACCCATTGGTGATTCAGTTGGACATTATTCAGTTTCCATGAGATTGTAGGCCTTCCGTAATTTTTGTTGTTGTTAAAATCTAAGTTTAAGCCATGGTGGTCCAATAAGATACAGGAGGTCATTTCAATTTTTTTGTATCTGTTGAGCTTTGCTTTGTGACTGAGATGTATTCAATTTTAGAGAAGGTTCCATGGGATGCTGAGAAGAAGGTATATTCTTTTGTGTTAGGGTGGAATATTATATAGATATCTATTAAGTCTATTTGACTCATAATGTTTCTTAGTTCCCTTATTTCTCTGTTAAGTTTCCGTGTGGCAAACCTGTCCATTGGTGAGAGTGGGATGTTGAAATCTCCTACTACTAGTGTATGGGGTTTGATGTGCAATTTAAGCTTTAGTAATGTTTCTTTTAAAATGTGGGTGTCCTTTGTTTTGGGCATAAATGTTCAGAATTGAGACTTCATCTTGGTGGATTTTTCCCTTTGAGAAATATGTAATGTCCTTCCCAATCACTTTTGATTGTTTATTTTATTATAGAATAAATCTATTTTAGTAGATATTAGGATAGCTACACCTGCTTGCTTAAGTCTGCTTGATTGGAAAGTCTTTTTTCCAGCCTTTTACTCTGAAGTAGTGTCTGTCTTTGAAGTTAAGGTGTGTTTCTTGTATGCAACAGAAGGATGGTTCCTGTTTTTGTATCCATTCTGTTAGCTTGTGTCTTTTTATAGTTGAACTGAGACCATTTATATTAATGGATATTAATGACCAGTGATTGTTAATTCCTGTTATTTTTGGTAGTAGTGTTTTTAATTCCTTCTTTGGTATTTTTTTGGTGCGGGATTATCTATTGCCTGTGTTTTCATGTGTGTATCTAACTTCCTTAGGTTGGATTTTTCCTTCTAGTGCTTTCTGTATTGCTGGATTTGTGGATAGATATTGTTTAAATCTGGTTTTATTATGGAATATTTTGTTTGCTCCCTCTATGGAGATTGAGAGTTTTGCTGGGTATAATAATCTGGTTTGGCATCCATGGTCTCTTAGTGTCTGCATAACGTCTGTCTAGGATCTTCTGACTTTTAGAGTCTCCATTGGGAAGTCAGGTGTTATTCTGATGGGTCTACCTTTAAATGTTACTTGGCCTTTTTCCTTTGGAGCTCTTAATATTTTTTTCTTTATTCTGTATGTTTAGTGGTTTGATTATTGTGTGGTGAGGGGACTTTTTTTGGATCTACTTTATTTGGTTTTTTTTAAGCTTCTTGTATCTTTGTGGGCATTTCCTTCTTTAGGTTGGGAAAGTTTTCTTCTATGATTTTGTTGAATATATTTTCTGTGCCTTTGAGTTGGTATTCCTCTTCTATCCCTATTATTCTTAGGTTTGATCTTTTCATGGTGTTCCAGATTTCCGGGATGTTTTGTGTTATGACTTTATTGGCTTTAATGTTTTCTTTAACTGATGAATCTATTTCCTCTATTGTATCTTCAATGCCAGAGATTCTCTCTTCCATCTCTTGCATTGTGTTGGTTATGCTTGTATCTGTAGTTCCTGTTCATTTATCAGATTTTCCATTTCCAGCCTTCCCTCAGTTTGTGTCTTCTTTATTGTATTGATTTCAGTTTTCAAATATTGAACTCTTTCCTTCACCTGTTTAATTGCTTTTTCATGGTTTTCTTGGCTTTCTTTAAGGGATTTATTGATTTCATTCAATTTTTTGTTTGTGTTTTCCTCGATTTCTTTAAGGGAATTTTTCATTTCCTCTTTAAAGATCTCTATCATCTCCTTAAAGTCATTTTTAAGGTCGATTTCTTCTGTCTCTTCTGTTTTGGGTTTTTCAGGTCTTGCTGATGTAGAACCACTAGGTTCTGATGGTACTGTATTTGTCTTTATGTTGTTGACTGTACTTTTCCACTGGTGTCTACCCACCTCTTTCTCCACTTGGTGCAAGTGGTGTCTGTGTCTGAGGGAGCCTCTCTTGGTCTGCTTGATACTCTTGTTCCAATGGGAGCTCTTGGTCTAATCAGGGTTTTTGGTCCAATCGGTGCTGATGAACCCTGTGTCTCAGGGAGCAGCTCTTAGTCCAATTAGTGCTGGCAGGCTGTGTCTCAGGGAGCAGTTGCAGTCTCCAAGGAAGGGTGGGATTTGGGGGATGGTGGTATTCTGACATGTCTGCAGGAAACCTGTCTACTGGCCTGAAACTGGGACTGCAATGGGTGGTGGTGTAGGGACTCAGGGTTGTTCCCCTGGGCCCAAAGCCTAGAGGAGGCAGAAAGATTGTAAAAGTCAAAGGATGGGAAGAAGTGATATGAAACACTGTCTTCTGGATATCATGTTGCCATTGCAATCATAAAATCATAGTAGTCATGGCTATTTGAATAAGATATGTGCCAAAAAAAGAAAAAGACATGAAAGTAGGATAACTAGTTGAGATGAAGAAAGAATTCATCAGGAATGGGCAAGGAATAAGAAAGAATGATATGGGGTGAATTTGATAATAGTACATTGTATACCTGGATGAAATTGTCAAAATTTTAAATGAAAAATTATGAATTGTCTTCAATTTTTTGTAATATAATTGCATGGTTCTCAGGTATAAACTTTATAGATGGCTAAGAAAACAAGAGTTTATATCTGTTTTATTCACTGATATATAGCAAGTGTTAGATGGAAACAATGCTGGATACTATTTATGTACCTAGTAAGTTAAATTAATTGACTAATTTTATATATTTATTTTTAAATTAAATTCAGTTTCAATTATACATAAAATACAAAATTGTACATAATTTAGTGGAGTACTATGTGATATTTAAATACATATTGATATTGTGTAATCAATTTAGTGAAGAATATTTTCTCAAATAATTAGTTAATGAGAGTGTTAGGGAAGGTTTGTCAGTAAATTGATGTTTAATCTGAAACCTGGAGGATATGTAGAAAGAAAGAGAGAGCAAGATAGGTACAGTAAACTGTAGCAGAAATCTTAAAAGTCTTATTAATAAAATCAAACCTGAGCCCAGTTATTGGGGTAAACACTGGAAGATCAGAGAGCCAGAATAAGCTACAGCTACCTCACCTCGCCGAATCCTCAGCTGGTCTTGTCTCCTCAGACTGGAGGCCTCTGAGTCCTCATCCAGAATGGGTCTCAGCTGAATTGCTGCTCAAAAGCCTGAATGCTTAACCAGCCAAATGCTTGACCAGCCAAATGCTTCTAGTTTCTCGTCTCCACGCCTTATTATATATCTTTCTGCTTTCTACCACCACTCCCTGGGATTAAAGGCTTGCTTTCTGGGATTAAAGGTGTGATGAGTCACCATGCCTGTCTGTATCCTTAAACACATGGATTTCTGACTCTGGAATGCTAGGATTAAAGGCATGTGCTGCCACTGCCTATCCTCTGTGTTTAATATTGTGGCTGTTCTTTCTCTGAGCCCAGATAAGTTTATTAGCATGCACAATATTTGGGGGAATATAATACCACAGTAAACAATATATATGATAGTCTTGAGATGGGCCAAACTATGTGAACTCTTCAATGTCATTGAAAAGGGATAAGCCAAACCTTGTGTCCTCTCTCAAGGATCTCACTGAAAATGGCAAAAGAAAATTGGGCAAATTATTGTTGAATAAGTTGAAAGTTCAGTAATACAAGTGTATGAACAGAAAGGCCTGTGAAGACACTGAGTGGGGAGTTACTTTTCCTAAGAGAGCTGGGAATATGTTTTAAATATGGTGACATCTAAGCTAGTTCTTAGGCAGGAGAGTGACATGATAGAAGTGTTTTAAGAAGATTAATCTGGCAATAATATAGAAAATGGATTGGAATGTGGATGGACTGGAGGCAGAAAAACCATCTGGTTTATGGCAGTAGTCCAGGTATGAGGTGATGAAGGTATCTAGAGAAATGGAAAGAGAAGGGCAAATCTGAAAGACGTTTAGAAGAAAAAAATTGACAGGAGTTAAATGGTTTCTTGGCTTGATGCCTTTCAGGAGATAATGGTTCTTCCTTCATAATAACCAGATTGACCTATTATGTAATTGCCTACCCTGACTAGAATTTCTAGCTTTGGCTATTTTCCAAAAACTTCTGTTATTGTGATTGATATTTGTTGGACCTTAATTTACATCAATATGATTTTAGTCCCCCAAAGTTAAGAAGCTCTCAAAAATAATTTGGAATACAAAATAGCAAATCATTCCATTAAAATAAAAAAAATATAATTATAGGATTGGGTAGGAAGTTTATAATAATCTCAATTCCATCTCTGTGTGTGTGTGCATGTGTGCGTGTGTGTGTGTGTGTGTGTGTGTGTGTGTGTGTGTGTGTGTGTGTGTGAAAACACAAAGATGTAAAATAAGGATAAATATAAGTGACATGTACCCAAATGATTAGTATTTGGAAGAATAAAATTCCAAATTACCTCATGACTATAAAAATACAGATTTTAAGACAACAAGAAATATTCTATGATCTTAGAAAAAATACTAGTATATTTACTAGTATATTTACATGGGTAACTTTTAACTCATATGATGCTATTAAACTACTCTTATTGAGCAAAGGAATTAAGTAAATGAAGAAATGTGCTGCATGACTGGATTTCTGTAAACATATTACCAAATCTAACAAAAAGTATGAATCTTCAGTCTGTTAACCAAGTGAGCTGAATATCACCTGATTTAAATTTTAGAACATATTTTCAAATAAAAATTACAAGAGTATTGACAAAGTCAATATAAACCTTATTTTCATTTGTGACAAGTTTACTATAGATTGTTTATGGAAATGTGGCATAATATATATGTATATACATATGTATATATAATGAATAAGTAAATAGAATTTCTTTAACATGTCTTTCATGATAACCCTCTAGGCAACAGAATATAGATTATATAATTGATATAATTGTGTGTTAATAAATTATTATATTCAGATTGTGCTAATTAACAGCCTATAGGCAAAAGAAGAATTTGTTGATAACCTGTTGGAAACCTTACCTTGGCTTGACCAGTATTTTTTATCACTTTTTAAGGTAAAGATTAGTGCAAACAGTCTATCAGTTTTAAAGAGACCATGAAGCGAGAAGAAGAGTAATTCAGTCCAATTCCCATAGACATATTAATTACTAGGAACAACGTTAGGTGTTTGAGTACAGAAATGAATGAGGTGCTGAGGAAATGGATCAGTAAATAAAGTGCTTGCTGTACAAGCATAAGAACCTGAATTCAATCTCCAGTATCCGTGTTAAAGGTTAGGCACAGTGACGCCTATCTGTAACCCCAGTGCCGCTTATCTGTAACCCCAACGCTGAGGAGATAGAAACAGGAGGATTTACTCACAGGCCAGCCATTCTAGACAATCAATGAGCTCCAGATTAGTGAGTGGGAGACCTAGTCTCAAAAAATAATGTAGAGAGTGACTGAGTAAAACACCCAGCATCCACACAGGCTTTGATTGTAAGAAAGCAGGGATTGGGGTACTTGGGAGGGGTTAGAGGGAGAAAAGCAGAAAGGAAATGATATAATTATAATTGCAAAAAGTTATTTTTAAAAGAAAGGCTATAATGTATCTTGGGATAGGTAAATAGGAATAATGAGATAATTAGAAAGATGTGAGGCTTATAGTAGCCCTGGGCTATGTAGTAGGTGGTACTAAAAAGATATAAGAACTTTGGATCTTATCCTAAAGGGCCTAGGGATCCCTTCAGGGGGATCTATTTTATTTTAGTTTACAATTCCTACATGTATCTGTTCAAATATATCTATTTTAGTTTAGTTTATACTTCCTATATACGCTATATATACAAAATAAGAAGGAAAGAGTGGGTGATAGATCAGTTTCAGCCTTTTGGGGTGAGAAATAATGATGACTCTGGACTAGTATTATGACAAGTAGTGATATAAAGCACTGTATCAGGGTTGAGAATCATTCAATGGGTAAAAGTTCTCATGACTGGATAATTGGCTTTACAGAAGAAATTTTTAAAAAGAATGTTCCAGGTGTGAAGAATTGATTTCTGACTTATATGGCTGATTGAAATGAATTATAATTTACTTAAGGAAGAATTCTGTGATGATGCCAGTTTATATGTAGAGGAGATTATTAAAAGTTATTTCATTAGTGTATGTATATTTGTTTTACTTACTGATGTAGTTCCAGTAGCAGTAATGGTTCCTAGCAACCAGTATGTCTAAAGTTCTGATATATTTGTAATAGATGGCTAGAATTGACAGGAGAGAAAATGGTATAGAAACAATTACTTGAAGAGGTAAGTGGCTGCATTATCAAGATATCACCAAGGATTCAAGGATACAGGATTACATATTACATTAATATTTAAAAATCAGTTCAGTGCACCAATTCATGTGAAAAGGAAACATGTACCTCATGTTCTGAATTTTATTTCAAGTCTTTTATTAATTGCTTTCAGCCTTAATTTCTTTGGTTCTGATGAATTCCTAATGTGAATTCTGAACCAAAAAGACTAGAATGTAGGGGATGAAGGCTCCATGCAGGCACGAGCTCAACCTCTCTATGTTCAATGATCTGTGTGGATGTTGTCCTTAGTAATAGGGCCCTGCAGTCAGTTCTTAGAGAGTGATTCTCTGTCCTAGCATCAGCCTGGGTTGTTTAGGTATCTCTTTGGGACCCTTTTGGCCAACAGCTCAACCAAATGAAACCCAAGGCTGCCACTGGAAGCCTTGCTTGTCCATAAAAATGGACAGTTCAGATTCTGTATCCTCCATTACTAGGAGTCTTCACTGGGGTCACCCTCATAGATTACTAACTCCATATCTGATAGAGGTCCAATATAAAGAACTCAAGAAACTAGATATCAAAAAATAATCCAATTTAAATAATGGGGTACAAATCCAAACAGAGAAGTCTCAATTGAGGAGTCTCAGGTGGCTGAGAAACAAAGAAATGTTCAACACCCCTAGCCATCAGGGAAATGCAAATCAATACTAGTCAGATTCCATCTTAACACCTGTCAGAATGGCTAAGATCAATAATACAAGTGACAGCTCATGCTGGTGAAGATGTGGAGTAAGGGTAAGGAGAACACTCCTCCACTGCTGGTGGGAGTACAAACTTGTACAGCTACTTTGGAAATCAATATGGCAGTTTCTTAGAAAATTGGGAATCAATCTACCTCAAGACCCAGCTATACCACTCTTGGCCATATACCCAAAGGATCCTTAATCATACCACAAGGACACTTGCTCAACTATGTTCATTGCAGCTTTATTCATAATAGCCAGAAATGGGAAACAACCTATATGTTCATCATCATTCTTTCTTAAAGTAAACTGTGCCATATATATGACCTAATTATGCAAGTGAGATCTCGTATTTACAGTCCATCTCACATTTCAGGGGTAAGTATTACACAAGGGTAAGGGACACTGGAAGTCATCTTTGAATTCTACCTATCACAAATATGAAATCATAAATTCAAAAAATTCTATAACACAAAGCAGAATAAATGTAAAGAAAACTTCATCTGGTTGTATTTTTTTTAAGGTCAATCAAAGAAATCTTTTATTTAGCTGAATCCCAGTCACAATGGGTGGAGGAAACCCTGCATTATTTTTTTCAGCTCCTCCATATAGCTAGCATTCTTTCATATTGTTGTTCCAGACTGTGTAAACACTTTGGCAGATCAGACTGGAAGGGACAGTGCAAACAGGTGGGGTGAAAATGTCACCATTGTTGTGAAGGTTTTTTTTTTTCTTTGCCATCCCCCACCCTGCCTTTCCCCCAGCCCAACCCCCATTCCCATCTCCTCCAGGGCAAAGACTCCCCTGGGGATTCAGTTCAACCTGGTAGATTCAGTCCAGGCAGGTCCAGTCCCCGCCTCCCAGGCTGAGCAAAGTGTCCCTGCATAGGCCCCAGGTTCCAAACAGCCAGTTCATACACTAAGGACAGGTCCCGGTCCCACTACTGGAAGCCTCCCAAACAGATCAAGCTAATCAACTGTCTCACTTATCCAGAGCGCCTGATCCAGTTGGGGGCCCCTCAGCTATTGGTTCATAGTTCATGTGTTTCCATTCATTTGGCTATTTGTCCCTGTGCTTTTTCCAGTCTTGGTCTCAACAATTCTCACTCATACAATCCCTCCTCTTTCTCGCCAATTGGACTCCTGGAGCTCCACCTGGGGCCTAGCCGTATTTTAATAAAATTTCTGGAAAATAAAAAAATTAAAACAGTTAGAGTCTCAGAACCATGCACCAAACTTGCTGTGAGGTAGTACCCTTTCCTTTCTATTCCCTGGCCTTCCCAAGACCTCATATGCCTCCCTCAAGATCCCAGAGCAAACATCATGTATTTCAGAAAAAGACTAGTAAGAGAGGCATTGATTGGGATGGGAAAGAGATTAGAAAGAATAAAAGGAAGAATAATCAAATGCATTATATGCATGTATGAAATTGTCAAAAAACAAACTTCATAAAAACGCAGCTAGAAAAGAAAATATATATTTCTATAAAGAATGACAATGACTTTTTGAGTTCTCAGAATCAATATGAAGATAATAGAGCAACACTTCTCAGCATATGAAAGTAACTGCAAACCTACAAGTCTATCTATGCCTGGTGAACTTTGTATAAAGGCTTTAAATACAGATGTAAAATGGATGTTTTTTAGATAGTCCTTAATCTGTGGAACCTATAACCAAGAACTGAAGAAAATATTAAAGATCTTCAGGCAGAAAAACAAAATGATCCTAAATGAAAACTTAGATACATAATGGAATGAAATACAGTAAAGAAGTTGCACATCGATATAGACATGAATGCTTAATAATTGTATAAAGTGTCAGTAACATATAAGGTATGTGTATATGTAATTAAAAGAGAGAGATAACATGAAGTTGGGTGGGTAGGGAGTTTGAGAGCATAGAGGAGTTAGGGGAGCCAAAAGAATATAATCAAAATACATTGTATGAAAAAAGCATTTAAATAAAACAAGACAATAATAGCATTTGAGGAGAGGAGAGTAAATGGAGTTAGTATAAATTTTCTAATTTTCATTACGTTTGATTTTTATTAGCACATATAAATGTTGTATATAAATGGGATTCACTGTGATATTTCCATATATGAATACAGTTTGAAATGATGAACTCCAACCTTTCCTATCCATCTTCCCCTACATATATACCCTTCCAAACCTTAATTAATCACTATTCTCAAAATTTAGATCAACTATGTTTGGCCTCCACATATCAGAGAGAACATGTGTCTAGTTTTACCCATTTTACCCAAAATGACAGAATTTCTTCCTTCTGTTTGGTTAAAAATATTCCTCTGTGTGTGTATAGTAGGAAGGTTTCTCTGGTCCTGCCAGGCCCCCGCAATCCTGTGGCCTGCTTACAAAATAACCACTCAGAAGCTTAAATTAATTATAACTGCTTGGCCATTAGCTCAGGCTTATTACTGACTAGCTCTCACACTTGAATTAACCCATAATTCTTATCTATGTTTAGCCACGTGGCTTGGTACCTTTTCTCAGTTCTGCCTTGACATCTTGCTTCCTCTGTGTCTTCCTGGTGACTCCTGACTCAGCCCTTCCTCTTCCCAGAATTCTCCTCATCTGCTTATCCCACTTATACTTCCTGCCTGGCTACTGGACAATCAGTGTTTTATTTATCAACCAATCAGAACAACACATATTCACAGCATACAGAATGATATCCCACAGCATGTGTGCATATCTGTCTGTCTGTCTGTCTATCTATCTATCTTATCTATCTCTCTACCTATCACATTTGCCTTATCTGTTCATCATTTTAGGACCACACAGTCTGATTCAATACCTCAACAGTTTTTAATAACTGCAGCAATGATTGTGGGTATGTAGCTATATATGTTGTGTGCTGACTTTAGTTTGGAGTTTAATTTTTTAGTAAGCATAAAAATAAATTTCATTAGATTTTAATACATATAAGTCATTGTACCTTGCTCTTATTTACCTCATTACCCTTGGACATACCTACTAATCCCCTATATTTAAACCTAGAGTCAGCATATAAATTTAAACAGAATATTTTGTTTTTTTCTAAAATGCCTATCGTGTTCTTCCTCCCTATTGCTTTTAAGCCTCTTCTTGTCCTACTGTTTAGTGCTCCTTCTACCTTCCTGTCTTATGTGTGCATGTCTGTGTGTCCGTGTCTCTCTGTGTGTGTCTGTATCTGTGTGTGTGTGTGTGTGTGTGTGTGTGTGTGTGTGTGTGTGTGTAAATATAACAAGAAATTCAAGGTGCTTAAGAGTGATAAGGAATTTTTAGGAGACAAATCAGAAAAGACACCTCACTAAACAGAATAGGTGAATCATCGCAGGGTTCTGGAAGGCTGAGGTATTGTCCCCCACTGCTCCCACTGCCCCCACTGCCCCCACTGCCCCCACTGCCCCCACTGCCTGAGCCAGTCCCACCATCCAAGCCCATGAGGGAGAGAAGAGTGTGGCCTACATGTGTCTCAGGTCTTAAGGGTAGGCCCAAGGCCATGCCTCAGGGGTTGGTACTTCAAGGTCATAGGTAGATCATCCACTACATGTAAATATAAGAGAAAACATGAAATATTTGCCTTTTTTTGAGTCTGGTATGTTTTGCCTAACATGATTATCTTCATTTCTATCCATGTTCCCATAAGCAATGTTATATGTAGCTGTGTAGAATTACTTCTGGTCCTTCTATGCTATCCCATTACACTGTCTGTTTTTCCTGTCAGTGCAATGCTGGTTTTGTTACTATGACTCTCTGGTATATACATCCTTGGATGGACATGGTATGTAATATTAATATGTTTTTAATTCAGTTTGTATTTTATTGAACAATTTTCATCTATATTCATCAAGAAAATTGGTTTACAGTTTTCTTTTTTGTTGTATATTTGATTTTTATATCATGTTAATGATGGGGATATCTCCTGGAGCTTCCCCTTTCCAAACCCCACTCTCAGAAAGCCCACCAAGAGTTAGCCCCTCCCCTGGGCTGCTCAAGGCCACACCCACAGATCTGGCCACCATATTTGCCATGTGATTCCTCCCCTGCCCGTCTGTGAGTCACCCAGGAGTTGCTTTGCTCTGTTCATTAAACCTGGATTTATCAATTTGGCCTGATCTGATTTAGTCATCGGCAGCGGCAGATATCCAATAACCAGGGAGTCAAAACTTATCAGTTAATATTGACTTCTTGGAATTAATGCATTCCTTTCCTCTGTTTTATGGAAATTTTGAGAAATGTTGGCATTAGCTCTTCTTTAAAGGTTTGGTAGAATTTAGAGGTGAATCTATTTGGTCCTGGGTTTGTTGTTGTTCCAATCTCACTTCTTTTTAGGGTCTGTTTACTCTTTTATATCTTCTTGACTTAATTTTGGTAGTTCATATATATCTTGTATTTTATCAATTTCTTCTAGATTTTCTAGTTTTTAATGCAGGTTCTCAAAATACTCATGGTATGCTGATTTCATTGAAATCTATTATAGTGTCCCATTTTTCATCTCTAATTTTCTTAATTTGTGTCTTCTCTGTTTTCTTTAGATTCACATCCTAGTGTTTTCTGTTACTGTGACAAAGCACTATGACAAAAAATAAGCTGGAAATAAAGGGTTTATTTGGCTTATACTTTCCAATCACAATCATGGTCTATCACTGAAAGAAGTCAAGACAGGGGATTCAAGCAGGGGCAGAGTCAGGAACCATGTAAGAAAACTGCTTACTACGTTTCTCCCACTGGCTTGCTCGCTACCTTTCTTGTATAGTCTTTGTGTAGCATGAGTCTTAAAAGTTCTTATTAATAAAATCAAACCTGAGGCCAGTTATTGGGGTGAACACTGGAAGATCAGAGAGATAGAACAAGCTAACCTCACCTGACCAACTTCTCAGATGATCTTGTTTCCTCAGACTGGAAGCCTCTGTATCCTCATATCCGAATGGCTCTCAGCTGAACTGCTGCTCAAAACCTAAAAGCTTAACCAGCAAAATGCTTAACCAGCAAAATGTTTCTAGTTTCTGGTCCTCACACCTTATATACCACCACTCCCTGGAATTAAAAGCTCGCTTTCTGGGATTAAAGGCATGAGTCACCATGCTTGGCTGTATCCTTGAACACATGGATAATATTGTGGCTGTTCTGTCTCTGACCTCAGATAAGTTTATTAGGGTGCACAATATTTTGGGGAACACAATACCACCACATCTTTGCCCAACTGCCTATGGATAACACCACTCACAGTAGGCTGGGCCCCCCCATATCAATCTTTAATCAAGGAAAGTGCCCCACAGACATGCCCACAGGTCAGATGAAGATAATTCCTCAATTCAGTTCTCATCTTCTAAGATCACTTCAGTTTGTATCAAGTTAACAAAATCCTATACAGTTGACCCCTTGTCAGCTTGGTACACAAAGACATTGCTATTCAACCTTCAACTTCTTTGTCCACAAAATCTCATGTTAATATCATAATCTAGGGCACAGTCCAACTTTAAAAATCCAGGAGTCTCTAAAAATTTTAACACTTTAAAAGCCAAGTTCTATTTTAAAAGTAAATCTATCACTTGCAGGATCATCAAGCAGTGCAAACCTAGTGCTTGGCATCTGGGACTTCCTCACAATCTTCTAGGCCCCAAAAGGTTCACTTTTCTGGCTCTGCCATCCACAGAACACAGCTTGTCTGGTAAGCTCAGTCTGGCTCCACTCTATACTTGCTGTTGTCTTTAGTGGTCATCTCATGGTCATGACATCTCCAGTATCCCAAAGTCTCCACTGCAACTAAATATACACCTTCATCAGTGGCTTTCTGGTCTTTCCAAAGGGGCTACAACCCTGTGGTATGGTTCCAAACTTCAGTTTCTCGCAATGACCACTTCAGTGCTTGTATCTCTACTACAGCTAAGGTTGCACCTTCACCAATGGCCTCTTCTGGCCCCTTGAAGTGCCCAGCCTCAGCTGTTTTCCATGAACCCCTCACTTCTGCAGCTTTCATGCCACCAAAATCAGTACTACTTGGGAAAATTCTTACAATATTTGCCAAATTCTACTGCCATTTTGATGTGCATCCTTGCTGTTCCTTTCACACCCCACCACCACTGAACTGCAGCTTCTTTATACAGACCCTGAAGAAACAACTTCCCAGAAAAATTTGCCTTGGTGATACTGGTCTCTTATTAATAACATCTGATTGTTCTACTCCAGCTGACCAGCATCCATTGTCACAGTAAAGCATACTTCCATAGACTGTTAATTCAAATATATCATATAAACAGCCCCAAGGAGTCTTTAAGGGACTCTGAAACTTCGTAAACCAGACCTCCACAATCTGCATTTTTCTCAGCATTACCTTCCAAGTTCCCATAACAGCTTATTAAGCTCTGATCATTCAGTAGCTTTTCTTTCTTTTTTTAAATGCTATGTATAATTTTATTCCAATAAATTGAAAAGTTAGATGAGCTATTAAAATGCCTTTGAAGTCACAAACTACAAAAGTTTGCCTGAGAAGAGACAGGCAACTTGACTAGCCTATTAACACCAGTGAGAGTCAGTGAAGAAAACCCCAAACCTGGACAACATCCCCATTGAGGCCACCACCAGGCATGTGATCTAAGGAGACTGGACACTTTCACACAGACTTTCAGAAAATCAAAGAGGGAACGTGGCTGAACTCATTTGGACATTAGAAGCAAAACCAAGCAAAAAGCCTGAACTCACTCAGTAGCTTTTTAAGACAAAAGCTCCAAATTCCTCCACCTTCCTCCCACAAAACAGTCCAAGGCATAAAAGCTACATGGTCAGGTCTATCACAACAACCCCCAAGTTCCTGGTACCAACTTCTATATTAGTTACTTTTTTGTTACTATGATAAAGTGTCACGACCAAAAGCAACTTATGGAAGAGATTATTTTGGCTTACAGTTCCTGAGAAGAATACATCAAGTCAGGGGAGAGTCATGGCAGTGAGCAGCAGGCATTGGAGCAGGAACAGGAACAGGAAGCTGAGAGATCACTTTAACTGCAAACATGAAACAGAAAGTGAACTAGAAGTGAGGTGAGACTATAAACTCTCAAAGCCCTCTACCAGTGACTGTATCCTCCAGCACAACTCTACCACCTAAATCTGCCCAAACAAAACCACCAATGAAGCATCAAGTGTTCACACATCTGAACCAATGAGAGACATTTCTCACTCAAACCACCATAGATTGGCTAGGGTGTTTGTCACTCTTGAATTTTCAAAGAACCAACTCAGTTTCATTAAGTCTGTGTATTATCCTTTTAATACCCATTTCATTAATTTCCACTGTGATCTTCATTATTTCTACTATTTTTAAAATGCTTTTTATTGTTTTGTGTGTGTGTGCACGCATGTGTGTGTGTGTGTGTGTGTGTCATGCGCGGGCAACACACACACACACACACACACACACACACACACACACACATTTGTGCCTGTGCCTGTGGAGGCCAGAAGAGTGCATCAGATCCCCTGGAACTGGAGTCACAGACAGTTAAAAGCCACCTGATGTGGGTGTTAAGAACCAAACCCAGGTCCTCTGTAAGAGAAGAATGTACTCTTAACTGCTGAGTTACTCTCCAGTCCCCTACCTCTACTGCTTTTGAGTTTTGTGACATGGATCCTTAATTGGTCTTGATAAAGACCCAGAGCCCAATATCAAGCTAAATGCTGAAAGATCAGAGAGACAAAGGAACAAGCCACAGCTACTTCTCACCTCACCAACTCCTCAGCTAAAAAGACTGAGCTCCTGTCTCCTCCCACCTTATGTTCCTATAACACAAATCTTAAAAGGTTTTATTAATAAAAAAAAAAACCTGGAGCCAGATATTGGGGTGAAAGCTGAAATATCAGAGAAACAGAACAAGCCAGCCACATTCTTACCTCTATGAAATCCTCAGCCTCGAGAGTTCTTGTTTTCTCACACCTTATATATCTTTCTTTGTCCTGCCATATTACTTCCTGGGATTAAAGGCATGTGTCCTTCCCAAGCAAAGACATGAGATCTCAAGTGCTGAGATTAATGGTGTGTGCAACCATACCTGGCTCTATTCCCAGTCTGGCCTTGAACTCACAGAGATCCAGAGTGATCTCTGCTTCCCGAGTGATAGGATTAAAGGTGTGTGCCACCACTGTCTGGCCTCTGTGTCTAATCTATTAGCTGGCTGTAGCATGAATCTTAAAGTCTTATTATAAAATGAAACCTGAGGCCAGTTATTGGGGTGAAAGCTGGAAGATCAGAGAAGCAGAACAAGCCACAGCCTCACCTTGCCAATTCTTCAGCTGATCCCGTTTCCTCAGACTGGAAGCTTCTATGTCCTCATCCCAATGGCTCTCAGCTGAACTGCTGCTCAAAACCTAAAAGCTTAACCAGCCAAATGCTTCTAGTTTCTGGTCCTCACACCTTATATACCTTTCTGCTTTCTACCATCACTCCCTGGGATTAAAGGCTTGCATTCTGGGATTAAAGGCGTGAGTCACCATGCTTGGCTGTATCCTTGAACAGATGGATTTCTGCCTCTGGAATGCTAGGATTAAAGGCGTGTGCTACCACTGCCTATCCTAAGTATCTAATGGCTTTTCTGTTCTCTGACCCCAGATAAGTTACACAATATTTTGGGGAACACAATACCACCACAGCTGGATCTGTCCTCTGATCCCCAGATAAGTTTTATTGGTGTACACAATATATCACCACATATTCCTTTTTTCAACCAGCCATATTACTTTCTGTCTCAACCTCCTTAGTGCTGGGATTAAAGGCATGTGTACCTCCCAAGTATCAAAGGCATGAGACCCCAAGTGCTGGGATTACAGGTGTGTGCCACCACTTCCTGGCTTCTAGGGCTAACTAGTAGCTGGCTTTGCCCTCTGGTCTTCAGGCAAGATTTATTTGTTAGAGCATACACAAAATATCACCACATTTCCCCTTTTTTGTCTAAAATAAAAAGGTTATAACTAATATAAGAAAAACTATATACAATAAGTACAATAACTATATAGTATATACAAGCAATAATTACATCAGTAATGTCTAGTCCATTAACATTCGATAAATTCAGAGAAAATACTGCATTATTTATCTTATTTTGGTGAGTCCAAAGTGTTGTACCTAATCATTTCACTTACTATCCTAACTTGTATTACCACCCGAAAACTGTCTTTTGATGTCTCTCAAACTTATACACTTTACACCTCTTTAGTGAACTTCTTTTCTGAATCTGGTAACAAAGAAAACTATAAATATAACTATCTAATCTTCAACCCCATCAGAGACCCAAAAAGGAAATAATATTAATTGAGTAAACATGAAGTGCAAGCAAGTGACTTCAGAAACATGTTAGAAATTACAGAAACAGCTGGCTACTTGGACAGTCACCCAAGGTTCCTTTGCAATAGTGGGGCATCCATCTTCGACCTACAGGTCTAGCATATCTGAAAGACTTTTCTGTGAAGCAGGATATTCTGAAGGGCTGACCTACCTTGTCTTGCAAAGTTCAGTAGTCCCCTTTTTTTTTTTTTTGTTCTGCTTGTCCCATTTGGATAGCATACTGTCAGCAGTCGAGGCATTTTCTTGCCCAGTGGCTAACTTTTGCCACAAAGAAATTAAACTCTATGTGGAGTTTCTTTGATGCCCATCGTCTTCTCTGAAGTAGATTGGTGAGAGCAGACACTTCTCATTATCATAAAAAAGAACCTATGTTTTTAAAACATCTTAAATGCCATAGTCTGTAGATCTCTGAAGTGTTTGAAGATTACCTGTCTATTTAAAATATATCTGTTTGATCTTGAAAACATACTTAATATGACTACAAGTTTAATTTTAATAGGTAACTAACTACTAACTTGCATTTTTTATATCTCAGTTAGTTGGTAGTAATAATAACTTTAAAGGACTAGCAATTTGCATTACATTGTTAAATACGCTCTATAGGTACAATATCTTGAACAAGAATAGAAATGTATGTACAGTATGTTTTAACAAAAATAATCTCAACTTCGTATCAATATACATACAAAATTTGTATACAATATACATAAATCCAATACAATGTAAAATATTTAAAACTAGTAGTTGCTTTTTAAAAGTTTCAATAATCTACTTTTTATCTTAACATATCTATATCCTCCCTTTTTTCAGAATAGATTCAATAATCTACCCTTTTATCCTATCATTTCTGTATCTATTTTTCCAGAGTAGAATCAATAATCTACCATTTTATCCTATCATATTTGTATTCTCCCTTTTTATTTTCAAAACAAGAACCTTGAATCTAATCTCCTTTGTTTAGTATTTTTTCTTGACCATTACTAATAACAACTATACTAAACAATGACAATTATCTATGACCCATTGAAAGACCAAAAAGCACCCACCCCACCTCTTGGGAATGTGGGTGTTGTGTTCTTAAATTTACTTCCTGCTGTTTAGAGGTGATGGCATCTTTAGGGGATTCTGAAAAGAAAACTTTGAGTTAATTGTCAGGTCTTGGGAGAGGTAGCTGCATTATTTGTTGTCCAATCTCTGCGTAATGGGAAAGTGCAGGGCTCATCTCAAGTTCTGGCTAGAATAGTCTGTGAGACTGGATCATCTCAGCTAGCCACCTTGAAATTGTCCTGAGCAGTTTGTAGTACAAAGCTGACCTTTGGGTGGTGGTTGTCAGCTTCTCCTCAGGGGTTAATGGCATTATCATAGTCCATGTGGAGTCATTGCTGTGGGTCCCCATCATCATTTTTGAGACTACGAAGGTTGCTGTTAGGCATGGTCATGGTTTGTTGCAGAAAACTTAAACATTTTAAATGTCAAATGCAGTAGATCTCAAAGAGGTTAAATGATCAATATTTGTTATGTACATACATGTAGAGTACAAAAACTTAATTCCTAGTTACCTGATAGAGACTCAAACCTGAAATCATGTACAGGAAGCTTGATGAAGCCTTCTTCTAGAATTAGTGCTCTATATGACCAGCAATATCATGATGAAAAGTTTAAAATATATATTATTCTTATAAATTTTGAGGTAATATTCATACCTTTTAAAGAGTCAAAATGAAACCAAAGGATTATGAAATTAGTGGCAATAAATTAGTTCCTTAATTTTTGTTTTTCTTCTGTTCCATGGCAGGTGGCTCTTTTGATATAAGACAAGAGATTTTGGATTTTCCTTTTAACAAGCATGCTTGAGTTTAGAGAAGGAGTGAGCCACAGTCCAACTTTAAAGCCAGCTTTAATTTTTAATTGGACTAGGACTTCAAAAGACCATTTGCGTTGTGTCTATAGGGAACAGCAGAAACAAACATTTGGGAAGATTTATGAAATTTTATCCTGTTGGAGAGGTGATATACCAATAATCCAATTTACTCTTTTCCTTGGGACATTTTTTTCTGGATGATTTTTCCTTTTTTTTTTTTTTTTTTTCAAATATCTCATTTGTCGAGTGTTCCTCAGATTCCTTAGCCTTCATTCTCCTGAAAGACAAAAACAAAAACCCTTCCTCCACCCTAACTTTGAGGAGGCTCCCTTTTTGCAAGTTGTATCTGATCAATTGAAAAGCATTTGTTAGTGGTATAAGTTAGTTTACACTGAATGGTCATGCTGGTTGATGAACTATCACCTCTTCTAATTAAGAGGTCTCTCTTGTTCAAATCGAACCTTTATCAATTTTGATGGTATCCATAACTTTTCTTCTCCTGTAGAAACAAAAGCAAAACCTCGTCCCCAATATAACACATATCCTGGTTTCCATTCTGAGGTCAGTACATCTTTAAATTGTATAGGCTGACTTAATTCTGTAGGGTTTTTTCTATTATTCAGTGTCTCTCTGCAGCTGTTGTTCCTTTCTCATTAGCATTTAGAAAATTCAAAGTTAATAAAGCATTATGCAATCTATTTCTTTGGGTCTTTATTACTCTTTTCTGTTTATTTAGCATATCCTTTAGAGTTTGATTTAATCTTTCTAAAGTGCTTGGCCTGTAAGACTATGTGGTTTACCTGTAATATGCTTCATATTGAAATAAGCAAAAAGCTGTTTCATTTTACTAGAGATAGATGTTGGAGCATTGTCGATCCTAATTTGTACAAGTATACCCATGATGGCCATAACTTCTAGCAAATATGTAATTACAGAATCAGTCTTTCAGAACTCAAAGCAGTTGCCCTTTTAAATCCCGAGTAGGTATCATTGGTGAGATGTACATATTTCATTTTTCCAAATTCTACAAAATGAAACACATCCATCTGCCAGATGTCATTCCTTTGAGTACCCTTTGAGTTACTTCCTGCAGGTAGTGGAGTTTGGTTGTAAAAAGAACAAGTGGGACATTTCCTAATAATTTCCTTGTTTCCAAGTGATTAAAAAAATCCTTTTTCAAGCCCTTGCTATTGACATGGTGATTTTTTTATGAAACTCTGAGGCGTCCAGGACATTTCCTATCAATAGTTGATCAATTTTATAATTATCTTGTGCTAGGGGGCCTGGAAGACCCATTTGGGATTGGATGTGTGTTTTATATATATATAAAGGATGATTCCTATTCCTGATTATTTCTTGTAACTGAATAAATAACAAAGTTAATTCTGACTCATCAGGAATAAATTCTGCAGTTTCAATGTGTAAAACAACTCTTCCTGCATACTGAGAGTCAGTAACTATGTTAAGAGGTTCTGTAAAATCAATTAATACCATCAGAATAGCATATAATTCTGACTTTTGGACAGAATCATAAGGGATTTGAGCCACTTTACTTAAATTTTCTGATTTGTAACTTGCCTTTCCTAATTTATTTGCATCAGTTTAGAATTTAGGAGCTCCAGATATTGGTGTTCCCCATACAATGTGAGAAAGGATCCAGTTAATTCTCTTTATAGATTGAATTTTCTTGCTTTTGGGATGTTTGTTGTTAACCTCTCCCAAAAAATTACTGCAAGATCTTTGCCAATGTTCACATTCTGCCAATAATTTGTCAATTTCATCATTAGTAAAAGGTACTACAATTTCTGCTGGGTCTATTCCTACTAATTGACAATGTCTCAATTTTCCTTTTAGAATCAACTCGGAGACCTTTTCCACATAAGTTTTTAATTTTTTACTCTGTTTATGTGCTAAAAAGATCCATTCTAAGATAATATCTTTCTTCTGCATTAATATTCCTGTAGAAGTGTAGCTAGAGTTTTCCTGCCTTGCCCACAGTCAGGACAAATCTTTGTCACCCGCCAGTCCTACAGCCGCTCAGACCCAACCAAGTAAGCACAGACTTATATTGGTTACAAACTGTATGGCCATGGCAGGCTTCTTGCTAACTGTTCTTATAGCTTAAATTAATCCATTTCCATAAATCTATACCTTGCCACGTGGCTTGTGGCTTACCGGTGTCTTCACATGCTTTTTGCCATGGCAACAGCTGGCAGTGACTCCCTCTGCCTTCCTGTTCTCTCAATTCTCCTCTCTGTTAGTCCCACCTATACTTCCTGCCTGGCCACTGGCCAATCAGTGTTTTATTTATTGACCAATCAGAGCAACAGATTTGACATACAGACCATCCCACAGCACTTCCCCTATTTTTTTTTCAAAAAGGAAAGTTTTAACTTTTACACATCTACAAAGCCAGCTTGATATATTTGGGAATTTGGGCGTAGCTTCTCTTACTACTTCCTGCCGGAGGGGGGCGCTGTATCTTATGGGGATACAAGGAAAATTTTAGGAGTATGGAGTAGTCCATGAGGATGTATCATCTGAGCCAGTTGCCTTGAAACGATTCTGGATGTTGGATCATCTGGGCCATAGTGTCATCAGAGAACTTTCAGGTGGTCTTGGCTGGTCAAACCTGATGTATCTTAATCTGGAACAAATCCATAGCCTCTGGCATTCTGTAGAAACAAAAGCAGAGCCTCTTTACCAAAGCAACATATCTTTATATCCAAATTTTGAAGTCAAGGTACCTTTAAAATACACATTTTGGCATAACTCAACAGCTTTTGTAATCAAATGTTTTTCTTCAGTTACGAATATCAAAGAGAACATAATCCAGATTCTCTCTGTGCTAGCCATCTTTACATGGCTTATTTTTTATATTACCTTGAGCCTATTGCTTTAAACTGCAGCCTTCTAAGCCTGAAACGGCACTGTGGCTGCTGGTTCCACCCACTTCAGCTGTACCAGTGGTGGTACATTTTCCGCCAGCTGCCGGGAGCCATCAATTCTCAGAAATAGTGAGTCTATGCTTCTATCAAAGCAGCGTGTAGCCCAGAAACCTCTTTTTGTTTTGTACTAGCAAAGGCTAAATCCACCACGCAGCTTAATGTGCCACTTGCAGAGTACTTATTCCCGCCATACTGCAGGTCGAGCACACTAGGAACCCACCATAGTAGATAGTAGCTCAAACACGCACACTGCCTCTAACTTGAAAGAGACAACTAGGAACTGTTTATAGCTCCATTTTATAATCTTTTTACTCAGGTTTTAGGTGGAATCTCTTGCCCCACGTTGGGCACCAGATGTAGATGTAACCAATTGTCTTATTAAATAAGAAACACAGAACCAATGTAAAAGAGAAAGCCAAGAGGTCAGAGCTCAGAGCTAAAATCTTACCCTTCCTCCTGCAGTGCTCCTACTTTTCCAAAAGAGAGCTACTTCCTGTGTGTTTGTCTTTAATATAGTCTTTCTGTTCTGCCTTCTCATTGGTTGTAAACCCAAACACATGACTGCCTCATCACTGCCTGTAAGTACAGCCCTCCAGGTCTTAAAGGCGTATGTCTCCAATGCTGGCTGTATCCCTGAACACACAGAGATCTATGGGATTAAAGGCGTGCGCTGCTGCCGCCGCCACCACCACCACCACCACCACACTCTTGCTATGGCTCTAATAGCTCTGACCCCCAGGCAACTTTATTTATTAACATACAATGAAAATCACATTTCAGTCCAAATAAAATACCACTATATAGAAGAATGTAGAGAGTAAAATGACCAAAATGCAATCAAGCTCTTGATCCAAATGATCTACATGTGCATTCTGTAACTTCTTTTCCACCAAAGCCAATTCTCTCTCAGCTTCAGCTGATAATTCTTTTGGACTATTTAAGTCCTTGTTATCATCTAAGATTTTAAACACATTTATCAGTTCTTGATTTTTCTACTCCAATAGTGGGCCATAGATATGAAATGCCTCCTAGCAATCTTTGAAAGTCATTAAGAGTCTGCAGTCCATCTCTCCTAATTTGAACCTTTTCAGGTCTAACTTTTTGTAAACCTATTTTATATCCTAAATAATTAATAGAATCTCCTCTGTATTTTTTTTTTCAGGATCAATGTGTAATTCTCAGCAAGGCAAAATTTTCTGTACTTCTTAAAACATTCTTTCTAAAGTATCCAAATTTGAGTCAGCTAGTAAAATATTGTCCATCTAATGGTAAACTGTAGATTGAGGAAATTACTTATGTATCACTTCCAATGGCTGACTTACAAAATATTGGTACAGGGTAGGGCTATTTAACATTCCCTGTGGGAGAACCTTCCATTGATATCTCTTAACAGACTAAAAATTATTATAAGTATGCACCACAAAGATGAATTTTTCTGTCTTTTTCTTGTAAAGGTATAGTGAAGAAACAATCTTTTAAATTGATAGCTATAAGAGGCCATTCTTTAGGTAACAGAGTAGGCAAAGAAATTCCAGACTGTGGAGAGCGCATTGCCTGAATCACCTTATTAATAGCTTTTAGATCTGTTAGTAATCTTCATTTTTCAGAGTTCTTTTTAATAACAAATACAGGAGAATTCCAAGGGCTAGTTGATTCTTCAATATGCTGAGCATTTTAGCTGCTTCTGTACCAGCTGTTCTAAAGCCTGTAATTTCTCTGGTGTTAAAGGCCATTGCTCAACCCATACAGGTTTGTCCATCAAGCATTTTAATGGTAGGGCTATTGGTGCCTTTGAAAGATCAGCAGCTGTTGTGTCCTGTTCTTATACAACCTAAATAGTTGGTGACTGTTCTTTATAATGCCTTCTAATAATTTTCTCAGAAACATATGTTAATTTGTGATTTGTTTCTGAGATTGGAGGAATGTTAACCTGGTTAATCCATTGCTGTAACAAATCACATCTTCATAAGTTCATTGCTATATTAGCAATATAAGGCTTTAATTTTCCTCTCTGTCCTTCTGGCCCTATATATTTGACCCATCTCGCACTCTGTTTTACCTGAGATAATGTTCCAGTCCCTGACAGCTGAACCTATACCTCCTGAAGAGGCCAAGATTCTGGTGAAATTATTGTTACATCCACACCTATGTCTACAAGACCTTCAGTAACAATGTCGTTTATTTGCATTTTTCAATTTGCACTTTGTTCATTTTGTAGAGGTTTGCCAAAATACTTGCTTTATGCTTTCTCCTGATTTTTTTGTTCTCTCTTCTATAGCTGTTCTATCATCTAGAGCAGTATGGTTTCTTACATAGGCATTAGGTTCTTTAATTGCTCTGGGAAGGAGTTTCCTCCACAAGGACAGGAAAGAACTGAATGGAATTTGATGTGGGGGCCTGCTAGAGGCTCCCCAAGACATTTCCTGATAACAAAGGGTTACCTTGTCTGTCCCTTGTTGATGTACATTCATAAGTCCAATGCCTGCCTTTGGTACACCTTCTGCATAGTCCAGAAGGAAGGGGCATTCTGATGAGATTATTCTTAGAAAAAACATTGTTTCCAGGAGTTCCCTATTTACAATACCTTTTTAGGTTACCTTGTTTACTACATTGAAACACTTGACATTTCCATTTTTCTTCAAACCTCTGGAAATCACCTCTCCTATTTAAGCATCATCATGATCATGAGATTCAGTATCAATTCTATCTCAGATCCATCCCTCCAAAGGTGCTGATCTTGTCTTTAACAGCCTAATTACCCTTTTGCATTGGGTATTAGCATTTTCAAAAGCCACAGATTCAATTATTATTTGTCTTGCTTTTGAATTTGCTATCATTCTATTTACTGCTGAAGTCAATCTTTGTAAGAAATCAGTGAAGGTTTCTTTTGGGCCCTGTATAACTTTAGTAAATGATTCATTTTTCTTTCCTACTTCTTCAATTCCATCCCAAGCATTCAAGGCTGCTGTGTGGTCTAAAGCCAGGGTGTGATCATCATATAGAGATTGCCTTTCTACATTAGCATAATCTCCCTCTCCAAGAAGTTGGTCTTGGGAGATTTCCATACCTCTGGCCCTACTTCATTGTTCAATGATCTTAGCCTCATCTTTCCACCAGGTTCTCCATTGTAATTGAGGACCAGCCTCCAAGACTGCTGTAACCAAATGTCTCCAGTCTTGAGTGATAATTCTATTACAAGTTGACCAGAGTTTCACATTTGCTTCACAAAAGCTAAATGCATGTCCTATGAGACTATAGCTTCTTTGAATCTCCTCAAATCTAACATTTGCACATGAATCCATTCAGCTTTTACATAGCCTTGAGGATATCTATTTGGTAGTTCCTGGAAGGTTACTGGATAAATTAAGGTTGGCTATTTGAAAGTCTTAGGCTGTTTCTCTGTAACCTTATAATGCAATGCTGAGATTGGTTCTCCTTTAAATTCCTGTCTGGGTCTGAATATCTCTATGATCTATTTTAACAAGTTTTTTCTAAAACCTTTATCTCAGCACTCATATTAACCTACTTTTTTAGTGATAAAACAAAAATGATCAAACAGATATTTATAATTGACATTACATAAATTCCATCTAAATTAATTTTCCTCTTATTTAATTGCTCCATTTTCAAACTGTCTAGTGTATTATCAAACAGAGACCTAACTCCCTCTATTGTAATAATGTTTCCCATTTTTTAATGTGGAAAAAAATCTCACTCTTGTCTTTTTTTAAATTATTTCCCCCTTTAAGAAATCCCAATTGACTCACCAAATCTGCTGACAATGATTCAGATGACAGTGAAGTGAGACGGCTACCTAGTGTAGCAGGAGCCCTAGAAGGGGGTCCATTGAAAGCCCATGAGCCACCAGGAAAGGGAAACCACTGTCTGAAAACAACTGGCAGGGTAGTGACTCTGGCTGAGTGTAGCTCTGGCCTGTACCAATGGCTGCAAAGCCACAGGCAAGCTGCTTTTTCATGAATTCATGCCCCAAAAGTTGGACACCAGGTGTAGCATGAATCCTAATTGGTCTTTGTAGCATGAATCTTAGAAGGTCTTATTAATGAAAATAAACCTGAAGCCAGGTATTCGGCTGAATGCTGGAAGATCAAAGAAGCAGAACAAGCCACAGCTACCTAACCTCGCCAGTTCCTCAGCTGATCCTGTTTCCTGAGACTGGAAGCTTTTGAATCCTCATCTAGAATGAATCTCAGCTGAACTGCTGCTGCTAAAAGCCTAAAAGCTTAACCAGGCTAGTTCCTGGTCCTCATGCCGTATATACCTTTCTGCTTTCTGCCATTACTTCCTGGGATTAAAGGCTCTTGTTACCACACCTGGCTGTTTCCAGTGTGGCCTTCAACTCACAGAGAGCCAGATGAATCTCTGCCTCCAGAAGGCTAGGATTAAAGGTATGAGTACCATCATTTTCTGGCCTCTGTATCTAATGACTGTTCTGTTCTCTGACCCCAGATAAGTTTATTAGGGTGCACAATATTTTGGGGAACACAATATCACCACACTTCCCCTTTTTGTCTAAAATTTAAAAAGCTTATAACTAATACAAGAAAAACTATATCTAATAAGTACAATAACGATATACAATATATACAAGCAATAAATACTTAAACAATGTCTAGTCCATTTGCATTTGACAAACTCAGAGAAAATAATTCTATTATCTATCCGATTTTGGTAAGTCCAAAATGTACTTGATTCACTTTCTATCCTAACTTATATTACTAACAGAACTACTTATATCTTTCAAATTTATGCACTTACACCTCTTTAGTGAGTTTCTTTTCTAAAAATGTCTAGTCCATTAACATTTGACAGATTCAGACAAAAAACTGCATTATATATATTAACAATGTCCAGTCCAGTAACATTTGATAAACTCAGATAAAAAATTTTCATTACTTATCCTATGTAAAACAAGTAGTTCCTTTTAAAAAGTAGATTCAATAATCTCCCTCTTTATCTTATTATATCCATATTCTCTTTTTTCTTTTCATAATAGATTCAATAATCTGTGTTTTGTCATTTTTATATCTTCCCTTTTTCTTTTTAGAGTAGATTCCCATTTATCCTATTATTTCTTCATCTTTTTTTTCTCAGAGTAGATTCAATGATCTACCTCATATCTATATTCTCTTTTTTCTTTTTTAAACAAAAACTCTGAATCTAATCTCCTTGTTCAGCCTTTTTCCTGACCATTAACAATTAACAACTTGTAACCAATCATCATAAACAATGACAATATCCATAACTTATTAAACAACCAAAACCTCCCATCCCACATCTTGGGAATGTGGCATCATTTTCTTAAAATTACTTCCTGCTTTATGGAGGTGAAGACATCTTTAGGAAATCCTGAAAAGAAAAATTTTGGGTCAGTTGTCAAGTCCTGTATCATGTGTTCAGTTTCTGCATAATGGGAAAGTTCAGGGCTGTCTCAAGTCCTTGCTCCAGTAGTCGTGAATTTGAACCATCTCAGCTACCCAACTCGAAATTGTCCTGAGCAGTTGGTAGTCCAAAGTTGATCTTTATGTGGTGTTAATCAGCTTAATGGCTTTACCATAGTCCATGTGGAATCATCTTTGTGGGGTCCCATCATCCTTTTGAAGATTTCAAAGTTGCTGTTAGGCATGGTCATGGTTCCCTTTAGAATTTGTGTGTGTGTGTGTGTGTGTGTGTGTGTGTGTGTGCGCGCGCGCACGCGCGCGCGCGCCTCCTCTGTGGTTTGGAGCAATCACAGTCTAATAAATGTCTGTCTCTTGGAGCCATGAGTGTTCTTCCTTAGAAAAGAAAATCTTCACAGCAATTTCTCTCCACCATTTGTCTTGCCAAATTTTCCAAACTGACCTTTGCCAATGCTTAATGCTTTCTTGTAACACAATGGTCTGGCAATTATTCTCTGAACAAGCAGTAGTAAACCCTTTGTCCCAGGTAGCAGCATCACCGCAGTCACCAACATGATGAGAAGAAGCCAGCAACTCGGAGCAGCAGCCGCTGCCTCCATGGTCCCACCACCACCTTTTGTGGCTCAGCCCCGGCCACAGCTTCTTCTTAGCAAGCCTCCCAGGCTGGCCTCAACTCAGGATCTTCCTGCCTCTCCCTTCTTCAGCAAATCCTACCAGAGTGCTCCTCCACTACAACCGGCTGAGGGTAGCTTAGGTCTGAGCTGGGGCCCGAAAGGCCACAGGCAAGCAGCTTTTTCGTGAATTCATACCATGAACGTTGGGTGTCAGGTGTAGCATGAATTTTAGAAGGTCTTATTAATAAAATCAAACCTGAAGCCAGGTATTGGGGTGAATGCTGGAAGATCAAAGAAGCAGAACAAGCCACAGCTTCCTCACCTCGCTAGTTCCTCAGCTGATCCTGTTTCCTCAGACTGGAAGCCTCTGAGTCCTCATCCAGAATGAATCTCAGCTGAATTGCTGCTCAAAAGCCTAAAAGCTTAACCAGGCTAGTTCCTAGTCCTCATGCCGTATATACCTTTCTGCTTCCTGCCATCACTTCCTGGGATTAAAGGCTTTTGTTACCATGCCTGGCTGTTTCCAATGTGGCCTTTAACTCACAGAGATTCATGCCTCCAGAAGGCTAGCATTAAAGATGTGAGTGCCACCATTTTCTGGCCTCTGTATCTAGTGGCTGTTCTGTTCTCTGACCCCAGATAAGTTTATTAGGGTGCACAATATTTTGGGGAACACAATATTACCACAGGTCCTAATAAAAACCTGGAGCCAGATATCAGGTTAAATATCAAGAGACAAAGGAACAAGTCACAGCCACCTCTCACCTCACCAACTCCTCACCTGAAAAGACTGAGCTCCTGTGTCCTCCTGCCTTATATTTCTTTTTCTGCCCAGCCATATCACTTCCTGTCTCAACCTCACTAGTTCCAGGATTCAAGGTGTGTGTGCCTCTCAAGTACTGGGAACAAAGGCAAGAGATCCCAAGTGCTGAGATTAAAAGTGTGTGCCACCACTGCCTGGCGTCTATGGGTAACTAGTAGCTGGCTTTGCTTTCTGATCTTCAGGCAAGCTTTATTTGTTAGAGCATATACAAAATATAACCAAAGAGTTTGACTTGTTCTTGTTTTTCTGAAATCTTGATATGCATCATTAAATTATTTTTTTGAGATTCTCTGATTTTTAATGAAAGCACTCAAAAACTTTCCTATTAGAAATGCTTTTGTTATATAAACAAGGTTCTGTTAAGTTGTGCTTTCAGTTTTATTTGAATTTAGGAATTTCTTTGAAATTTCCATAGAATATTCAGCAGAATAATCCATGTTCTACTGAGAAGAATGTATATTCTGTTTCTATTGATGGAATACACAGTATACATGTGTTAGGCTCATTTGAACTATGTTAACTTTTAGTTTGTATGACCAATTTGTAAATGAGAATGGAGTGTAAAATTACTATTATTTTAGAGTACCTCTGAGATTTTATATTCATTGATATTTTATGAAATTGTAAACCCCAACATTTAGTCCATATATTTGTGATTGTTGTATATTCTTGATTGTTTTCTTTATAAATATGGTTTCTTTATCTCTTCTAATTTTGGTTTGAAACCTACTTTTTTTCTGATATCATAGTGGCTACAATAGCTTGTTTTTAGCTTCTATTTACTTAACAGGTTGATTTTTATCTTTTCATTCTCATTCTGTATCTTTCCCAGTGAGGGATATTCTCAGAGACAATAGATAGATGGATCCTGTTTTTTAATCCAGTCAGCTAGTCTGTATCTTTTATTGAGTTAAAATCATTTACATTTTTATTTTTGAGTTTTGATAATTTCTATGTTTGGGGGATTGGTTTTCTGGTTTGCTTGAGTTGTTTTTGTTGTTGTTGTTGTTATTTTCTTTCTCCCCTATTAGTATTAAAAGTTTGTTGGATTACTGTGTTGTGAAATAATCTTTTTGTACACTGTGAGTATGTGTCTTTGCCAAGGCACATTCTGATTGGTATAATAAAGAACTGAATGACCAATAGCCAGGTAGGAAGAGGTTAGGCAGGACTTCCAGGCATAAAGAGACAAGAAAAGGAGATAAATCTAGGCATGGGAGAGATACCAGAAGACCTGGAGAAGAAACAGGTGGTGCAAGATGGAAAAAAAAGGTAAAAAGCCATGAGGCAAAACATAGATTAATATAAATGGGTTAATTTAAGTTATAAGAGCTAGTGGGACAAGCCTAAGCTATAGGCTGAGCTTTCATAATTAATAATAAGTCTCCATGTCATTATTTGGGAGCTGGCAGTACAGAGAAAGACTTGCTACAGTACTGTGTTAGACACTGTGGTAGTTTGAACGTAATTGACCCCTATAATCTCATAGGTAGTGGCACTATTAGGAGGTGTGGCTTTTTTGGAGTGGGTATGGCCTTGTTGGAGGAAGTATGCCACTGTGGGCCAGGCTTTGAGGTTTCTTATGCTCAGGATACTGCCCAGTGTTTCATTTGACTTCCTGTTGCCTACTCCAGCACATCTGCCTGCATGCTGCCATGTTCCTCATCATGATGATAATGGACTGAACCTCTGAAACTGTAAGTGAGCCACCCCAATTAAATGTTTTCTTCATAAGAGTTGCTGTGGTCATGGTGTCTCTTCACAGCAATGAGAACCCTAACTAAGACAGACCTAATGGATTCTTAGCTAGTAATTCGTCTACTCCCATCATAAAATTTATTATTTTGTGCCCTTGTGATTGAGACTCTCTTTTATGCTTGAGGGTCCTTTACACACTACTGTAAGCTTGCTGGTCATAAATTGCTTTAGGTTATTCTTGTCTGGCATATCTGTATCTCTATTTTAAAAGTAGATTTATGAAGAGAATCAACACAGAGGGATATGTACTTGATGCTTCCAAGTAAAGTCAATGGTCCAGTGAGGCCTTTGGCTCATTCTCAACAGATTTTTGTGTGCTTTTTAGAGGCTCCTTTCAAGATAAAATGACTCCTAAGGACAACATTCTCAACTGGCCTTGATAGCCAAAAAGAAAAAAAATGGTTAATTTTTGTCATCTTCATGGCCTTAAGCACCAAACATGAAATTATAACCAAAGATGAAAATGACTGTTTTTTTTTTTTTTTTTAGCAGTTCATGAGATCACAAATCTGTATGAGATAATATTTAGGCAATATTTTCTCATTGAGGATTTTCTTCTTGATATGGAAGATGCTGCTCAGATATAGAACATTATGACCTTGCAGCCAAGAGAGACGTTCCTACTATTGTTTTAACTTAAAAGTCAAATGATGGCTAAATCTACCCTCTCTCTCCTCCTCTAGAAGTTACCTGAGAAAGATTTTACACTGATACCAGCCACTCCAACAGCTATCAAAATGCCTGAAAACTAATCCTGAGTTTATCACTCAGGAGCCCAGCCTTGGAGACCAAAGAAAAACCCTTGAGAAGAGTCCCATGAATAGATGTTTTGAGCCCATCAAGAGATGCTAATGAACTTTAATTCTGACATTTTAAAATATCCTTTCTTTGGGCCTCTCTTGGTTCTCTGCATAGGATTTAGAATGCTAATAACCCTGTTTTTCTCTTATAAAGGAAAACAGTTAATTGAGACCAACTTACAGTTAAGAGTTTTAAAAGTCCATTATCATCATGACAGGAAGCATGGTGTCATGCAGGCAGACATGGTCCTGGAGAGGTAGCTGAGAGTTTTACATATGGATGAGCAGGCAGCAGGAAAAGACATTGAGCCACTAGGCTGTGGCTCTCCCTTTTCTTTGCAGCCTGTTGGCCACCAGTCCACAAGGACAAGGGGCAGAAGTAATGATAGAAAGCCTTGGAAAGCCTGTGAACATGACAGTGACAACTCTCTGGGAGACAACTTAGGTGAATCTGCTCAGCTTTATCCCAGAGTATAGGGAATATATAGGATTGGGAACAGTAACTAGGGAATCACCTAATTTGCATTAAACAGCACACTCCTATCATAAAGCTCCTAGTACAAAAGTCTTAGTTATCATATGTGGAAGCATAGTCCTATCCTAATGTTCCTAGCACAATGTATAATTACCATATAGGGGGGGGGGCAGGGCGGGAGAAAAGCTTCTGCAGAGAACTGCATCCAAGGTCACATGTGGTGGTATTGTGTTTTCCAAAATATTGTGTACCTTAATAAATTTATCTGGGGTCAGAGAACAGACAGCCACTAGATACAAAGGCTAGAAAATGGTGGCACTCACACCTTTAATCCTAGCATTCCAGAGATAGAAATCCCTCTGGATCTCTGTGAGTTCAAGGCCACATTGGAAATAGCCAAGCATGGTGACACACCTTTAATCCCAGAAAGCCAGCCTTTAATCCCAGGGAGTGGTGGTAGAAAGCAGGAAGATATATAAGGCGTGAGGACGAGAAACTAGAGGCATTTGGCTGGTTAAGCTTTTGGCTGGTTAAGTTTTGGGCTGGTTAAGCATTCAGGCTTTGGAGCAGCAGTTCAGCTGAGAGCTATTGGGATGAGGACACAGCAGCTTCCAGTCTGAGGAAACAGGACCAGCTGAGGAACTGGCAAGGTGAGATAGCTGTGGCTTGTCCTGTCTCTCTGATCTACCGGCATGGACCCCAATAACTTGGCTCGGGTTTGATTTTATTAATAAGAACTTTTAAGATTTCCTGCTACATCTGGCGCCCAACGTTCGTGTTGCGAATTCATGAACAAGCTGTTTGCCTGTGGCCTTGTGAGCCCCAGCTCAGACCCAAGCTACACTCAGCCAGTTGTGGTGGCGCACGCTGGTTGGATTTGCTGAAGGAGGCAGAGGCAGGAGGATCCCGAGTTTGAGGCCGGCCTAGGAGGTTTGGTAGAAGCTTTGGCCCGGACTGAGCCACAAACAGTGGTGGGACCATGGAAGCAGTGACTACTGCTCCACGTTGCCAGCTCCTTCTCATCATGTTGGTGACTACGGTGATGCTGCTACCTGGGACTAAGGGTTTACTGCTGCTGGTTCAGAGAAGAATTGCCAGGACCATCATGTTACAAGAAAGCATCGGCAAAGGTCAGTTTGGGAAAGTTTGGCAAGACAAATGGTGGGGAGAAATTGTTGTGAAGATTTTCTGTTCTAGGGAAGAATGTTCATGGTTCCGAGAGACAGACATTTATCAGACTATGATTGCTCCAAACCACAGAGGAGGCACAAAAAAAAAAAAAAAAAGTCTGCATGGAACCATGATCACACCTAACAGCAACTTTGAAATCTTCAAAAGGACTATGGTAAAACCATTAAGCTGATTAACACCGAAAGATCGACTTTGGACTACAAACTGCTCAGGACAATTTTGAGATGGCTAGCTGAGATGATCCAGCCTGACAGACTACTTGAACAAGGACTTGAAACAAGCCCTGAACTTTCCTATTATGCAGAGACTAGACAAATGATACAGGACTTGATGATTAACCCAAAATTTTTCTTTTCAAGATTCCCTAAAGATATCTTCACCCCTAGAAAGCAAAAAGAAAAAGAGAATATAGATATGAGATAGATCATCGAATCTACTCTGAGAAAAAAGATAAAGAAATAATAGGATAAATAGGTAGATCATTGAATCTACACTGAAGAAAAAGGGAAGATATAAAAATGACAAAAGGTAGACTACTGAATGTATTATGAATAGAAAAAAGAGAGAATATGGATATAATAAGATAAAAAGGGAGATTATGGAATCTACTTTTTAAAAGGAACTACTTGTTTTAAATAAGATAAGTAATGAAAATTTTTTGGTCTGAGTTTATCAGATGTTACTGGACTGGACATTGTTAATATATATAATGGAGTTTTCATATGAATCTGTCATGTTAATGGACTAGACATCATTAATGTAAGTTTTGGCTGTATATATTGTATATACTTATTGGATAGTTTTTTCTTGTATTAGTTATAAGCTTTTTTTAATTTTAGACAAAAAGAGAGGAGATGTGGTGGTATTGTGTTTTCCAAAATATTGTGTACCTTAATAAATTTATCTGGGGTCAGAGAACAGACAGCCACTAGATACAAAGGCTAGAAAATGGTGGCACTCACACCTTTAATCCTAGCATTCCAGAGATAGAAATCCCTCTGGATCTCTGTGAGTTCAAGGCCACATTGGAAATAGCCAAGCATGGTGACACACCTTTAATCCCAGAAAGCCAGCCTTTAATCCCAGGGAGTGGTGGTAGAAAGCAGGAAGATATATAAGGCGTGAGGACGAGAAACTAGAGGCATTTGGCTGGTTAAGCTTTTGGCTGGTTAAGTTTTGGGCTGGTTAAGCATTCAGGCTTTGGAGCAGCAGTTCAGCTGAGAGCTATTGGGATGAGGACACAGCAGCTTCCAGTCTGAGGAAACAGGACCAGCTGAGGAACTGGCAAGGTGAGATAGCTGTGGCTTGTTCTGTCTCTCTGATCTACCGGCATGGACCCCAATAACTTGGCTCGGGTTTGATTTTATTAATAAGAACTTTTAAGATTTCCTGCTACATCCACACTATAAATAAGTCAGGGATCTGGGCCTAGAGACAGTCTCCAAATAAGGTCAGGTAGAGAACAGGGTGCCTTCTCCCAGGGGGAGGGCGTAGTCCATGTTGCTGAGCTCAGAGAGAGTTGCCAGGCCATGGTAGACTGCAACCTCTGACCAGCAGGGCCTCCCAGCACTAGGCCTGGCTTGAGCTTTTGAAACCTCAGTGCAGCCCCCATGCCCCAGTGGCACACTTCCTTCAACACAACCATACCTACTCCATCAAGGCCACACCTTCTAATAGTGCCTTTTCTCATTGGCCTATAGGGGCCATTTTTATTCAGACCACCACATTCCACTACTAGCCTCCATAGGCTTGTAGCCATACCATAATGCAAAATGCATTTAGTACAACTTCAAAAGTTCCTATAGTCTATAACTTGTTTAAACTCTCAAACTTGTTTAAAAGTGTGAAGTTCAAAGTCTCTTCTGAGATTCATGTAATCACTTAACTGTAACCCCTGTGCAATCAAAATGAAAACAACAGATCATATACGTCCATCATATAATGGCATAGGATATATATTACTGTTCCAAAATGGAGGAAAGGAAACATAGTGAAGAAATACTGGACCAAAGCAAAACCAAAAACAAGCTGGGCAGATTCCAAACTCAGCATCTCCATGTCTGATGTCAAAATGCTCTTCAGATATCAGACTCCTTTCAGCTTTGTTGACTGCAACACACTTCTCTCTCTCTCTTGGCCTGGTTCCACTCCCTGTTAGCAGCTTTCCTCAACAGGCATTTCACGGCTCTGGCATCTCCCACAATTCAGGGTCTCCAAGGCAATCCAGGCTTCAACTTCACAGGAATGCTAATAACTCTTGTCTTTACTTTCTTATATCTCTTTACAGGCACCAGCCAAGGACTTCCTTTCCACCCTACATCTGATAGTTATTCAAATAAAACCACTGATGAACATTCAAGGTCCCTTGGAAAGACCCACTGCAGGAGTACCAAAACTGCTGCACCTGACAACCCTACTCAGCTTTAAAAGGCCAAGTAGATCATGACCCCAGTTCCCTAATGGCAGCTAAGGTTACTTCTTCAGAGGAAAGAATGATGAGGACAGGAGATTTAAAAAAAAAAACAAAAAAAAAAAAAAAAAAAAAAAACAGGATAGACAGTTTAGGTGTAGGGGCTCTAATTCATGCCCTTGGCCATAAACTAAAATTGTCCTTGGTCCCGTACTACTGGACACCAGAATTGCTGAAGTATTTGTGGGCTCTGATCCCTTGTCTGACTCCTAATTGATTTCAGGGTTACTTCTTTAGATGAGGAGAATGATGAGGAGACAGAAACTGGTCTGGTAGGGTAAGGACCTCAAAGCAGCAGTTCCAAAAATGCCCTTACTGGAGAAATGCCAGAAGAGGGTTCTAGTTCTTGGTTTTGTTGTTGTTGTTGTTGTTGTTTATTTGTTTGTTTTTATCTCCTAAGTGAGTATTTTGCCTAAAGCTTCTATGTGACTACATGAGAGGAGGCACCTAAACACCTTGCTGGGACAACAGCTCATACCCCTCCCCATACTTCATCCTTGTTTCTGCCATCAGTCCTTTTCAAAAAGGCCCCAGCAGCTTGATAGTATCCTATCTCCTAGGACCCCTCCTCTTATGCAAGAGCCCTGTTCTCTATAAACATTCTTCCCTCCCTCTTTCCTGCCTTCTTTTACTCCTACTTATGAATCTATAATAAACTTTCCTATTTATATGAAACTCAAAAAGTACGTTTTTTCAATATTGCAATCTTGATAGGCAATTGTTTACTTTTAAGGATTGGCTATACCATTCCATGCTTTCCTGGATTTTAGCATTGCTGATGAGATGTATACTATTCTAATGTGCTTGCCTTGTAGATGAATAAGTGCTTTTCTTTGTTTTCTATTATAGCCTTTAATGTTATAGATTTGCTTTGTATTTTTGACATCTTGACTATAATATGTCATAGAAAGACCTTTCTCTGGTTATGACTATTTGGGATTATAAGTGCATCTTGTTTTGGATGTCCCTTTCATTCTCTAGATTTGTTTTTCTATTATTTCATTGGATGGATTTTGGATGCCTTTGGTTTTTTTATGCACGCACATATACGCACATGTAAAGGTCAGAGAACAACTTGCAGGAATCTCCTGATAACATATGTGTCCTGAGGATCTAACTCAGGTCTTCAGATTTGGCAATAAATGCCTTTACACACTGCACCATCTTACTGGCCCTACATTTAATTCTTAAAATTGTGTTTTACTTATTTTATGTGTATGTGTACATGTACATATGCCACAACATGTATGTGGAGGTCAGAAGATAACTTGAGAAAGTTGATTCTTTCCTTCCACCATATGGATCTTAGAGATCAAACTCAGCTGAGTCATTTTGTCCTCCTGCATTTAGTTTTTTGTCTAGGAAACTCTGCTAAACATTGAAGGAAGGAATATGGGGGATGAAGAGTTGGCTCAGTGCTTAAGAGCACTGGCTACCCTTTCAGAGGACCCAAGTGCAGTTACCAGAACCCACATGACAACTCATAAACATCTGTAACTCCAATTCTAGAGGATCTGATAGTCTCTTTTGGCTTCTATATGTACTGCATGCATATGATGCACAGTACAGGCAATACATATACAAAATGCTAATACCTATACAATAAAAATAAATAAAATCTCAAAAAAATAGGAAGAGACATTACCAATATTTTGCATAACTTTTTAAATAAAGCTAGAGAGATTCGGGGTCTGGTGAAGGGGCTGTCTGTAGGCGCCATGTCGGGCCGCGAAGGTGGCAAAAAGAAGCCCCTGAAACAGCCCAAGAAGCAGGCCAAGGAGATGGACGAGGAAGATAAGGCTTTCAAGCAGAAACAGAAGGAGGAGCAGAAGAAACTCGAGGAGCTAAAAGCCAAGGCCGCGGGCAAGGGACCCATGGCCACAGGTGGAATTAAGAAATCTGGCAAAAAGTAAGCTGTTCCTCATATCTGAGATGACGGTGAGCCTCTTCCATTCCTATTTAAACATCTGGATTCCCTGCCATAACATCTTTACCACCTACAGCTAGAATGAAGTGTTACCCTGGAGCCTGCTAAACATCTGGATTCCCTACTATAACATCTTTGCCACCTATAGTTAGATGAAGTGTTATCCTGGAGCCTGTTGTACATTGTAATAAACTTTTGTAAAAAAAAAAAATTATAATAATAAATAATACAATGGCTCATTGTCTCTAGTGTTCAGCAATTCCTACCTCAGCTGTGAATTTAAAGTAAACTCAGTCTGAAATCCTACCGGAGCTGTTTCATCTCTGTTGTACTCTGAATTCTGTACCACTTTGAATTAATTAAACCAACTCATTAAAAGGCAAAAAAAAAAAGCTAGAGAGATAACACTTAGTAATTTATTTTGTGAAATCAATATTTTGATAAAATGCCTGATAAACATGCCTCACATATCTGCAAACAAGGTACACATACATGCATACAGGTAGAAGATTCATGCACATAAAGTAAAATAAATAATTCTAAATTGTAGATGAATTTCTAAACAGTCTTATTAAATAAGAAACACAGAGCCATTTCTCTGATCTCTATGGCTTTCACCCCGGTATATGGCTCTGTGTTTCTTATTTAATAAGTCTGTTTAGAAATTCGTCTACACTAAATTTTTTTATTATTTTATTTTACAATACTATTCAGTTCTACATAACAGCCACAGATTTCCTTGTTCTCTCCCTTCCTGCCCCCTCCCCTTCCCCCACCCCACCTCCCATTCCCACCTCCTCCAGAGCAAGGCCTCCCCTGAGGACTGAGATCGACCTGATAGACTCAGTCCAGGCAGGTCCAGTCCCCTCCTCCCAGATTGAGACAAGCATCCCTGCATAGGTACCAGGTTTCAAACAGCTAACTCATGCAATGAGCCCAGGACCTGGTACCACTGCCTAGATACAGATCAAGCCAATCAACTGTCTCAACTATTCAGAGGGCCTGATCCAGTTGGGGGCCCCTCAGCCTTTGGTTCATAGTTCATGTGTTTCCATTCGTTTGGCTATTTGTCCCTGTGCTTTATCCAACCTTGGTTTCAACAATTCTCACTCATATACACTCTCCTCTTTCTCACTAATTAGACTCTCGGCACTCCACCCGGGGCCTAGCCGTGGATGTCTGCATCCAGATTCCTCAGTCCTTAGATGGGGTTTCTGGCACAACTATTAGGATGTTTGGCCATCCCATCACCAGAGTAGGTCAGTCCTGGCTGTCTCTCGGCCATTGCCAGCAGTCTTTTTGTGGGGGTATCTTTGTGGATTTCTGTGGGCCTCTTTAGCTCTTTGTTTCTTCCTTTTCTCATGTGGTCTTCATTTACCATGGTCTCCTATTCCTTGTTCTCCCTCTCTGTTCTTGATCCAGGTGGGATCTCCCGCTCTCTTTCCCTCAACCATCGCCCTTCATTGCTCCCACTCATGTCCACGTTATTCATGTAGATCTCATCCATTTCTCCATCATTGGGTGATCCTCGTGTCTTTCTTGGGGTCCTGTTTTCCAGGTAGCCTCACTGGTGATGTGAGTAGCAGTCCAGTCATCCTTGTTCCACATCTAGTAACCTCCTATGAGTGAGTACATACCATATTTGTCTTTCTGAGTCTGGGTTACCTCACTCAGGATGATTTTTTTCTAGATCCATCCATTTGCCTGCAAACCTCATGATGTCATTATTTTTATCTGCTGAGTAGTATTCCATTGTGTATATGTGCCACAATTTATTTATCCATTTTTCAGTTGAAGGGCATCTGGGTTGTTTCCAGGTTTTGGCGATTACAAACAATGCTGATATGAACATAGCTGAGCAAGTGCTCTTGTGGTATGATTGAGCATTTCTTGGGTATATGCCCAGGAGTGGTATAGCTGGATCTTGGGGGAGATTGATTCCCAATTTTCTAAGAAAGCGCCATATTGATTTCCAAAGTGGTTGTACAAGCTTGCATTCCCACCAGCAGTGGAGGAGAGTTCCCCTAGTTCCACATCCTCTCCAGCATAAAGTGTCTTCAGTGTTTTTGATTTTAGCCATTCTGACAGGTGTAAGGTGGTATCTCAGAGTTGTTTTGATTTGCATTTCCCTGATGATTAGGGATGTTGAGCAATTCCTTAAATGTCTTTCAGCCATTTGAGTTTCCTCTGTTGAGAATTCTGTTTAGTTCTAAAGCCATTTCTCAATTGGACTGTTGGTCGTTTTGATGTCTAATTTCTTGAGTTCCTTATATATTCTGGATATCAGTCCTCTGTCAGATGTGGGGTTGGTGAAGATCTTTTCCCATTCTGTAGGCTGTCGCTTTGCCTTGTTGACAGTATCCTTTGCTCTACAAAAGCTTCTCAGTTTCAAGAGGTCCATTGATTGATTGTTTGTCTCAGTTTATGTGCTACTGGTGTTATATTTAGGAAGTGATCTCCTATGCCAATGCGTTCAAGACTACTTCCTACTTTCTCTTCTAGCAGGTTCAGAGTAGCTGGATTTATGTTGAGGTCCTTGATCCACTTGGACTTAAGTTTTGTGCACGGTGACAGATATGGATCTATTTGCAGCCTTCTACACGTTGATATTCAGTTATGCCAGCACCATTTGTTGAAGATGCTTTCTTTTTTCCATTGTACACTTTTGGCTTCTTTGTCAAACATTATATGTTCATAGGTGTGTAGGTTAATATCAGAGTCTTCAATTCGATTCCATTGGTCCATATATTGGTTTTTATGCCAATACCTGTTGGCACTTCAAGCTCTACTATAGAGTAATTACTGTAGCTCTATAGTAGAGCTTGAAGTCAGGGATTGTGATGCCTCCAGAGGTTGTTTTATTGTACAGGATTCTTTTGGCTATCCTGGGTTTTTTGTTTTTCCATATGAAGTTGAGTATTATTCTTTCCAGGTCTGTGAAGAATTGTGTTGGTATTCTGATGGGGATTGCATTGAATCTGTAGATTGCTTTTGGTAAAATTTCCATTTTTACTATGTTGGTCCTGCCTATCCATGAGCATGAGAGATCTTTCCATTTTATGACATCTTCTTCAATTTCTTTTTTCAGGGACTTAAAGTTCTTGTCATATAGGTCCTTCACTTGCTTGGTTAGTGTTACCCCAAGGTATTTTATGTCATTTGTGCTATTGTAAAGGGTGATGTATCTCTGATTTCCTTCTCAGCTTCTTTGTCCATTGTATATAGGAGGGCTACTGATTTTTTTGAGTTGATCTTGTATCCTGCTATGTTGCTGAAGGTGTTTATAAGCTTTATCAGTTCCTGGGTGGAATCTTTGGGGTCACTCAAGTATACTATCATGTCATCTGCAAATAGGGAAAGTTTGACTTCTTCCTTTCCAATTTGTATCCCCTTAATCTCCTTAAACATAATAAAGGCAATTTACAGCAATCCAACAGCCAACATCAAATTAAATGGAGAGAAACTCAAAGCAATTCCACTAAAATCAGGAACGAGGCAAGGCTGTCCACTCTCCCCATACTTATTCAATATAGTACTTGAAGTTCGCCTACACTAAATTTTAAAATAATCCAAAAATAAAATTTTATTTAAAAATGAAACAGGATAAGCCATGTATTCCTGTTTAGTATTGTACTTGAATTCCTAACATATATTATAATTTACAAGAATACAAGAAGCAGAAATATTAGGCACAAAGTTTAGAAAGCAGGATATAAAACTGTTGTTCATACATGTCATCCCTTATACAGAAAATCCTAAGAAATCTCCAAAAACAGTTACTAGAAGAAAAAGTGATTTTAGCAAGGTCAAAATACAAAAATCTGTTGTATTTTATATATACTATCAACTGCAAATTCAAATTCCTAAATGCTCTTGTAGTAGCATAAAAAACAACTTATTAATTAATTTAATAAAAGTTCTGAGGGCTCCCAAGTCCACAGTGGAAGGGCAATATCTCGTGAAGGTCTTCTTGTTCTATCATCACATGGCAGAAGACATTATATATTGAAGAAACAATAGAAATGGAATATGGGGCCAACAGTTCCTCTTTCCTAAGTGACCTGGTTGTGTTGGTAACTTTTCTCATTGCTGTGACAAAATATCTGACAGAACAACTTTTAAAAGGAAGGATTTATTTTGGCTAATGGTTTGAGGTAGCCCATCGTGATAGGGAAGGCTTGGCAAAAGTAGCAACTAATTATAACTTTGATATCAGGAGCAAGCAAGCAGAGAGAGATGAATTCTGGTATATATAATATATAATATATAGATGCACTCTCTCTCTCTCTCTATATATATATATATAATTAATATATGTTAATATTTATTGGGCAAAATGAATGAATTTACAGCTGCTTAAGAGTGGATTTGGAAGGACTTATTTTTATGTTGCAGGGTGTATTTGAGTAAAAACTAAGTATTATACTGTGGGTTAGGATTTTTTCTTTGAAGAGACAGAAAATATTTTAGACTTTACAAATCACATATTAACTTAATCTGCATTCCTTTTTTGTGTTTTTCAACATTTTAAAAATAGAAAATCCATCTCTCATTTATGGGGCCCATCATAGATAATACCTGTTTGCAGGAGGTAAGAAACAAGAAACAGAGAAGAAAATAAATATAAGCCATATGTATATCAATAGAGGCCTTTTATTATTCTCCTCTTTGCTCTCATCCACAAAAGCTCAATAAATTTAACTTTAGTTACCAACTTCGTAGCCTCTTATTTCACAATCCTCCCAAGAAATCACTAAATTCTTTTGAGTCTCTAGCTATGGGCTTTTTATGTTATTAGTTTCATCCCATAAATCAGCATAAAATTCAGTCCCTATTATCAAACCCACATACATATATACACAAGTCCACTCAAAATTAGCATTTTGTTTTTAGTAACTTTACTACTTACTTGTCAGATCATTAAATATGTTCACATCAAGAGCCTCATAGATTTATCTTGGTTACATGGCTTTCTCCCTCTCTTCCCATACAACAAATTAAAATAACTATGCTTTTCAGATATCTGGTTTGTCTAATTGAGATCATTAAACCTATTGTTTTATAATACTTATAGCTGTAGTTATCATTGTAGCATTATTTCCATGGCCTCGTAATTTATGTTATATTGTTACTCTCTCTTGTCTTCTAGGATGTGGTGCCATAAGTTGTTGCACCTACAAAGCAGGCTCCAGAATTTGATGAAGAGAGGAGACATAGGTCAAGCTCTTCATCTGTCCAACTTTAAAAGTTTATTTTCATTATCCATCCATTGGTGCCATACAGCTTCCAAGTCTGTGAATTGTACTTGGCACCAACGTGAAGATCATTTGGGTAAGAGATGTGTGAGGAAATACTATTATTTTTTAATTATGGTAAAAATAGATAACATAAAATATAACATATTAACCATTTAAATACACAACTCAATACTGTTAAATGTTTGTTTTGTTGTACCACAAAAAATACTTTTTGTGTAGTTTGAGCATGCTTTCAGTAGAGTTGGAATGTTATCTGGAGACTTAGCTCCAAGATTATTGTAGAAATCACCAGAAAGACAAAATCTCAGGCAACTCTAAAATCCCAGCTTAGTAACAGATAACTCTGCAGTGCTCCAGCCAAACTCCATACCCTGTATCATTCTAGGAAAAAAAAGAAAGCCTCAATTGTGGTGGTATTCTAATTGCACTGAAATGTGATTTTGATTGTATGTTAATAAATAAAGTTGCCCGGGGGTCAGAGCTATTAGAGCCATAGCAAGAGTGTGGCGGTGGTGGTACACGCCTTTAATCCCATAGATCTCTGTGTGTTCAGGGATATAGCCAGCATTGGAGACATATGCTTTAAGACCTAGGGGGCTGTACATTCAGACAGTGACGAGGCAGTCACGTGTTTGGGTTTACAACCAATGAGAAGGCAGAACAAAATACTTTAAATAGACGAACAGACAGGAAATAGAGTCTCTTTCGCGAAGCTGGGACAGCAGGAGGAGGGTGAGATTTTAGCTCTGAGCTCTGACCTCTCGGCTTTCTCTTTTACATTGTTTCTGTGTTTCTTATTTAATAAGACGGTTGGTTACATCTACACTCAATATTCATGGAAAAGTGTTTAAAGCACATAGACTAGGAATATTACAACCACAGAAAGTACTACAAGGTAAAGGGGTAGAGAGAGCTTTGCCCCTTGTATTGATTCCTAAGGCTCCTAAAAGGATTTCAAACTGGATATTGTCAGAACACAGTCCAAGAATGGAGTCGTGTAAGGGAAATTCTGAGTGCTTGTGAGAAAACTCCAAGAAAACAAAAGTTTTGTGACCTCAGTTTGTTCAAAAGCACAGAATTGTTCTTGGAATGTGCTTTGGTGCCCCTACCAGGTGTAGTGAATAGGTGTGAGTTTATTTCAGCTGTTGTTACTCATCCACCTTTTGAAAAAAACAAAAACAAAAACAAAAACAAAAACAAAAAACGTTTTTGCCATATGTGACTTGTCCTTGTAATTGTATACTTTGCTCAGGTGAGCCTTCTTAACCCTCAGAGTATAAATTATCTGATGTTCTGAATAAAGTTGGCTTTTGCATAAGACTTTAGAGCACCTCATTTTTAGGCCCACTCTCCCAGGTTGACACGGCTAACTAGAGCAGTAAACAGATCAACAGATTGAATGAAACATGAAAATATATTTTCTCACAATTTTAAGGGTCTTTGAAAAACCACAGTATTGGAAAGGCTGCACTCCTTTCAAAGTTCTAGGAAAGAATTTCCTTTACCTAACCTATTCTGTTTTCTTTCACTTGCCAGCAATTCTTGGCTTTTTGGTTTGTTTGCTTGCTTGCTTATAAAAGCATCACTTCAATCCTTGCTTTCATCTTCATATAGTTCTGTACATTATTTTGAAGTCAGCCTCTTCTTATAATGATGGCAATTATTATAACTTTTTTTTTTTTTTTTGGTTTTTCGAGACAGGGTTTCTCTGCGTAGCTTTGCACCTTTCCTGGAGCTCACTTGGTAGCCCAGGCTGGCCTTGAACTCACAGAGATCCGCCTGGCTCTGCCTCCCGAGTGCTGGGATTAAAGGCGTCCGCCACCACCGCCCGGCTATTATAACTTTTTAAACTTGACTATATCTGCAATGACTATAGATGCTCCAAAAATGTATTTATTCTGTCTTCTCAAGTTTCTTTTGTCAACATTTTATAGTTTTGAATACAGAGATGCTACTTTGTTGGTTAAATTTATTCCTAAGTATTTTATTTTATTTTAGGAGCTAATATGAATGGAATATTTTTCCTGACTTTTTTGTAGCTAATCAGCATCAAGCTAATTTTCTTGATGTTGGTAATTTGTTTCTTTTCCCTTTTATCTTGATTAACATGGCTAAAGATTTATCAGTTTGATTTCTTTCAAGGAAGTCATTTTTGGGTTCATAGAATTTCTTGTCTCCCATTTTCAATCTGTTTCTTGCCAATTTTAGACTGCTCATTAAGTTTAATTTGCTCTTGTCCTATTTCTTAATGTTATAACTTAGGCTACTAATTTTAGACCTTTTCTACTGTATGTATTTATTGCAATATATTTCCTTCTAACCACTACTTTAATGCTTTCTAAATTTTTTTGTTAACTGTATACTCATTTTCATTTAGTTCAGAATGTTTTTATTTTACTTGAAACTGTTAAATAGTATATTTAAATGCCTATAGCTTAATTTCTAAGTGCATGGAACTTTTGTATTTTTTCTGCTATTTAATTCTAGTTAATTCTATTATACTGAGAAAACATTCTGTCTTTAGATTCCTTTAACCTTTTTTGAGCTTTGTTTTATATCTCAGAATGTGGTATATCTTGGGGGATTTTCATGTGTACTTTAGAACAATGGCTCTCTATTCCATTGGTCAATTTGTCTATTTTTATAGCAGTTATATATACTGTGTTGATTACTGTAGCTTTGTAATGTCTTTTGAAATTAGGTAGTATGATGTCTCTACTTTTGTTCTTTCTGGCCAAGATTGTTTTGACTATTTGGAGGTCTTAAGTTGAAATATTTCTTCTAAGATCATAAACAAGACAGAAAGGTCACAGTTGCTGTTTCTATTGAATATAGGACTAGAAATCCAAACCAGGGTAATTAGATGAAAAAGAGAAATGAAGGTATGATTTTGCATATAGAAAACCATGAGGGTTCCACACAAATACTGAATGACTAATACATTAAGTAAGGCTGTAGGATATATATAATGAGCAATTAGAGAGTGCAAAACTTTCAGTGTATGTATCATAGTTCTGAGATTGAGAATCCCTGGAATAGGTTATAGCATCCCAACTGTTATTCAAAAGTCATTATTAAAAAACCTTAAACCATCAATGTTTATGCCCTTTGCCAATAGATATATGTGTGAATTGAGTCACATTAAATATTCACATTTACAAATCTCTCACAGTTTTTACGTTCTCATTTTCTCATGTCTTCTTTGTGCCTGCACAATGCTTCATTTTCTTCCAGGGACAAGTAGAATACACTTGCAATTTTCCATCTTTTTTTCAGTGTGCATACAGACTTGCAGAAGTATGCATCTTTCCAAACACAAAATGCACATTGGAGCTTTTCAAGACCCTTTATAACTACCTCATTCTCTGGTTCACCCTGTTAGATTTCTGGGTATTCTTTTAGTGTGTTTCTTGCCTCCACAAAACCCAGGGCATGAGCTTCTCTGAACTGTAGTTAGACACTTTTCTCTGTCCTGCCCAGTCCCACAGTCCTACAGCAGCTTTTAAAATAATCACTCAGAAGCTTAATAATTACAAACCGTTTAGTCTATGGCTCAGGCTTATTGCTAGCTAGCTATTACATATTAAATTAACCCATTTCTATTCATCTATATTTTGCCATATGGCTGCGGCATTACTGGTCTGCTGGCATCTTGTTCCTTGGGCAGCTGGATGGTATCTGCTCCGACTCCTCCCTCCTCCTGGCTCTTTCTTTGAATTTCCCGCTTGGCTATAGCCTGTCTTGCCATAGGCCAGAGCAGCTTCTTTATTAACCAATGTTAGCAACACATATTCACAGCATACAGAAAGACCATCCCACAGCATTTCCCCTTTTCTGTCTAATCAAAAAGGAAGGTTTTCATTTTAACATAGTAAAATTACATATAACAAATCAGTTATCAAGCAAGAATTACAGTTATAATATTTAGTCTATTTGTATTTAGTAAAATTAAAGAAAATACTCTATTATCTATCCTATATTTGTAAGTCTAAAGTTTCATGTCTAATTCACCTTTTATTGTAACCAAGGAAAACTGTAATTATAACTATCTTGTTTTCAACTCCAGCAAAGACCCCAGAAGGATATTATCTGAGTAAACCAGAAGCGCATTGCAAGCAACTTCCAAATTCTAGAAATGACAGAGACATCTGGCTGCCTGGACAGTCACCCAAAGTTCCTCTGTAGTGTTGGGGCATCCACTTCTAGCTATACGTGTAGAATATCTGACAGACCATTTTCAGAAGCAGAATATTTTGAAAGACCGTTATTGCCCTGTCTTGGCAGGGTTCAGCAGTCACTTTTCCTTGTGTCCTGATAAATAATTAATATCAAGCCTCTTAGTGAGTATTATAATAATGGCAGCTGTGGTACTGAGCAGGACTGGGCAACTTTCGGCTACACTGAACTCTTTTCCAAATCAAGTTAGTTCACATTGACAGCATAGTTGCTGGTTTTCTTGGTTTGTCTACTCTTATAGATATACAGATAATGGAGCTAGAGTAGGAATAAGGAATGTCTAAAACAGACATGTTTCTGCTTTTACTACCTAAAGTTCAGTAGATATTTTCTTGAACAAATGTTTCTTTTTAAAATAAATTTTATTGTGTATATTTAATGTAACATGGTATTATGAGATACATGTAGACAATAAAATGATTATTAAGCAAATTAACATTTATAAACTATTATTAACTATACTCACATTGTACATTAAATTTATAGTCTCGATCATCCTACTCCTCTGCTACTGTATATCTCCTGATCTATATTTCCTATTTCTCCCCAGTTGTCTTTTTCCCAGTAACTACTTCTTTATCCTCTATCTCTGTATAGTTGAATTTTTTATTTTCCACATAATATGTGAAATCAAACCACATTTTTCATTCCATACTTGACTTATTTCATTAAGCATTATATCCTGTAGAGCCATCTGTTGTGGCAAATGGCAGGAATTCCTTAGTTGTCTGCCTGTCTATCTATGTATCTATCTATGCATCTACATATGTATGTATGTATGTATGTATGTATGTATGTATGTATCTATCTATCTATCTATCTATCTATCTTTTTTTTTTTTTTTGGCTTTTCAAGACAGGGTTTCTCTGTGTAGTTTTGCGCCTTTCCTGGAGCTCACTTGGTAGCCCAGGCTGGCCTCGAACTCACAGCGATCCGCCTGGCTCTGCCTCCCGAGTGCTGGGATTAAAGGCGTGCGCCACCACCGCCCGGCATTCTATCTATCATTTTTAAGGCATTGTATCACTTTGTAGTCAAAGCTAACCCAGCACTCATTATGTAGCTTTGGTTGGCCTCAAACTCAAGATCCTTTTGTCTCAGCTTCCTGAGTGCCAGGATTACAGACCCATGCCTTAGAGAGTTAGCTCTGATGAAGAAGAAAAGTGACAGTTGGAGGCAATGAGGACTTAGCTAACTGTGCTGGCTAGTTTGATGTCAACTTGATGTAAGCTAGAATCATTAGCGAGAAGGGAAACTCGATTGAGAAAATGTCTCCTTAAGGGCTGTAGGCAAGCATGTAGGGCATTTTCTTAATTAATGATTAACAGTGAACTCAGCCCATTGTGGGTGGTGCCACCTCTGGGCTGGTGGTCCTGGATTCTGTAAGTAAGCAGGCAAGCCAGTAAGCAGCACTCCTCCATGGCCTCTGCATTAGCTCCTGCCTCCAGGTTCCTGCCCTGTTTGAGATCCTGTCCTGATATCCTTTAATGATAAGCAGTAATGTGAAAGTGAGCCAAATAAACCCTTTCCTCCCTAAGTTGCTTTGGCCATGGTATTTCATCACAGCAGTGATAACCCTAAGAAAGAAACTGGTACCAGGAGTGAAGTGTTGTTATGACAGACTTGACCATGTAAGTTTGGGGAGGATTATAAAAGTACTTTGGATCTTTGGGCTAGAAAATCCATTGAGTGTTGAGACTTCAGTGGGCTGTTCTGTAGGAGTCTTTAAGATAAAGAATGTTGAGTGTAGTCCAAACAATGAAAGCCTGGCTTTAAAGTTTCAGATGAAAGCAAAGACTCTATCAGGCCATTTGTGTAAAGAATCTGTGGTGTTTGGTCAGCTGCAGCTGAAGAATTGGCTGTGATTAGGAAGAGACCAGCATCATTGAGGTTAAGACTTCTTGAAAGTGTTATCACAGGGTCTGCACACAGGATCTGTGTTCCAGAGGAGAACAAGGTTGTACCTTGTGCTGGTAGCCAAACTTGATAGTTTAAGAGTCACCCAGATGGTACTGGTTGTGAAGGCATGAGGGGTCATGGAGAGAAGCTCTGAGTGACAGGGCTGCAGTCCCTGATAGAGCCCAGGAGGGGCTATTGGCGAAAATGCAGCCCAGTTGCTGCAACAGACCCCAGCATTTTGAAGATGCCAATACTATGGGATGACCACCAATAACAACAGCAATAGTGAAGAGGAGTCAGCCAGAGCCTACAAAACAAGCTGTGTGCACTACACAGGGCGAAGCTAGAGAAATGAACCAAGGCCTTTGGAGGAGTCTAGAAGATCATGAGTGGATCCCAGATATTGGATGTTGAATTATTTATACTGTTGGAGTTTGACTGAACTTTTAAAGAGAGTTTGGAATTGCACAGAAACTTTGGATTTTAAAAGAGACTGGATATTTTATAGACAATTTTTAAGTGTTTAATTTTTAAATATTATAGGACTTTTAAATTTTGGAATATTTATATTAATGTGTAATCTTGGGGATAAACAAGAAAGGAAAGGCCTTGCCTTAACAGTGATGGAGTGTAATATGGATCATACGGTAGACTTATTTTTGGCTTATTTGAGAATTCTCTATACTGATTTCTAGAGCAGCTGCAGTAGTTTGCAATTCTACCAACAGTGAATGAGGGTTTCTCTTTCCCCACGTCCTCACCAGCATTTGTTGTTCATTGTTTTGTTGATCTTTGTTATTCTGGCTGGGGTAAGGTGAAATACCAAAGCTGTTTTAATTTGCATTGCCATAATTTCTAGGAAGGATGAACACTTTTTGAGATACTGCTTAGCCATTTTTATTTTTTTGAAAACTCTGTTCACCCTTTGATCTACAATGGTGTCCTGCCTGCAAGATATGGTGGCATAAATCTTGTAGGACTAACCAACCAATATCTGATTTGATTTAAGGCCCACTCCACAAGATAGACCTATAACCAACAATGCTGGGATGACCAAGAAGCTGAGACTAGATAGCCCAGGACCTAGGGCAAAACCAAATATTACTCTTCTACTAAAAAAACATAGCAATAAAATGACTCCTAATGACATCCTGCTATACTCAAAGATAAGTGTGCTGTGAGGTATTCTGTATGTTAAATGTGTTGCTATGATCAGTTAATAAATAAACCACTGATTGGTCAGTAGCCAGGCAGAAAGTATTCTGGGAAGTGGAAGGTTGAGGCAGGGAGATGCTGCCAGCCGCCGCCATGACAAGCAACATGTAAAAGATACCGGTAAACCACGAGCCATGTGGCAACTTATAGATTAATAGAAATGGGTTAATTTAAGATATAAGAACTAGATAACAAGAAGCCTGCCACAGCCATACAGTTTGTAAGCAATATAAGTCTCTGTGTGTTTACTCGGTTGGGTCTGAGTGGCTGTGGGACTAGCAGGTTGAGAGAGATTTATCCTGACCATGGGCCAGGCAGGACTGGAAAACTCTAGCTACATAAGTGCCTTGCACAAATACCATCAGAGAAGCTTTAAGAGCCAGAGGGGATGGAGAACGCCAAGAAAACAAATCCCTCTAATGATCAAAACACATATGAACTCAAAGAGACTGAGGCAGCATGGATCCTGCATGGGTGTGCATCAGGTCCTTTGTGTATATATTATGGCTTCCTTTCAGAAGAGGAGACAGAAAGAGTGTAAGTCGTGTATAATATTAGGGGAACCAGCCTCAATATTATACATCCCAGGGCCTCAGGAGAGAGAACTACTAACGGCGAGGACTATTTTCAGGAAATAGAATCTCAGCACACCGAGCTCTATAGTCCACTTGCTTTAATTCCTCTGGCATAACATCATTTATACACAGCTTCAGTTCTGTTCTCATGTCTAGCTCCTTTCTTGCCTGATTTCTCTATATTTATCTACTGCCCCCTCTAGGTTCTATCTTAATTCCTTCATATAGTTCTGTCCCTTCTAGGTTCTCATCTATCTAGTTCTTTCCCCTATCAGCTCCTCTCCTGTCTCCTTCTCTCTCATCTGGCTCTTCCCCATCTTGTTCTTCCCCATCTGGCTCTTCCTCATCTTCCATCTCATTCCTCTAGTCCTCTCTTTTAGCCCTTCAATCTAGTTCTTCCCCATCTCAGTTCGTTCCCCATCTAGTTCTTCCATTCTCTTTTCTCTTCTCTCTCCTGTGCCCTGGAAGTCCCGGTATATGAAGGGAGGGTCCGAGCTAAATTGTGTAAAGCTATTACTTAACGTCCACCTCTCCTAGGCGGTGTCTCCTTGTGGAATTTTCCGTAAGTCAGGAGACTTGCATGTGGGCTGTTATTGTTAGTCCACCTGGGACTAACAATGGGCGCCCACCTGGGTGGTGTTTCCTGTAGTCTTTGAAAGTGGCTAAGGGAGATAATCTGATTCCAGAGAAAGCCTTTCCTGAGGCTGTTCTCCAAATACCTGGAATGTGTATGTCCAGAGAGTGATCAATCTACACTGTTAGTCCTTCTTAGGGGAAAGTCAATTGGAAAAACTATGAAGTCACACATGATTTTCATAACAGAATACAGCTGATATATAACAAGCCAAGTAACACCAAAAACTCCTTGGGATTTGGCTTCCTCTGGAGGAATTCCCTGATCCCTCCAGGTAGTGCCTTTGCCATAACCAGCTGAGTTCTTATGATATTCCTGCGGCCCGCAGCATGTAAGAGCCAGAGGAGGTGGAGTATACCAAGGCAATAGGACCCTCTAAATTAACAGGATTGACACACATATGAACTCACAGAGACTGGGGCAGCATGCACAGGGCCTGCACGGGTCTACACCAGATGGGGTCCTACAGTTGAAAGGAGAAGTAGACACATGCCCTCATTCCTAACCCTGAAGCAGTCGCCAACTGATAACCATTTGCAAATAAGAAATTAGTTTTCTCTAAAGGAGTCTCACTGGGGAAACAAACTACTCTTAAGGGTAGGCTGCATGCCCAGCAGTAGAGGGTCAACAGAAAATGAACTCAATGGCATCTTTAGAGATTTTTTTTTGTCTCATAATGTCATGTCAGGGATTTTAAAATTTTTTTATCTTTTATTTTACTTATGTTTTTCCTCTATCTTTTTACCCCATGGGTCCTTTGTGTATATATTATGGCTTCCAGTTTGGTGTTTTTATGGGATTCCTGAGTGTACGAGTGAGTAAGTCTCTGCATCTGTATCCATTTCTTGTGTCTTTTCTTAGGCTCTTTTCCTTCTGTTTGTTTTGTCCTGTTCTGATGAATTAGTTTTTGTTTTACATTATTTATCTTATCTTAATAATAATTTTTATTATTATTCCTTAGAAGCCTGTTTGTTTTCTAATGAGAGACAGAAAGAGGGTAGGCTGGATGGGAGAGGTGGTTAGAGGGAGGAGCAGGGGGAGGGGAAACCATAATAAGGATATATTATGTGAGAAAAAAATCTATTTTCAATAAATGGGGAAAAAGGATTAGAAAACAAAAGCTAGAAGTATTGAAAAGACGTGAATAGTCTACATGAAACAGAAGGGGACCACACTGGCCTGGAGAAAGAGTCAGAAAGAGAAAACACAAAAGTATGCCATGCTTGGAGCCCTGCAGCTTCTACACTACAAGGAAAGATTGAGTTCTTGTGCTATCTTTTTTACTTAGTCCTTATAACTTCAAATTAATTGGAGTAGTTTTCTTTTACTTCTTAAACAAAAGCTTTATTGCTTTTACTGTTGTTTTTAAAGCTTTTCATCATTTAATTTTAATACATTTTAATTAAAATAGAATTGTACCACTTTTTCCCTTCTCTTTTCTCACTCCAAGTACTCCCAGGTGCCCTCCCTCCAATACCTCTCTCATCCCCCACTCTCAAATTGATGGCTTCTTTTTCTTTGATTATTATTATTATATGTATACATATATATGTATGTATGAATATATAAATACAACCCTGAAAAAAAACTCTCTATTCAGATCCATAGCCCATTGTTTTACTTGGGTTCTTTGTTTTCTTCACTTTTTGTAGTTCTTTCTACATTCTGGATATTTACCCACTGTCAGATGTATAGCGGCAAAAATTCTCCCCCATTTTATGGGATTCCCCTTTATTCAATTAATTATTTCCTTAGTTGTACTTTTTTAGTTTTGTGAGGTCCCAGTTGTCAATTGTTGGCCTTAATTCCTGGGCAAATGGAGTCCTATTCAGAAAGACCTCCCCTACACCTATGTCAATTAGGTACTGCTTATATTTTCTTCTAACAGTTTTAGTGTTTCAGGTTTCACATTGAGGTCTTTGATCCACTTGTAGTTAGTTTTGGTGCACAGTGATAGATAGGGGTCTAATGTCATTCTTTTACAGTATACATCTAATTTTTCCAGCATCATTTTGTTGAAAATGCTGTCTTTCCCATGGTGTATGTTTTTTGCCCCTCTGTCAATATCAGATGGCTATAATTACATATACCCATGTTGGAGTCTTCTATTTTGTTCCATTGGTCTATATATCTGTGTGTGTGTGTGTGTGTGTGTGTGTGTGTGTGTGTGTGTGCGCGCGCGCCAGTACCATGCTGTTTTTATACTCTGTAATATCTCTTGAGATCTGGGATGGAAATCTCTCCAGCATTTTGCTGTTGTTGTTGTTATTTTGCTCAGGATAGCTTTGACTATCTGGGATCTTTTGTGGTTCCATATGAATTTTAGGATTTTTTTTCTATTTCTATGAAGACTGCTGTGGGATTTTGATTGGAACTGTATTGAATCTACAATAACTTGTTTTTGGTAGAATGGTCATTTTCACAATATTGAGTCTATCAGTCTATGAACATGGAAGGTCTTTCCATTTTTCTAGTATCTTCTGCAGTTTCTTTCTTTAGAGATTTAGTTTTCATTGTATATATTTTAACCTATCAGAAGTTGATTTTTTTTTTTTTTTTGGTTTTTCGAGACAGGTTTCTCTGTGTAGCTTTGCGCCTTTCTGAGCTCACTTGTAGCCAGGCTGCTCGAACTCACAGAGATCGCTGTTGCTCCGATGCTGGATTAAAGGCGTGCGCCACCAACGCCCGGCTAGAAGTTGATTTTTTTAATAATATGAAGAATTTCCTATTCCCAGATAATTTTTTGTATACCATATTTCCATGTATTTATGGGTCTAGTTTGGAATGCCATTTTATTTTCTTGATCTATTCTATACTAATACATTTAAAACTATAATTTTATAATGTGTTTTTATTTTTTTGGTTGTGAGCCTAGCCTTTAACGGCTAAGCCATCTCTCCAGCCCTATAATGTGCTTTTATAGCTGGTGTCTCATACCTTCTTTTACAAAATTGTTACTTTCTCATCTTTCAAAATGAGTTTTAGAATTATTTTGTCTAATATATGAAAATTTCTAAGATATAGATTGATATTACATGAAATTTGTCCATTAATTTCTAAGTAAATTTATCTTTACTAGTTTTGAAATTGCCTATCTGTGAACATGGTATTTCTACCTATTGGCTTCCTTCAAATCTTCTAGAATAGTTTAATAGATTTCTTCATATTACTTCTCTACATTTTATTTCCAGTCATATTATAGTTTCTATTGCTTTTGTAAATTTTGCTTCATTTTTACTTTTGCTAAATAGATAAACTGGTGTATAGAAAGTCACTAACTTTCTGTTGATTCTAATTTTTTTTACTACTTCAACATAACAGAAGAATTGCTAAAATAGTACAAAATACATCTTGTGCACTCTCTCCTATTTAGGTATATATCTAAGCCTTTTATTCTCTTATGTGTTTTATATTCCAAAATCATACCATTTGTATCATAGAAATTGTTGATATTTTTAACTGCCAAGGGGCTATCCTTTGTTACTCTTACTTGTTTGTTAGTAAAAGTCTTTTAGTAAGAATGTTTTTTACTGTTGGTGTTTAGTTTTCCTAAATAAGTATTTCTGTTAAATCTGATCTTTTCCCTAGAACTGCAATATGCTAGCACTGTGATGCGCTTTGATTATGTCTGGCTTCGAGACCACTGCCGCTCAGCATCATGCTATAATTCTAAGACTCACCAGCGGAGCCTGGACACTGCCAGTGTGGATTTATGTATCAAACCAAAGACCATTCGTCTTGATAAAACCACACTCTTTTTTACTTGTAAGTATACAAGGGTTTCTTGGATTTTTTTTTTTGAGGTAGTCTTTTAAAGAATAGTGATTTTATGAAAATAATGGTTTGGCTCTTTTCAAAATAGGGAATTTTTTTCTGTTAGTTTTCCCCTTGCTTTGGAAGCAGTTTCAATAGCCTTTTGATTTTTTGGTTTTGTTTTGTTACAGCTAACATCATACTTAATTTTCAGACAGGATAAACTCTAAGCTAGGAAACATTGCAAGGGTGTCTGCTTTCATCAGTGTTCTGTCTTGATTTGTTTTGCATTTTGTTTTGAGACAAGGTCTTGTAAAATAGCCCCAGCTGTCCTTAAATTCACTATGTAGATCAGACTGGCCTCATACTAGTGATTCTCCTGCCTTAGCCTTCTGAGTGCTTGGGTTTCACGTATAAGAATTAACATTCTCAAAAGAAAGTAAGGAGACCTGGCTTCCCTTGCTTAGGCCAACCCATACCTCCCTGGGAACCCTGTACCAGGAGACCAGCCTGAATGGCCTCCTGCATACCATTTCCCCTGCTGAAGCCCTCCTATGCCTCCTGAAAATCATGCTCCAAGTGCAAGCCACTGCCTCCTGTCCAGGCCTGCCTATAGCTCCCAAGATTTTTGTTCTGGAATCCCAGCCTGCATATCCCCTGTAGCAAGGAGACCAGGCTTTCCCTACTTAGGCCTATTCACATTGTCCAGGAACTTCTTGCACTAGAGAAGAAACCTAGGCCTCCCCTGCTTAGGCCTAACTATATATCCAGCCACACTTCAGGCAAGGACCATGGGCTCCTACACCATGCTGACCTACAGCTCCTAAGAATTTTGCTTCAAAAGTACAACCAACACGTCCTTCTTCAGAAAGAAGAGAATCTGGCTTAGTCTACTTGGGCCTGCCTACACCACTCCAGATCTTCTTTCACAAATCCCCACAGAGGAAAATGAGCATCTCAACCTTTTGAACATTGTAAATTTCTGTGTTAAAGAAAAAAGAGAAGTTTTAAAAGAAAGACCTAAGGGAAGAAAGGAAAAGCATCAACCAACAAACTATTCAAGATGTGCAAGTCCCAGAACAGGCAAAAAGCAAAACAAGACCATATGTCTCTTCCACAAACTAATCACATAATAATGGCACCTAAATGTAAGTTACCTGGAAAAACTTCCAGACAGAGAACTTAAAAGAATAATTACAACTATGTTCAAACAATTCAAAGACATGAATATACTCCAAAAGAACAAAAACAAAGACATGACTGAAATACAGAAATAAACCCAAGATATAAAAATATAATTTAACAAAAAGAATTGCTGAGCAAAAGCCAAGCTGATATGATGCTGGAAATGAAAAATTCAAAAAATTAAAAACTTCAGTGGAAAGACTCACCAACAGAATAGATAATGTAGAAAACAAAAGAGTTAGGGCCAGAAAAAAAGTAGAGAAATTAGATCACTCAGTAAAAGTCAATGAGAAGATTTTAGAAAATATATTAGCAAGTATGAGCTAGAGGAACGGAGTTTGTTGTGAGATCCTTTCTCTTAGGAATGTCAGAAGAAAGAAATCAAGCAGGAAATTTTCAAATCCTTCGAATTGAATGAAAGTAAAAACACAACATAATAAAATCTATAGGACACAATGAAGGCAGTTCTAAGAAGAAAGGTTATAGCACTAAATGCCTACATAAAAATGGAGAGATCTCAATTAATAATTTAATCATGCACCTGAAAACCATGGAAAAACAAAAACAACACCCCGAAACAGTAGATAAGAAGAGATAAGCAATGAAAACATTAAGACACTTTTAAAAAGTGATGTAGATACCAGAAGATAGAAAGACATCTCATGCTTATGGATTGATATTGTGAAATGGCTGTCTGATCAAAAGCAATCTATAGATTCCCTGCAATCCCATCAAAATTCCAATGCAATTCTTTACAGAAATTGAAAAAAATCTCAAAATTCATATGCAAGCACAAAAGACCCAGAATAACCAAAACAATCCTGAACAATAAAAACAGATATCGCCATCCCTGATTTTCAAGTTATACTACAGAGATACAGTAGTAAAAACATCATATTACTATTGTATAAACAGACATATTGGGGATGGAGAGGTGTTTCAGTGGTTAAGATCACATACTGCTCTTATATAGGACTGAAGTTGGATTCCCAGAGTGGGAATGAATATTTTAAGTGGTTTACAGCCTATAACTCAAGCTCCAGGGGATCCAATGCCTCTGGCTTCTGAGGGCAGGTGCACTCATGTGCACATACCCACACACAAACACATACACACACAAAATAAAATGAATACTTTTTAAAAAACAAACACATTGATTAGTGGGAACAGAATTGAGGACCCAGATATAAGCCCACACTCCTACAGCCATCTGACTTTTGACAAACACATTGGAGGAAAAAAAAAAAACAAAAAACAGCATCTTTGATAAATGGTGCTAATCAAATTGAATAGCTGCATATAAAACTGGATCGTGTTTCTTACCTTGCACAAAACACAACTCCAAATGCATTAAGAGTCTCAACATAGGACCTAGTATCCTGAATCTGATAGAGGAGAAAGTAAGAAATACACTTCAACTTATAGGCACAGAATGATTTTCTGCTTTGGGTCTCTCTCTCTCTCTCTCTCTCTCTCTCTCTCTCTCTCTCTCTCTCTCTCTCTCTCTCTCTCTCTCTCTCTCTCTCTTTTCGAGACAGGGTTTTTCTGTGTAGCTCTGACTGTCCTGGAACTTACTCTGTAGATCAGGCTGGCCTGGAGCTGAAAAGTCCATCTGCCTCCACCTCCCAGGTGCTACCATTGCCTGGCTGGAAGTGACTTTCTAAACAGGACCCCAATAGGGCAGCCGTTAAGACAATTAATAATTGGAACTTCATGAAACTTAAAAGCTTCTGTATAGTAAAAACACCATTATTTGAGTGAACAGTCAGCCTATAGAAAGAGAAAAAAATTACTAGCTCTACATCTGACAGAGTGTTAGTATATAGAATATATGAGGAACTAAAAAAAATAAAATAAAATAAACACCAAGAAAACAAACAACCCAATTTAAAAAATGGGAGCATGAATCTAAGCAAAGCTCCCCAAAGAAGAAATAAAAATGGTTGATAAATCATTTTAATACTTTAAAAACATTCAGTGTTCTTAATCATCAGGGAAAGACAAAGTAAAACTACTTTTAGAATTCATCTTACTACCCTAGTCAATATGACTAATAATTTTTTAAAGAGTACTAGATTGTGTGTAAAGGGAAACAATTATTTACTGTTGGTGGAGTTCAGACTGGTGTAGCACTAGGGAAATGTATGGAGGTTCCTAAAATAGCTAGAAATAGATCTACAGTATAATCCAGCTATACAAATTCTGAGCATATATCCAAAAGACTTTCTGCCCTACTGCAGAGGTACTTGTTCATTGCTGCTCTATTCAATATAGCTAGGAGATGGAAACAGTCTAGATATCTATCAGATGATGAATGGTAATGAAAATGTACATATATTCAACAGAATATTATTCATTTGTAAAAAAATGAAATTCACATATAAATGGATACAGCTGGAAATTACCATTCTGAGTCAGATTACCTAGATGCAGAAATACAAAAGCTGCATGTTCTCATTTGTGTGGATGCTAGCTTTGATTCATTTGTGTGATACATGTGTTTAAACTGGAGTAACCATAGAAGTCAGAAAACTAGTAAAGGTACAAGAGAGGAGAATTTCAAGGGAAGGGTGATGGGTATCAGGTATGAAGGGGGTATGAAGATAAAGGAACAGGAAGGTTTAGGTGGGATGGGGACTAGAGCAGCTGGGTAGGAAGAGGGAGTAATGAAAAGGGTAACTCACATTGGAAAAAGCCATATGGAAACCTACTACTGTAGAAGCGTCCTAAGTATATAATAAACAAATATAAAAAAGAGTATAAATAGTTATAGCAGAGGGAAGAATACCTATCCCACATAGTATAGGCTCTGAAATTAAAACTTCAGTGCCAGGTATAAGTTAATGTTTTATGCTGTGGGATGGTTCTTCGGTACACTGTGAACGTGTGTTGCTCTCATTAGTTGATAATAAACCTGTTTGGGCCTATGGCAAGGCAGGATAAGGTTAGGTGGAAGAATGAAACTGAGAACTCAAGAAGAGGGACGGAATCGAGGCAGACCTGAGCCAGCCACCCAAGGAACAAGATGTCAGAGGATCAGTAAGCCACAGACCACATGGCAATACATAGATTAATAGAAATGGGTTCGTTTCAATGTAAGAGCTAGTTAGTAATAAACCTGAGCCATCGGCCAAATATTTATAATAAATATAAGCTTCTGTGTGTTTATTTGGGGCTAGGCAATCGGGACAGAAAGGCTCCACCTCTGGTTACACTTTTATAGTTGTTGGTTAGTGGAAAAGAAGTAATGGACTAGAGGCTTGGTTCTTTGGGTCAGTCTTTTAACTATGTTAGCACATTAAAGGGCTTAGCTTTGTCTTGTAGTCTACCATGAATAAAGTAGAATTTGCAGTCTCCTACAGGACATCTCCAGACACTGTCAGAATCAGTTGGTAGCACAAACTTGATAATGAGATGGAAATGGAATTCACATATGTTTTATCATCCTGGAAGAGTTGTCTCCATCTAAATCATCTCTCAAGAAATTAAATTAGGAGTCATGACAACTCTTTTGGAATAAAGCCATCATCAGTTTGGTGTTTACAAGAGGAATAATTGCAGACAGATTGCAGAGACTTTTGAGGTCTCATGTAATTCTTAGACACATACACACACACACACACACACACACACACACACACACACACACACACACACACACACACCACTGAGAGTCCAAGGGGTTACTGGGTTTGAGTATTCAGGGAACTCATCATGATAGATGGTGTGCCTCCAGAGTACTTGATATTACTAAGCAAACTTGTATTTTGGCAATTGGATAGCATTTACAAATATAAACTCTCTTCCTCCATTTCTGCTGATCCTTTCATATTCCTTCTCTTAAAATATTATACAAGTTAATTGCAAAACTTTGCCAGACACAATTTAGTGCTTTGCTTCCTTTATGCTTTCAGTGGTGGGGGCATAGGCATATGATGATTTTTTAAAATATTCTTTCATCATTTGAGAAATATATATAATGTATTTTGATCATATTTACCTCCCCATACCCATTACCCTCACTTATCTCCCTCCTTCTTCAGCCAAACCCCTTCTCCTTGCCCACAAGTCCTCCTCCTCCTCCCATGTCATCATTGTGACCCATTGAGCTTAAGGTTAAGTGGAGTGGGGATCAGATAGCAAGGTAGAAGAGAGAATATTGGGTGGGATAAGTAACACGAAAGACCTTTGGAAAAGCCATATGGAAACTCCCTACTGTAGAAGCTTCCTAAAATACAAGTGTGTGTGTGTGTGTGTGTGTGTGTGTGTGTGTGTGTGTGTGTGTGTGTGTTTAAATTGAGTTACCTAAAATAAGGGAGACAGCGTCTCTTCCAGGTACTGTAGCAGGAATCTTAAAAGTTCTTATTAATAAAATCAAACCTGAGCCAGGTATTGGGGTGAATGCTGGAAGATCAGAGAAGCAGAGCAAGCCACAGCCACCTCACCTTGCCAGTTCCTCAGCTGATTCTGTTTCCTCAGACTGGAAGCTTTCTGTGTCCTCATCCCAATGGCTCTCAGCTGAACTGCTGTTCAAAAGCCTGAAAGCTTAACCAGCCAAATGCTTCTAGTTTCTGGTCCTCACGCCTTATATATCTTTCTGTTTTTGCCATCACTCCCTGGGATTAAAGGCTCACTTCTTGGGATTAAAGGCGTGTGTCACCACACCTGGCTGTTTCCAATGTGGCCTTGAACTCACAGAGATCCAGAGGGATTTCTACCTCTGGAATGCTAGGATTAAAGGTGTGAGTGCTACCATTTTCTAGCCTTTGTATCTAGTGGCTGTTCTGTCTCTGACCCCCAGATAAGTTTATTAGGGTGCACAATATTTTGAGGAACACAATACCACCACAAGGTATTAGATGCCATGAAAAAAACCTCAGTCCCAGGTATGGTTAACACTTTTAAAGTTGTAGTTCAGTGGAGTCCCTTAGATAACCTCCCCCTCCCCCAAACATTATTTGCTATTGCCATTGCTCCTGGTTAACCTCCAGAACTAGATTATAAGACCCTATTGCTGAAGACACCACATACTTGAGTTGTAGAACATATAGAAATCAAGCTTTTACTAACTGTGAAGCTTCAACCCTACTGGCTAGCTTTTATAGTGCTGGATGGTACTATGCATGCCTCCAGGGTACAAAAAGAATCAATAGTCTTCCCCATATGTTAACTCTACAAGCTACAATAATGACTGACCTGGCAAGATAATCCCACTGTTTTAAGTGGCACAAATGCTATGGAAGTAGTCAACCACTTTCTGCTTGGATTTAATACCCACTCTACAAGATGGAACTCATGCCTGGTATCATTATTGGTTAAAAAAAAAAAAAGAAGAAGAAGAAGAAAAAGAAAAAAAAAGAAAAATAGTGACTTGCTAGATCTTTGTCCCTTGGAGAGAGCCTAATACTACTATTTTACAAATAGATATAGTAATAAACTGCCCCATAATTTTTGTCTTTATACTCATAGATTAGTGTATCCTCCAATCCTCATCAGAGAAATTTCTTTCTGCAGTAGGTGGTGATTAATACACAGAGACCTACAACTGGTCAACATAGAAAGCAAAATCACTTATGGAAGTCTCAGCTCCAAGTAGAACAACTATATCACACACATACACACATACACACACACTCCAAGGCTCAGGAACCATTTAGGAAGAGGGGATACTTGTACTCTTTGATGAACTTTGTAAGAAAAGCACCTGCCAGACATGACAAAGCCATTGCACACAGAACTCACAGTTGTGATTGTTTGCATATGATCAAGCCAGCCAAATTTCCCAGCATGGATGAGGAAGAGACTCATGAAATAGTCTCAGTGAATTTAAAAACAGAACACATAAGGTTTGAGGGTAAAGTGATGGGCAAGAGGAATTGGAGGGGATTGAATGGGAGGTGGATTTGATCAAAACATGCATCTATGAAATTCTCAAACCATTAAAAATGTAAAACTAATGTCAGAAAAATAAATGAACATTTTTAAGTAGTAAATTGTCAGTTTTTCTAAATTTTAATTTAATGCTTTTTTTTCTCTTAAAAAGGGCCAGATGGTCATGTGACTAGATATGATCTGGATTGGCTGGTGAAAAATAGCTATGAAGGGCAGAAACAAAAGGTTATCCACCCTAGAATATTATGGAATGCTCAACTCTACCAGCAAGCCCAGGTTCCATCTGTTGATTTCCAGAGTTTCTTAGAATCAAATGATGAACTGAAGAAGTTTCTGCAAAACTTTCTGCTATATGGAATTGCATTTGTAGAAAATGTCCCTCCCACTCAAGAACACACAGAGAAGTTGGCGGAAAGGGTCAGTTTAATCAGGTAATTTACTAATTTTCTGAAATCCACAGTAACTAATTTCTAGAGTGTGAGCACCAATTAAAAGATGTAAAAAGATCTGGTTTCATGGAGCATCTTCCTCAAATGCATTAGGCCTAGGTTTAGTATCCAGTACTGCCACCCCCCCAAAAAAATAATCTCTCTCACCCCTTTCCTCTCCATCATTACTTCCTCCCTGTACTATATTCTGCTTAAAAAGGGCCTGAATTTGTACTATATTTTAACAATATAGAGAATCTAAAAATTATACAGTTTTTATCTTTATAAATTCCTAACTCTCTATCATAGATTGGTTGTTAATGCTTCATTGGATACATTGTATTGCATTTAATTAGCATATTCACACCCTATATTTTATTTTGGTCATTATAGCAACCTTTTATTGTCTGTTCCACTGATAAGCACCTGGTGCTAAGATACAATCAGTGACTTTTCCAGGATCACTGTTACAGTAAGCAGTGTACCTTGGGTTTCCTTATCCTAAATAAAGTATTCTTTTCATTACTATTCTCCATTTCACATATAGCTTGATCTTCTGTAGCATTAAATGCGACATAAACTTACTTCATTACAAATAGTATTTTTATTTAATAAAATTCACATGTAATTAGTTCATTGTGTTACCCAAAGTACCAAAGTATGCTGAGTCATTTGAACAGTGCTAGTAAAGCATAATCAATAGCATTTGTGAGCCATTCAGTTTGAAACACAATTCCAAAGCTCTAAAATAAAGGAAATTGCTGCTAATCAAACTATTGAGAAGGCTTGGAAACTTTTATTTCAAAAGTAAAAGCATTTCCTGTTTGCTCTTGGATTTAGGTGTTGTGGCGCAGTCCTTTAATCCCAGAATCTTGGAGGCAAGGGCAGGTGTATCTCTGAGTTCAAGGCCAGCATGGTCTACAGAGTGAGTTTCAGGACAGCCAGGGCTACACAGAGAAACCCTGTCTTGAAAAACCAAACAAAAAAGTATCCTTTCCTCAGATCTGAATGCACTGAGAAAATAAAATAAAATCTAATCTATTATTCTACAGGAGAAATACAGCAGGTCTCATAATTGCAACAAAAATATCATTTTCTCTTTTTCTTGTTCATCTGTGTTCAAAAGATTAAATGAAAAAAAAACCTCTATGATATATGAATAAGGAAACTTCTGTCACCCTTATTAGATTATCTACTATATTAGAAAAGGACTGTTGTTGGAAAAAAATCTGAATATTAATGAAAGACTGTAGTTCTTATATTAAAATTGTGCTTACTATAAGCAGCCACCTCATTGTTTCTATAAGAGGAAAGTAAACAAAGGGAATAGCCTTGAATGAGGAGGCTATTAAAATAATAATATAAACAACAGGCAGTGATCTCTGAGCTTTCAGAATGTGCAGTATTTCAATGGTTTTCAGTTCACATTCCCAGAGTGTCAATCAGTGACAGAATTTTTAAGACTGGTATTTTTAACTGTCAATTTCACCTTATAGATAGCAATCTGTAACTACAATAACTATTATACATATATATGTGTGTGTGTGTGTGTGTGTGTGTGTGCACGCGCGCACTATGAGAAAACAATGATGAATAAAATTACAAATACTACAATTAAATATTACATTAAGTATTACATTAAAATTAATTATTACAAATAAATATAGGTTTTTTTCTTGATTTTACTTGGCAGAGAAACCATCTATGGAAGGATGTGGTATTTCACTTCAGATTTTTCCAGAGGTGACACTGCATACACCAAGCTAGCTCTAGATCGGCATACTGACACTACCTACTTTCAAGAGCCCTGTGGGTAAGTATATTATACTTTCTAGTGTACTCTTCTTCTAGTTGCTGGTCTTGAATAGTTTCTTAATTGTCTTCCATTCTATTTCAATGAACATCATGCCTACTTACTGTGGACTTTATGAGTATTTCTTTGTCTTCCTCTGGAAACATAGTCATTTAATAATATTCTAGTTCAGTCTTCATTAAACGTTTAGGAATATAATTTGTATTTAAAATGCAACACATACACGTGTGTATGTGGAAAGAGACAGACACTGGCTTATACTGTAGCCCTGGATGCTTTGTCCTAGAACTGGAATTCAGTATGTAGCCTAGCCTTGAACAATTCTCGTACCTCAGCCTTCCAACCCACTATACAGGATTACAATATTTTCTCAAAGTAATTACAGCTCACCAAAAAAGTTAACTAACTATAATATAAGCTTTAGAAATTACATATTTGGCATGATGACAGAGGCCTTTAATTCCAGAACTCAGGAGGCAGAGGTTGGTGGATCTTACTGAGTTCAGAAACAGCCAGGGCTCAACAATAGGAATTTATCGGCCGGGTGGTGGTGGCGGCGGCGGTGGCGGCACACGCCTTTAACCCCAGCACTCGGGAGGCAGAACCAGGCGGATCTCTGTGAGTTCGAGGCCAGCCTGGGCTACCAAGTGAGCTCCAGGAAAGGCGCAAAGCTACGCAGAGAAACCCTGTCTCGAAAAAACAAAAAAAAATAAGAGTTTATCTTTTTAAAAAAATTGCATCTTCTTGCATTTAGTTACTGTGTTATAGCAAAGAGGTCAGTCCTATAAACACTGCTGTTATTAGTATGCTGTTAAGAAGACTCTGAATCTAACAAGAAGTTGAAGAGGAGAAATGGCAGAAAAATAACTTTTTTCATATTAAATCAATAGCTATACACTAGTAGGCATATACTATATTCAGATTCCCTACTATTTGCTACTTAATAGAGGCCTCTATGGTTGTTGCTTTGTCATTGTTGATCTTGCTTCTGCATACAGATTATGAGCCTGAAGCAATGATATTAGTTAAATGATTGTACATGTGCATGTGGTGTTAAAAAGATAGTAGGAAAGAGTGAAAGTACCCAACTGATTATTGTTACATTAGTTTATTTGAAGAGTTTGTATCTTAAGAATATTCTGGGCCAGTGAGATGGCTCAGCTGGTTAAGACACTTGTCAACAAACCTGGTGACCTGTGTTTAGTCTCTGGGACACCCATGTGGTGGAATGGGAGAACCGTTCCCCAAAAGTTTTCCTCTGGCCTCCACACATGTACTATGGCATATACACATGTGCATGTTCTACCAACATCAGAGATAAACAACTATATTTCCCTTTTACCTTTTCTAGTCAATTATAAAGACTGAGTAGATTTGCAGGGTAGTGACAGTGGTGAAGAGTTAAGGCTGTGACATCAACTAGACCTCTCTCTGTAACCCAATCTGAACATGCATTATTAGCTTTTTGATGCTGAGCATGTAAGTTAAAATCTCCAAGCTTCCTTATCTTCATCTGTAAAATGAGATTAGCAATACAATCTATCCATTAATGTTGATAAGGGATTAAATTTTGTAATAAATTTAAAGCATTTAACATTCTTCTCAACACATACTAAATATTCAGTAAGGATTAGTTGTTATTACCATTTTAGTTATTGTAATCACCACTGTCATCTTCATTGTTACATGCCTATCTTTTCTAAAGCCAGCTTTGCTCTGGATGTCATCATTTCTTCAACTGGAGATTTTCCTCTATCTTTAGCCTTTCTATACTTGTTGACTTCCTATCAGTCAACTTTTATTCTCTGCTTTTGTATATTTGTCTAGACTCTGTATTCCTTTTTCTATCTTTTTATAGCTAAGCTTTTTTTAAAAATCTGTATTTAATATTTCATGAAAATTATTATTATTAGCATGCATTAAGTGTAAGAGTGTCTCATGATAGTTTCATACATGTTTATAATATAATCATATTCATCCTTTCTATTATTCTTACCTATCTATACTCCCTTCTCCCTTTCTGTTTTATTATCCCTGGTAGCCCCTTTCAGTTTTATGTCTTTTTTCTCCTTATCTGCCATATGTTCAAAAAAACATGTAATACTTGTGTTTTTATGGGATTGACTTACTATGCATAACATATTGATCTCTAGTTCCATCCATTTTCCATCAAGTGACATATTTTCATTCTTAACAGCCAAAAACCTATTAATGTGAGTGTGTGAGTTGCATTTCTCTCTCTCTCTCTCTCTCTCTCTCTCTCTCTCTCTCTCTCTCTCTCTCTCTCTCTCTTTCTCTCTCTCAGAGAGAATTTCTTTATTCACTCCTCTACTGGCTAGGCATATTTTATAACTCAGCTGCTGTGAATAGTGTGGCAATAAACACAGATCTGTAACTGTCTCTGTGGTACACTGACTTGGTTGCTTTGGTTATATTCCCAGGAGAGATATAACTAAATTTTTATTTTCCTTCTATTGAAAATAGATTTTTTTTTCTCACATAATATATCCTTATTATGGTTTCCCCTCCCCCTGCTCTTCCCAGGTCCTCTCACCACCTCTCCCATCCATCCCACCCTCTTTCTGTCTCTCATTAGAAAACAAATAGGCTTCTAAGGAATAATAATGAAAAATTATTATTAAGATAAGATAAATAAGGTAAAACAAAAACTAACTCATCAGAATAGGACAAAACAAACAGAAGGAAAAGAGCCCAAGGAAAGACACAAGAAATGGATACAGATGCAGAGACTTACTCTCACACTCAGGAATCCCATAAAAATACCAAACTGGAAGCCATAAGATGTAGTGGGTAGCCATTCCAGCTTGGATCTGAAAGTTCCAACCCCATTGAGACTCTGGCAACTGTCATGCCTACGAGGCAGGGCCAGGAGAGGCACCTGGAGACCCGAGATCTGGATGGGCTAGCGCTGTCTCTGTGCCGGGACCCTAAACGGTGGAGGTGGACTGAGCAGAGCTCCAGAGAACACCGCTGGACTGCAATACACCTTTCCGAGACCCTGCGACCCCCTTTCCCTTTTTGTAAGTTACCCACTAAATAAATCTTCCTTTTAACTAAGTGAAGTGGCCTTAATAATTTCACCAATATCTGGTGCCCAACGTGGGGCCCAAACCCATGACCCTGAGATTAAGAGTCTCATGCTCTACTGACTGAGCTAGCAGGGCTAGGGTTTGCAGGGTCTGGGGAAGGTGTATCGCAGTCCAGTGGTGTTCTCTGGAGCTCTACTCAGTCCACCTCCACAGTCTAGGGTCCAGGAACAGAGAGAGCACTGGCCCATCCATATCTCAGTTCTCCAGATGCCTGCCCTGGCCCTGCCTTGTAGGCATGACAGTTGCCAGAGTCTCAATGGAGGTTGGAACTTCCAGATCCAAGCTGGAATGGCTACCCACTACATCAATATATACACAAAGGACCCATGGGGTAAAAAGATAGAGGAAAAACATAAGTAAAATAAAAGATAAAAAAATTTTAAAATCCCTGACATGACATTATGAGACAAAAAAAAAATCTCTAAAGATGCCATTGAGTTCATTTTCTGTTGACCCTCTACTGCTGGGCATGCAGCCTACCCTTAAGAGTAGTTTGTTTCCCCAGTGAGACTCCTTTAGAGAAAACTAATTTCTTATTTGCAAATGGTTATCAGTTGGCGACTGCTTCAGGGTTAGGAATGAGGGCATGTGTCTACTTCTCCTTTCAACTGTAGGACCCCATCTGGTGTAGACCCGTGCAGGCCCTGTGCATGCTGCCCCAGTCTCTGTGAGTTCATATGTGTGTCAATCCTGTTAATTTAGAGGGTCCTATTGCCTTGGTATACTCCACCTCCTCTGGCTCTTACACTCTTTCTGTCTCCTCTTCTGAAAGGAAGCCAGCCATAATATATACACAAAGGACCTGATGCACACCCATACAGGATCCATGCTGCCTCAGTCTCTTTGAGTTCATATGTGTTTTGATCATTAGAGGGATTTGTTTTCTTGGCGTTCTCCATCCCCTCTGGCTCTTAAAGCTTCTCTGATGGTATTTGTGCAAGGCACTTATGTAGCTAGAGTTTTCCAGTCCTGCCTGGCCCATGGTCAGGATAAATCTCTCTCAACCTGCTAGTCCCACAGCCACTCAGACCCAACCGAGTAAACACACAAAGACTTATATTGCTTACAAACTGTATGGCTGTGGCAGGCTTCTTGTTATCTAGTTCTTATATCTTAAATTAACCCATTTCTATTAATCTATAAGTTGCCACATGGCTCGTGGTTTACCGGTATCTTTTACATGTTGCTTGTCATGGCGGCGGCTGGCAGCGTCTCCCTGCCTCAGCCTTCCACTTCCCAGAATACTTTCTGCCTGGCTACTGACCAATCAGTGGTTTATTTATTAACTGATCATAGCAACACATTTAACATACAGAATACCTCACAGCACACTTATCTTTGAGTATAGCAGAATGTCATTAGGAGTCATTTTATTGCTATGCTTTTTTAGTAGAAGAGTAATATTTGGTTTTGCCCTAGGTCCTGGGCTATCTAGTCTCAGCTTCTTGGTCATCCCAGCATTGTTGGTTATGGGTCTATCTTGTGGAGTGGGCCTTAAATCAAATCAGATATTGGTTGGTTAGTCCTACAAGATTTATTCCAACCTATCTTGCAGGAAGGACACCATTGTAGATTGAACAATTTATAGGTGGGTTGGTGTTTACCTTTCTCCTTTGGTAGCATGCAGACTACCTTCTGATACCATGAACACTAGTCAGGAGGGGTGAAGGCTCCAGGTCATCTTCTCCATGTTCAATGAGTTGTGTAGGTATTATCTTCAGTAACGCAGCCTTGCTGTTAATGTGGAGAGCAACCCATTTTCTTGGCAACAGTCTTGGTTTTTTGGGGATTCCTATGGGACCCCTTTGTCCAAAAATTCAACTTGATATAATCCATTCCAGTACTGGCATCTTCATTTGGTGACAATAGATGTCCAGTTGGGGTATTTTCTCCCCCATTATTTAACAATTTCCTTTAGATCACCTTCATATACATATATATTTTAGGAAGTTTCTACTATATTAGGTTTCCATTCTACCCCTCGAATCGCTCTTAATTTTACCTGTCTCTCCCTGTATTCCCTCTCTTATCCTCTCCCCTACCCAACTTGATCCTTCCCTTCCAGTACCTCCATCCATTCATAACAATCCTATTTCCCCTTCCTAGGGAGATCTGTCAGTCTCCCCTAGTCCCTTACTCTATGCCTAATCTCTGTCGTTCTATGGATTGGAGTTTGGTTATCATTGACTTAACAGCTAATATCCACATATAAACAACTGTATACCATATTAGTCTTTCTGGCATAACTAGATTATCTAGTTCTAATTTTTAGTTTTTTGAGAAACCTCCATAATGATTTCCATAGTGATTGCACTAATCTACATCCAAGAATGAAGTAGTTATTAGAGTTCCTTTTTCACTACATCCTCACTAGCATTTGTTGTTTGTTTTCTTATTTTAAAATCACTGTATTAATGCTTTAGAATTTTATAGTGTGTATTTTTTATCATATTCAATTCCAATGCCTCCATGATCCACCCCTAGCTCCCTATCACCCCAATTTTATGGCTTTTATAAAAATAGCCTATCAACTCCAATTTGTGCTGTCCATATACTAAGAACTACACAATTAAAGACAACAGTCTCTCCCTCCCATAGAAGCCATCAGCTGTCCATAGCTCCTCAGTTAGGGGTAGAGGTTCATGAACCCCTTCCTACTCCATACCGGAATCTTGTTTTCTTGATAGTTACTCTGACTGAAGTGAAATGGAATGCCAATATATTTTTAAATATAAATTTTATTTTTATGTATTTATTATAAATAGTAATGAGTTTCATAATGGTACTATTCCTCAAGGCTTTCATACTTAAGATAAGCCTTCCAAATGACTGCTTCCATCTTGTTGCTTTTTATCACCTATAGATCACAAAATCTACCTCTCTTCTGAGTTAAACATTTTTAAGTGACTACTAAATAATAAAGACCTGTAAGTTTCACAGAAAGTTTCATATGATTGCAAATTACTTTTCACATTTTAATTATATTTCCTTTAGATTCTTCTTGATTTTATTCCTTTATCTTTCCTTATATTTTTTGCTTGTTTTACTTTATGGTATATTTTCCCATATTTTTACATGTTTCAATAAATTGCTGTTACGTTATATATTAAAATATAATTACATTGTTTCTCCCTTCCTTTTCTACCCTCCAATCCCTCTGATGTACCCCACCCCACTTTAAACCACAGCCTCTTTTTCTTTGTTGTTATATAAGCATTGAACTAGATTGAATTAGAATGATGCTTCCCTCCATAGGTTCATATATTTGAATCCTTGGTCCCAGTTGATAGAACTGTTTAGGAAGGATTAGGAGACATGGCCTTATTTGGAGGAAGTACATTACTGGGGTGGGATTTGAGATTTAAAAAGCCCATGCCATTCCTACTTATCTCTTTCTCTTTGTGTGTATGTCTTGTGCTTATACATTAAGATGCAAGCCTTTCTTAGCTGCTTCTCTAGTGCCATGCCTGCCTGCTACCATGCTCCTTACCATGATGGTCACAGCTCTTAACTCCCTGGAATCATGAGCCCCAAATTAAATAAGTTGCTTTGGTCATAGTGTTTTATCATGGCAATAGAAAAGTGACTAACATGGTCCTACTGCAGCCATGGTCTGTGTAAATGTCCATGGCCCATGTTGCCACCAAAGGCCACAAGGATGCCTGGCCTCTGGACTTCCACCTGTGGCCATGTTGGGTCCGAGGAATGTGCTGCTGCCAGGTCCATGCGAACCTGAGTGGTCTGCCCTGCCACCCACGGCCATGGCATCATCCAGACCTGAGCTGCTGCCAAGGGCCATGTTTAGGTCCATAGCCCTACTGCAGCTAGTGTCTATGTTGAGATCTATGGCTTCTGTTACCATTGAAAGCCATATGATTGCCCAGGGTCTGGACCACCACCTAGGGCCATGTTGGAGTCCAGGGACCATGCTGCTGCTGAGCCCATGCCAATCTGAGAGGCCTGTGCTGCCACCTGGGGCCATGTTTGAGTCCAAGTATCATGCTGCTGCTGAGCCCATGCCAATCTGAGTGCCTGTGCTGCCACCTGGGGCCATCGTGACATCCAGGCCCAAGCTGCTGCTGCTGGCCATATTTGGGTCTTGGTTCCATCACAGCTGGGGTCTATGTTGATGTCCATAAACATAAAGAGCTTTGCTTAGTCTTAAATAACGAATAAGAATTGAACTGGAATGATATTGAAGCATGGAGAAAGGACCCTAGGAAGAGGCAAACCATAACCAAATATAGTGGTATAAATCAACAAGGCATATTCAAGGAAAAGAGTATGCAGTTCCTGTTACTGTAGCATAGAGAACCACAGAATACTCTTAAATTGTTAAATATTGGCATTTTTAAAGTTGAGTGTGGCTGGCAAGATGGCTCATCAGGTAAATGTTCTTGTCTCTAAGCCTGATTACCTGAGTTTGAGCCCTAAAAACCATGTAATATATGGTGGTTTGAAAGAAAATGGCCCCCAAAGAGACTGGCATTATTAGGAGGTGTAGCCTTGTTGGAGAAAGTGTGTCACTGTGGGGGCGGGCTTTGAGGTCTCTTTTGCTCAAGCTTCCCTCAGTGTGACTTTCATTTGAGTTCCTGCTACCTTCTTGTCAAGATGTAGCATTCAGCTTCAGCACCATGTCTGCCTGCACGCCTCCATGCTTACCAAATGATGATAATGTACTGAACCTCTAAAACTGTAAGCGAGCCACCCCTGTAGTCAGAAGGCTCTCTGGCCCCACCTGTGGATAGACTAGATTTAACTGTAATTCTTGCTTAATAACTGTTTATAAATATAATTTTTCTATATTAAAACTAAAACCTTCCTTTTTGATTAGATAGGAAAGGGGAAGTGCTGGGGGATGTCTTTCTGTATGCTGTGAATATGTGCTGTTCCCATTGGTTAGTAAATAAAGCTGTTTTGGCCCATGGTAAGAAAGCTTACAGCCAGGTAGGAAATCCAAGCAGAGATAAAGAGAGAAGACGGGCAGAGAGAGAGAGACGCTAGCTGCCACCATGGAAGGAGCATCAAGATGCCAGCAGACTGGTAATGCCACAGCCATGTGGCAACTTATAGATTAATAGTTATGGGTTGAGTTAAGTTATAAGAGCTAGCTAGCAAGAAGCCTGCCATAGGCCATACAGTTTGTAAACAATATTAAGCCTCTGAATGATTATTTTATAAACAGCTGAGGGACTGCGGGACTGGGCAGGACCAGAGAACCTTCCGACTACACACCCCAATTAAATGTTTTCTTCATAAGAGTTGCTGTGGCTGGGCAGTGGTGGCACACGCCATTGATCCCAGCACTCGGGAGGCAGAGGCAGGTGGATCTCTGTGAGTTTGAGGCCTGCCTGGACTAGAGTGAGTTCCAGGAAAGGTGCAAAGCTACACAAAGAAACCCTATCTCGAAAAACCAAAAAAAAAAAAGTTGCTGTGGTCATGGAGTCTCTTCACAGCAATAGTAACCCTATTTAATACATAGTGGAAAGAGACAAGTGCCTCTCACAGGTTATCTTTTTAGCTACCCTTGTGTGCATTGGCACACAAAATCAAATACCCCCCCATTACAGAAAGAAGTAAAACTAAAACAAAATTTTGTTTTGTTTTGTTTTAAGATGTAGCTCAGTTGGTAGAATACCTGCCTACCATACACAAAGCCCAGGGTTCAGTCTCCAGCACCAGCATGATTGATGTGTGGTGACATATGCTGTAGCTAGAGTCTTCTCCAGTCCTGCCTGGCCCATGGTCAGGACAAATCTCTCTCACCCGCAAGTCCCACAGCTGCTCAGACCCAACCCAGTAAACACAGAGACATATTGCTTACAGACTGTATGGCTGTGGCAGGCTTCTTGTTATCTTGTTCTTCTATCTTAAATTAGCCCATTTCAATAAATCTATACCTTACCACATTACTGGTATCTTACATGTTGGTACTCATGCAGCGGCTGGCAGCATCTCCTGACTCAGCCTTCCTGTTCCCAAAATTCTCTTCTCTGCTTGTCCCGCCTATACTTCCTGCCTGGCTACTGGCCAATCAGCATTTTATTTATACAGAGCGATATCCACAGCAATATGCCTGTAATCCCAGAACTTAAGAGGGCTATCCTTGTCAGTTCCATGGTGAATTTGAGGCCAAGTTGGTATACATGGGACCATGTCTAAACAAAATAAAACAAATGAAAAAACATACCAACAACAACAAAAAAAAAACCCACCTTTCCTACTAAAATATTTTTCTTTTTTATGGAGCTCACTACAACTTGTGTAAAACTTTATTTTTTTATTCAAATGTTACTCGAGCTCACTACAACTTGTGTAAAACTTTTTTTATTCAAATGTTACTTGCTCTAGCTTCATCTCTTCTTACTAGATTATGATCCTCTTCAAAACAGATACTATATCTTGTTCATGTCTATATTCCCATGTCTTTCCTGGCATATATATATATCCTAATACATATTATACATTTTTGAAATAAATATGTAGTAATATTATTTAAGAGTAAAAAAGGTACAACTTTCTATAAGGGAAAACCAATTAGGAAATAGATTTCTTTCTTCATTAAAATTACCAAAGTATGTTCAGTAATCATTTCTGATATAATATACTATAATTTCATTATGTTTTCTTTTATCCACTGAACAAAAGAATTTACTTTGCTTTCTTTAGCATTCAAGTATTTCATTGTCTTAAACATGAAGGAACAGGTGGCAGGACACTGTTAGTAGATGGATTCTATGCAGCACAACAAGTACTTCAAAAAGCACCTAAGGAATTTGAACTCCTCAGCAAAGTGCCATTGAAACATGAGTATATTGAAAATGTTGGAGAATGTCACAACCACATGATTGGGGTTGGGCCAGTCTTAAATATCTACCCATGGAATAAAGAGCTCTATTTGATCAGGTGAGTACCAAACAACTGTTCTCCCATGTGATATATTTATTATACATCAAGCTCTTGACTAATATATCCACCTATCTCCTGGAATCATCATTTGGCTGTCTTACAGAACATACAGTGTATCATATTCAAAATCTAGTTTAGAGTCTCCACTCACCTTAAGCTCACCTGTCTACATATTTGCTCATGTTTCATTGAATGATACATCCACTAAATTGCCCAAAGAAAAAACTAAAAGCCACCTTCAACCAGTCTGTCTCCCTCACACTATTGCAACCAGTCTAACTAGATTTACCTAATAGTTTTTCCTCAAAGTAACCAGTGCTTCCTATTCACAATACCACCTTTTGTGTGAGACCACCATCACCTCTACACAGTACCATTGATTTCACCCTTACCCACCTTCTATACATTTTGTGTTGTAGCTAGAGAAATCTTTTAAAATTTTATTTATTATTGTGTGTTTATGTGTGAGAATATGTAAGTGTATATATGCCATTGCATATGTGTGAAGGTCACAGGAACACTATTCAGGGGTTGGTTCTCTCAGCATTGGATCAAGAAATCGAAGTCAAGCCTGTGTGTGTGTGTGTGTGTGTGTGTGTGTGTGTGTGTGTGTGCGTGCGCTGTGTGTATGTGTAGATGTATATTATATAATGTATAAATATAATGTCTAATATATATATATGTGTGTGTGTATGTGTGTGTGTGTGTGTGTGTGTGTGTGTGTGTGTGTTGTCATCTCTATCCTTTACCCTGGAAGGCAGAAGGAATTATGTCAATAGTAACTCATTTTTCTTGGATAAGTTCTTCCCAGAAATACTCCCCCAGTCATCTTTTGTATACCCACTATATAAAATAAGAAGTATGTCCAACATTTTATTATGAACACCTTAACACATTGAAAATTAAAATCAATGTGGAAAAGCTTAGCCTTCCACCAACTTCTTACTATTAAGATATTACTATTCTTGTTTTATCATGGAACCCTCCATTTCTCTGTCCATCTGTCATGATTAGTTTTGATGTCAACTCAACACAAGCTAGAAGTCACCTGAGAGGAGGGAATCTCAATTGAGAAAATGCTTCCATAAGATTGGCCTGTAGACAAACCTGTAAGGCATTTTCTTAATTAATGATTGATGTGGGAAGGTCCAATCTATTGTGAGTGGTACCATCCCTGGGCTGGTGGTCCTAGGTTCTATAAGAAAGCAGGCTGAGCAACTCAGGGGAAGCAAGCCAGAGTAAACAGCACTCCTCCATGGCCTCCTGCCTCCAGGTTCCTGCCCTTTTTGAGTTCCTGTCCTGATTTCCTTCAGTGGTAAACAGAAATGTGGAAGTGTACACTGAATAAACCCTTTCCTCCCCAAGTTGTTTTGGTAATGGTGTTTCACCACAGCAAAAGAAACCCTAAGACACCATCTATCCACCCATCAATTGATCATGTTTTTTGAAGCATTTTAAAGTATATTGTAGATATATCTCACACTAAATATATTGGTGAAATTATTAAGGCCACTCCATGTAATTAAAAGGATATTTAGTGGGTAACTTACAAATTAAGGGATAGGTAGGTCGTGGGGTCTGGGAAGGTGTATCGCAGTCCAGTGGTGTTCCCTGGAGCTCTGCTCAGTCCATCTCCACCGTTCAGGGTCCCAGAACAGAGAGAGCGCTGGCCCATCCAGATCTCGGGTCTCCAGGTGCCTCCCCTGGCCCCGCCTCATAGGCGTGACAGTTGCCAGAGTCTCAATGGGGGTTGGAACTTCCAAATCCAAGCTGGAATGGCTACCCACTACAAAAATACTTTAATATTTATATAAAATAGAGTTCAGTATGGTTTTATACCATTTTGTTTTCAAGTGAAAAGTATATATATTGATGTTTTAAAGTGTTAAATACAAACTTATGGTGATCTGAGAAATGAATATACTTTTGTGTCATGAATCTATATCAATATTTAAAATATTATCCTCAATAGAGGAAGTACCTTTCTATTTTCCTGTCAGACTCTGCATATATAGCCCCAAAGGAAGCCACTGTTTGTTTTGTTGGTTTAAATGATAAGATATAAATAAGATATAAAAAATTATATCTAAGTTGTTTCTAATTTAGTTTCATTATGATTAAAATTGCTATAAAATTTTCCATAAAAGTACTTTTGTGAATGTATATTTTCATTTCAACCACATAAGTACATATGGATGTGTATTAGTTACTTTTCTCATTGCTATGACAAAATACCTAACAAAAGCAATTCAGGGAAGGAAGGGTTTATTCTGGCTCATAGTAGGAGAGTGAGGTAGCAGGTTACAAACCACAGTCGGGGAGCAGAGAGATATGAATGCTGGTGCTCATCCAACTTTCTCCTTTATATTTAGTTCAGGGGTCTGGCCCATGGAATGGTGCCATCCACATTCAGGGTGGGGCCTCCTTATTGAGTTACACCTCTCTGGAAACACCCTTAGAGATTTGCCCAAAAGTCTGTCTCTCAGGTGACTTTAGATTCTGTCAACTTGAAAATCAGTGTTAATAATCACAGAATAGCACAGATATGTCATAGAATCCAAGAATGTTTAGTTTCAGTAAGTAATATTTTGCCAAACTAGTTGTACCATTTTATACCCTCATAAAGAAAGGATGAAAGTTGCATCTGCTTCAAGTCCTTACCAGTACTTGGTGCTGTCAGTTGTATTAATTTTAGCTACTGTTATAGATACTTTCTTAGGAAAGCCTTATGAGCAAGTGTTCACAGGAATTGGATAATTCTATCTGCATGGTGCTATCAACAATGAGTAAAATATTAGAGAGATCCAATTACCTAAAATAGTAAGCTGTGGCAGATTTATTCTTTCCAAGTTTCAGTTGCCTTATGTGTAAAAGGTGGTTAATAACAGTTTTCCTTCTGGGATAGAGAAATAAGCCAATAAAATAGTATTTATACAGCTACCAAATATATAGGACTGAATCCTCTAGAAATAGTATTGAGTGTCAACACCATGTTTCCTCACTGTCTTCCTCATATAGACATGGCTCCTAAAAGCCTGGGAGGAAGCACTATTCATTATGGTCTTTCATTTGATTCACTGATAGTGGTCCTGTGAGGTCCGCTAAGCAGGTATTTATTTAACATATGAGGGAAAAGAATATTGGTTCTAATTATGCTATATACTAAAAGCAACAAATGCCATCTGAAACCATTATTTCTCTTTGAAAGGATGACCTTTAGCAGTGTCTACTAAAATCTGACAATATACATACCTGTAGTAAAATGTAGTTTGTTTTTTTAAACACTGTGGGGGCCCTCCGACCAGCTCCCAAATAAATACACAGAGACTTATTCTTACTTATGAATACCCTGCTTTAGCTTGGCTTATTCCTAGTGAGATTTTCTTAAAATATCTCATCTATCTTTTGCCTCTGGACTTTTACCTTTCTTTATTCTATATGTCTTTTTTTCCTTCTTACTCTGTGGCTGGTTGTGTGACTGGGTGGCTGGCTGCTGGCATCCTCCTCTCCTTTTCTCGCTCCTCACTCTCTCTCATTCTTCATTCTCCTCCTATTTATTCTCTCTGCCTGGCAGCCCTGCCTATCCCTTTCCTGCCTGACTATTGGCTGTTTAGCTTTTTATTAGACCAATCAGGTGTTTGGGGCAGGCAAAGTAACACAGAGGTAAACAAATGCAACATGAAAGAATACAACATATCTTTTCATAATTAAACAAATATTCCATAGCATAAACAAATGTAACACATCTTAAACCAATTTTCCACATTTCCCCCTTTTGTCTAAATAAAAGTAAAAGGTTTTAACTTTAACATAATAAACCACATACAACAAAAACAGCTATCAAGGAAGAATTACATTTATAATATTCAGTCCATTTGTATTTAGCAAAGTCAGAAAAAATACTCTATTATCTATCTTAGTGATTCCAAAGTTTTACACCTAATTTACTTTCTATCATAACTAAGGAAAACTATAACTCTAAATATTTAGTCTTTAACTCCACCAACAACCCCAGAAGGATGTAATATTACCTAACAACAGAGACATCTGGCTGCCTGGAAGTCACCCAAAGTTCCTCTGCAACATTGGGATATCCATCTTCAGTCTACAAGCCTAGAATATCTGGCAGACTTTTCAGTGAAGCAGAAATTGAAGGACTGTCCTGCCTTGTATTGGTAAAGCTCATCAGTTGCTTTCCTCTGTGTCCTGCAGAATATCTGGCAGATTCTTCTGTGAAGCAGGAATCTCAAAGAACTGTCCTGCCTTGTCTTGGCAGAATTCAACAGTCCTTTTCCTGTGTCTCGCTTATCCAGTCTGTACAGCATATTGTCAGCAGTCAAGGCAAGAACAGTTTCTTGCCCAAATGGCTAGCCTTGTGACATTGAAAGCAAACTCCATATGGAGTTTCTTCAGTGCCCATCATCCTTTTATAAAGTAAATTGCTGCTGCCAGGAGTAGATGTGTCTCATTGTCATGAAAAACCTTAGGTTATTGAACATTAATATCTTAATTGCTATATTATTAAGTATCTTAAATGCCATATTCTGTAGGTCTTTGAAATGTTTAAAAAATCATCTATCTGTCTAAAATATATGTTTGACCTTGAAAACATACCTAATGTGACTACAAGTTTGATTATTATAGATTAACTACTAACCTCATTTCTTAATTATACATTTGCATTTTTAAATGAGCTACATAAGTACAATACCCCAAACAAGAGTAGAAACATATGTACAGTATAACAAAAATAACTTTAAATTTGTAACAATATACCAAAATCCATGCCAATGCATAATATCTGAGATTAATAGTTGTCTTTTTATCCTATATTCCTATATTTTCCTAAATGATAACAAACATCCATAACCCACTAAATAATCAACAACCATCCATCTTGGGAATGTGGGCATCATGTTCTACACATTGCTTCCTGTTGTCTGGGTGAAGGCATCTTTAGAGGTCCCTGAGAAAATTGAGATCATGGTCAGGTCCTAGGAAGACCAGGCTTTGTTGACAGATGTCACCTGTCAAGATTCAGGAGATCGTCCCTGATCAAATCTGATCCATATCAACCCTGAAGGGATCCACAGCCTCTCATTTCCTGTGGAAATAAAAGCAAAACCTTCTCCAAAGCAATGCATTTTTTTTAAGTTCCATTTTAAAGTTAAGGCATTCTTAAAATATCCAGGCTTATATTTCATCAGTCCCTCTTTCAATTCCATGTCTCTTAGCAGCTGTTGTTTGCTTATCAGCAGTCAAAAAAATTCAAAGTCAACATAATACTATATAGGATCCAGACTCCCTGTGTATTTCCCACTGTTATGTGGCTTTTTTCTTTTATATTACTTTTACTCTTTCTTTAAAGACTGTAGCTAGAGTTTTCCTGCCTTGCCCACAGTCAGGACAAATCTTTGTCACCCTCTAGTCCCACAGCCGCTCAGATCCAACCAAGTAAACACAGAGACTTATATTGCATACAAACTGTATGGCCGTGGCAGGCTTCTTGCTAACTGTTCTTTTATCTTAAATTAACCATTTCCATAAATCTATACCTTGCACGTGGCTGGTGGCTTACCGGCGTCTTCACATGCTGCTCGTCATGGCGGCGGCTGCAGTGTCTCTCCACCTCAGCCTTCCACTTCCCAGAATTCTCCTCTCTCCTTGTCCACCTACTTCCTGCCTGGCCACTGGCCAACCAGTGTTTTATTGACCAATCAGAGCAATTTGACATACAGACCGTCCCACAGCACTTCCCCTTTCTTTTTTTTTTTAAAAGGAAGGTTTTAACTTTTACACATCTCCAAAGTCAGCTTGGTATATTTGGGAATTTGGGCGTAGCTTCTCTTACTACTTCCTGCTGGAGGGGGCGCTGTATCTTATAGGGACAAAAAGAAAATTTTAGGATCATGGAGTAGTCCGTGAGACCGTATCGTCTGAGCCAGTTGCCTTGAAACCATTCTGGATGTTGGATCATCTGAGCCATGGTGTCATCGGAGACCTTTCAGGTGGTCTTGGTTGGTCAAACCTGATGTATCTTAATCTGGAACAAATCCATAGCCTCTGGCTTTCTGTAGAAACAAAAGCAGAGCCTCTTTTCCAAAGCAACATATCCTTATAGCCAAATTTTGAAGTCAAGGTACCTTTAAAATATACATTTTGGCATAACTCAACAGCTTTTGCAATCAAATGTTTTTCTTCAGTTACGAATATCAAAGAGAACATAATCCAGATTCTCTGTGTGGTAGCCATCTTTATGTGGCTTATGTTTTATATTACCTTGAGCCTATTGCTTTAAACTGCAGCCTTTTAAGCCTGAAACGGCGCTGTGGCTGCTGGCTCCACCCACTTCAGCTTCCCAACATGGCGGTGGTACATTTTCTGCCAGCTCTGGGAGCTATCAACTCTCAGAAATAGTGGGTCTATGCTTCTTATCCAAGCAGCATGTAGCCCAGAAACCTCTTTTTTTGTTTTGTACTAGCAAAGGCTAAATCCACCACGCAGCTTAATGTGCCACTTGCAGAGGCCTCATTCCCGCCATACTGCAGACCGAGCTCACACGCCAGGAACCCGCCAGTAACTCAAACCGGCAGCTGCTGCTCATTTGAGAGAGACAATTAGGAAGCTGTTTTTAGCTCCATTTTAGAATCTTTTCTCAGGTTTTAGGTGGAAACTCTTGCCCCACGTTGGGCGCCATTTGTAGCTAGAGTTTTCCTGCCTTGCCCACAGTCAGGACAAATCTTTGTCACCCTCTAGTCCCACAGCCGCTCAGATCCAACCAAGTAAACACAGAGACTTATATTGCATACAAACTGTATGGCCGTGGCAGGCTTCTTGCTAACTGTTCTTTTATCTTAAATTAACCATTTCCATAAATCTATACCTTGCCACGTGGCTGGTGGCTTACCGGCGTCTTCACATGCTGCTCGTCATGGGCGGCGGCTGCAGTGTCTCTCCACCTCAGCCTTCCACTTCCCAGAATTCTCCTCTCTCCTTGTCCCCACCTACTTCCTGCCTGGCCACTGGCCAACCAGTGTTTTATTGACCAATCAGAGCAATTTGACATACAGACCGTCCCACAGCAAAAGACTTTATTATTTTTAAACTCTTCCTTTCTATGACTATCTATACTCTTTCCCTTTTCTTTCTTAAGCCTGTGCACATTTTTTTAGATTTATTTATTATGTATACAATGTTCTGTCTGCATGTATGCCTGCAAGCCAGAAGAGGGCACCAGATCTCATTATAGATGGTTGTGAGCCACTATGTGGTTGCTGGGATTGAACTCAGGACCTCTGGAAGAACAGCCAGTGCTCTTAACTGCTGAGCCATCTCTCCAGCCCTCCCTGTGCACATTTTTAAACACTGTAACCTGTTGAAAGTTTTTTTTTCCATCTGAATCTACCTTTACTGCATATCTCCCTCATTTCTCTTCTTCTTCTCTTCTTATTCTCTCTGCAAGCCCCCACCTATTTATCTCTCCTGCCTAGCTATTGGCCATTCAGCTCTTTATTAAACCAATCACGTGTTTTAGGCAAGCAAAGTAACACAGCTTTGCAGAGTTAAACAAATGCAACCTAAAGGAATGCAACACATCTTTGTATCATTAAACAAATATTCCACAGCATAAACAAACGTAACACATCTTAAACTAATATTCTACAGTATAAACAAATGTAACACATCTTAAACTAATATTCCATAACACATACCTTACAACCCAGAAATTCCATCCTTAAGTTTATACCAAACAAAGTGAATACATACATTTACCAAGATAAGTAATAGAATGTTCATGGAAGCACTACTTATAATAGTTCCAAAGTGGAAACTACTCAAATGTTCATTAACAGTAGAATGAATAAATTATGTTATGCAATTAAATTTCATACAGCACCCATAATGAATACTACTAAATGAATTTCATAAATGTAATATTAAATGAAAGATGCCAGATACAAAAAAGAAAATACCAAATGATTCCATTTTTATGAAACTTTTTATAAACAAGGTTTAGTAATAGAAATCAGAATGGTAGTTACCCTTGGGTAGGAGAAAGAGTGTGACTGGAAAGAGGCTCAAGAAAATGTTAGTGTTCTGGCAATAATTGGTGTATCTCATTAGTAGTGATTTGAATGTCATGCCATCATGAAAATTCATCAAGATTTATTTGTGTGTTTTTCTATATGTAGTGTACTTCAATAAAAATTAATTTCCCTTATCCAATGTAGAAATACATTACCTTTCCTTTTAGACAGGGTACAACTATGTTGCCTCAGCTGGCCTCAAACTGAAAGAAATCCACCTGCTTGTGCCTCCTTAGTGCTATGATTAGAGGTATGTGTACCACAGCTGAACAGAAAAACATCTTACTTAAGTATTTTCAGTGGTCCTCATAGTAAGCAGATAAATTCCAAGGCCTTACCACACCCTTCATGACTACATATATAATCTTGCCCCTGGCTACTTCCTCTATTTAATTTCTTCAGTCATAATTATCCTTGCTTACTTAATACAAGCATTATGGCCTGCTTGGTGGTCTGTAAACATAATAAAATGCCTTTGTATCCCAAGACTGTATTTGCTATTCTCTCTGCCTAATGCACTTCCTTCAGCTTGTCATATACTTGATTTCTATTCATACAGGCACCAGCTCCAGTATCACTTCTCCAAAAATTCCTTCAGCACCCAAAACAAATTTTCCAGTTAACCTTAAACACATATCATGGTATTTTCACACAGCATCTGTAGCTAGCTGAAATTATCTTATTTATATTTGTTGCATTTATAAATTTGCATCTTTAATAGAATATAAACTTCCCAAAATCTGGGATCATGTCTCGTATGTTCATCATTACATATTTATTTCCTAATAAACTACTTGGGAATGGCAGGTGCTCATGTAAGTGCTAGTGTTGAATGAATAATAGACTGAATAAAGATCTCTGAGTAAAACTGTCTACTGCTCTATATTTGCTCTATAAATACTTTATATTTGCTCTATAAAATGCTCTAGTATTTCCCATAAAAGGAAATACTTGTGGAATTATCTTATTCTGTTTTTTTAAAGATAGCTTTGTTTATACAGCTTATGTTGTCCTCCTTAGTTTAATGTAAAAAATTCAAATCTGCTATTGATTTCGTACCCTTTGACCAGTAAGTACTTACTCCATGAAACACACTTCAGATAAAACACCATATCCTGAGATGGGAGAAATCAGCTGAAATTTAACTTTGACTCCCTGCCCCCAGAGTCTCCAAAGAAAAAACAAAATATGACCAGCCGATGGTGGAATTCCTATCTCTGATGCTGTATTCCTAAGAGTGTATTGATTCACTGTTGTTTCAAGTATAGAACAGAGACAGCATTATCTAAAACAGTTCAGTAAACAGTAAATGTCTTTATCGTGTGTCGAAGATCTTTATTTCTCATGATTCCATATAAGGTACAACAACTATGACCGGGCTGTCATCAACACCGTGCCTTATGATGTTGTTCATCGTTGGTATATAGCACACCGAACCCTAACAACTGAGTTGAGAAGGCCTGAGAATGAGCTCTGGGTCAAACTGAAGCCTGGAAAGGTAGGCCCTAAACTCTATAAAGGTATCAAGTAAACTTGTCACAAGAAATCAGTGAAGAATAATACTTGTTTAATATGTGCCACCATATTACAAAGGAAAAAGATTTTTAAGTCCTAGATATTGTTCCTGGTCCTGCCATTCATTCAATGATGATCTGGAAGCAGGCACCATACCATCTCTATACATCAGACACTTACTTTAATGATGAAGGGATTTAGCTAGGATCCTTCCAACTTAATAATTCCATTTTAAACCTTGATATGCTCTCTAACTAAATAATATCTTCAGCTTTACACAAAATATAATTGAGAAAGAATAAACTGAGGATTATAAAGAAAGAAACCTGATTTACTTTGAAGAAAAGATAGTTGCTCAAAGAATATAAGCTCCCCAGGTGTAGAACGTATAAATTATTTTTTTTTAATTGCTATTTAGCCTGCTATAGGGTTAGACACATCTTATTTTCCCTTTAATTTGCTTAACTTCAAAAGAAAAATATTTCACCAAATGTAACCCATAGAACAATCTTTCAGTGATCTCTTCTGATTTAGATTCCCTATGATTTGCCCTGGTTCTGATTGTTTTCTCTTTTTATACACTCACAGGTACTATTTATAGACAATTGGCGAGTCCTTCATGGCAGGGAATCATTCACTGGTTACCGCCAACTCTGTGGCTGCTATTTAACAAGAGATGATGTATTGAACACTGCTCGTTTCTTGGGGCTTCATGCTTAAAATTGAAAGCACTGGGATTATGAGTACACTTAGTACCCTGCTACCAGAATTTTGTATCAACACAACAGTATTGTATAAAATTTTGTTTCACATTGTCTCCTTCCCATTCCATAAAACAGAAGCTTTTTCTTACTTTACTAGGAGAAACCTATTAAAGAAAGGGGACTTCTGAGTTATCTAATGTCAGCCATCTAGTAGGGTAGCTATCTTGCCAAGTTATAGTATGATCCTACTCTTTTCCTAAACTTTTTGATGTAATTATAAACACTGTACTTAAGAAATGTATTTGCCATACTAAAAGGAAATCAATAATATTATGTAGTTTGTCTTCAGCTAAATCAGAATGCAATGCATTCTAGAAATGATAAAGTATTGATAAAGCAACATATGTAAAAAATTTTTCATCTTTTATAATTCATTTGATTAATAATATGTGCTTACTTTTATTTTGAATATATCCTATGATATTTTCCAGTTCCAATTTCAGCAGATGATGGGATATTGCTTTTCTTTTTAATGAATAAACTGAATAGTATTCCATTGTGCCACATTTTTGTTGCCTGTTAATGGAAAACAAGGTTGATTCCTTATTTTAGCTACTACGGATAATATATTGACAAACATGGGTGTGCAGATATGCTGTGACACACAGGTTTAATTTTCCTTTGGTATACCCAGAAAGGGCATATGGATAATACAGTAGTTTTATATTTTAACATTTTTGAATGCTCTGTACTGTTTCCCATAAAGACTATACTAATTTACATTCCCACTGTGTCCTGGCCAGTGGGATCTTCAGCAGAGACCCTAGAAGGGGAAATGGTGAATGAAAGGGACAAGAGACACAAAGAATTGACAGCAAGACAGTATTCTGATCAAGCTGCAAAATTTTATTTTTCTCAGGTGGGTTTTATAGTAAGCAGACCAGGAAACTTTCTTTGGGAAAAGATCAGGAGACTGTTGAGTTGCCAAGCAACCCAACCAAGCAACCTAACCACAAAACATTGTTACTAATGGTCACTGTAGCAGAAAGATAAGGAAATGTTAAGTTATTTTCTAATAACTCAGGACTTGTCCAGGCATGTCAAAAGTTTCTGGTTAGTGGCTCAATACTGGACAACAGAAACTTAACTCAAGCAGGCAATATGGCACGGCTCTTACAATTGTCCTCAGCACCACTGATAGTACAATAGCATTATTTTCACCATATAGCCTCACTAACTTTTGTGCTTTTTGGTGCTGATTATTGCAATTCTAGCTAGATCAAAATGATATCTTATTGTGGTTTGAATTGGCTTCTTCCTGAGTACTAGTGATGTTTAGCAACTTTTCAGATACCTCTTGACCATTTTATGTGTTCTTTTGAGAAATGTCAATCTAGAATTTTTGCCAACTTTTACTTAGTTGTTTGTACTTTAGCTATTGAATTTTTGAAGTTCCCTATATATTTAAACAGACTTACCATTTCAGAAGTGTAGTTAACAAATCATTTATCTCATTCTATAGGTTTTCCTTTACTCTGCTATACTTATGTATCTTTTGCCATGCAAAAGCACCTTAACATTCTTTAAGTTGTTGAGGACTTTAAGTTATCAAGGACCCCAAAGAATATGGATTACATCAAATACTAATTATATTTGACACTGAGAGCAAGAAATGTTTAAAAATTAAAAAGACAAAATTACCAGTCCATTAGTTAGCAGGTACATGCCATTATAACATGTCATGCCACTGAACTGGCAAGACAATGGGAATGAAAAAAAAGTAACACCTTAGTATTGCTATAAAAATAGTTTTTAATCTCAAAAACCCACTAAAAAGGGTACATAGAAACCCCATTGCATGTATCTATAGACAGTACTTTGACAAGCAATGGACTAGAGGCTTGGTTCTTTGGGTCAGTCTTTTAACTATGTTAGCACATTAAAGGGCTTAGCTTTGTCTTGTAGTCTACCATGAATAAAGTAGAATTTGCAGTCTCCTACAGGACATCTCCAGACACTGTCAGAATCAGTTGGTAGCACAAACTTGATAATGAGATGGAAATGGAATTCACATATGTTTTATCATCCTGGAAGAGTTGTCTCCATCTAAATCATCTCTCAAGAAATTAAATTAGGAGTCATGACAACTCTTTTGGAATAAAGCCATCATCAGTTTGGTGTTTACAAGAGGAATAATTGCAGACAGATTGCAGAGACTTTTGAGGTCTCATGTAATTCTTAGACACATACACACACACACACACACACACACACACACACACACACACACACACACACCACTGAGAGTCCAAGGGGTTACTGGGTTTGAGTATTCAGGGAACTCATCATGATAGATGGTGTGCCTCCAGAGTACTTGATATTACTAAGCAAACTTGTATTTTGGCAATTGGATAGCATTTACAAATATAAACTCTCTTCCTCCATTTCTGCTGATCCTTTCATATTCCTTCTCTTAAAATATTATACAAGTTAATTGCAAAACTTTGCCAGACACAATTTAGTGCTTTGCTTCCTTTATGCTTTCAGTGGTGGGGGGCATAGGCATATGATGATTTTTTAAAATATTCTTTCATCATTTGAGAAATATATATAATGTATTTTGATCATATTTACCTCCCCATACCCATTACCCTCACTTATCTCCCTCCTTCTTCAGCCAAACCCCTTCTCCTTGCCCACAAGTCCTCCTCCTCCTCCCATGTCATCATTGTGACCCATTGAGCTTAAGGTTAAGTGGAGTGGGGATCAGATAGCAAGGTAGAAGAGAGAATATTGGGTGGGATAAGTAACACTAAAGACCTTTGGAAAAGCCATATGGAAACTCCTACTGTAGAAGCTTCCTAAAATACAAGTGTGTGTGTGTGTGTGTGTGTGTGTGTGTGTGTGTGTGTGTGTGTGTGTGTGTGTGTTTAAATTGAGTTACCTAAAATAAGGGAGACAGCGTCTCTTCCAGGTACTGTAGCAGGAATCTTAAAAGTTCTTATTAATAAAATCAAACCTGAGCCAGGTATTGGGGTGAATGCTGGAAGATCAGAGAAGCAGAGCAAGCCACAGCCACCTCACCTTGCCAGTTCCTCAGCTGATTCTGTTTCCTCAGACTGGAAGCTTCTGTGTCCTCATCCCAATGGCTCTCAGCTGAACTGCTGTTCAAAAGCCTGAAAGCTTAACCAGCCAAATGCTTCTAGTTTCTGGTCCTCACGCCTTATATATCTTTCTGTTTTTGCCATCACTCCCTGGGATTAAAGGCTCACTTCTTGGGATTAAAGGCGTGTGTCACCACACCTGGCTGTTTCCAATGTGGCCTTGAACTCACAGAGATCCAGAGGGATTTCTACCTCTGGAATGCTAGGATTAAAGGTGTGAGTGCTACCATTTTCTAGCCTTTGTATCTAGTGGCTGTTCTGTCTCTGACCCCAGATAAGTTTATTAGGGTGCACAATATTTTGAGGAACACAATACCACCACAAAGTATTAGATGCCATGAAAAAAAAAAAACCTCAGTCCCAGGTATGGTTAACACTTTTAAAGTTGTAGTTCAGTGGAGTCCCTTAGATAACCTCCCCCTCCCCAAACATTATTTGCTATTGCCATTGCTCCTGGTTAACCTCCAGAACTAGATTATAAGACCCTATTGCTGAAGACACCACATACTTGAGTTGTAGAACATATAGAAATCAAGCTTTTACTAACTGTGAAGCTTCAACCCTACTGGCTAGCTTTTATAGTGCTGGATGGTACTATGCATGCCTCCAGGGTACAAAAAGAATCAATAGTCTTCCCCATATGTTAACTCTACAAGCTACAATAATGACTGACCTGGCAAGATAATCCCACTGTTTTAAGTGGCACAAATGCTATGGAAGTAGTCAACCACTTTCTGCTTGGATTTAATACCCACTCTACAAGATGGAACTCATGCCTGGTATCATTATTGGTTAAAAAAAAAAAAGAAGAAGAAGAAGAAAAAGAAAAAAAAAGAAAAATAGTGACTTGCTAGATCTTTGTCCCTTGGAGAGAGCCTAATACTACTATTTTACAAATAGATATAGTAATAAACTGCCCCATAATTTTTGTCTTTATACTCATAGATTAGTGTATCCTCCAATCCTCATCAGAGAAATTTCTTTCTGCAGTAGGTGGTGATTAATACACAGAGACCTACAACTGGTCAACATAGAAAGCAAAATCACTTATGGAAGTCTCAGCTCCAAGTAGAACAACTATATCACACACACACACACACACACACACACACACACACACACACACACACACACACACACACCAAGGCTCAGGAACCATTTAGGAAGAGGGGATTCTTGCACTCTTTATGAACTCTGTAAGAAAAGTACTTGCCAGACATGACAAAGCCATTGCACACAGAACTCACAGTTGTTGTGACTGTTTTCAAATGACCAAACCAGCCAAAATTCCCAGCATGGATTAGGGAGAGAGTAATGAATTCCAACCCATACCTGAAGTGTTATTAGCAATTGTTAGCTGCTTGGGGAGGAAGAGATAGTTTTCTTTTGCTTCCTGGGGGACCAGCCTCCAGCAGCACAGGACTTGAAGGGAATCCATGGAGTTGGCTTACTAAGATGTTTTTTATCTGAGGGGTAAAGGGAAAGACACTCTCGCACTCTCTTGATGGTTTTCTGCTTTATTCTTCTTCTGTATTCTCTATTCTTTATTTTCCTGGTGATTTTCTTCTCTCATTCTTGATGTTTTCCTTCTAATTCTATCTTTACTCTTGATTTTTTTCTAACTCATTTTAAGTCTATCTTTATTCTTTCCCTTACAGCTTATATACCCCAGCAAAATCTTTCAGGCAATATAAAAATTACAATGTGGTTACATTCTATTTTTCAAGTAAATGAATACAAGTAAAAAAACCAGCATGTTTTCCATATCCCTTATCATGATTAAACATTTTAAGTATTACAGGTGAAATGCAAATTATCCCAAGAACCCATGTACATCCATACCCAAGCAACTTGTTTATATATTAACAGTGTAAGCAAGCAAGGTATTCTTCTCAGTCAATTCTTTTACTGGCAGACTGCGTTTTGTGGTTGCAAAGAAAGGACCAATCACGTTATTACTTATCTTGAAAGGTAATCTTATAAGGAATCTTAAAGGAATCACAAATCTAAACTTTTGTACATGAAAGACAATCAGTCAGCTCTACTTTAAATCTTTAGGGTGCATATCCACTCATTAATAGCTTTTTTAATATGAGGAGATTGAGGAGAGAAATGGGTATAAGAAATTAATCATCACCCTTGGTCATCAACCAATCCTAGCAAGAAAAGTGTGTTAACTAGCAATAATTGGGCTGCTTTGTTCTTGTTCCCTGACCTTAATGAGTTCCTCATTCAACTATGTGCCTTTCTAAAACTTTAGATTGTCTTCTTGGGTTTTTCACCTCAAAAATGTTTGACAAAAACATCTAGTCTAACCTTAAGTTATTTTCAAAGCTTTGTTTCAGCTATGATGCACTTTGAAAACTATGAACACAGCTCCCAACATGAAGGATAGAAGAATTTAAACTAGCTGGGCCACAGGGACTCAGTTGTTTTTCTTAATCATTAACCTAAGCCACAGTCTATACAACTTCTCAATAGAAACTCATGTGTTCTAGCTCTGTGACACTTCCTTGTTTTATTTTTAATCATCAAAACTATTTAAATTAATATTATCAATTAGTACAACTTAAGAAGAAATCATCTTCATACTAATCCACAGGTAAAAATGCCCAGTAGAATGGGTTATTTCCACGAGATAAACACACTACATTACTGGCAATGGGGATCTCCTCATACCCATTACATCATGCCAGATACCATAGAAAGATAGCAGCAGCAAACATGCAAAGGCACAGCAGAAGCAAAAGACATTCTGGAGTCTGTGGTTTGGGGGCCTTGCCTCTCTGAGATTCACCCATCAGGGATTTTCTTACTGGTGGGCTGACACCTCGAACTTCAATTCCCACCTGCTGTTCCTCTGACATGGCCACTGGCAATTTTCTTCAGGAATATGGTCCCTGAGAGGCTACCCATGCCCCAGTAGATGGTCCTTCTCCCATGCACATACAAATAATACTAAGTAGACTCTGGATTTAAAGACAGAACACATCAAGGTTTGAGGGGAAAGTGGTGGGCAAGCAGAATTGGATGGGAGAGAATGGGGGGTGTATTTAATCAAAACATATACATCTATGAAATTATCAAACAATTAAAAATGTAAAACTAACATTGAAAAAAGAAAATAAGAAAAAAGCTAGTTAACTCATAATCTGTTAGTACACTTAATAAAATTTATCAGTTTTTTGAAACAGGAAAATCCCTCACAACTTGGGAATATTGGCCATTTATCTCACCTTCTTAATGCTATATGTTTTTCTTAACTTTTTTTTTTTATCAGTTACCCTTTTGTGTGCAAATGTCTACAGATTGTAAACTCTGTACTCCACGGTGAAAAGAAATAAATGCTTAATGAACTCTTGTATGCTGTGAGAGATCCTCAGGCTAGCTATATCATCATTTGAGGATGTAGGCAAATGTGCCACTCCTACCTCTCTTTTTTCTTTGTAATTTATTCTTCTCTCATGCAATATATCCTGACCACAGTCTCCCCCTCTCTACTCCTCCAAGTTCCCCCAACTCTCTAAGAATAGACACCAGCAATACCCTCCAGGGAATTCTGATACACTCCAGGTTGTTTGAGAATCACTCAAGCACAGAGCCCTGTGCTGAATCCTTACTCCCTCCCTTCTCTACTAAATGACCTGAGGCATGCTCCAATCCTATGTTGAGCTTCAGTTTGTTCTGTGAATTTGGATTAGAGAGCCTGTAAGGATTCTGCTGCTGACTCAGGAAACAGGAAAAAAAAAAAACAGAAATTAGGGGTTAGTTATAAATCCTCAAAGCCCACCACCAGTGGCATACTTCCTCCAGCAACACTCTACCTCCTAAAGGTCCCACAACCTTCCCAAATAGTGCAACCAACTGAGAATCAAGTTTTCAAACACTTAAGGCTATAGAGCACATTTTATATTCAAACAGCAACACTGCTCAAAATGCTTTTAATGGGAACAACAGCCCCATTCCTATTCTATAAATGGAAAACATACAGGTAAAGAGAAATTAAGCACCTCAGCTAAGGTCACAGAACAGAGTTTTAGAAACCTAACACCAAAGCCAAATTTTCTAATTAGCATGCCATATCATATAATAAATGTTAACTTCCTCCCATCTCCACATTTACACAGTCTGTCTAACCATTCATAGTATAACAATAATCATCAGATCCACTTTCAGTTTGTTTAGCAAGATCTTTTAAAATGTCCCATGATTATCTAGTTTGACAAATAGTTTGCAAACATTAAAAAAGTGATTAAAAAGCATTTTCTAAAAAGTGTTATTCAACTCTTCTAGGTTTACTTCTTCCCAAGGTGGAAGCTTGGTAGAAAGAAATCAACTCATTCAGCATTTTCCCCTCCTAACTAGACTCCTAAATACCAGTAAGTTGTTAGATTCAAACCCATTGATTTTGGCATTTGGGAGATCTACTCAGAGCCAGCTGCTGGTTGAACTTATCTCCTAGTTGTGAGGCCAGGCTCTATCTGTAGCCTGACCTGCATAACCCTGTACCTAGTCAGAGCTAAAGACCCTGGAAGTTTCTGACTTGACAGTGTTTCCTTTTTTACCACCCCCTCCTTATTTTTGTAAGACCAATGGATAAGGGTTAGTGAATTTGTAAGTACCTTCACTTTAAACAATGAACCTGGCCTATGACCAGCATTTTACAAAGAGTATTTTTGGAACATTCTTCTTTTCAGGGGATTAACCGCTATCTACCACAGTTTGCTTCTAGAGCAGTAAGCCTGACACTTCAACATGGAGATAATTATATGGTCTTTTTGTTAATTTTTTTATCATTGTTAGCCCTTTTCAGCTTACATTTTATATTTTGCCCATCATTACCATGTGTTTGGAACTGTGGGCTTTCCATATCATGAACATGAATGAGAAATCCATACATTTCTATGTAGATTTTACTCTTCCATCATTCCTTGTATTGGACATACAAAGTATGACTGTATACTTCCTTGATCTGGGCTTATCTTTATAACTGCTTTTGCTCCAGGCTATAAAGCAATATAAAAGACTTAGATTGAATAATAGATTCCAAACTTCCTTTCCAAAGAGATAAAAGAGGCAGGCATCTTTTACAACTCTGATAAACCATCTTAATTCATTTTGACATGTAGCATGCAGATTAACAGTGGTATTCTAACTTTCTGTGTCAGCAGATAACCATTCCATTTAACTGAAGATACAGTCTGGTTAGTTTTTTTGCCTACTTGACATAAGCTAGTGTCATCTGGGGAGAAGGAACTTCAACTGAGGAATTTCATCTGTCAGGAAGGGCTGTAGGCAAGTCTGTGGGACATTTCTTGATTAATGATCCATGTGGAAGGGCCTAGCTCACTTATAGGCAGTGCCACCCCTGGGCAGGTGGCCCTGGGTTGTATAAGAAAGTAAACTGGAAAAAACCACAAGGAACAAGCTAGTAGGCAGCATTCCTTCATGACCTCTGCTTCAGTTCCTGCCTCCAGGTTCTTCCTGGAGTTCCTGCCCTGGCTTCCTTTCTTGGTGGAGTGTACAATGTAAGCTGAGATAAACCTTTTTTTCCCAAAGTTGATTTTGGTCAGTTTTAACACAGCAACAGAGAAACCAAACTAGGACAGAAATTGATACCAGGAATGTGGAGTATTGCTCTAAATAACTTAACTATGTTTGGGAGAGAATTGTGAAAATTTTTAGAACTTTGGGCTGGGAAAGCCATTGAGTGGTCAAAATTTAGTGGGCTGTTATGTAGAATATTGGAAAATATCAGTGTTAAAAATTGCAGACATGGAGGTCTGGCTTGTGAACTTTCAGGAGGAAGCAAAGATTCCATTGGTATGATATATTTGAATTAAGAATCTCTGAGTTTTGGTCAATTGGCTCTGAAGGATTAGCTGTGATTAACAAGAGACCAGCACAGATCACAAGGGTTAATGTTGTACAAATGTATGAAGTTAGTGAAAGTTTTTTCTCCATTAACCCATTCTTCACAGTGTACCCTTTGATGGTAGCCACTCACTCCTTCCAATTCTAGTAATTGGTATCCTCTCTTCATCTGCTTTCTACCTTTTCTGATGCTTTCATTGAAGTAGAATAGTTTCATGGGAAGAACAAAACCTTGGACTGACCTAATCTTGAATTCCATCTCTGTCTCTTATTACCTTTTGAGATGCTCTTTTCCTCCCATTAGCCTGTGTCTTCATGTTCAGGGGGGGAGCTAATGAATGCATTTCACTCAGGATCTATGATAAAGAACAAAACAGCCATATGTATAAATTACATACTACAGTGAGCAGAACACAATGAATAGTACATAGTAATTTTTTACTATTGTTGCCAATTTTATTAGAAAGGGTATAAGAAAATGATGTATGTACCTCAGAGATGATAAATGGTGATGAAGCACAAATATGGTAAGCATCTGAACGTCTAGGCCAGAGGACATAGGGATAGGAAGTTGTTTGGAGGTTTTGGTTACCTTAGGGTTGAAAGCTTAAAGAACAGAAGAGTAAGAGGCTAGTGAGACAAGCAAACTCTGAAGAGTATTGGGGAGAGTGGCCTGTAAGAAATAGGCTTTAGGATGAATGTGACAGGCAAGAAGATGTGAATGATTATGATTAAGATATACTGCACAGGGGGCCTATAAACTCACATGTGACTTCACGTCCTCAAGAAAACTTTCTTAATTAAGCTCTTATTGCTCTATTTAAACAGATGGGAAGGACAGGATTTGAAGGAAAAGATTAGAACAGGAGAGGAGGCAGCAACTAAGATTTACATATTAAAGAGCAGATGAATGAGTCACAACTGACTTAGCAGATCTGTGTAGGGCACAAATGAGGAATTGTGATTTCTCAGTGAAAAAATGAAAAAAAAAAAAAAAAACAAGCAAACAAAAAGACCAGCCTCATTTACAGGCTAGCTCTAAGGATCCTTCAAGAATGCAAAGGTAACTCTGGGAGTAAGCATGAAGGTGATTGGACAGCAAAATAATGAAGGCTGTTTGAAAAGTGTTTCAGAAGTATATTCATTCCAGATCCCTCTGGTAAGGAGTACTAGTATGTTGGTGGCCACTGCCTTCTCTGAACATAAGTCTAGAGGGTTATTCTATGACAGAAAATAAGTATTCTGGAATAGAAGCCCTGTATCCAGCCTAGGGTTGGACTTCCATACTGAAAATGCATTCTTCAAGCTATGAATGTCCACCCTTCCTCCCTGATTCTGCCTGTATTCTGGCAGCTGAAAGAGTCTTCTGTGAGTCACCTAATTAATCAAGAGGAAAAGGATCTAATGATGGTACTGACATTGAAGATTAGCCCAGTAAAGAGTCCATATACATTATGATCAGATAAATAATTTGCATACTGTGAGGGAGAAAAGGACCATGACACCCAAGTAGTTGAGAGTATTTAACACCTGGATGCCAGTGACCATTTCAGAGGAGCAGCAGATGGCAGTTGACTTTGGGGTGTCAGCCCACCAGGAAGAAAATCCCTGATGGGTGAATCGTAGATAGACAAGACCCCAAAACCACAGACCCCAGAATGTCTTTCGCTGTAGCATAAATTCTAATTAGTCTTAATAGTAAAAACCAAAAGTCAGATATAGGGCAAATGCTGGAAGATCAGAGAGACAAAAGAACAAGCCACAGCCACTACCTCTACTTTGACATTTTCTCAGCTTGAAATACGGTGAGCTTCTGTCTCCCCCCACCCTATATTCCCTTCCTCAGCCATATCACTTCCTGTCTCCACCTCCCAATGCTGGCATTAAAGGCATGAGATCCCAAATGCTAGGATTAAAGGTGTGTGCCATGACTGCCTGGTCTCTATGTCTAACTAGTGGCTTAGCTCCCGACTCTAATCTTCAGGCAAGCTTTATTTGTTAGATCACAAACAAAATATCACACTTTGCTTCTGCTGTGCCTTCATATTTTTGCCACTGCCATCTTCCTCTGGTATCTAGCATGATGAGATCCCCACTGCCAGTAATGTAGTACGTTTATCTCATGGAAACATCCCATTCTACTGGGCATTTTTACCTGTGGATTAGTATGAAGATGTTTTCTTCCTAAGTTGTACTACCTAACTGATAATAACAACAATAATGTTAGTTTAAATAGAGTTTTGATGATTAAAAATAAAACAAGGAAGTGTCACAGAGCTAGAACACATGAGTGTCTATTGAGAAGCTGTATAGACTGTGGCCTAGGTTAATGACTAAGAAAAACAATTGAGTCCCTGTGGCCCAGCTAGTTTAAATTCTTCTATCCTTAATGTTGGGAGATGTGTTCACAGATTTCAGAGTGCATCATAGCTGACACAAGGCTTTGAAAATAACTTAAGGTTAGACTAGACGTTTTTGTCAAACATTTTTGAGGTGAAAAACCCAAGAAGACAATCTAAAGTTTTAGAAAGGCACATAGTTGCCTTAAGGTCAGGGAGAAAATACAAAGCAGCCCAATTGTTACTAGCTGATGTACTTTCCATGCTAGGGTTGGTTGGTGATCAAAAGTGATGATTATACCCATTTCTGCCCTCAATCTCCTGAAATAAGAAACCATTGATGAGTGGGTATACACCCTAAAGATTTAAAGTAGAGCTGACTAATTGTTTCTTCATGTATAAAAGTTTAGGTTTGTGATTCCTTTAAGATTCCTTATAAGATTACCTTTCAAGATAAGTAAGTAATAACGTGATTGGTCCTTTCTTTGTAACCACAGAATGCAGCCTGCCAATAAAAGAATACCTTGCTTGCTTACACCTTTAATCTATAACAAGTTGCTTGGGTATGAATGTACGTGGGTTCTTGGGGTAATTTGTTTCTCACTTGTAATAATGTAAAATGTTTAATCATGTTAAGGGATATGGAAAACAGGCTTTTTTTATTTGTATTCATTGTAATCATTCACTTGAAAAACAGAATGTGGCCATGTAGTGCTATTTGCTCCGCCAATGACCTTGGGCTATTGTACATGACCTTTTATAAGGAGTTTGAGAAGGGTCACATGCCCTTTTCTCCCTGCTCCTGCCTGCGAGGTGGATTTGCTCCAGGTCAGATCAGAGGACGATTTCTGCTGTCTACTCCATTCTGTAATCGTGAGTGTAATTCCTCAATTTATATCTTAATAAGTTCTGTTCCCCATTTAATAGACTCACATGAATTGATTGTAATATAGCCACATTGTAACTTTTATATTGCCTGAAAGATTTTGCTGGGGTATATAAGCTGTAAGGGAAAGAATAAAGATAGAGTTAAAATGAGTTAGAAGGAAAACATCAAGAATGGGAGTTAAAAGGAATTAGAAGGAAAACATCAAGAATAAAGATAGAGTTAGAAGGAAAACAACAAGAATGAGAGAAAGAAATCACCAGGAAAGTAAAGAATAGAGAATATAAAGAAGAATAAAGAAAAGGTCTGTCTGAAGGAAAGAGTCAAGAGAGTATGTGAGTGTCCTTGTCCCTAAACCCCTCAGATAGAAAGATCTTAGTACTCACAGATGCCTTGGATTCCCTCTGAGTCCTGCACTGCTGGAGGCTGGCCCTCTTGGCAGCAAAACCTGGACTAATGTCAAATCATTGTATCTCTTATTGCTGTCAGCCTCCCCACTTAATAGTAGTGGGGAACACAAACTCAAGAGAATACAGCTCACCACACACTCACATAAAATAAAACAAACAGAAAGAGTGGGGGGAGGAGGGAATTAAAAACTGTGATACCTCAGTAAAACCCCCCACTCTATCCCCTACAGACAAAGAGAAGCTTAAACCAGGATTCGTAAGTGTAGATAAGAACTTAGACCCCTTTTCCCCAGGTGGCTGTATCTGCTACAGGGACTTTGGAAAACACAGTCAGGATATTCGACCAAAAGACTAAAAAGGGAGGCGGGTTAAAATAAATTCTATGGTCTGTGCCTTTAAGAACTAGCCTCACAAAGAAAGGGGAGCGCTCCTTCCAACCTCCCTGCTGTGAGTGAGAGATTTGGAAGAGCCTCCCTGGAGGCTTATAAACTTAGAAAACACCTAACTTTTGCATTCTGTACCTAAAGTCTCCAGTGGCGGCTTTGGGGATGTGATCTAGGCACAACAAGACCCTCACTCTATTGTCTCAAAAAGGGGGCCTTAGACAAAGATATCTCAATATAGATAGACCCAGGCCAGTTTCAAGTCCCCAGAAATGATGATGCCAGCCCCAGGAACAAACGAACAGAGTCAGGATGTCTGATGGTAACCAATTAACCACGAGATGCCCCTCTCCAGAGATAACATGACCAGACCCTGGAGAGGAGTTGTAAAACTCCTGACAGGGCAAACAGATAAGCTAGAATAAGATAAAGTCCAGGCCCTGGAAAACTAGACCAATCAAGGATGGACCCGTACTAACCCCTTCCCCTCTAAGAAATTTTATGGGTTTTGCCTATAAAAACTAACTTCCCCAAGAAAGAGTAACTCTTCTCTGCCTCACTTGAGATGAGTTCCCTGTCATGACTTGTAACAGATAAACCTCACTTTTGCATTCTGGTATGCTCGTCCTTGGTGGTCTCTCTGGGGGTTACGATCTGGGCACAACAAAAAACAGAGGGACACATCCTTCCCAACAGATGTGCAAGTACAGTCAGAAACACACAAGACAGTGAGGGCAGAGGAAGAAAATAAGCCAGTGGGACCCCTCCACAAAGTCACTACCCTCAATATAGGGAACGATATACTGAGATAGCTGAAATGCCAGAAAACTAACTCAGATTCCCAATTTTTAAAAGGGCTCAAAAACCACATAGCAGGCACAAAACAACAGGTGAATAAAGTAAGGAAACCAATTCAGAGACAAACCAAAACAGAGACAAGCAATAGTTAGCTAAGTGGATGAAATTCAGCAATTTGGAGTACAAATTCAAAGATGTGGAGGTATTGGGGACTATGGGGCTCCAGCCCCTCGATAGTCCCTTGCAGGGTTCGGGAAGAATCTACAACCAGCTGATAATTAATCTTTGAGGATAAGAAATGAATCTAAGCCGGGCGGTGGTGGCACACGCCTTTAATCCCAGCACTCGGGAGGCAGAGGCAGGAGGATCTCTGTGAGTTCGAGGCCAGCCTGGTCTACAGAGCGAGATCCAGGAAAGGCGCAAAGCTACACAGAGAAACCCTGTTTCAAAAAACCAAAAAAAAAAAAAAAAAAAAAAAAAAAAAAAAAAGAAAGAAAGAAAGAAAGAAAGAAAGAAAAAGAAATTAATCTACATACACAAAACTCCTAGTCCATATATTTTATTATTCTGTGTCAGTTCTCTCTCTACAAGCTTCTATTCTGCTCTCATGTCTAGCTCCTTTCATGCCTGATTTCTCTCTACATTTATCTGCTGTTCCCTCTAAGTTCTATCTTAATTCTCTCATCTTTTCTCTCATCTTAGTTCTGCCCAATCTAGGTTCTCACTCATCTAGTTCCTTCCCATCTTAGCTCTTCTCTCATCTCCTTCTCTCTCATCTTGTTCTTTCCCATCTGACTCTTCCTCATCTTCCATCTTGTTCCTCTAGTACTCTCTTCTAGCCCTTCAATCCAGTTCTTCCCCATCTCAGTACATTCCTCTCCAGTTCTTACCCATCTAGTTCTTCCGTTCTCTTTTTTTCCCCTCTCTCTCCTCCTCTCAGTCTTCTTATTCTCTCCGTTCTCCCCAAGTCTCTCAGGAATCCAGTTATAAACCCAAGCAATAGCAACCCTCTGGCAGAGCAAGGTCACCAGGCTTGAATTCTTACAGGGTCATAAAGGCAGATAAGAGTTTTCCTCAGGCAGTGACCACCAGGCTTTCTTTTATAACCCAAAGGGGAAGTGGTAAAGGAGGAGGTCAACTGAGAACTAATGATTGGTTAGTATATCAAAAAGGGAATTTATGTGCTCAATCTACATTCCTAGAAGTGGTTAGGTAAGAAGTTAGGAGTCTATAGTGTTAGTAAAACTGTATAAGAAAGGAGGTTTTCAGCTTGAATTGCACAAGAAATAAAGACAGGCCTTGTTTCTGTAAGGGTATTACCTTAGTTCAGGAGATCGTTTGGCCTTGGATGCTTGATAGGTATTTTAGATAAATACACTGTTAGGAGTTCTTGGAAGCACACAAGAAAATCATTTTAGGAACCAGCTAATATATATACAAAAGCTAAAATATCACCAAGACTTCTTAAGCCATGGCGTGACTTTCAGAAAAGTCCTTGACTTTTCCAAGTAGTAGCTTTTGTGATAGTAGCTGAATTCCATTACATTTTTCCTGTGGCTTGCAGCACGGAGGGAAAAAAATCAACAAGGAAATTGAGACGCTGAGGGAAAATAGAAAAAAAGAACAGAAGTGTGTGAAATGAATCAATCAAATGAAAAACACAGTGTAATGCACCATCAACAGACAAGACCAACCAGAAGAATGAATTTCAGGGATGGAAGGCTGGTTGAGACAATAATATATTCAGGCATAAATAAAGAAAAAAACAACAATAATGAGCATGACCAAGTCTTTCAAGAATTCTAGCATATGTTCAAGGGACCCAATCTAAGAATCTACATGGTAGAAGGAGCTGAGATAAAAATCTAAAGGCAAAGACAATTTATTCAGTGGAATTATGATGGAAATTTCCCCAAACTTAAAGAAATAAATGGACATCCAAGTGCAGGAGGCATTTAGAACTCCAAATACTCATGATCAGAGACAAACCTCTCCACAACATGTCATATACAAGATGTCAAAAATACAAAGCAAAAACAAACAAACAAACAAACAACAACAACAAAAAACATTAAAAGCTGTAAGGGCTGGGAGTCGTGGTGCATGCCAGCAATCCCAGCACTCAGGGCGGAGGGTGGGAAAGATTGCTGTACGTTGGAGGTTTGGCCTGGTCTACACAGGAAGTTCCAAGCCATCCAGGGGTACATGGTGAGATTCTGACTCAAGCAAACCTGTAAGGGGGAAAAAAAAAAAAATCCCAACTCAGCAACAAAAGCAAACACCACACTAAAGAATAGCATCAGATCTCTGGTCAGCAACCCTTGGAGACTGAGCAATACACCGCTGGGGGAACAATGAGTCATTGAAGAAATCAAGGAGAAAATTTTAAATTCCCACTGCCTGGGCGGAGGATATGGCTCAGTGAGTAAAGTGGTGGCTGTGCAAGCACAGGGACCTGAGTTCGAATCCCCAACACCCAGGTAAAAGCTGAGCACGGCAACTTCACCTGTAACCCCAGCAGTGGCAGAGGTGTGCAGGGACAGGTGAGGCCTGTTGGCCACCCAGTTTATCTGAAATACCGGGCTCCATGTTCAGTGAGAGACCCCGTCTCAAAAAATGAGATGGAGAGCAACCGAAGACACCTGGCCAAAGTGTTGAGGTGACCACAGCAACCCTAGCGAGGTCTGGCTGGGAGCCATCACACACCACACGTCATCAGTGGGAGCTGGAGTGGGAGCACAGAAGAGTGAACTTCGACCGTGAGGGGTCGCTAGGATACGCAGCCAGACGCAGAGGGGGCCCTTGGGATCAGCCTGGAGGCCCAGAGCCCAGCCGGCCAGCAGAGAGCAGCCAGGTGGAGCGGAACCAGCCTGTGAGGTGAGGTCGCGCTCCGAGGCCAACATGCCCAGGACCAGACAGGGCAGCCGTCGAGGGTCGTCGTCGTCGTCGTCTCGCCGCTCCCGCACCTCCAGAGCCGAGCTGACCTTCTCTGTGAGCCTGGTGGAACACCATCTTCGGGAGAGCGGCCATGCCCGGCGGCTGAGCGAAACGGTGCCCATCTTGCTGACCGCCATCCTGGAGTTCCTGACCCGCAGGCTGCTGGAGCTGGCAGGCAATGAGGCCCAACGCCGAGGCGCACAGAGGCTCATCACCCGGAGCTGCTGGACGTGACTGTCTACAATAACACGCAGCTCAGCCAACTGTTCCAGTTCGCCACCATCTCCCAGGTGGCCCCGGCTGGTGGCCCTCCTCGTGGGCGTCGACGTCGACGCTAGCTACTACCTGCTGCTGTTGCTGCTGCTGGCTGGCTCCGGGTTGCTGACCTGCCCACCCGCCCCAGTCCATCCACCGAGCATCGGTTCATCCCGGTTCATCCCGCCCAAACTTTCCCACAGACAGCCCGGCGAGGCTGGTCAGCCTCGTCCCTTCCTTCTCCCTGTTGTGCTCTTATTAAAGCTTTGGTTCGAGAAGCCCATAGGTTTGCTTCCCTGGCTTTTCCTTTGGCACGGGGTGGGGCTGGGGTGGGGGTGAGGGCGGCGGTGGGGGCAGAGGGTGAGGTGGGCCTAGTTGGAGGAACACAGCGGGTGGGAGTGGTGCTGGGGTGCGGGTGACCTACAGGCTGGTTTCCCTACTTTTTCCTTTGGGCATGAGGTGGGAGTGAGTGGAAGGTAGGGGAAGAAGGTCAGGGTGGCCTAGTGCGGCAACACAGTGGTGTTGGGGGTGCAGGTGTGGAAGGCAGGCAGGGGTGGTGGAGGAACAGACGGGGGGAGCCTGGATGGGGGTACCCACGATGCACCTCTTGGCCCTGAACACGCATGCAGGGCCAGCCTGGCCAGCTGCATCAGAAAGATGGCCTTCTCATAGGAGACCACAGAGCAGAGACGACCCACGTGCAAAGGCGGCCTTCTGGCTGGGGACGCAGACGTGAACAGAACAGAACAGTGGCATGTGGGCATAGGGTCATGGAGGATCACGATGCTAGTTTTTGTTATGACTGATCCTAGGATGGTCCGAAAGATCTGCCAGGAGGCTGCCTTAGCAATGGCTGTAAATGATGTGAAAGCTAGCAATGGCTCCCGCCGGGCCAGGGCCAGTTTTAGCCTGCACAGGCTGGTCTCGGGTTTGTGGAGGCCACAAGGGTCCCCGTGCTAGGCCCCGCACCACACACAGTCATTTGCATACTTGGCGGACACTGGGCCCCGTCCTCCCCTCAATCAGCGTCACCCAGGCCCCGCCTCCACAGGCTGTTATTTACATACGGGTCCTATGGCCAGATACCATCCGACCTCCCTGACTAGGTTACTGCAGTGGCCCTGCCCACCTCATCAGCTCTCTTTGCATATCACCGTGGCAACGGGTGAGCACTGGGGCGCCTGTTGCAGCCACAGAGGAGAGGGAAGTGACGCAAGCCCTATCCCAGTCTGGGTGGTGGCTGTGCCCGCCCACGCGCCCCAACCGGAAGTTAGGAGGCGCGGCTGGCTGCTGGCGGCCAACAGAATGGTGGGCTCAGCGACTGCTGTGACCTGTCTTAGATGCCTTGGACTTCTTGAGAGACCTGGCAGCCATGTCTTTGTTTCCGTGAGTCGTTAGGACTAAGTTGTTAGGCTTATATTCTGTAACTCCACCTATTTTATCCGCCAAATCCACAATTTAAAACCCCTTCCCCCTGAGCTACAAAAGCATTGTCTTTCTTCTTCACATCCAATGCTGACCTCACGCAACCCACCTTGCGGGGAGGCAGCCTGTCTACAGAAATAAAAGGTTTGTTTTAATTAACTTGGCCAAGAATATTTGTGCAGGTGGTCTTTCTCCCACCATGTTTGGGACTGACAGACTCTGGGCAGGGCCACAGCATCCTATTGGAAGCTCTTCTTGAGATTGTCCGACAACTGCCAGAAGCGGTTCAAGAAATGCTAAAGATCAGAGTTGGACCACGGATCAGAGCCGCCTCCTAACTTCCGGTTGGGGCGCGTGGGCGGGCACAGCCACCACCCAGACTGGGATAGGGCTTGCGTCACTTCCCTCTCCTCTGTGGCTGCAACAGGCGCCCCAGTGCTCACCCGTTGCCACGGTGATATGCAAAGAGAGCTGATGAGGTGGGCAGGGCCACTGCAGTAACCTAGTCAGGGAGGTCGGATGGTATCTGGCCATAGGACCCGTATGTAAATAACAGCCTGTGGAGGCGGGGCCTGGGTGACGCTGATTGAGGGGAGGACGGGGCCCAGTGTCCGCCAAGTATGCAAATGACTGTGTGTGGTGCGGGGCCTAGCACGGGGACCCTTGTGGCCTCCACAAACCCGAGACCAGCCTGTGCAGGCTAAAACTGGCCCTGGCCCGGCGGGAGCCATTGCTAGCTTTCACATCATTTACAGCCATTGCTAAGGCAGCCTCCTGGCAGATCTTTCGGACCATCCTAGGATCAGTCATAACAAAAACTAGCATCGTGATCCTCCATGACCCTAGTCCTCACATGCCACTGTTCTGTTCTGTTCACGTCTGCATCCCCAGCCAGAAGGCCGCCTTTGCACGTGGGTCGTCTCTGCTCTGTGGTCTCCTATGAGAAGGCCATCTTTCTGATGCAGCTGGCCAGGCTGGCCCTGCATGCGTGTTCAGGGCCAAGAGGTGCATCGTGGGTACCCCCATCCAGGCTCCCCCCGTCTGTTCCTCCACCACCCCTGCCTGCCTTCCACACCTGCACCCCCAACACCACTGTGTTGCCGCACTAGGCCACCCTGACCTTCTTCCCCTACCTTCCACTCACTCCCACCTCATGCCCAAAGGAAAAAGTAGGGAAACCAGCCTGTAGGTCACCCGCACCCCAGCACCACTCCCACCCGCTGTGTTCCTCCAACTAGGCCCACCTCACCCTCTGCCCCCACCGCCGCCCTCACCCCACCCCAGCCCCACCCCGTGCCAAAGGAAAAGCCAGGGAAGCAAACCTATGGGCTTCTCGAACCAAAGCTTTAATAAGAGCACAACAGGGAGAAGGAAGGGACGAGGCTGACCAGCCTCGCCGGGCTGTCTGTGGGAAAGTTTGGGCGGGATGAACCGGGATGAACCGATGCTCGGTGGATGGACTGGGGCGGGTGGGCAGGTCAGCAACCCGGAGCCAGCCAGCAGCAGCAACAGCAGCAGGTAGTAGCTAGCGTCGACGTCGACGCCCACGAGGAGGGCCACCAGCCGGGGCCACCTGGGAGATGGTGGCGAACTGGAACAGTTGGCTGAGCTGCGTGTTATTGTAGACAGTCACGTCCAGCAGCTCCGGGGTGATGAGCCTCTGTGCGCCTCGGCGTTGGGCCTCATTGCCTGCCAGCTCCAGCAGCCTGCGGGTCAGGAACTCCAGGATGGCGGTCAGCAAGATGGGCACCGTTTCGCTCAGCCGCCGGGCATGGCCGCTCTCCCGAAGATGGTGTTCCACCAGGCTCACAGAGAAGGTCAGCTCGGCTCTGGAGGTGCGGGAGCGGCGAGACGACGACGACGACGACCCTCGACGGCTGCCCTGTCTGGTCCTGGGCATGTTGGCCTCGGAGCGCGACCTCACCTCACAGGCTGGTTCCGCTCCACCTGGCTGCTCTCTGCTGGCCGGCTGGGCTCTGGGCCTCCAGGCTGATCCCAAGGGCCCCCTCTGCGTCTGGCTGCGTATCCTAGCGACCCCTCACGGTCGAAGTTCACTCTTCTGTGCTCCCACTCCAGCTCCCACTGATGACGTGTGGTGTGTGATGGCTCCCAGCCAGACCTCGCTAGGGTTGCTGTGGTCACCTCAACACTTTGGCCAGGTGTCTTCGGTTGCTCTCCATCTCATTTTTTGAGACGGGGTCTCTCACTGAACATGGAGCCCGGTATTTCAGATAAACTGGGTGGCCAACAGGCCTCACCTGTCCCTGCACACCTCTGCCACTGCTGGGGTTACAGGTGAAGTTGCCGTGCTCAGCTTTTACCTGGGTGTTGGGGATTCGAACTCAGGTCCCTGTGCTTGCACAGCCACCACTTTACTCACTGAGCCATATCCTCCGCCCAGGCAGTGGGAATTTAAAATTTTCTCCTTGATTTCTTCAATGACTCATTGTTCCCCCAGCGGTGTATTGCTCAGTCTCCAAGGGTTGCTGACCAGAGATCTGATGCTATTCTTTAGTGTGGTGTTTGCTTTTGTTGCTGAGTTGGGATTTTTTTTTTTCCCCTTACAGGTTTGCTTGAGTCAGAATCTCACCATGTACCCCTGGATGGCTTGGAACTTCCTGTGTAGACCAGGCCAAACCTCCAACGTACAGCAATCTTTCCCACCCTCCGCCCTGAGTGCTGGGATTGCTGGCATGCACCACGACTCCCAGCCCTTACAGCTTTTAATGTTTTTTGTTGTTGTTGTTTGTTTGTTTGTTTGTTTTTGCTTTGTATTTTTGACATCTTGTATATGACATGTTGTGGAGAGGTTTGTCTCTGATCATGAGTATTTGGAGTTCTAAATGCCTCCTGCACTTGGATGTCCATTTATTTCTTTAAGTTTGGGGAAATTTCCATCATAATTCCACTGAATAAATTGTCTTTGCCTTTAGATTTTTATCTCAGCTCCTTCTACCATGTAGATTCTTAGATTGGGTCCCTTGAACATATGCTAGAATTCTTGAAAGACTTGGTCATGCTCATTATTGTTGTTTTTTTTCTTTATTTATGCCTGAATATATTATTGTCTCAACCAGCCTTCCATCCCTGAAATTCATTCTTCTGGTTGGTCTTGTCTGTTGATGGTGCATTACACTGTGTTTTTCATTTGATTGATTCATTTCACACACTTCTGTTCTTTTTTTCTATTTTCCCTCAGCGTCTCAATTTCCTTGTTGATTTTTTTCCCTCCATGCTGCAAGCCACAGGAAAAATGTAATGGAATTCAGCTACTATCACAAAAGCTACTACTTGGAAAAGTCAAGGACTTTTCTGAAAGTCACGCCATGGCTTAAGAAGTCTTGGTGATATTTTAGCTTTTGTATATATATTAGCTGGTTCCTAAAATGATTTTCTTGTGTGCTTCCAAGAACTCCTAACAGTGTATTTATCTAAAATACCTATCAAGCATCCAAGGCCAAACGATCTCCTGAACTAAGGTAATACCCTTACAGAAACAAGGCCTGTCTTTATTTCTTGTGCAATTCAAGCTGAAAACCTCCTTTCTTATACAGTTTTACTAACACTATAGACTCCTAACTTCTTACCTAACCACTTCTAGGAATGTAGATTGAGCACATAAATTCCCTTTTTGATATACTAACCAATCATTAGTTCTCAGTTGACCTCCTCCTTTACCACTTCCCCTTTGGGTTATAAAAGAAAGCCTGGTGGTCACTGCCTGAGGAAAACTCTTATCTGCCTTTATGACCCTGTAAGAATTCAAGCCTGGTGACCTTGCTCTGCCAGAGGGTTGCTATTGCTTGGGTTTATAACTGGATTCCTGAGAGACTTGGGGAGAACGGAGAGAATAAGAAGACTGAGAGGAGGAGAGAGAGGGGAAAAAAAGAGAACGGAAGAACTAGATGGGTAAGAACTGGAGAGGAATGTACTGAGATGGGGAAGAACTGGATTGAAGGGCTAGAAGAGAGTACTAGAGGAACAAGATGGAAGATGAGGAAGAGTCAGATGGGAAAGAACAAGATGAGAGAGAAGGAGATGAGAGAAGAGCTAAGATGGGAAGGAACTAGATGAGTGAGAACCTAGATTGGGCAGAACTAAGATGAGAGAAAAGATGAGAGAATTAAGATAGAACTTAGAGGGAACAGCAGATAAATGTAGAGAGAAATCAGGCAAGAAAGGAGCTAGACATGAGAGCAGAATAGAAGCTTGTAGAGAGAGAACTGACACAGAATAATAAAATATATGGACTAGGAGTTTTGTGTATGTAGATTAATTTCTTTTTCTTTCTTTCTTTCTTTTTTTTTTTTTTTTTTTTTTTTTTTTTTTTTTTTTTTTTTTTGGTTTTTTGAAACAGGGTTTCTCTGTGTAGCTTTGCGCCTTTCCTGGATCTCGCTCTGTAGACCAGGCTGGCCTCGAACTCACAGAGATCCTCCTGCCTCTGCCTCCCGAGTGCTGGGATTAAAGGCGTGTGCCACCACCGCCCGGCTTAGATTCATTTCTTATCCTCAAAGATTAATTATCAGCTGGTTGTAGATTCTTCCCGAACCCTGCGAGGGGACTATCGAGGGGCTGGAGCCCCATAGTCCCCAATACCTCCACATCTTTGAATTTGTACTCCAAATTGCTGAATTTCATCCACTTAGCTAACTATTGCTTGTCTCTGTTTTGGTTTGTCTCTGAATTGGTTTCCTTACTTTATTCACCTGTTGTTTTGTGCCTGCTATGTGGTTTTTGAGCCCTTTTAAAAATTGGGAATCTGAGTTAGTTTTCTGGCATTTCAGCTATCTCAGTATATCGTTCCCTATATTGAGGGTAGTGACTTTGTGGAGGGGTCCCACTGGCTTATTTTCTTCCTCTGCCCTCACTGTCTTGTGTGTTTCTGACTGTACTTGCACATCTGTTGTGAAGGATGTGTCCCTCTGTTTTTTGTTGTGCCCAGATCGTAACCCCCAGAGAGACCACCAAGGACGAGCATACCAGAATGCAAAAGTGAGGTTTATCTGTTACAAGTCATGACAGGGAACTCATCTCAAGTGAGGCAGAGAAGAGTTACTCTTTCTTGGGGAAGTTAGTTTTTATAGGCAAAACCCATAAAATTTCTTAGAGGGGAAGGGGTTAGTACGGGTCCATCCTTGATTGGTCTAGTTTTCCAGGGCCTGGACTTTATCTTATTCTAGCTTATCTGTTTACCCTGTCAGGAGTATTACAACTCCTCTCCAGGGTCTGGTCATGTTATCTCTGGAGAGGGGCATCTCGTGGTTAATTGGTTACCATCAGACATCCTGACTCTGTTCGTTTGTTCCTGGGGCTGGCATCATCATTTCTGGGGACTTGAAACTGGCCTGGGTCTATCTATATTGAAATATCTTTGTCTAAGGCCCCCTTTTTGAGACAATAGAGTGAGGGTCTTGTTGTGCCTAGATCACATCCCCAAAGCCGCCACTGGAGACTTTAGGTACAGAATGCAAAAGTTAGGTGTTTTCTAAGTTTATAAGCCTCCAGGGAGGCTCTTCCAAATCTCTCACTCACAGCAGGGAGGTTGGAAGGAGCGCTCCCCTTTCTTTGTGAGGCTAGTTCTTAAAGGCACAGACCACAGAATTTATTTTAACCCGCCTCCCTTTTTAGTCTTTTGGTCGAATATCCTGACTGTGTTTTCCAAAGTCCCTGTAGCAGATACAGCCACCTGGGGAAAAGGGGTCTAAGTTCTTATCTACACTTACGAATCCTGGTTTAAGCTTCTCTTTGTCTGTAGGGGATAGAGTGGGGGGTTTTACTGAGGTATTAATTCCCTCCTCCCCCCACTCTTTCTGTTTGTTTTATTTTATGTGAGTGTGTGGTGAGCTGTATTCTCTTGAGTTTGTGTTCCCCACTACTATTAAGCGGGGAGGCTGACAGCAATAAGAGATACAATGATTTGACATTAGTCCAGGTTTTGCTGCCAAGAGGGCCAGCCTCCAGCAGTGCAGGACTCAGAGGGAATCCAAGGCATCTGTGAGTACTAAGATCTTTCTATCTGAGGGGTTTAGGGACAAGGACACTCACATACTCTCTTGACTCTTTCCTTCAGACAGACCTTTTCTTTATTCTTCTTTATATTCTCTATTCTTTACTTTCCTGGTGATTTCTTTCTCTCATTCTTGTTGTTTTCCTTCTAACTCTATCTTTATTCTTGATGTTTTCCTTCTAATTCCTTTTAACTCCCATTCTTGATGTTTTCCTTCTAACTCATTTTAACTCTATCTTTATTCTTTCCCTTACAGCTTATATACCCCAGCAAAATCTTTCAGGCAATATAAAAATTACAATGTGGCTATATTACAATCAATTCATGTGAGTCTATTAAATGGGGAACAGAACTTATTAAGATATAAATTGAGGAATTACACTCACGATTACAGAATGGAGTAGACAGCAGGTTCAAAGCCCTTACAATTCTGTACAAAAGACAGAACTGTATGCCATTCTTATGATATTAATGAACTTCACAGAACTTCTCAATATAGTTACTAACTCTCAATATGCAGAGAGTTATTTTACATATTGAAACTGCTGAATTTATTCCTGATAATATAGAATTAACTTCACTGTTTATACAATTACAGGAAATCAACAGAAATAGGGAACATCATATATATATATATATATGTGTGTGTGTGTATATATACACACACACAAGTGTGTGTGTGTGTGTGTGTGTGTGTGTGTGTGTGTGTGTGTGTGCGCGCGCGCGCGCTGGGAGCCTCAAAATAGCATGAGAAACACCATGTAAGTAGCAAAGGTTTGAAAAAGGACTTTTCCATCACTTGGCCACAAGCCAAGTAAATCATAAAAATAAAAAAGTCCTACTTGTTCCTTCTATAACCAAACTCCATTACCTGCAGGAAGTAATGCAAAAGGTACACAAAGAAATGAAATTTAGCAGATGGATATGTTTCATTTTGCAGAATTTGGAAAATTAAAATATGTACACTATAACATTGATACCTATTCAGGATTTCAATGGGAAACTTTTATGAGTTCTGAAAAGGCTGATTCTGTAATTACACACCTGTTAGAAGTTATGGCCATCATGGGAATACCTGTACAAATTAAGACTGATAATGCTCCAGCATATGTCTCAAGTAAAATGAATCACTTTTTTGCTTATTACAATATAAAGCACATTATAGATATACCACACAATCCCACAGGCCAAGCAGTCAAAGAAAGATCTAATAGAACTTTAAAGTATATGCTAAATAAACAGAAAGAGGTAACAATGACCCCTAGAAATAGATTACATAATGCTTTATTAACCTTGAATTTTCTCAGTGCTGATGAGAAAGGGACAACAGCTGTGGAGAGACATTGGATAGCAGAACTCCTTAGCTAAAACAACCTGTTTACTTCAAAGATGTTTTGAGCTCAGAATGGAAACCAGGATACATCTTATGTTGGGAAAGGGATTTTGCTTTTGTTTCTGCAGGAGAAGAAAAGCTATGGATACCAACAAAATTAATAAAAATTTGATTTGAACAGGAGAAGCCTCTTGATGAGGAGAAGTAATAGCTCATCCATCAATGTGACAATTCTACAAGTTGTAAGGAAAAGTCAACAAAAAAAGGCAGTGTCAGGGCAGGGTCCTGTTTTTTGTCTATGCAGGATAATAGAAATATACATCTTAAAGAAATCAAAAGGCCTCAAACACCCAGACATCTACAGCAGAAGGGAAGGACCTATTGGCACCAATATACTCTACATTGTAGTATCTCACTGCCTAACATCAATGTCGCTTTAACTCAAGAAAAGTTGTGGTCCTGCTTCCATTATAAATCAAGCTGGCTTTGGAGTTGGAATGTGGCTCTCCTTCTCTAAACCCAAGCATGTTGCTAAAGAAAAAAAAATAGGAAATTCTGTCTCATATCAGAAGAGCCAACTGTGTGGGACAGAAAAAAAAAACCACAATAATCTAGGGATCATTGTTGTCAAGATTCTATTTCTCTCCCTGCTTATTCTTGATTCCTGGGAATCCTTCCTCACATGTCATGTCATCCTAAAATTCAAACTTTCCGTTTTCATATTAATAATGTTCAAGTTTTCCACACTGAAAAATAAATCTTTCCATTAGCAATTGAAGTTTCCAGAAGGAAGATGGGGCCCCACAACAATGATTCTACCCTGTCCATAATGATGCCATTGAACCAAAAAGCACTACTCAATGATCAGCTTTGGACTGCAAACTCTTCAGAACAATTCCAAGATGAAATAGTCCATCATATTACACTTCTAGCCAGAACTTCAGATAAACTTTATCCCTTACTCTGAGATTGGCTACAAACATTACAGCTAAGTCCTCTTAAGACTTAACCATTTAACTTTCCTACAGGATTCCAAGAGATACCATCACCCACTAGACAGCAGGAAGCAATTTTAAGAAAATAACGCCTCCTCTCCCAAAAGGTTTTATTTTCTCAGGGTTATGGATAAGTTGTAATAAGGTTAGTGGTGGAACAAAAAAATTTAGACTCAGGATTCTCTTTTGGAAAAGAAAAAAGGGGAATAGATAGGACAGGATATTAAGGTAGATTATTGTATCTACTGGTAAATTAATTTAGCAAACTATCAACCTTAGATAATTTGCACTGATATGAATTCTTATATATTGACACAAATGTAAACTATTTTTTATTCCCATTTAAGATAATTTGTATAGTGATACAAACTCAAAACTGTAATTGTCACATTGTACACATGTTCCTACTCCTATTTGAAATATTTTATATATTGATATAAATGTAAAATTATATTTGTCATACTGTCTGTGTGTTCTACCTCTGCTTAGGATATTTTGTATAGTGATACATATTAAGGATATTGTTGTCATATTGCACTATACATTGCTACCTCTATTTAAGTTACTTTGTATATTGTAACATGAATCTTAAAAGATCTCATAATAAAAAACCCAGAGCCAGATATTGGGGTGAAAGATGAAAGATCAGAGAAGCAGAACAGCGATCCACTAGCTTACCTCTATGAAATCCTCAGCCTCAAGAGAGTGAGTTCCTTTACAAAATCCTCAGCCTCAAGAGAGTGAGTTCTTGTTTCTTCATGTCTTATATACATTTCTGTGTCCTGTCATATTGCTTTCTGGGATTAAAGGCGTGTTTCACCATTGCCTGGTTCTGTTTTTCTCATGTAGCCCAGTGTGACCTTGAACTCACAGAGATCCAGAGGGATCTCTGCCTCCTGAGTGATAGGATAAAGGGTGTGTGCCACTACTGTCTGACCTCTATGTCTAATTTAGTGGCTGGCTCTGTCCTCTGATCCCTAGGTAAGCTTTATTGGGGTACACAATATATCACCACAGCATATTGTCACAATTTTGAGGCCATTGTCCTTATACTGCATATGTTTACATACTGTTTACCTTGTTAATGTGAAGACTTAGTCCTTAGGTTAGTTAGGTAGATAAGACTTACAGATTAATAGTCACCCATGCTTGTCATATCTATAGTTATGCTGGTTAGGTTTTCCAGATTCACAGAAACATATGTCAGATGGGTAGGTAATCTTCAGACACTTCATAGACCTAGAGAATATGGCATTTAAATGTTTTGATAACTTAGAATTTTTTTTATTAAGAAATTTTTTATTCATTTTACATACCAATCATAGATTCTCCTCTTCCCTCCTCCCACCCCTCCAGCCTTTACCCTCAGTCCACTCCATATTCCCTCCTACAAGAAGACCTCCCATGGGGAGTCCGCATAGCCTGATACATTCAGTAGAGGCAGGTCCAAACCCCTCCCCCTGCCTCAAGGCTATGGGAAGTAGGCTCCAAAAAGCCAGCTCATGCACCAGGGATGGATCCTGATCCTACTGCCAGGGGGCCCCTGAAGCAGATCAAGCTACACAACTGTCTCTTTTATGTAGAGGGCCTACTCCAGTCCCATGGAGGCTCCACAGGTGCTGGTCTAAATTTCATGAGTTCTCACTAGTTTGGTTTGGTTTTCTCTATAGGTTTCCCCATCATGATCTTGATGCCCCTTGCTCATAGAATCCCTCTTCTCTCTCTTCAACTGGACTCCTGGAGATTGGCCTAGTGTTTGGCTGTGGATCTCTGCATCTGCTTCCATCAGTTACTGGCTCTATGAAGACAATTAGGGCATTCACTGATCTGATTACTGGAGTAAGCCAGTTCAGGCACACTCTCCACTATTTCTAGTAGTCTAAGCTGGGGTCATCCTTGTGGATTCCTGGGAATTTCCCTAGTACCTGGTTTCTTCCTATCCCCATGATGTGTCCCTCTATCATGGTATCTGTTTCATTGCTCTCTGTAGATGTAACCAACTGTCTTGTTAAATAATAAACACAGAACCAATGCAAAGAAGAAAGCCAAGAGATCAGAGCTAAGAGCCTTACCCTTCCTGCTGCAGATAGCTCTTCCGCCAAGTGACCTCTTTGAAAGACAGCTACTTCCTGTCTGTTTGACTTTATATAGACTTTCTGTTCTGCCTTCTCATTGGTTGTAAACCCAAACACATGACTGCCTCATCACTGCCTGTCTGTAGAGACTTCCAGGTCTTCTTTGGTATTGAGATTAAAGGCGTGTGACACCACTGCCACACTCTTTCTATGGCTCTAATAGCTCTGACCCCTGGGCAACTTTATTTATTAACATACAATTAACAATTTAGTACAAAATAAAATATCACCATAGCTCTCCCACTCTATCCCTGTTCCAGGTCGACCATCCCATTCCCTTAAGTAGGGGATGGGGGAATGAGAACATAAGAGAACATAAGATAACTTAGAATTCTGTTGATATGAGACACAATTGCTCCTGGCAGCACCGGTCTATTCCTGAGAGAATGTTGGGCATCTAAGACACTCTGAATGAAATTTCGTCTTCTTCTTGGCACAAAATGGCCTGCTGGGCAAAAGAACTGCCCTTGCCTCAACTGCTGACAATATGCATGCTGTCCTTTCTAGACAAGCCGGACACAAGGAAAAGCGACTGCTGAACCTTGCCAAGACAGGGTAAGACAGTCTTTCAAAATTACTGCTTCTAATAATGCTCTGTCAGATATTCTAGGCCTGTAGCCAAAATGGATGCCCCAACCATGCTGAGAAACATTAGGTAACTGTCCAGACTGCCAGCTGTCTCTGTCCATTCTTAAAATTTTTCAGAAATTGCTTGCTTGCACTTCCTGTTTGCTCAGGTAATATTATTTTCCTTCTCGGGTCTCTGATGTGGTTGAAGACTAGATAGTTATAGTTATAATCTTCTCATATCTTAGTTAAGAACATTTTAGTTACTAAAGTTAGATTCTTCAGGACAGGAAAGCTATTGGAGTAATCTCTGTAACTTGCCATTTACCTATGGTCTGGACATTTCTGGATGTTTAGTATGTGTCTCTTGTTTGATGTTGTTCTTGTTGGTTGTATTTCTATTTTGTTTATGTTATTACCTTTCCCATCTCCTGGACAATACTTAACAATCGTTACTATTGTATATAATTTTGCATTAGGTTAGAACTTTCTTATTTAGACAAAAGGGGGAGATGTAGTGGATATATTTCCACCTATGATCTTGAAGTACCTGCCCCTGGGGCATGGCCTCAGGGCTACCCTTAAGACCTGAGAAGCATGTGCGCCACTCTCTTCTCTCTCTCATGGTCTTGGATGGTGTGGACTGACGCAGGCAGCAGAACAGCATGGGACAGAACCTCAGCCTTCCAGGACCCTGTGACAATTGGCCTATTCTGTTTAGTGAGTTGTCTTTTCCCATTTATGTCCTAATGAATTCATTATACCCCTTAAGCAGACTCCCTTGGATTTCTCACTATACTTCTTTTTTTTTCTGGTCTGCATTGGAAGTGTTTTTTAATATTTCTTAATATTTTAGAAAAGCACTTTGGAAAACCCCTGAAGTAGGAGAAAGAAATAAGTATTTCCAAATTAGATAATAATGAAAATATTCTGTGTTATTTCAAATAGAAATTAAAGTTTCCTAAACCCTTATATTAATTCTTTGGTTTTTCCATTTATTTTAATTCACTAATGGAAATATTCAGAACAATATTATTAATAATAACAAAATTAAACTCATATGGTCCTTTACAAATGGCCCTATGGCCAGAGTCCTTTACAAATACTCTTAAGCAATTTATGTACATTGCTTCATTTACTAACATCAACTTAGGGCACAGGTTATTTAATAGTACTCCTAGTAGCAACATCAATAATGGTGATAATTACTATTTTATTAACAGTTTTTATTTGTTTGTTTGTTTTTTCAAGACAGTTTCTACACATAAACCTGTCTGTCATTCTGTAGACCAGGCTGGCCTTGAACTCACAGAGATCCACATGCCTCTGCCTCCAGAGTGCTGGGATTAAAGACATGCTCCACCACTGCCCGGTTATTAACAGTTTTAACTTACATATGTACCATCTAGAGATAAGGGTAGATTTGATCAAAACACATTGTGTGCATGTATGAAATTCTTAAACAATAAAAATGTAATTTATTACAATATTATAGTACAATTTTACTAATCATTTCTAGGTAAGTATACAAAAATAATGGAGTTTCAGTGACATTTCTAAAACTACATAACCTCTTAGTGGCTTACAGAGTCATAAAATATACTTGTTAAACATTTATTGGCAAAAGTAATACTCTTATAACTATTTCAGATTAATAACATCACATATATTCACCAAAGACTTTATCACTCTGTGTTTTCAAAATTATAACAAAGAAATTCTTGAATTCCTGAACAGCAAGATAATCCAAATCAATTTTGATTAACTACTTCTCTTATCTCTGGATTATAGAAAAACTTATTGACTGTTCAATTAGTATATAGATGTCCTGAATTTTTAACTTACCATTTACATCTACTAATTCCAACAAGTGATAATGCTTCTCCATAGGGAAACTAAAGTGTTATTTTTATCTTAACTGTTCCCTTAATTCAACCACATTTCTCAAGTCAGTTATTGGCACTTGCTTATATGTTTATCTTCATAGATTTCCTTACCACATTTGGATAGTAATGTGAACACATATTGGATGAGCAAATGTTGAATGAAAAAAACCTTTAGCTTACTAACCTACTGAGTACTCCGTATATGACAGGAAATGTACTGAGAGGTTTATTATTAACCTTGTTTTATGGATATAGAAACTAAAGCAAGGAGCACCTAGGTAGCTTTGACTAAAGTCATACAACTAATGAATCAAAGAGTTTGAATCTTGATTCATTAAAAGATCTACATTAATTTTATTCAATTGTTTTCAACTGGGTGAACTTTTTAGTAAAAACTTGCAGAATTTCATCAAATAGAATGCTTTATATACAATCTTTTCTAATGGTAGTGGTACATATTACAAATTTTCTGGAAGAACCTTGAGTTATACATGGACCAAGATTCTTGTTTTACTTTGCTCAGACATATGTTCCACAGATCTCTAGGAATTACACAGAAAATACAAGGGGAGGACTTAAATGGTAAAAATAGTAAAAAGCTAATGATCAAGTTTAAAGATGAAATGAATCTATTGGTTGTAGTTTAAAAACTCTACCACAACTTTTTGCCACATATTAATAGGATTCTAGAAAAGATTAAGTACTTTCTTGACACAATTAAGAAGCCATATCATGTCTACTATATGTTCCACATAAATAGTGAAAAATTTCATTTTACCTAAATACAAGGCTCATCTAATGATTTTTTTGTTCATTGCTACATTTAATATTTGATTTCTCTACAAGTACTCTAAAATTATATTGTAGTATATTTATAAAAAATTGTGGAATCAGACATTTAGGTCAAAATCTTTTTGTTGAAAAATTTTAATATATATAAGAGAGAAGAGATTCTGCTCTTTCCTGAATGGTCACACCAATTTAACCCCCAATCTTGGGATTATTACAATGACTACTTAAAATAAAAATCCAATGTAAGTATTGAAGAATGGATAAGACATTCCTAGTTTTGCTAAGTGAGAAAAGTGTATTTGTTATTAATTTTTCACTAGCTGAGTGTTTTTGAGAAAGCCAGTCTGTTTGTGCAATATTTTCCTGAACTTAAAGCAAAAGCAAAACAAAGTCTATCTCACAGGATCATCTTCAGGATTAAAGGAAACAAGTTGTAAGTCACAATGGTTGACAACATAATAAACATTAAATACTGGCTATTATTTTCCATGTTTAGAAATGTAGATCACAAACAGAGAAGGTTGGTTTCATAAATGACTGCCTTTTTCATCTAAAGATACGAAAGAAATAATTTGTCACTTAGTGTTAGAAGCTTATATCCTAAAATTTCACGTGATGACACTTTAAGTCAGCATAACTAAAGAGAAAACAACTTTGAACTTTCCTTTGCAACTTCACTGCATTTCCCCCACTCATCAGTGTTTTGATTCTCCTCTTGCCAAAGGTGATCCACCCTTCCTGCTATATCTACTTTCAGACTTCATTCTTCTTCCTGTCTCTCAACTTTAATCATATTTTCCTTCACTAAGCTCATATTTGATTGGATTCTTAGTCTGTTATAGAAGAAATAAAAGACTTATTGCCTCTTTCTGTGGTGATATAGTGTGTACCCTAATAAACTTTGCCTGAAGATCAAAGAACAGAGTCAGCCACTAGATTAAACATAGAGGCCAGGCAGTGGTAGCACACACCTTTAATCTTAGCACTCAGGAGGCAGAGATCTGTGTGGATCTCTGTGAGTTCAAAGCCACACTGGACTACATGAAATTGACTCAGTCTAGGAGAGAAAACAGCCAGGCTGTGGTGGCACACACCTTTAATTCAAGTACTGGGAAGCCCACATGCCTTTAACCCCAGGAAGTGATGACTGGGTGGAGAAAGATACATAAGGCCTAAGGAGACATGAACTAAAGGCTTTTCAACAGAAGTGTCCCTTTCAGCTAGAGGCTTTTTCAGCTGAAGCCTTTTTGGCTGAGGAAGCTCATTTGGCTAAAGTCCTATCACCTGAGGCTTTTTTCAGGCTGAGGAGTTGGTGAGGTAAGAGGTGGTAGCTGTGGCTTGTCCTTTTGTCTCTCTGATGGTTCAGCATTTACCACATTATCTGGCTGTGGTGTTTTTTTTAAAGACCATTTAGATTTTGAATTACATCTTTCAATTCCTATTGACTCTGACATCAGGAAAATGCAGCAAAAAATGTAATTTCTTTCATTGAATGCACTGTTAGGAAAGGAATTTTTTTCCTAACAACTGAGCTTATACTCAGGTTTTCTATGACCTTAATATTGCTACAAATAGCAGGGCATTGTAGATAGAGTTTTTTTTGCCTTGTCTACAGTCAGGACAAATCTCTATCACCCGCCAGTCCCACAGTCGCTCAGACCCAACCAAGTAAACACAGAGACTTATATTGTTTACAAACTGTATGGCTGTGGCAGGCTTTTGCTAACTGTTCTTATAGCTTAAATTAATCCATTTTTATAAATCTATACCTTGCCACATGGCTCGTGGCTTACCAGCATTTTTACATGCGGCTTGTCATGGTGGTGGCTGGCAGTGACTCCTTCTGCCTTCCTGTTCTTTCTTTTCTCCTCTCTGTTAGTCCTGCCTATCCTTCCTGCCTAGCCACTGGCCAGTGTTTTATTAATTGACCAATCAGAGCAATTTGACATACAGACCATCCCACAACACTTCCCCTTTTCTTTCTTTTTTTTTTTAAAGGAAGGTTTTAGCCCCGGCAGTCCGACAGCCCACTTATAATATAAACAGGGCATAGCAGCTTCAAGGCAAATGACATTCATTACCTTCTTCAAGCTATAGACTAGGATCTAAGAGACTTGAGGCCAGAGAGAAAAAATTAGTCTACAAGAGATAAGAGATGCTGGTAGGTTAGACTTCAGTACCTGACACCCAACTCTCTGACAGATACCAAGTATCAAATAAACATTGGATGGATGAATGAATTAATGAATAAATGGCAAAGGAGAGAATGGAACTTATCTGTAAGATATAGAACAAATAAAATTGACAAAAAATTAAGGTGTGAATCAATGTTGGGATTAAGCAGAATGAGGCTCCCCAATTTCCTAGATTAGGCAAATAAATTGATAGCAACACTGACTAAGTAGCTTAATCAACAGTTCTGGAGGCCAGAAGCCCCCTCTTGCTAACACAAGAATCCTAGATTTCTCCCTGTATGAGATTTGGTGGTGGTGGTGTTCTAATTTCTTGGGATCTATTGTTTCAATAGTCTGATAGTCAAAGGGAGGGGGACAAGTGTCTCTTTAGAATATCCTCATCCCTGCTGAGATAGTTATAGGACCACTCACAGAACTGGGAGCTCTAAAGAATGAATAAGTCTGTGGGTGGAGTAAAGAAAAAGTATTCAGGGCTGGAGAGATGGCTCAGTGGGTAAGAGTGCTAACTTCACAAGCACAAGGACCTGAGTTCAGATTCCTAGAAGCAACAGCAAAAGCTAGGCATGGCTGTGCAACTGTAATCTCGGTGCTGAGGGTTAGAGATGAAGACAGGAGGATTTCTAGTGCTTGCTAGCCACCAGCTTACTTCCAGGTTCAATGGGACACCCTGTCTCAAGAGAATAAGGCAGAGAAAGAGAGAGAGAGAGAGAGAGAGAGAGAGAGAGAGAGAGAGAGAGATTGATTGATAGAGGACACCTAACATCCTTCTTTCGCTTTGGCACATGCACACCTAAAGACAAGTGCACATATACCATGTATACACAAAAGTGAGTTTGTATTCATTTTGGTGAAACTGAAATTAAAGTGTCTTTCAAACCTAGATTTTTGTAGATGAATTTCTAAAAGGTCTTATTAAATAAAAAACATGGAGCCAAATATAGGGGTGAATGCCTTAGAGAGATCAGGGAAATAGGGAAAAACACCAGCCAATCTTACCTCACCCACCATCACCTTCCAAATGCAAGATACTTCCTGTCTACCCACACACATATATCTTGCTGTTCTGCCATCTGATTTATTCTCTGTCCAGCTACATTACTTCTTCTTCCTACACAGCTCTGTCACTTTCTGTCTGTCTGTACAAACCTCCAGACCTCCATGGTTAACTAGTGCTGGAATTAAGGCATGTGCCACCACACCTGGCTCTGTTTCCAGTGTGGCCTTGAATATACAGAGATCCTACCTGCTAAATGATAGGCTTAAGGGCATGTGCTACTGTTGTCTGACTTCTTTGTTAATTATAATGGCTGGCCTTTTTCCTCTGATCTCCAGGCAATCTTTATTTATTAAAGCACAAATAAAATATCACCACATTTCAGCACAAATAAAACATCACCACAAGGTTTCCCATAAAGACACTATATAAGTTATAGCACCCTGATTCCTCTTATCCCTGAGCCTGGATATGGGGTAGATGTTTTTTAAATAACTTTACTACTCATTGCTATTTTTAGACTGTTCTACCTACTCTGTCTGGGAAAATACCCATGCTGAACCTCATAGTAATACAACTAGCCACACACTAACCTCCTATTAGTCTTTTAAAACCCTAGGACCTTTCTCTTCTGTGTGTGTGTGTATGCTTGTGTAAGCCAGAGGTTGATGTTGGGTATCTTTCTCAATCACTCTCAACCTTATTTTCTGAAATAGGGTCTCTCACTGAACTGAGATGTCTCTGATTTGGCCAGTGAGCTGTCTCTGCTCCCCCAGTATGATTAGAGATGCACATTGTCAAGCCTGGCATTTTTTACAAAATGCCAAGGATCCAGACACAGGTTCTTAGATTTGTGGTGCAAACACTTTACTGACTGAACCATTTCCTCAGTCTTTATTGTGCCTTATTTATTAAAGATCATTGTCAATCTTCCAGTACTATACTTCTATTTTAGTTCTTGCAGATTTTAATATTTGGACAGGTGACCTTTCCAACAAAGCTCAGCCCATTGTCTTCCCCTCCTCCATATCTTATTCTCCACCTCTCATGTAACCTGCTTCTTATAGTCACACACTTACCCTTGTCATTGCATTGTCTCTAACCCTACATAATATTTACTTGAGTTTTAGGAGGATTCTGCTTTTTGAGATTTTATGCTTTAATATCCTTTATTAAGGTAAAACTTACAACTTAAATAAAATAAAATGCATAGTTCAATGAGGTTTGACATATAAACACTATTCCAATCAAGATGTAAACTATTTCCATTACCTCAGAAAGTTCCCATATATCAATTTGCAGCCAATAGTCTCCATCCTTCTCCACAACCCCTGACCCTCCAGGCAACCACTAATCTGCTTTTTGTAAGGATATGTTGACTTTCTTTTTCTATGCATGAAAACATATAGTAAATCTTTTCACATGGCTTATTTTAGTTAGTATAATTATTTTTGAGATTCTCACATGTTATCTTCTTTATCAATAGTTTTTTGCTGAAACATTATATTTTGTGATTTTGTCATAATTTGTTCAAGCATTCACCCCCTACATGCACATGATATTTTTCAGTTTTAAGATACTATAATTAAAGTGTCTCAAAGTATTCATATACGTGTCTTTCTGTGTCATATGCTTTTAATTTTCTTCAGTTAATACCTGATATTAGAATTGTTAGGCCATGTGATAGGTACATGTATGTGTTTAAATTTGATAAGCTTTTATATTTATGTTGGGTGTGGTGGCACACACCTTTAATCCTAGTGCTAGAAAGGCAGAGGCAGGAAGATCTCTATTAGTTTGAGAACAGCCTAGTCTACATAGAGTTACAGGCCAGCCAGGGATACACAATGAGACCCTGTCTTAAACAAAGAAACAAAATGTTTTGTTTTTATTAAGCAGGTGTATCACTTTACACTCCGATATTTTTATTTTAATATATATACATATATACATGATAGCTGCTGCTGAATTAGATAGATAGATTATAAAATAAAGATAGTCAAATTTTAAATATAATTTGTTCAGTGGGTATATGTTAAGTGGCTTAATAGATTAACTCAGTATATGTTAAAAAATAGAGTAGAAAAGAATTGCTATTTTTAATCAGTATGAGAAAGATGTATTGTATTTAATTAATGCTATGAGACTATTATTAACAATTTTCACAGTAAAATTTCAAAATGCTGGAGCAAGCTCAATTCTATCCCCTTGGGACTCAGCCTCATTGTGTGGACCCAGAGTCTCCTAGTTCTTACTCACTACCCTGTTCAGCCACTCCTCCTAGCCTATCTCCATTACTTTGTAATCCCCTCAAAAAATCCAGAGAACTTCCCTCTACCAGGTACCTTGCAACCAACACTTTCAGCTGATACTCAGGTAGGCTACCTCCCCTCCTTTCCCTCCTTGATTCTGTTCACAGCTGCATACCTTAGCCCCTCTCCCATCCTATCTCCATTCCCTTTGGATTCTACACCATCTGTGGCTGGACCCAGAGTGCTCCTAATTCTGCTCCTGCCACTCTATGTGGAGCTGTGTCCAAGTCCTACTTAAGGAAACTTCAGAGTCGTCTAGCCTATCACCGATCACACTAATTGCTTTGATCAACTGCTTGGGTCTGAACGCAGAACTCCAACCCAAACTTTAGATCTCAGACCAGTCTGAATTTGAGCCCTAAAACCCAAAGTAGCCCTGAGACTGAAAACCAAGCATCATTCTTCTGGTCCAAAACCTGACATCGGGGTAACAGCAACCATAGAGCTGAAAACCCACCTAATGAAGGCAAGAATAGATAGCCACACCAAGAAACATCAAAAACACCATAATTCCAGATACCTACATCCTATCACAAAAATGCAAACATGAACAATTGGGACAATCTGCCTCCTCCAGAAAGTAGAAACGCAATTTATCTGAAGCATGAGAAAAGGACTTCAAAAATAACAATTATGAATATGTTCAAGGACCTTAGAGAAGAAATTAATAAATTCCTCATTGAAGAACATGAAAGCAAAGCCTAACAGTTGTATGAAATAAGGAAAACAAGTTAAGATATGAAAATAAAATTTAACAAAGAAGTAGAATCACTAAAGAAAAGTCAAACTGAAATAAAACTGGAAATGAAACATTCAGGAAGTCAAACAAGAAGGTCAGAGGTAAGCATCACAAACAAATTAAAATAAGTAGAAGAAAGAATTTCTTGTCATAAAGAAAGGGAAGAAATGGATAGTTCAGGCAAAGAAAATATTAAATCTAAAACAATTGCAGGCACAAAACATCCAGGAAATCTGAGATACTAAGGAAAGAACAAACCTGTGAATAATAGGTATAGAGGAGGTAGAAGAAACTCAGGTCAAAGGCATAGAAAATATTTCTTAAAACATAGAAGAAAAATTCCCCAATCTAAAGAAAGAGATGCCTATCAGGGTACAAGAGGCATACAGAACACCAAATAGACAGGACCAGGAAAAAAAAAAGAACTCTCCACAACAAACAATAATCAAAACACTAAATATAAGGAACAAAGAAAGGATATTAAAAGCTGCAAGAGGATTGTGGCTGGGCATGGTGGCATACACCTTTAATCCCAGCACTCAAGAGGCAGAGGTAGGTGGATCTCTGAGTTCAAGGCCAGCCTGGTCTAAAGAGCGAGATCCAGGATGACCAGGAAACCCTGGCTCAAAAAAAAAAGAAGTGAATGAAGGAAGGAAGGAAGAAAACTGAAAGAGGGAAAAAGGCTAAATCACATATAAAGGCAGGCCCATTCGAATAACACTTGAATTTTCAATGGGCACTGATAGACAGAAGGGCAGGACAGATGTTCTACAGGCCCTGAAAGACCACAGATGCCAACCCAGAGTACTATACATAGCAAAATTATCAATTGCAATTGACAGAAAAAGAAAAACATTTCATAATAAAAATCAACTAATGTCTACCAATTCATCTCTACAGAAGACACTAGAATGAAAACTTTAGTCTGAAGAGAAGGTTAACTACACCCAAGAGAACACAAGAAGTAAATAGTCCTAGACCAGTTAAGAAAAAGAGGTAAAGAACAGCAACAAAATAACAGGAATTAATAAACACTGCACATTGATAACTCACAACAATAATGGTCTCAATTCCCCAATAAAAAGATACAGACTAACAGATTGGATTAGAAAACAGGATTCATCTTTTGGCTCACCCAAGAAATACACATTACCATCAAGATAAGACAACAACTTAGAGAAAAAAATGGAAAACAATATCCCAAGCAAATGGAACCAAGAGGCAAGTAGGAATAACTATTTTAATATCTGAAAAAATAAACTTCAAACTAAAACTAACCATCACATCAAAGGAAGGACATTACATGCTCATTAAAGAAAAAAAATCTGTCAATAGGATATTATAATTCTATATATCTGTCAATAAGATAATATAATTCTATATATTTATGCACCAAGTACAATAATACTCAAGTTCATTAAAAAATTACTACAGTTAAATTATGTACTGGTCCTAAGACAATAATAGTGGATGATTTCTTTACCCCATAATTAGCAATAGGTCAATAGTGGTATCTTGAACATAAGTGGCCCCATAATTTCATAGGGAGTGGCACTATTAGGAGGTATGGCTTTGCTAGAGTAGGTATAGCCTTGTTGGAGGAAGTGTGTCACCATGGGGGGAGGCATTGAGCTTTCCTATGCTCAGGACACTTCCCAGTGTGACAGTTCACTTCTGTTCCCTGCAAGATGTAGGACTCTGAGCTACTCCTTCAGCAACATGTCTGCCTCCATGCCACCATGCTCCCCACTGTGATGATAATGGACTGAACCTCAGAAAATGTAAGTGAGCATGTTACCTCAATTAAATGTTTTCCTTGGGTCCTGTGGGCAGGCCAATCTACCACCACTGCCACCTATTGGACTATATAACCTACAAGACCCACTCCACCACCTAAACCCACAGAACCCATCATACTCCCCCTGGCCAAACATCCCCCTCAAAATCAGTAGCCCCAAGATGTAGATGTAACCAACCATCTTGTTAAATAAGAAACACAGAACCAATGTAAAAGAGAAAGCCAAGAGGTCAGAGCTCAGAGCTAAAATCTCACCCTTCCTCCTGCGGTGGTCCTAGCTTCCCGAAAACAGAGCTATTTCCTGTGTGTCTGTCTTTTCATAGTATTTTGTTCTGCCTTCTCATTGGTTGTAAACCCAAAAACATGACTGCCTCGTCACTGTCTGTATGTACAGCCCTCTAGGTCTTAAAGGTGTATGTCTCCAATGCTGGCTGTATCCCTGAACACACAGAGATCTATGGGATTAAAGGTGTGCACCACCACCACCACCACCACCACCACCACCACCACCACCATGCTCTGTCTATGGCCATAATAGCTCTGACCCCTGGGCAACTTTATTTATTAACATACAATCAAAATCACATTTCAGTACAATTAGAATACCACCACATTTCCCCTTTTCTATTTTAATAAAAAGGAAAAAAAAGCAAAAGGTTATAACTAACATAAGAAAAACTATATACAAAAGTACAATAACTATATAAAATATATACAAGTAATATATACCTAAACAGGTATTTGACAAATCAGAGAAAATAATTCCATTATCTATCCTATTTTGGTAAATCCAAGATGTATCGAATGCACTTTCTATCCTAATTAATTTTCAACTATAAGTAACTAATCTTCAACCATAACTAACTAATCTTCAACTCCCTCAGAGACCCAAGAAGGAAATAATATTAGCTAACAAAAATAAAAACAGGAAGTGCATGCAAGCAACTTCCAAAAAATTTGTGAGTTGACAGAAACAGCCAGCTGCCTGGGCAGTCCCCTGAGGTTTCTCCGCAGTGTTGGGGCATCATCATCAGCCTATAGGCTTAGCGTATCTGACAGACTCATTTGTGAAGTAGGATGTACACAAGGTCAACAGTTCAATCTCTAAGTTATTAAAACATTTTAAATGCCATATTCTGTAGATCTCTGAAGGGTTTGAAGATGACCTGTCTAAAACATCTCTGCTCAATTTTTAAAACATATCTAATATGACTACAAGTTCTATTGTAATGTCTAACTACTAACTTTCATTTCTTTATATCCTAATAGTTGGTAATAATAACATTCAAGGATCAGAAAATTGCATTACATTGTTAAATGAATGGTATAAATACAATTAGAAATATACATATAGCATTTTTGAACAATATCAGTTTCAAATTTGTATACAATATAAAACAATCCAATCCAATGTAAAGTATTTAAAACTAGTAATTGTCTTTTTCTTTTCTTTCTTTCTTTTTTTAAACAAGAACCTTAAATCTAATCTCCTTTGCTTAGCCTTTTTCCTAACCCTTGACAACAACTTGTAACCAACCCCTCTAAACATTGAAAATTATCCCAGACCCAAAACCCATTAAAAAGACCAAAAAAACCACCCACCCCACACCACCTCTTTGGGAATGTGGGCATTGTATTCTTAAAATTGCTTCCTGCTGGGTATGGGTGAAGTTTTCTTTATCCTGAAAGAAAAATTTTAGGTTAATTGTCAAATTCTAGGAAAGGTAACTATATCCTTCATTATCCAGTCTGTGTATAATGCCAAAGTTCAGGGTTTATCTCAAGTCCTTATTCAAGTAGTCTTTGAGACTGGATCATCTCAGCTAGTCATCTCAAAATTGCTCTGAGCACCTTGTAGTTCAAAGCTGATCTGTGGATGATGTTTGTCAGCTTAATGATATTATTACTATCCATGTGGAATTGTTGTTGTTGTGGGGGCCCCATCTTCTTTCTGGAGACTTCAGTTGATGTTAGGCCTAGCCGTGATTTCCTGCAGAAAACTGATAAGAGAATTGAACACAAAGACATATATAAGCAGCTAATTGAAGCCTTTTTTTTTCTAGAATTAGTTATTACTCTATATGATCATTCCAGATATGGGTTTTAGCCATACAATTCGAGGCAAGATCCAATCAGCTCTCTTTATAAGATCAATTCTATTGCTTCTGGGAAATTTGCTGTTAATTTCTCCCAAAAAATTACTGCAAGCTCTTTGCCAAGGTTCACTTTCTGTCCATAATTTTTCAATGTCCTCCTTAGTTAATGGTACGACAATTTCTGCTGGGTCTATTCCTGCTAATTGACGAAGTCTCAATTTTCCTTTGCAAATCAAGTCAGAGATTTTTTCCACATAAGTTTTTAATTTTTTATTTGGTTTATTTGGTAAAAATATCCATTCCAATATAATATTTTCCCTCTGCATTAATATTCCAGTAGGAGAACGCCTAGAAGGTAAAATAACCAAAATGCAATCCAGCTTTGGATCAATACGATCCACGTGCCCTTCATGCACAGTCTTTTCTACCAAGGCCAATTCTTTCTAAGCTTCAGGTGATAATTCTCTTGGACTATTTAAGTCCTTGTCACCTTATAAGGTGACATATAATGATAAATTATAGATTTAGGAAATTTTTTACGTATCACTTCCAATGGCTGTTGTACAAAATATTGGCACAGAGTTGGGCTATTCAACATTCCCTGTGGGAGGACCCTCCATTGAAATCTTTTAACTTGTTGAGAATTATTATAAGTAGGCACTGTAAAAGCAAGTCTTTCTCGTCTTTTTCTTGTAAGGGTATTGAAAAGAAACAGTCTTTTAAATCAATAACTATGAGAGGCCATCCTTTTGGTAACAGAGTAGGCAAAGGCATCCCAGATTGTAGAGAGCCCATTGGCTGAATTACTTTGTTAATTGCTCTAAGGTCTGTTACCATTCTCCATTTACCAGATTTCTTTTTAATAACAAATACAGGAGAATTCCAAGGGCTGGTTGATTCTTCAATATGCTGAGCATTTAACTGCTCTTCTACTAGCTCTTCTAAATCCTGGAGTTTCTCTGTTGTTAAAGGCCATTGCTGAACCCATACAGGCTTGTCTGTTAACCATTTTAAAGGTAGAGCTGTTGGTGTCTTTGGAAGATCATCAGTTGTTGTGCCCTGTTCTTGTATAATATGGATGGCTGGTGACCACTCATTAGAACAATATCTTCTAATATTTCTCTCAGTAACATGTGCTAGTTTATGATTTGTTTCTGAGATTGGAGGGATGTTAATCTGAGTATTCCATTGTTGCAACAAGTCTCGACCCCACAGGTTCATAGTTATGTTAGCCACATATGGTTTTAATTTTCCTCTCTGTCCTTCTGGACCTATACATTCGAGCCATCTTGCATTCTGTTTCACCGGAGATAGTGTCCCAATTCCTAACAGCTGAACGTTTACCTCCTGAAGAGGCCAAGTTGGATGCCAAAATTCTGGTGCAATTATGGTAACATCCGCACCTGTGTCTACCAGACCAGACAACAAAACACCATTTATTTTTATTGGTTAATTTTGGTCTTTGTTCATTAATAGAAGTTTGCCAAAAAATTTTCTTTACGTTTTCTCCTGAATTTTCTATTCTCTGTGTTTCATCATCCTGACCAGCATGATTTATTCCAATAGGCATTTGGTTATTTAATTGCTCTGAGTAGGGGTTTCCTCTATGGCTGCAGGAAAGGTTTGAACTGGATTTGCTATGGGGGCCTGCATGAGGCCCCTCTGGGAGTTTCCCGAAGACTGAGGCAAAGGATTACCCTGTCTGTCCTTTGTTGATCTACATTCATTGGTCCAGTGTTTTCCCTTACCACACCTTCTGCATACTCCAGAAGGAAGGGGCATTCTGTTGCCATTGTTCCTTGAAGAAACATTGTTTCTAGGAATGACCTGTTTACAGTCCCTTTTCAAATGTCCTTGCTTTCCACATCTAAAACATCTAACATTCCTCAAACATTTTGAAATTGCTTCTCCTACCCACATATCATCATGCTCATCAGCCTCAACATTAACTGTATCTCGAATCCAATCTTTCAAAGGTGCAGATCTTGCCTTTAACGGCCTGATTATTCTTTTGCATGCTGCATTCACATTCTCAAAGGCCAAAGATTCAATTATTGCCTTACTAGCTTCTGAATCCAAGACCATTCTCTTTACTGCTGAAGCCAGTCTTTGTAAAAAATCTGTAAAAGATTATTTTGGGCCTTACATAACCTTTGTAAATGACTCAGATTTTTTTCCTGGTTCCTCAACGCTGTCCCATGCATTCAAGGCTGCCGTTTGGCATAAAATTAGGGTTTGGACATCATATAAACATTGTTTTTGTACTGAAGCATATTGGCCTTCTCTAATATGCTGATCCTGGCAGACTTGTATTCCTGTATCCTTCCATTGTTTTTCTATGTTTTTAGCCTCATCCTTGAACCATGTTAGAAATTGAAGTCTATGGCTGGGTTCCAGATCAGCTTGTGCAAGGTCCCGCCAGTCCTGTTATCATATGTTGACCAAGAGTTTAACATTTCTTTACATATGGGGAATGCATGCCATAAGATACTATTGCCTCCTTAAACCTTTTTAAATCCAACACTTCAATTGGAGCCCAAATATTTTGTGTAGCCATTTGATCAGGCATCTGCTGTACGGTTACAGGATAAATTAAGGGTGACTGTGTGAAAACAGGCTTTCTTTCGGTAACCTTATGATCCAAACTTGAAACAACTTCACTGTTAATTTCTTCTGTCTGAATTTTTACAGGTTTAACAAGTTTTTCTAAAGCTGTTATCCTGACACTTAAATTGACTATCTTTTTAAATATTAAAATGAAGATTAGCATAGTGATAAACTGCATAATTCCAACAATACTAATCTTCTCATATAGTTGTTCCATTGTCAGACTGCCGAAAATTTCGAACAAAACCCATTTTTCTTCTAATGTACACATAAAACCCATTTTTTTAATGTGGAAAAAAAATTCTCTTTTAAATAGTTTCCTTTAAAATATCTGATATATTATGACTTACCAAATCTGCATAGAACAGTAGAAATCTGAGGAAATTTCAAAACAGCCACCTAGTGTCCAAGGTGTAAATTCAGAGAGAGAGAGAGAGAGAGAGAGAGAGAGAGAGAGAGAGAGAGAAAGCACGCAAGAAAGCGTAGCTGGCTAAAGCTTAAATCCAGCCACGTGTTCCCTCCTGAGCGGAGTCAAGGCTTGGCTCTGGCTTCCTTAAGCTCTGACCACATGCGTTGGCTTTACAGGTGGGGCCCTGTTTGGCAGGGCAGGCTTGAGTTGTTTGTAGCACCAGCTTTAAGCAATCAGCTCACGGTTAGTCTGGCCTGAGGCCAAGCAGACCTGGGCCCGGGCTAGGAAGCTGACCGGCTGCTCAGACTAGTGAGCCGGCTGCCCAGGCTGGAAAGGGCCAGCCGCCCTTGCGGGAAACTGGACCTTCCGCCAAGCCAAGCAGTTTTTAATGGATTCTTGTCACGTTGGGCGACAGATGTAGATGTAACCAACCATCTTATTAAACAAGAAACACAGAACCAATGTAAAAGAGAAAGCCAAGAGATCAAAGCTCAGAGCTAAAATCTCACCCTTCCTCCTGCGGTGGTCCTAGCTTCCCGAAAAGAGAGCTATTTCCTGTGTGTCTGTCTTTTCATAGTATTTTGTTCTGCCTTCTCATTGGTTATAAACCCAAACACGTGACTGCCTTGTCACTGTCTGTATGTACAGCCCTCTAGGTCTTAAAGGTGTATGTCTCCAATGCTGGCTGTATCCCTGAACACACAGAGATCTATGGGATTAAAGGTGTGCACCACCACCACCACCACCACCACCACCACCACCACCATGCTCTGTCTATGGCTCTAATAGCTCTGACCCCCGGGCAACTTTATTTATTAACATACAATCAAAATCACATTTCAGTACAATTAGAATACCACCACACCAAGAGGCACAAGCACTATCCACACCAATTAGGAGAATAGGCACAGGAAAACCTATACCAGTTGGAAGAACAGACTCCATAGGCATAGGCACAACCCACACCAATTGGAAGAACAGACTTCATAGGCACAAGTAAAGCCCACACCAGCTGGAAGAACAGGATGATAGGCTGGATCTAGATACCCAAACCCCACAAACCTCATCTGAGACAACCCTACTCAACCTGACACTAGCCAGTCATGAGAACCCTTGGCCATTAAGGCCAAAAGACAATAAAGGAAACAGACAAAATCCAACACCACTTCCTGATAAAGGTCATGGAGAGATCAGAGATACAAGGAGCAAACTAAATATAATAAAGACAATTTATAGCAAGCCAACAGCTAACATCAAATTAAATGGAAACTTGTAGATGTAACCAACCGTCTTATTAAATAAGAAACACAGAACCAATGTAAAAGAGAAAGCCAAGAGGTCAGAGCTCAGAGCTAAAATCTTACCCTTCCTCCTGCATGCTCCTAGCTTCCCAAAAGAGAGCTACTTCCTGTGTGTATATCTTTTCATAGTCTATTTGTTTTGCCTTCTCATTGGTTGTAAACCCAAACATGTGACTGCCTCATTACTGCCTGTATGTAGAGCCCCCCAGGTCTTAAAGGCATATGTCTCCAATGCTGGCTGTATCCCTGAACACACAGATATCTACCTAGCTCTTCTACCAAGTGCTGGGATTAAAGGCATGTGCCACCACCACCACCACACTCTTGCTGTGGCTCTAATAGCTCTGACCCCTGGGCAACTTTATTTATTAGCATACAATCAAAATCACATTTCAGTACAATTAGAATACCACCACAGAAACTCAAAGTGATTTTACTAAAATCAGGAACAAGACAAGGCTGTCCACTCTCTCCATATCTATTCAATATAGTACTCAAAGTTCTAGCTAGAACAGTAAGATAACAAAAGGAGATCAAGGGGATACAAATTGGAAGTCAAACTTTTGCTATTTGAAGATGATATGATAGTATAGATAAGTGACCCCAAAAATGCTACCAGCGAACTCCTACAGCTGGTAAACTAAAGATAACAGAATTTTCCCAAGTTCCAGCCCTGAGAAAATTCTTCCCAGAGTCATGGGGAAGATAGTATGTCAGGTGTGGGGTATTTGAGGCAAAGGAATCTATACACACTACACTCTTTTGTCTGTTTACTTTATTACCCTATGACAAAATTCTATCTATACAGCTTCAGCTCTGTCCTCACATTCAGCTCCTCTCTGTGCCCAGTTTTCCTGTCCTCATAGTTTCAGTAAGCTCCTATGCTTTTGACCTGATCTTCAGAGATTTTTTTCCATATAAGTTTTTAATTTTTTATTTGGTTTATTTGGTAAAAATTTCCATTCTAATATAATATCTTCCCTCTGCATTAATATTCCTGTAGGAGAATGCCTAGAAGGTAAAATAACCAAAATGCAATCCAGCTTTGGATCAATACAATCCACGTGCCCTTCATGTACTTTCTTTTCTACCAAGGCCAATTCTTTCTCAGCTTCAGGTGATAATTCTGTTGGATTATTTAAGTCCTTGTCACCCTCTAAGGTTTTGAACAAATTTTTCAGTTCATCATTCTTTTACCCCAACAATAGTTCATAGATGAGAAATGTCTCCAAATAATCTTTGAAAGTCATTAAGAGTCTGTAGTCTATCTCTCCTAATTTGCACCTTTTAGGATCTAATTTTTTATAGTTCTATATTATATCCTAAATAATTAATAAATCTCCTCTTTGTATCTTTTCAGGAGCAATTTGTAATCCCCAGCAAGGTAACATTTTCTTTACTTCTTCAAACATTCTTTCTAAAGTATCTATATTTGAGTTAGCTAGTAAAATATCATCCATATAATGATAAATTATAGATTTAGGACTTTTTTACATATCACCTCCAATGGCTGTTATACAAAATATTGGCACAGAGTTGGGCTATTCAACATTCCCTATGGGAGGACTCTCCATTGAAATCTTTTAACTGGTTGAGAATTATTGTAAGTAGGCACTGTGAAAGCAAATCTTTCTCTGTCTTTTTCTTGTAAGGGTATTGAAAAGAAACAGTCTTTTAAACTGATAACTATAGGAGGCAATATTTAGGTAACAGAGTAGGCAAAGGCATCCCAGATTGTAGAGAGCCCATTGGCTGAATTACTTTGTTAATTGTTCTTACGTCTGTTACCATTCTCCATTTACCAGATTTCTTTTTAATAACAAATACAGGAAAATTCCAAGGGCCGGTTGATTCTTCAATATGCTGAGCATTTTACTGCTCTTGTACCAGCTCGTCTAAAGCCTGCAGTTTCTCTGTTGTTAAAGGCCATTGCTGAACCCATACAGGCTTGTCTGTTAACCATTTTAAAGGTAGAGCTGTTGGTGTCTTTGAAAGATCATCAGTTGTTGTTCCCTGTCCTTGTATAATCTGGATGGCTAGTGACCACTTGTTAGAATAATATCTTCTAATATTTCTTTCAGAAACATGTGTTAGTTTGTGATTTGTTTCCGAAGTTGGAGGAATGTTAATCTGAGTATTCCATTGTTGTAATAGATCACAGCCCCATAAGTTCATAGCTATGTTAGCCACTTATGGCTTTAATTTTCCTCTCTGTCCTTCTGGACCTATACATTTGAGCCATCTTGTGTGGTGGTATTGTGTTCCCCAAAATACTATGTACCTTAATAAACTTATCTGGAGTCAGAGAACAGAAAAGCCACTAGTTAGGCAGTGATAGCACACGCCTTTAATCCTAGCATTCCAGAGGCAGAAATCCATCTGGGATCTCTGTGAGTTCAAGGCCACATTGGAAATAGCCAGGCATGGTGACTCACACCTTTAATCCCAGGAAGCAAGCCTTTAATTCTAGGGAGTGATGGTAGAAAGCAGAAAGGTATATAAGGCATGAGGATCAGAAACAAGAGGCATTTTGGCTGGTTAAGCATGTGGCTGGTTAAGCTTCAGGCTTTTGAGCAGCACAGTTCAGCTGAGATTCATTCTGGATGAGAAGCTTCCAGTCTGAGGAAACAGGACCAGCTGAGGAACTGGCAAGGTGAGATAGCTGTGGCTTGTTCTGTCTCTCTGAGCTACCAGCATTGACCCCAATAACTGGCTTTGGGTTTGATTTTATTAATAAGAACCTTTAGGATTCCTGCTACAATCTTGCATTCTGTTTCACTTGAGATAATGTTCCAATCCCTAACAGCTGAACATTTACCTCCTGAAGAGGCCAATTTGGATGCCAAAATTCTGGTGCAATCATTGTCACATCTGCACCTATGTCTACTAAACCTTCCAAGAGAACATCATTTATTTGTATTGTCAATTTTGGTCTTTGTTCATTAATAGAATTTTGCCAAAAAATTGCTTTATCATTTCTTCTGAATTTTCTATTCTCTCTGCTATAGCTCTTCTATCACCCCAAGTACCCTGGTGTATTCCAATAGGCATTTGGTTATTTAATTGCTCTGAGTAGGGGTTTCTTCTGTGATGGCAGGAAAGTTCTGAACTGAGTTTGCTGGGGGGGGGGCTGCCTGAGGCCCCTCTGGGCATTTCTTGAGGACAGAGGCAACGGACTACCTAGTCTTTCCCTTGTTGATCTACATTTGTTGGTCCAATGTTTACAGTTACCACACCTTCTGCATCCAGAAGGGAGTAGCATTCTGTTGCCATTGTTCCTTTAATAAACATTCTTTCTAGGAATGCCCTGTTTACATTCCCTTTTCAAATGTCCTTGCTTTCCACACCCAAAACATTTGAAATTCCTCAAACTTTTTGAAATTGCTTCTCCTATCCACATATCTTCATGGCCATGAGACTCACCATTAATTGTGTCTCTGATCCAATCCTCCAAGGGTTCAGATCTTACCTTTAATGTATTCTTTTGCATGCTGGATTCATGTTATCAAAAGCCAAAGATTCAATTATTATCTGTCTAGCTTCTGAATCTGGAACCATTCTATTTACTGCTGAAGACAGCCTTTGTAATAAATCCATGAAGGATTCTTTTGGGCCCTATACAACTTTCTTGAATGATTCAATTCTCTTTCCTGCTTCCTCAGTTCTGTCCCATGCATTCATGGCTGCCATGTGGCATAGAATTAAGTTTTGGTTATCATATAAACTTTGTCTTTGTATTTCAGCATATTGGCCTTCTCCAAAAAGCTGATCCTGGTAAATGTCCACACCTCTAGCTCTCCATTGACTTTCTATCATCTTAGCCTCGTATCTATACCAAGTTCACCATTTCAATTGTGCTCTAGGTTCCAGGACAGCTGTTATTAATTCTTTACTGTCCTGAGGAATAATCCTATTACAAGTTGACCACGAGTTTAACATTTGCTTTACAAATGGAGAATGCATGCCATAGGATACTATAGCTTCCTTAAATCTCCTCAAACCTAACATTTCAACTGGAGTTCAATAGTTTGTACACCCCCTTAAGCAGGTAGTTCCTATATGGCTACTGGATAAAATTAAGTTTGATTGTTTGAAAATGGGCTCTCTCTCTCTAACCTTATAATTCACTTCTGAAATAATTTCACCTTTAAATTCTTCTGTTTGGGTCTGAATTTCTCTATAATTCATTTTTATAGTTTTTTTCTAAAACTTTTGTCTTGGCACTTAAATTAACCAACTTTTTAATGCTAAAACAAGGATAATTAAGCAAATAATATGCATAATTGATGTTACATACATCCCACCAACATTAATTATCCTCTCATTTAATTGTTCCATTTTCAGACTTCCTAATGTGTTATCAAACAAAAACCAATTTTCTTCCATTATAAAGATATTTCCCATTTTCTAATGCAGGAAAATTTTTCTTCTATTTTAACTGGATTCTCCCTTTAAAATATCTGATATCTTAATTGACTTACCAAGTATGCATAGAATAGAAGTCTAAGGAAATTTCAAAGTAGCTACCTATTGTGGTTGCAGTCTGAGATTGGAATTGAGAGAGAGAGAGAGAGAGAGAGAGAGAGAGAGAGAGAGAGAGAGAGAGAGCCTACTACCTACCAGGAGAAGGAAAAAAAGCTAAAAGCTAAAGTCCAGCCATGTGCTCCGGCCTGAACTGTTTTGGGCCTGAGCCAGAGGTCTGCAAACCCACAAGCAGTCTAGTGGCTTGTAGCTCAGGCCCCTTTAAGCTTCAGTCATGTGAGTTGGAGATCTAGCCACAAGTAGCTTCAGCTGCATGTAGCTAGACCACTTGTAGCTACAGTTGAGTTCAGCTCTGGCTGCATATAGTCTGGATCCCTTGTAGCTCCATCCGGCCTGGGAGCCTTTAAACTCCAGCTGAGCAGGGACCTGTAACCCCTGGCCTGTAAGCCACCTTTTTTTTTTTTTTAAAGAATTCTTGTCACGTTGGGCACCAATTGTAGATGAATTTCTAAACAGTCCTCTTAAATAAGAAGCACAGAACCAATTTAGAGAGGTGCAAGCCGTAGAGATCAGAGCAATAGCCACCAACTAACCTTAGCTTACCACCTGGCTGTAGCTTCCCAAGAGAGCCTCTTCCTGTCTAACCTGTGCCTTTATTGCCTTCCTGTTCTGCCTTCTCATTGGCTCTAAGCCCAGCCACATCACTTCCTCATTACTGCCTGTCTATACAGACCTCCAGGTCTCTATGTTTGGTACTGGGATTAAAGGCGTGTGTCATCACACTTGGCTGTGTCCTTGAACACACAGTGCCATGTAATAGGATTAAAGGTGTGTGCTACCACTGCCTGACTTCTGTTTATGGCTAACTATGACCTCTGATCTCCAGGAAAACTTTATCTATTAACATACAAATAAAATATCACATTTCAGCACAAATAAAATATCACCACACTACCTCTTATCTATATCCTTTTTTTTTCAAACAAGAACCTTAAATCTAATCTCCTTTGTTTAGCCCTTTTCCTGACCATTAACAACAACCACTTATAACCAACCCTCTTAAACAATGACAACTATCCCAAACCTGAAACCCAATGAAAGACCAAAAACCACCTGCCCCACCCCACCTCTTGGGAATGTGGGTGTCTTGTTCTTAAAATTATGTCCTGCTTTCTGGGAGCAAAGACATCTTTAGGGGATCCTGAAAAAAAAAATTGTGTTAATTGTCAAGTCCTGAGAGTTAGTTGTATCATTTGTCCAGTATCTGCATAATGGGAAAGTGCAGGGCTTGTCTCAAGTCCTTGATTGAGTGGTCTGTGAATCTGGATCATCTCAGCTAGCCATCTCAAAATTGTCCTGAGCATTTATAGTCCAAAGTCTATCTTTCTGTGGTGTTAATCAGCTTAACGGCTTTATCATAGTTCATGTGGAATTGTCATTGTGGGATCCCATCATCTTTTTGAAGATTTTGAAGTTGCTGTTAGGCATGGTCATGGGTCCTTGCAGATTTTTTTTCTGCCTCTTCTGTAGTTTGGAGTAATCACAGTCTGATAAATGTCTGTCTCTCAGAACCATGAATGGTCTTCCCTAGAATAGAATATCTTCATAGCAACTTTTTTCCCCATTATTTGTCTCGCCAAACTTCTCCAAACTGATCTTTGCCAATGCTTTCTTGTAACATGATTGTACTGGCAATTCTTCTCTGAACAAGCAGTGGTAAACCCTTCATCTCCAGTAGCAGCACTGCCGCCACCACCAACATAATGAGAAGCAGCTGGCAATGCAGAGCCACCTCCATGCTACTGTTTGTGGTCTGGCCCGACCCCAGCTGCAGCTTCTCCTCAGCAAGCCTCTTAAATTGGCTTCAAACTCGGGATCCTCCTGCCTCTACCTCCTTCAGCAAATCCTACCTTGTGTGCCACCACAACTGGCCTCATGCAGCTTGGGCCTGAGCTGGGGAGTGCAAGGCCACAGGCAAGTGACTTTTTTGTGGATTTATACCCAACAAGTTGAGCACCAGATGTAACATGAATCGCTAAAGATCTTATTAATAAAAACAAACCTGGAGCTAGGTATTGAGGAGAACACTGAAGGATCAGAAACAGAACAAGCCACAGCTAGCCTCACCTTGCCAACTTCTCAACCGGAGTTTTTCTTTGATGAGTATGTAATATCCTTCCCCATCTCTTTTGATTGATTTTGGTTTGAAGTCTACTTTGTTAGATATTAGAATATTTACACCAGCTTGCTTCTTAGGTCCATTTGCTTGGAATATCTTTTTCCAACCCTTTACCCTGAGTTAATATCTATCCTTGATGTTTAGGTGTGTTTCTTATATATAACAGAAGGATGGATCCTGTTTTCACATCCATTCTGTTAGTCTGTGTCTTTGTATTGGGTAATTGAAGCTACTGATATTGAGAGGTATCAATGAGAAATGATTGTTAATTCCTGTTATTTGTTGATGTTGGTATTGTTGGTGTTGTTGGTGATGTATTGTAGTAGAACAGGCCCATAGGGTCGAGGAATTTGACTCAAACCAATTGCCAAGAAAAGCACATAGCATACTTCCTTATGAGCCAACATGCAGTCTGCCTGAGGGCCTAGCAACAGGTGCTGTTAGAGTTCATGATCATGCCCAGCCAATGAGGGACAAGTGTGCCATGCCACCAGATTGCATCACAGACTGGGGTGCTGGGAGGAGGGTATATAAAGCCTTTTCCATTATTGAATAAATGAGTCTGCTGTTTGCCTTCAACTGACTCCCAGTATCTGTGTCATTGATGCCTTCTCCCCTTCTCCCCTGAGGGAGCCATTAGGATCCAGCAACAGTGTATGTGTGTGTGTTTCCCCTCTTTTGGTGTTGCTGGTATTGGTTTCTGTTTCCTATCTGGATCTTCAGAGAGTGTGTTGGCTGTGTGTTGCCTGTTTTTCTGGCCTGCTCAGGGGGTGTGTTCATGGGTAATACTTGCTGGTGTTGGAGTTTGGGGAAAGGGGAGGCCAGGGGGAGATAGTCTGTTGCAGAACTAGGGGCAACCCTGAGGATTGAGTCTATGGTAACAGAGGGAGTGGAGAAGGTCTGCAGGCAGCCTACCTGGTCTTCTTAGGTGTTGCTTGGAAAAGCCATTCTGAACAAGACCCTAATAACACTGGCATTAAGATTAACCAAAAAGCTTCTGTACATCAAGAGACACCACAATTTGAGCAAAGGAGCAGCCTACAGAATGGGAAAAATCTTTATCAATTATATATCTGACAGAGGGTTATTATCTAGAATATACAAAGAACTAAAAAAACCTGGACATCAAGAAAACAAAAATACAATTTAAAATAGGATATAAAACTAAACAGAGAGTTCACAGAAGATGAAATAAAAATGTCTTAAGAAACAATTTTAAAATTGTTCAACACCGTTAGCCATTAGGAGAATGAAAATTAAAATTCCTTTGTAATTTCATGTTACCTCAATCAGAATGGCCAAGATTAATAAAAACAAATTACAGCAGATGTTGGTGAGGTTTTAGGGAAAGGGGAACACATATTCATTGCTTGTGGGTTTTAAAACCAGTAAAGCTACTATGGACATCAGTGTGGAGGATTCTCAAAAAATCAAAATAGATCTGCCACAAGATTCAGGTATACTATTATTGGGCATGTACCTAAAAGATTTTACATCTTCCTACAAAAATACTTGTTCATTCGTGTCCATTGCTCCTCTATTCATAATAGTCAGAAATTGTAAAGGGCTTAGATGCCTAAAAAGTGATGAATGAAAATGGAAGTGTGATACATTTACACAATGGAATATTATTCGTCTGTTAAGAAAAATTAAATTTGCAAGTAAATGAATGAAACTAGAAACAATCATTTTGAGTAAAGTAACCCAGAGCTATAAAGACATATTTTTCTCTTCTCTGTGCATATTAGCTTTTAATCTATAAATATGTGTGTTTCATTTAGAATATCCACAGAGTTTATTAGGTCATAAAGGACCAGAGTTAAAGAGGGAATCTTCAAAGGAAGGGGAAATAGAATATAGTGTTATAAAGAGATAAAAGGGAAACTAGATTATGAGGATTAAATGGGGAGAAGGATGGGAAGACATAGTAAAAGAGGGAATATGGAGAGTGATAACTAACACTACTGGCCTTTTAAAAACCCACATGTTTGTTAACTTACTACTTTAGACTCTTTCTAAAATATATAAAAGGAATGTAAATGAAGTTACCATTTGGTGCAGACAATATCCCAACTGAACATCATCTGCTACAAGTAAAACTCCCAGCATAAGAACAACTTCTTTTTGAGTTGTTGGCCTTAGAGGTTCCCTAGACTCCCTCCAAAATTACAATCTATTAATAGTGGCATTGTTTGCCCTCTACAACCTGAAGGTAAGGCCCAATTGCTAAAGACACCACTTACTTACATTATTGAATATGGAGAAATAAAGCTTGCGCCCAACTAGAAGCTTTACCCCTCCTGACTAGTAGCCATAGTGCTAGAAGGTCCTTTGCACACTACCAGAAGAGAAAATTAACCACCACTCTCTGTAGGTAGAAGTTTCTCTCCTGTCTGCCTGTTCCCAAATACCCAGCAGCCACTTCCCAAATAATTGACTTGGGGGCTTAATATTAAATTATAAATTTCAGAGTTCTTGTTCTAAAAAGAAAAAAAATGGAGATATAGAACTGATAAAAGAGTAGATTATTGACTCTACTTTTAAAAAAGCAACTACTTGTTTTAAATATTTTACATTGATGTGGATCTTTGTATATTGATACAAAGTTGAGATTATTTTTTAGAACATACTGTACACACATTTCTAATCTTGTTCAAGGTATTGTACCTCTTCAGCTAATTTAACAATGTAATGCAAATTGCTAGTCCTTGAAAGTAATTATTACTAACTAATTAGGATACAAAGAAATGCAGGTTAACAATTAGTCACCTATTACAATTGAACTTGTAGTCATATTAGGTATGTTTTCAAGGACAAACAGATATATTTTAGCTATACAAGTCATCTTCAAACACTTCAGAGATCTATAAAATATGGCATTTAAGGTGTTTAAATAGCATAGGCTTTTTTATGACAATGAGACATGTCTGCTCCTGGCAGCACCAATCTACTTCAGAGAAGATGATGGGCATTAAAGAAACTCCATATGGAGTTTACTTTCTTTGTGGCAAAAGTTAGTCACTGGGCAAGAAAATGCCCTTGCCTTGACTGCTGACAATATGCTGTTCAAATGGGACAAGCAGGACACAAAAGAAAGGACTGCTGAACTTTGCCAGGACATGGTAGGACAGCCCTTCAGATAATCCTACTTCACAGATAAGTCTGTCAGATATTCTAGGCCAGTAGCCTGAAGATGGGTGCCCCAACATTACAGAGGAGCCTTGTGTGACCGAACAGGCAGTCAGTTGTTTTTGTCATTTCTCACATTTTTTGAAGTCACTTGCTTGCACATCCTGCTTGCTCAGTAAATATTATTTCCTTCTCAAATCTCTGAGGGAGTGGAAGACTAGATAGTTATATAGTTATAGTTTTCTTTGTTTATGAGACTCAGAAAAGAAACTCACTAAGAGGTGTAAAATGTATAAGGTTGAGAGACACCAAAAGATAGTAAAGTAGATGGTGATGCAAGTTAAGATAGAAAGCAAATTAGGTAAAAGACTTTGGACTCAAAGAGAGGATAGATAATGGAGTATTTTCTCTGAATTTGTCAAATGCAAATGGCCTAGACATTGTTGATATATTTATTGCCTCTATATATTGCATATAGTTATTGTATTTTATATATAGTTTTTTCTTATATTAGTTATAATAAGATGGAGACAGGGAGTGATATGGTTTGGTGGAGAGGGGAATATAAGGTGAGAGGAGACAGGAGCTCACTCTCTTTCAAGCTGAGGAGTTGGCCAAGTAAGAGGTGGTGACTGTGGCTTCTGGATTTGTCTCTCTGATCTTTCAACATTTACTCCTATATCCACCTCTGGGTATTTTATTAAGACCAACTAGGATTAGTACAACATCCTCACTCTGCTATGAAGCACTCTACCTACAACAAAGACTTCCCTGCAAGGTATACTGGTGTGATAGTGACACAAATGTTAAGGGAGTAACCAGCCACTTTTTAAAATTGAATTTGAGCACTGACTGGACTAAGAGGAGAGTCTTTGTGCTCATAGCCAAACACCCCAGTCTCTAGACTTTGGGCCCAGGGGAACAACCCTGTACCCCCACACCACCTACCATTGCAGTACCAGTTTAAGGCCAGTAGGCAGGTCACCTGCAGACAAGTCAGAATACTACCATCCCCCACCAGACCCTGTAACCTTCAAACCCCACCTCCCACAAACCTTACCCTCCCTCAGAAACTGCAACTGCTCCCTGAGACAGAGCCCCCCAGCACCGATTGGAGTAAGAGCTGCTCCCTGAGACACAGAGTCCATCCAGCACTGATTAGACCAAGATCCCTAATTAGACCAAGAGCTCCCGTTGGACCAAAAGTATCAAGTGGACCAAGAGAGGCTCCCTCAGACACAGAACCACTTGCACAGAGTGGAGAAAGAGATGGAAAGATGCCAGTGCAAAAATACAGTCAACAACATAAAGACAAATATGGATCCATCAGAACCTACTGGCTCTACATCAGCAAGACCTGATCATCCCAGCACAAAAGAAACAGAAGAAATTGACCTTAAAAAATACTTTAAGGAGATGACAGAAGCCTTTAAAGAGGAAATGAAAATTCCCTTAAAGAAATTGAGGAAAAGACAAACAAAAAAATGAACAAAATCAATAAATCCCTTAAAGAATGCCAAGAAAACCATGAAAAAGCAATTAAACAGGTGAAGGAAACAGTTCAAGATTTGAAAACTGAAATCAAGACAATAAAGAAGACACAAAATGAGGGAATGCTGCAAATGGAAAAGCTGAGTAAATGAACAGGAACTACAATTGCAAGCATAACCAACAGAATGCAAGAGATGGAAGAGAGAAACTCTGGCATTGAAGATACAATAGAGGAAATAGATTCGTCAGTCAAAGAAAACACACAAAAGTCATAATACAAAATGTCCAGGAGGTTTGGGACACCATGAAAAGACCAAGCCTAAGAATAATAAGGATAGAAGAAGAAGAATACCTACTCAAAGGCACAGAAAATATATTAAACAAAATCATAGAAGAAAACTTTTTGAACATAAAGAAGGAAATGCCTATAAAGATACAAGAAGCTTACAGAACAAAAAATAGACTGGATCCCCCCCCCCAAAAAAAAGTCCCCTTGCCACATAATAATCAAACCACTAAACATACAGAATAAAGAAAAAATATTAGGAGCTGCAAAAAAAAAAAAAAAAAAAAAAGACCAAGTAACATAAAAGCAGACTCATCAGAATAACACCTGATTTTTGTTTGTTTGTTTTTGTGGGGTTTTTTTGTTTTAATTTTATTTTACAATACCATTCAGTTCTACATATCAGCCATGGGTTCTCCTGTTCTCCCCCCTCCCACCCCCTCCCCTTTACCCCCAGCCTATCCCCCATTCCCACCTCTTCCAGGGCAACTCCTCTCCCGAGGACTGCGATCAACGTGATAGACTCAGTCCAGGCAGGTCCAGTCCCTTCCTCACAGACTGAGCCAAGTGTCCCTGCATAAGCTCCAAGTTTCAAACAGCCAACTCATGCAATGAGCACAGGACTTGGTCCCACTGCCTAGTTGCCTCCCAAACTGATCAAGCCAATCAACTGTCTCACCTATTCAGAGGGCCTGATCCAGTTGGGGGCCCCTCAGCCTTTGGTTCATAGTTCATGTGTTTCCATTCATTTGGCTATTTTTTTCAATAATTGAGTAAAACCAAAATTTATTATAAGCCACAGTCGTCCTAGGGACCTCCATGCTATATATATAGCCTCCATGGTTCTATGGGTTGTGGTATGATTGTTCTTTATTTTATATCTAGAATCCACTTATGAGTGAGTACATACCATGACTGTCTTTCTGGGTTTGGGTTACCTCACTCAGGATGATTTTTTCTAGTTGCATCCAGTTGCCTGCAAATTTCATGCTTTCATTGTTTTTCTCTGCTGAGTAGTACTCCATTGTGTATATGTACCACATTTTTTTCATCCATTCTTCCGTTGACGGGCATCTAGGTTGTTTCCAGGTTCTGGCTATTACAAATAGTGCTGCTATGAACATAGCTGAGCATGTATCTTTATGGTATGAATCAGCATTCCTTGGGTATATGCCCAAGAGTGGGATGGCTGGGTCTTGAGGTAGTTCGATTCCTGATTTTCTGAGAAACAGCCATACTGATTTCCACAGTGGTTGTACAAGTTTACAGTCCCACCAATAGTGGAGGAGTGTTCCCTTTGCTCCACATCCTCTCCAACATTGGCTGTCATTGAACACCTGTCTTTGTAGTGGAGACTCTAGAAGCCAGAAATTCCTAGACAGACATTATGCAGACACTAAGAGACCATGAATGCCAACAAACACTATTATACCCAGCAAAACTCTCAATCACCATAGAGTAAACAAAATACTCCATGATAAAACCAGATTTAAACAATACCTATTCATAAATCAAGCCTTACAGAAAGTACTAGAAGGAAAAATCCAACCTAAGGATATTAGATGCAACCATTAAAACACAGGCAATAGATAATCCCAAACCAACAAATACAAAAGAAGGGAAACACACAACGCCACCACCAAAAAATAACAGGAATTAACAGTCACTGGTCATTAATATCCATAATATCAATGGTCTTAATTCACCTATAAAAAGACACAGGATAACCGAATGGATATGAAAACAGGATCCATCCTTCTGCTGCATACAAGAAACACACTTCAGCTTCAAAGACAGACACTTCCTCAGAGTAAAAGGCTGGGAAAAGACTTTCCAATCAAATGAAATTAAGAAGCAAGCTGGTGTAGTTATCCTAATATCTAATAAAATAGACTTCAAACTAAAATCAATCAAAAGAGATCAGGAAGGACATTACATATTTCTCACAGGGAAAATCCACCAAGACGAAATCTCAATTCTGAACATTTATTCCCCAAATACAAGGGCACCCACATTAAACATACTAAAACTTAAATTGCACATCAAACACCATACACTAGTAGTGGGAGATTTCAACACTCCGATCTCACCAATGGACAGTTCTGCCAGACAGAAACTTAACAGAGAAATAAGGGAAGTAACAGACATTATGACTCAAATGGACTTAATAGATATCTACAGAATAAACAAAAAAGAATATACATTCTTCTCAGAAACCCATGGAACCTCCTCTAAAATTGACCACATATTTGGTCACAAAGCAAATCTCAACAGATAAAAAACACTGAAATAACCTGTATCTTATTGGACCACCATGGTTTAAAGTTAGATTGCAACAACAACAAAAATTACAGAAAGCCTACTATCTCACGGAAACTGAATAATGTTCAAATGAATCATCATTGAATCAAGGAAGAAATAAAGGAAAAAATTAAAGAATTCCTAGAATTGAATGTACAATATACCCAAACATATGGGACACTATAAAAGCAGTGCTAAAAGGAAATTTCATAGCACTAAACACAAACATAAAGAAGTTGGAGAAGTCTCACACTAGTGACTTCACAGCACACCAGAAAGCTCTAGAACAAAAAGAAGCAAATTCACCCAGGAGGAATAGATGGCAGGAAATAATCGAATTGAGGGCTGAAATCAATAAAATAGAAAAAAGGAGAACAATACAAAGAATCAATAAAACCAAGGGTTGGTTCTTTGATAAAATCAACAAGATGGACAAGCCCTTTTCCAAGTTAACCAAAAGGCAGAGAGAGAGCATCCAAATTAACAAAATCAGAAATGAAAAGGGAGCCGGGCGTTGGTGGCGCACGCCTTTAATCCCAGCACTCGGGAGGCAGAGCCAGGCGGATCTCTGTGAGTTCGAGGCCAGCCTGGGCTACCAGTGAGCTCCAGGAAAGGCACAAAGCTACAAAGAGAAACCCTGTCTCGAAAAACCAAAAAAAAAAAAAAAAAAGAAATGAAAAGGGAGACATAACAACAGACAATGAGGAAATCCAAAGAATCATCAGATCATACTTCAAAAACCTGTATTCCACAAAATTGGGAAATCTGAAAGAAACAGACAATTTTCTGGATAGTTACCACATACCAAAGTTTAAAAAAAAGACCAGATAAACTATTTAAATAGACCAATAACCCCTAAGGAAATAGAAAAAGTCATTAAAAGTGTCCCAACCAATAAAGCCCAACACCAGATGGTTTCAGCACATAATTCTACCAGAATTTCAAAGAAGAACTAATACCAATACTCTTCAAATTGTTCCACACAATAGAAACAGAAGGAACATTACCAAACTCTTTTTATGAGGCTACAGTTACCCTGATACCCAAACCACACAAAGATGCAACAAAGAAAGAAAATTACAGACCAATCTTCCTCATGAACATTGATGCAAAAATAATCAATAAAATATTGCAAACCAAATCTAAGAACACATCAAAAAATTATCCACCATGATCAAGTAGGCATCATCCCAGAGATGCAAGGATGGTTCAACATATGAAAATCTATCAATATAATACACCATACAAACAAACTGAAAAAAATCCATGTGATCATCTCATTAGATGCTGAAAAAGCCTTTGACAAAATCCAACAACCCTTCATGACAAAGGTTCTAGATAGATCAGGAATACAAAGAACATACCTAAACATAATAAAGGCAATTTAGAGCAAGCTGAGATTCAACATTAAATTAAATGGAGAGAAACTCAAAGTGATTCCACTAAAATCAGGAACAAGACAAGGCTGTCCACTCTCTCCTTATTTATTCAATATAGCACTTAAAGTTCCAGCTAGAGCAATAAGACAATAAAAAAGAGATAAAGTGGATAGAAATTTGAAAGAAAGAAGTCAAATGTTAGCTATTTGCAGATGATATGATTGTATACATAAGTGGCCCCAAAATTTCTGCCATGGAACTCCTACAACTCATAAACTCCTTCAGCAATGTGGCAGGATACAAGATTAACTAAAAAAAAAGCAGCCCTCCTATTTTCAAATGAAAAAATAGGCTGAGAAAGAAATCAGAGAAACATCAAACTTTACAATAGCCACAAGTAATATACAACACCTTGTGGTAACTCTAACTAAGCAAGTTAAAGGCCTGTATGATAAGTCTCCAAGGAAAGAAATTGAAGAAGATATCAGAAAATGGAAAGATCTCTCATGCTCATGGACAGGTAGAATTAACATAGTAAAATGGCAATCTTACCAAAAGCAATCCATAGATTCAATGCAATCCCCATCAAAATACGAACACAGTTCTTCACAGACTTGGAAAGAACAATACTTAACTTCATATGGAAAAACAAAAAACCCAGAATAGCTAAAACAATCCTGTACAATAAAGCAACTTCTTGAGGCATCACCATCCCTGACTTCAAGCTCTACTATAGAGCTATTGTAACAAAAACAGCTTGGTACCGGCATAAAATCCAACATGTGCACAAATGGAATCAAAATGAAGACCTGACATTAATCTGCATACTTATGAATACCTGGTTTTTGACAGAGAAGCCAAAACTGTACAATGGAGAAAAGAAAGCATCTTCAACATATGCTGTTGGCATAACTGGATGTCAACATGTAGAAGATTGCAAATAGATCCATATCTGTCATCATGTACAAAACTCAAGCCAAAGTGGATCAAAGACATCAACATAAATCCAGTTATACTGAACCTGATAGAAGAGAAAATAGGAAGTAGCCTTGAACGAATTGGCACAGGAGACCACTTCCTAAATATAACACCAGTAGCACAGACACTGAGAGCTACAATTAATAAATGGGACCTCCTGAAACTGAGAAGCTTTTGTAGGGCAAAACAACAGTTAATAAGACAAAAAGACTGCCTACAGAATGGGGAAAGATCTTCACCAACCCCTCATCTGAAAGAGGGCTGATGCTGTGGGACGGTCTGTATGTCAAATCTGTTGCTCTGATTGGTCAATAAATAAAACACTGATTGGCCAGTGGCCAGGCAGGAAGTAGGTGGGACAAGGAGAGAGGAGAATTCTGGGAAGCAGAAGGCTAAGGCAGAGACACTGCCAGCTGCCGCCATGATCAGCAGCATGTGAAGACGCCAGTAAGCCACCAGCCACGTGGCAAGGTATAGATTTATGGAAATGGATTAATTTAAGCTATAAGAACAGTTAGCAAGAAGCCTGCCACGGCCATACAGTTTGTATGCAATATAAGTCTCTTTGTTTACTTGGTTGGGTCTGAGCGGCTGTGGGACTGGCAGGTGACAAAGATTTGTCCTGACTGTGGGCAAGGCAGGAAAACTCTAGCTACAGGCTGATCTACAAAATATATAAATAATTCAAAAAACTAGACATCAAAATACCAAACAATCCAATTAAAAAGTGGGCTACAGAGCTAAACAGAGAATTCTCAACAGAAGAATAACAAATGGCTGAAAGACATTTAAGGAATTGCTCCACATCCTTAGTCATCAGGGAGATGTAAATCAAAAGATCTTTGAGATACCATATTACACCTGTCAGAATGGCTAAGATCAAAAACACAGAAGTCAGCTTATGTTGGAGAGGATGTGGAGCAGGTGGAACACTCCTCTACTGTTGGTGGGAGTGCAAACTTGTACAGCCACTCTGGAAATCAGTATTGTGGTTTCTCAGAAAATTGGGAATCAATCTCCCCCAAGATCCAGCTATACCACTCCTGGGCATATACCCAAGAAATGCTCAATCATACCACAACGACACATGTTCAACTATATTCATAGCAGCATTATCCATAATAGCTAGAACCTGGAAACAACCTGGATGCCCTCAACTGAAAAATGGATAAAGAAAATGTGGCACATATACACAATGGAGTAATACTCATCAGTTAAAAAAAAACAATGATATCATGAAAATTACAGGCAAATGGCTGGAAATAGAAAATATCATCTTGAGTGAGGTAACCCAGACTCAGAAGGAAAATATTGTGTGTACTCACTCATAAGTAGATACTAGATGTAAAGCAAAGAATAGCCAGACAATAGCCCAAAACTCTGGAGAAGCTAACTAACAGGGAGGACCCTAAGAGGGAAACATGTAGCCCAGCACAGGACAAATAGATGAGATCTACATGAGAAAACTGGGGGGTGAGGGGGTAAATGGAGGGCAAGGAATGGGGAATGAGAACATAAGGAAATGGGAGGTTCGAGCTAGAACAGGGACAGAGTGGAAGAGCAAGGAAAGAGATACCATGATAAATGAAGACATCATGGGAATAAGGAGAAACAGAGTGCTAGGGAAGTTCCCAGGAATCCATAAGGATGACCCCACCTTGGACTACTGGCAATATTTGAAAGGGTGTCTCAACTGGTCTACTCTGGTAACCAGATTAATGAATACCCTAACTGTCACCATAGGGCCTTCATCCAGTTACTGATGGAAGCAGATTCAGAGATCCATGGCCGGGTGCCAGGCTGAGCTCCAGGGCTTCAATTGATGAGAGAGAGAGAGGAGTGATTCTATAAGCAAGGGACATTGAGATCATGATTGGAAAATGTACAGAGACAGCCAGCCAAACTAGTGGAAATGCATGAACTTTGGACCAATAGCTGTGGAGCCCCCACGGGACTGGACTAGCCCTCTGGATACATGAGACAGTTGTTTAGCTTGAACTGTTTGAGGGGGCCCCCAGGCAGTGAGATCAGGATCTGTTCCTGATGCATGAGTGGGCTTTTTGGTGCCTAGTGCCTAAGGTGTGACACCTTGCACAGCCTTGGTGCAGGGGTAGGGGCTTGGACCTGCCTCAACTGAATGTACCAGGCTCTGCTGACTCCCCATGGGAGACCTTGACTTGGAGCAGGTGGGATGGATGGGAGGAGGGTTTGGGGGGAAGGCTGGGGGTGGGAAGAAAGTGGGGGAATCTGTGGTTGGTATGTAAAATGAATTGAAGATTTCTTAATAATAAAAAAATGAAAAAAGAATAAAACAAATAAAATTGAATTTTATGGACCACTCCGTGTGATGGAACGCACATCTTTCACTGAAGACTATATAGATTATGGGCCTTAGAGAAAAACCTGATACTGTTATTCTGCTAAGGAAATAGTAATAATCTGGCTTCTAATGACATATTGCTTTACATGTAGACCAGTCATCACTCAACCCACACCTGAGAACTTTTTCTTGCAATAAATGGTAATTAACACAGAGACCCACAAATGGCCAACATGCAATGAGAAACCTTGGAGAACTCAATCCTAAGTGGGATGTCTTATCAAACCCTTCATTTGAAGGTTCAGGCATCTACTCAGAAGAAGAGGTAGAAAGACTGTAAGAACCAGAAGTAATGGATGACTTTAAGGAAATAGCATCTTTCAGACACAATAGGGCTGGTGCATATATGAACTCACAGAGACTATGACAGTACACACAAAACCTGCACAAGTTCAAACTAGACAAAAATAGCCAGATGGAGAAGGGGAACTGGGCTCAAAGTCCCATCCCTAACCAAGAAGCTGTTTATAATTTATACCTAATGGGAAAGGGAAAATTTATTTTTCTGTGGTGGAGTGGCACTGGGTATATCAGCTACACTCCAGGGCAGGCTCATACTCAGGAGTGGTTGACCAACAGAAAACAAACTCCATGTATTTTGTGTGTGCCTATTTTTGATAGGATTTGGTGTTTGTTGTCTTTTCAGTCTTGGTTTTATTGGAGTTTGAGAGATTGGGAGGTTTTTGAGAGAAGTAACACAAAGTTGAGTGGATATGGGGAGGTGGGGGAAGATCTTGGGGGAGGGGAAAGAATACAATTGAAATATATTGTATTAAAAATATAAAATAATAAAAAAAACTACAGCAGAAGTCCCACTATGCCTTACACCAAAAATTCTAAATAGATAAAGCACATGTAAAATTAAACAATAAAGGTTCCTAGAGGAAAATATCATAGAAGATACTTATGGTTAAACAAGGTAAGACTATGAAGTTTTTTAAATCTTCAATATGCAGATCAGGAAAACAGGCTGTATAGAAATAGATAATAATAAATTTTATGTAAATTAAATTTTTTTTATTAAGAAAAAATTTTATTCATTTTACATACCAATCAAAGATCCCCCTCTTCCCTCCTCCTGCCCCTCCAGCCTCCCCTTACCAACCCACCTCCCATTACCTCCTATAAAAAGGTAAGGCCTCCCATGGAGAGTTACATTTAGAAGAGGCAAGTCCAAGCCTCTCCCCCTGCTCAAAGCTGTGTAAGGTGTCCCATCATAGGCAGTGGGCTCCAAAAAACCTGCTCATGCACCAGGGATGGATTCTGATCCTACACCAGGAGGCCCCTTTAAGCAGATCAAGCTACACAACTGTCTCACTATGCAGAGAGCCCAGCCCAGTCACATGAAGGTTCCACAGCTGTTGATTCAAATTTCACGAGTTCCCACCAGTTTGGTTTTTTCATCTCCTCAGGTTTCCCCATCACACTCTTGATGTACATGCTCATAGAATCCCTCTTCTCCCTCTTTGACTGGATTCCTGGAGCTCCGCCTGGTGTTTGGCTGTGGATCTCTGCATCTGCTTCCATTAGTCACTGGAGAAAAGCTCTGTGATGACAGGATATTCACCAATCTGGTCACTGGGGTAAGCCAGTTCAGTTCAGGCACCCTCTCCACTATTTCTAGTAGTCCAAGCTGGGGTCATCCTTGTGGATTCCTGAGAACTTCCCTAGTACCCGGTTTCTCTCTATCCCCATGATATCTCCCTCTATCAGGAAATAGATGAGATCTCCATGAGTAAACTGGGCATGAGGGGTGGGCAATGGAGGGTAGGGGATAGGGGATGAGAACATAAGGAAACAGGATGGTCGAGCTGGAACAGGCATGGAGTGGGAAAGCAATGAAAGAGATACCATGATAGAGTAAGTTTAAATTTTAAATAACATTATTTTTATTTATTTAGCCGCTGTACAGTTTCATTCATGTGTATAATATTTTCCTTATTGATCTGGAAAAAATAACCTTAATAGAAAAATGGAAAAATGAAGTAAAACTGGTTGTAAAAGTGTTCATACAATCCATTGAAATTGTATCAATAAAGAAAGATAATTGGTGCTCTTGCTTGAATGACAAAAAAATAAAAATAAAAGTTATGCTGTAAAAAAAAGAAAAATGGAAAAATGTTATGAACAAATAACTCACACAAAAAATAAATGAAATGGTTACTAGAAATATTGAAAGAATCTTTTCAAGAAGAAAATTAGAAAGGATCTATAAGAAAATGTACTTTTTACTTAAATCTCAAAAGTGAGACAAGTTATATGCTCATGCTTCTTGCTAAAATACACAGTAGGAAAATTGTTATATAAATTATGGTAGTATAAGATCACATTTGAAAATTTTATATTATCTCATTTATTGTCTCTATCAGAATCCAGGAGATTAAGCACTTCCAATTTCTCAATAGGCACTTAATACATGCTTGTGCAACAAGAAAATGAGTACATTGAGGACTTTCTTTATCTTACTAGGCTGGAAGTGATGGGGAAAGTATCAGAAATTGTCCCTTTTGCCAATGCCTTTTTATGATACTCTGGCTTAAAGGAGTTAAATTTAATGTGACTACTATTGACATGACCAGGTAAGATAAATCAGGATATATTGGATTCTGGTGCTTGATATTGATAGACAACAATATAATGTTGGTATTTGATAGTATTTGATAGAGATCTAACTCTTTTTATTCTCAATGATCATAGAAAATCTGAAGAACTGAAGAACTTAGCCCCAGGTATCAATCCTCCATTCTTGGTATATAATAAGGAGTTGAAAACAGACTTCATTAAAAATGAGGAATTTCTAGAGCAGACACTGGCTCCTCCAAGGTACAACATGTTTTGGATATTATTATGCTTATGATAATTTTTGGTCTATTTATTCCAGATTGATTTTTCTCATCTTTAAAATTACACTTATTGATTGATTAATTGATGTGTATGTGTGTGTGTGCATGTTTTTGTGCACATGTACATGCATGCCATAGCACATGTGTGGAGACTAGAGAAAAACTTGTGGGTGTCGGATATTTCCTTCCATCAATTGGGTCCCAAGGATCAAACTCGAGTCCTCAGATTCAGTGACAAGTACCTGTATACACTGAGCCATCTTACCAGTTCCAGATTGTGGATTCTTGCTAACTCGAAAGTGGTTTGGGAATCTGGGATTACAATAAGACACATACATAAACCTCCTCCTTCAACTTCAAATACATAATAGATAGAATGATCCAAATGATTTTTTAAATTCATAGCATATTTCAAAACAGGAAATTTTCTATAAACTTGAAATAAAGAACTCATGGGATGGGAGTGAGGAGACAGAGTACTAACACTGTATAATTCATAAGTGCTAGTCATCTGGCTTAGGAGAGTATTTTGGACTCCTGTGACCAACAAGTTGAAGAGAAGTATTAATCATCTGCCTAGCACAGACATTTTTGTTAGATAGTCCATCACTCCTGGGGACACCATTACCCTAACACATAGAATAACTACTTCTAAGTAATCTTACAATATAAATATAATAGGTTTCCCCAGTGGCTTTTCCAAGTATCATTTCTTTTTTATCCCTCATCCATCCCTCTCTATATGAAACTGTCCTCCATATTAATTAGTTTTTCTACCATTGTGACAAAATGGCATTACCTAGGCAACTTATTACAGAACATATATAATTGGGCTTAGAGTTCAGAGGGTTAGAGTCGATGATGGTAGAGCAAAGGCATAGTGGCAGATTGCATGTTATGACAGCATTATCCAGCATTGAAGAGGGATAGGAGGAAGGCTAGCTGGTTCATGGATGAACACCATGCTCTTTGGTTGGTATATGTGCATAAAACTGGAGATGTTGGAAGCACCTTGGGAATAGATGACAAAGGAATGTCACAATTGTTGGTGATGTGCAAATGGATGGCATCAGCTTAGGAGAATAAGCAGAGCAAGAAAAGAGAGGGTTCCCCTGTGAAGAAACTTGCAGCATAGAAAGGAATAAGACCCAATGGTACTTTAAGAGAGGATATTTGGAGAGGAAGGGAAGATGATTTTAGGTTTAACAGGACATGAATATATTCATTAGCTAAGAGGAAAGAGCTAACAGAGGCAAAGAGATAGATTATTCAGGGTGTATTAGTTAGGGTTCTCTAGAGGAACAGAACTGACAGAATATAAATATATATTTGTTAGCATGGCTTACAGGCTGTAGTCCAACTACTGCAACAATATCTGTATATCAAAGGAAAGTCCAAGAATCCAGTAGGTTTTAGACCATGAGGCTGGATGCTTCAGCTAACTTTCAGTATATGCCAGAATCCTGGAGGAGTAAGCTCTTGTGCCAGTGAAGGAATGAATTCACCAGTGAGAGTGAGGACAAGTAGGAAAAAAGCAAAAGCTTCCTTCATCTGTGTCCTTTATATAGGCTGTCAGCAGAAGGTGTGGCCCAGATTAAAAGTGGATCTGGATTAAAGGTGGGTCTTCCCATTTCAAATGATTTAATTAAGAAAAATCCCTCACAGGTGTACTTGGTTTTTAGCTAATTCCAGATGTAGTCAAATTGACACCAAGAATAGCTATTACAAGTCCACCTCTTGTAAACATGACACACAATCATATCTTCTTATGTAGTGGGTAGCCATTCCAGCTTTGATCTGGAAGTTCCAACCCCCATTGAAGCTTCAGTAACTGTCACGCCTACAAGGCAGGGCCAAGAGAGGAGCCTGAAGACCCGAGATCCGGATGCGCCAGCTCTCTTGCTTGGTTCCTGGACCCTGGACGCTGGAGGTAGACCGAGCAGAGTTCTCGAAAGAACACCGCTGGACTGTGCTACCCCTTTCCCAGACTCTGTAAACTATCCATTCACTTGTAAGTTACTCCACAAAATAAGCCTCCCTTTTAACTACGTTGAGTGGCCTTAATAATTTCACTAATATTCTTATGTCATGCTTTGTTTTCAAATGAAAACAATATCCAGGTCATAATTATACCTAACATGATATAACTATCCCACGTACAACCACCAACACATTATAAGTTTTAGAATAAGTGGCAATGTCCCTTGAGGGACATTCTTTTGGTATCTCAAAATTTAAATATGATAATCACTGGTATTCTCTTAATTGATGTTACATTACATGATAAGGCAATTGAGGAAAGAAAACACAAATATCTGTGCAAACATATCCGTAACAAAATATGAAAGAAACACTCATGTCAATTCTAATCCTTGTTTCTGCAACTGGTCACATGGCTTTAGTTGGTATTTAGAACTACCTTCCTCTACTACCCCATTCTGTATTTCCTTCACCCTTGGCAAGCACCCCAGCAGGTCTTGGTGTGGTGGTTATTCTAATTGTACTGAAATGTGATTTTGATTGTATGTTAATAAATAAAGTTGCCCGGGGGTCAGAGCTATTAGAGCCATAGCAAGAGTGTGGCGGTGGTGGCACATGCCTTTAATCCCAGCACTTGGTAGAAGAGCTAGGTAGATCTCTGTGTGTTCAGGGATAGAGCCAGCATTGGAAACATATGCCTTTAAGACTTGGGGGCTGTACATACAGACAGTGACGAGGCAGTCACGTGTTTGGGTTTACAACCAATGAGAAGGCAGAACAAAATACTATGAAAGGACAGACACACAGGAAATAGCTATCTTTTCGGGAAGCTAGGACCACCGCAGGAGGAAGGGTGAGATTTTAGCTCTGAGCTCTGATCTCTTGGCTTTCTCTTTTACATTGGTTCTGTGTTTCTTATTTAACAAAACGGTTGGTTACATCTACATCTTGGTTCTTTTCCTGGAGCAGTGGCCCATACCTCCATTCCTGAAGGTTCTATGCCCTTTGTCATCCTGCCTGGATTAAACTGTTATATACTGAGTTTTTCTCTATTTAGCGTGATATTGGTTGTGGAGCTGCTGTAAATTGCCTTTATTATGTTATGTCTTTTCTATCTCTAGTCTCTCTAGGACTTTAATAATGAAGGGATGTTGGATTTTTGTCAAAGGTCTTTTCTGTGCCTAATGAGATGAACATGCTTTTTATGTACTTGAGTCTACAAGCAAGACATTATACCTGCTTGTTTCCCAACTACTTTCTGAAAATGTATTGCTTTTGTTCCTTGCACCAAATAGGAACATAATCAAGAATCTAAAGCATCGTTGTTATAGGTATATAAGGTTTAAATCCCAGGCCATAATTTCCACTGAATTTTAGAAACTAAAATATTCTCAGTTTGAGGAAAAATATATTTCTACTGAGAGGTTTCTGAATACCTTAAATTTTCAGTACAATTTAGAAATTTAGAAAATTTCTATTCTTTGTAAAGTCTAGGACACCATGGATCTGTGATACAGTTTGGGAATTATAGTCACCTGCATTCCTTTTTAAGATATCCTCACCTGAGTCCCAAGTACAAGGAATCTTTTGATATGGGCTATAATCTCTTTGCCAAGTTTTCTGCATATATTAAGAATATACAAAAAGAAAGCAAATAAGAGTAAGAATTCTTTGTAAAACTCTATTTTTCTCAGATACTTGCTCATTCTCCCATTGTCACTCAACTAAAACAGAATTTTCACAAAAATATAGTGCATTTTGGGGAACAGCCCACTTCCCCCTTCATTTTCTGTTCTGTCCTCTGAAATTCCCTTGCATTGAGTTTTAGTGTATTTAGAATCCAAGATTCAATATATTAATTACCAACACAGTTCAAATAGAGCATTCATGGCTTTTTGGAACCTACTCCCTATGGTGGGATGCCTCGCTCACCCTTGATCTAGGGAGGGGAGAACTTGGTTCTGCCTCAACTTGATATGCCATGCTTTGTTGACGCCCATGGGATGCCTTACCCTTTTTGAGGAGTTGATGGAAGGGGTTGAAAGGAGGTGAGGGAGAGAATGGGATGAGAGGAGGGAGGGGAAACTGTGGTTGGTATGTAAAATAAATTTTAAAAGTTAACAATAATATAAAAGAAAAAACAAATCGAACATTTGTTGACTAGCTGTGAACTAGCTGAAGAACTATGCCTTTGAAGTTCTTTAAACTGAAGGACCTAGCATCTCCAATAAACATTCTCGAATAGGTTTGTTTTCCTCTGAGTCATAAAAACATAGTCTCCTCTCTTGGACCTTAAGTCCAAGATATTTCACTCACCATTTGAGCTGACTCTGTCTCATCAGGGTATTAGTGGAAAAGAGCTAGTTCAAGCAGCATGTACACCATGAAAGCTTATTAAGAACATATTTAGTTATCAAGATAATACATTTATAAGTGACCTTATTATTTCATTGCCTCAAATTTTGAAAAAAATCTCTGCTAAGAGAATTTAAACATCTGAATGACAACTTAAATATTCCACTTCTGGACAAAATTGATCAAGACAGTGCTGGGAAGCACACAGTTTCCAGAAGTCTGTTCTTGGATGGAGATCAACTAACACTGGCTGACTGCAGTTTGTTATCCTAACTGAATATTATTAAAGTAAGTTTGAGTATGAGTGGCTGCATAGAGTGAGGGGTTTGTGAGTTGGTAGTATATATCACAGTGACCTTCTAGTAAGGTAAACTTATGGCTTTCTGTACATTTCTAGACAAAACATTAAAACAGTAAATCCAATATTCTTTATGATTATTTTATACTTTATTTTTAGTACCTGGCCTTTGAGTTGTGTTTCTACATAGGAGAACATAAATGATATATTTTACTATCAACTTTTTCCTTTTTTTCTAAAACCCTAGGTTACTGCCAAGAAGTACTGTGACTTTGACATTCCAGCAGAATTCTCAGGAGTCTGGTGCTATCTCCACAATGCCTATGCCCATGAAGAATTTGCCTACATATGTCCTGAAGACAAAGAAATTGAAAAAATGTATGCAAGTGTGGCTAAACAGTAGAGACAAGACAACTCTTTCAGGAGAGAAACTTCTCTTTGTTATCAAATTTCACTTTGTACCTTATTGGAAATATTATTAGAAATAATAGCATGTAAAATACTATTTCTTCTAATCAACTCAGTAATGGGAAAAAAAAAACTCTAAGTTTTCTGTTATCTAGTTAGCCATAAACAATCTGACCTCTTTGTATTTTACAGATAGTCATATTTTCACTTCACTTATTCCTATGACAAACCATTGAATATTAAAAACATGGAAAGCATCTTTTGTTTTTGAGTTCCTAAAATGCATAACATGTGAGATAAAACATATGTGGATGAAGTAAAGATTGGCAAAAACTGTATGATATCACTCATTTGTAAACTCACAAATTGATGTCACAGAAGCTAAGATAGTACTTATCAAAGGCTGGGAGAGTACAAAGATAGAAAAATGGTGAAAAACTTGATCAATAGGTATTAAGTTACAATTAGGTATGAAATAAGTTCTAATGTTCTTATGCATTCTAACATAACTGTACATAAAAATAATATGAGTGCATATTATTAGAGAAGAAAACATTTATTGTTTATGTCCCAAAAGTAAAAAAATGGAAATGAGAAGATTTGAAGTTTTCTTGAGTTGTAATAATAGCCAGTATAATCCAAAAAAGAAATGAAAATAAAACACATGTCGAGGTTCCAAATTATGTAAGTAGAGCCACAACTTAAATACTACTTAGAAAAAAATTCCATCTAAATTACTATAGTAACTTTACATTTGGTTAATACACACATTAGTCTGTTTCTGAAATGAAAACTGACATCAAAGCAGGACTACTTCAAAGACAGGAATTCCAAAACAATGATTTTTTTTCTTAAAAATTATTAAACAGGTCAGGATGGTAGAATTTTTCTCTAATCCCAGTTCTTGGGAAGAGAGGCAGGCAGATCTCTGTGAGTTTAAGGCCAGCCTGGTCTACATATCAAGTACATAGTCAGAGCTACACAGTGAGACCCTGTTTCAAATAAATAACTAAATAAAAAATCATTAACAAGATCAAGACCAATTAGTCATATAAGAGCACTCAATACCTAGAAATATGATCACATCACAGACATGAGACTATGGCCTTTGTGACCATTTTATTAAATGAGCAGGTATTCATTTGGGAAAACTTAATTTTATAAAAAGAGATGAGGAGGAAATACATAGCAAAGCTGCAAAGTCAATTGGATCTTTCATTCATATAAATAAGAAAATGAAGAAGCTTAGTTAACAAAAAGTTTTTTGAAATATCAATTAAATTATAATGTAGATGGAAATCATCATAAAGCTTTCTATTGAATTTTTAAAAGTACCATATATATTAAAATTCATAAATACCTTGTATGTCACATGTCAATGTATCATTCAAATCTGGCAACAAAAGCTGAACTTGCTCCTTTGAAGGAGAAACAAGAAAATAGGAAGCTTCAAGAAAGAAAAACATGGTTATTATATGCTTTGAACAGGATGTAGTTTAGATAAAATTTAAATGACGTAGTGTTTTAATAGATTTGAAGAAAAGTGAGGCAGTGAGTTAGGAGTCAGCATCAAGTCTAGGCATATAAATGGTACAATGTACTGTCTTTGATAATCAGTCAAAGTAACTATATAAAGTCAAGCTGTTTCTTCACTGGAAGTCTTCTAATTTGATAAATTGCACCTATAATCTGGTAGAGTTGTGGCTTCTCTGGACATATTTGACATTTCCATTTTTACTAATATGATTTCAAAAGGTAAATTTGTTTAAGATTTATGATTTTAAGGCACAAATCTTCTCAACAAAGTTTCTGTTACAACTTGAAATTTATTAGCTCAAACTGTTTTTACAGCTTAGTGATAAAGTAAAATCCTGAATATAACAGAATGGGAATTTATGACAAGGAAGTGGTTACCCAACTACTCTTAGACAAAAAAAAAAATTATCTTCTGCCATTAGGCTGTTTCAGGCTTCCGGGGCCAGTTGAAGTGGATCCTAGAAGTTTCCCAGTCTATTATCTTCTTAAATGATATTAACAGGGCTCAATTCAGCAGCTATTTAATGAATGCTTACTATGTTATTATTTTGCTATTTAATCCCCACAAAAACTCTATGAATTATATAAAAGTACAGTTATCTATGAATTAAATAAAACACAATTCTCAAATGCTATTATTTACTTATAATAAAACTAATATGAAGATAAGTTACCCATCTGAAGAGAATCAGAGGATCAGAGATTGATAACAGTCAGAAGAGAAATGCTAAGCCAGGCTTGATGGCTCATACATGTTATCTCAGTACTTGGGAGACTGAGTCAGAAGGATCACAAGCTCAAGGCCAGAATGAGCTATATATGAATTCCAAGTCAGGCTTGGCTACAGAGTGAGACCCTGTCTCAAAAGAAAAACCAAAAACCAGAACAAAAAAAAAGGGATACTCACAACTGATTACTAACTGATGGCTAACTTCCTGAAGAACAGTAAGATATTTCTCTTAAGGTTTAAGTTCTCCATGTGGCTATAAAATTGCAAGAATCAAGTCTTGCATATTTACTGTACTAACCTTACAGGATACTAAATTATTTATCTTTAGTGATCGTGGATATTTAGTCAAATATGCTGTGACAACAAAATTAGATTCTCCAATAAGTGAATAAATTTTATCAGAAAATACTTTAATGTAACAGCAAAATGTTGATAGCATTATTTTTATTTTGTTAGGTTCAGGATAATTGTTTTTATTTCAAAATCAACTATTATCACAAAATCCCAGTAGTTTAATAATTATTATTTTATTTTTATTAGTAAAAAGACTGAAGTTCATAGAAGTCATATGCTGTGGGATGGTGTTTCTGCATGCTGTGAATATGTGTTGCTACCATTGGTTAATAAGGAAGCCTCTCTGGCCTATGGCAAGACAGGCTATAGCCAGGTAGAGGGAGAAGGGTGGAGTCAGAGGTAGACACCATTCATCTGCTCAAGGAACAAGATGCCAACAGACTGGTAATACCACAGCCATGTGGCAAAATATAGATTAATATAAATGGGTTTTTTTGAAAAATTTAAGATAAAAGAGCTAGTTAGCAATAAGCCTGAGCCATAGACCAAACAGTTTGTAATTAATAAGCCTCTGACTGGTTATTCAGGAACAGGCAGGCTGGAGAGATTCATCCATCTACAGTCACATATCTAGCCCACTTTTACCCTATTCATCTATTAAATGGCAGATTTATGATTTGATCCCATATATTTAGTCATAAAAATATTCTGCCTCAAACTTGAAAAATAGTACCTATTCCCCCAAAATGAATAGTTCAAAAATGGAGTCAGCCAATTAGCTATGCACTTCCAACAAATGCATTATGCATTATGAAAATGTAGGTATAAGGTTACATACTAGAACTACATTCCTTTGTGTTCCCTTAGCTTGATCTCAAACAAGCTCCACTTGGTCATATGTAGTGGACCAGCCCCCACTTTTATGACTCAGGGTACTCTTTTTTTTTTTTTTTTTTTTTTTTGGTTTTTCAAGACAGGGTTTCTCTGTGTAGCTTTGCGCCTTTCCTGGAGCTCACTTGGTAGCCCAGGCTGGCCTCGAACTCACAGAGATCCGCCTGGCTCTGCCTCCCGAGTGCTGGGATTAAAGGCGTGCGCCACCAACGCCCGGCTAGACTCAGGGTACTCTTAAGTAGGGAGAAATGAGAAATATTAGATAGAAAGAGATACCTAGATGATGAGAGGAAAGACAGAAACACAGGATAGCCTCAGGAGTGCCTGAGTCAAAACCTACCAGCCCAAAACTTTATTACAAAGGGCTTTTATAACAATGCCAAGGGGAGGGGCAAAGACCTTCCCCTTGCTAGATACAGCCAAGTATAGACCCTTCCAAGCTCCTAGTACTCAGGCTCATGGTCCAATCATCCTCTTAATGCAGTCCTGCTGGGTAAAGTCACTAGGAAACCTAGGTTTGGCTCCAACAGTCATACAGTCTGAATAATACAACTTCTATGAAAATTTTAAGATATGCACTTTCATGGCCAGGTAAATAAGTCTCCTACACACTTTGACCAATGTAGGCAGACACATGACTTCAAATCATGGTCCAGGATTAAATTAGTTCCAGAAACCTTTTCCTTCTTGTTATAAATTACTCAATATGGGAAAGGATTTCCTTGTTCATTAAAGTCACCCTTTTTTAATGAAAGGAAGGTAAATTTATTAAAAAAGAATCTCAGTAGAAAATTTCAGAGTCATAAAATAGAGAATGTATACATAGAGATAAGTGTCAAAACTTCCTATCTGATAAAGTAGTCTTTCTGACTACTTGGTGAAAAGATTAATTTTTCTTAATAAATGTATTAGTTTAAATACTTGAAAAACTAAAACAGGTGTCTTACTATTAAACAGAAAAATAATAAACTGAATATGACAAGTGAAATTATGAAAGTAGTATGGTGAAATATGCTTATAATCATGAGAAGACTATGCTCTTTCTGAGGATGTCATAAAATTAAAATATATGGAGCAAAGATTAATAAATCAATATATTTTATACTTTCTAAAAGAACTTCTACTCCTTTTTTTCCTATTAAGAAATTTTCTATTCATTTTACATATCAACCACAAATCCCCCTCTCCTCCCTCCTCCCACCCCCAACCCTCCCCCCATACCCACCTCATCCAAGGCAAGGCATCCCATGGGGAGTTAGCAGAGTCTGGTACATTCAGTTGAGGCAGGTCCAAGCCCCTCCTCCCTGCACCAAGGCTGTGTAAGGTGTCTCACCATAGGCACTAAGTTCCAAAAAGCTAGCTCATGAACCAGGGACAGATTCTGATCCCACTGCCAGGAGGCCCCTTAAGCAAGTCAAGCTACACAACTGTCTCACCCAAGCAGAGGGCCTAGTCTAGTGCCATGGGAGCTCCACAACTATTGGTCCACAGTTCATGAGTTCCCACTAGTTTGGTTTCATTGTCTGTACATTTCCCCATCATGATCTTGATGCCTCTTGCTCACAGAATCCTCTCTCTCTCTCTCTCTCTCTCTCTCTCTCTCTCTCTCTCTCTCTCTCTCTGGCTGGACTCCTGGAGCTTGGCCTGGTGCTTAGCTGTGGATCACTGTATCTGCTTCCATCAGTTACTGGATGAAGGCTGTATGATGACAGGGTATTCACCAATCTAATTACCAAGTAGGCCAGATCAGGTACCCTCTCCACTATTGCTAGTAGTCTAAGGTGGGTTCTTGGGAACTTCCTTAGCACCCTGTTTCTCACTATCCCCATGATGTCTCCCTCTATCATGGTATTCATTCCTTGGTCTCTCACTCCATCCCTGTTCCAGCTTGACCATCTCATTCCTTTCTGTTCTCATGACCCATCCCCTACCATCTACTAACCCCCATCACCTCCAGTTTACTCAGGAGATCTCACCTATTTCCCCTTCCTAAGGTGATCCATGTATCACTATTAGGGTTCTCTTTTTTTAGCTAGCTTCTCTGGAGCAGTGGGTTGTGGTCTGGTTATCCTTTGCTTTACATCTAGTATCCACTTAAGAGTGAGTACATACCATGTTTGTCCTTCTGAGTCTAGATTACCCCACTCAGGATGATATTTTCTAGTTCCATCCATTTGCCTGCAAATTTTATGATGTCATTGATTTTTTTTTTTACAGCTGAGTAATATTCCATTGTGTATATTACATTTTCTTTATCCATTCTTTGTGGATTGATTAATAAATAAAACACTGATTGGCCAGTGGCCAGGCAGGAAGTATAGGCAGGACTAACAGAGAGGAGAATTGTGGGAGGTGGAAGGCTGAGTGAGAGAGACACTGTCAGCCAGTGCCATGATAAGCAGCATGTGAAGATGCCGGTAAGCCATGAGCCACGTGGCAAGGTATAGATTTATAGAAATGGATTAATTTAAGATATAAGAACAGTTAGCAAAAAGCCTGCCATGGCCATATGCTGTGGGATGGTCTGTATGTCAAATCTGTTGCTCTGATTGGTCAATAAATAAAACACTGATTGGCCAGGGGCTAGGCAGGAAGTATAGGCAGGACTAACAGGGGAGAAAAGAAAGAACAGGAAGACAGAAGGAGTCACTGCCAGCTGCCACCATGACAAGAACCATGTGAAGACACTGGTAAGCCACAAGCAACGTGGCAAGGTATAGATTTATGGAAATGGATTAATTTAAACTGTAAGAACAGTTAGCAAGAAGCCTGCCACGGCCATATAGTTTGTAAACAATATAAGTCTCTGTGTTTACTTGGTTGGGTCTGAGCGGCTGTGGGTCTGGTGGGTGACAGAGATTTGTCCTGACTGTGGGCAAGGCGGGAAAACTCTAGCTACAGGCATACAGTTTGTAAGCAATATAAATTTCAATGTAAACTGAGTTTTCCTGCCTGGTTCACAGTCAGGACAAATCTTTGTCACCTGCCAGTCCCACAGTCGCTCAGACCCAACCAAGTAAATACAGAGACTTATATTGCTTACAAACTGTATGGCCATGGCAGGCTTCTTGCTAACTGTTCTTACAGCTTAAATTAATCCATTTCTATAAATCTATACCTTGCCACGTGGCTCATGGCTTATCAGCATCTTCACATGCTGCTTGTCGGGGCTGGAGAGATAGCTCAGAGGTTAAGAGCACTGACTCTTCTTCCAAAGGTCCTGAGTTCAATTCCCAGCAACCACATGGTGGCTCACATGCTGCTTGTCCTGGCGGCGGCTGGCAGTGACTCCTTCTGCCTTCCTGTTCTTTCTTTTCTCCTCTCTGTTAGTCCTGCCTATACTTCCTGCCTAGCCACTGGCCAATCAGTGTTTTATTTGTTGACCAATCAGAACATCCCACAGCACTTCCCCCCCCCCACTTTTTTTTTCAAAAAGGAAGGTTTTAACCTTAAAAAAGTAAAATTACACATAATTTGGGAATTTGGGCGTAGCTTCTCTTACTCACGGGGTCTTGGCTGGCCAAACCTGATGTATCTTAATCTGGAACAAATCCATAGCCTCTGGCTTTCTGTGGGAACAAAAGCAGAGTCTCCTTTCCAAACCAACACATCCTTATATCCAAATTTTAAAGTCAAGGCATCTTTAAAATATACATATTGGTTTAACTCAACATCTTTTACAATCAAATGTTTTTCTGCAGTTAAAAATCCCAAAGACAACACAATCCAGATTGTCTGTATAATATTCATCTTTACGTGGCTTATTTTTTATATTAATTTTACTGTCTCTTTAAAGACTTAATTTTTTAAAACTATGTATTTATTTATATAACTGCATATATCACCTTTTTTGTCTCTTTCAAGCCTACGTATATTTTACACACATTGTAAACTATTACATCTGAATCTGTCTTATTGTGAATCTGTTGCTTTAAACTGCAGCATTTGTAAGACTGAAAGGGCACTATGGCTGCTGGCTCCACCCACCTCAGCTTCCCAATACGGCAGTGGTACGTTTTCCGCCAGCTCTGGGAGCTATCGTGGGTCTATGCTTTTATCCAAGCAGCGTGTAACCCAGAAATCTCTTTTTTTGTTTTGTACTAGCAAAGGCTAAATCCACCACGCAGCTTAATGTGCCACTTGCAGAGGTCTCTTTCCCACCATACTGCAGGTCGAACATGCATGCCAGGAACCCACAAGTAGCTCAAACTGGCAGCTGCCGCTCATTTGAAAGAGACAATTAGGAAGCTGTTTTAGCTCCATTTTAGAATCTTTTCTCAGGTTTTAGGTGGAAACTCTTGCCAACTTGTTGGGCGCCATTTGTAGCTAGAGTTTTCCTGCCTTGCCCACAGTCAGGACAAAACTTTGTCACCTGCCAGTCCCACAGCTGCTCAGACCCAACCAAGTAAACACAGAGACTTATATTGCTTACAAACTCTATGGCTGTGGCAGGCTTCTTACTAACTGTTCTTATAGCTTAAATTAATCCATTTCCATAAGTCTATACCTTCCCACGTGGCTTGTGGCTTACCGGTATCTTCACATGCTTCTTGTCCTGGCGGTGGCTGGTAGTGACTCCTTCTGCCTTCCTGTTCTTTCTTTTCTCCTCTCTGTTAGTCCTGCCTATACTTCCTGCCAAGCCACTGGCCAATCAGTGTTTTATTTATTGACCAATCAGAACAATTTGACATACAGACCATCCCACAGCACACTACAACTATACACAATGCAGAAATTAACCAATCACAAGGACCCCAGCCCCTATGGATACAACATCACAGCTCCTGTATCTATGCCTCAGGGAACATTGCAGAAGAGTGGGTGGAAAGAGTGTAAGAGCCAGAACACAAGATCCCCCTAGTTCTTTCCTGAGACCCTTTTTGGCCTTACTTTCTAGGCCATTTCCACTCCTTTGTCACTCTGGTAACCTGCAGAATCACTCTCTATCAGAAACACATAGTTATCACATTTGTCTAGATCCTGATAGGTGACCTTCATCTTTCCTGTTCTCCAATCTAGTCTCTCCAGACTTACTCTTAGTCCTACTGTGCCCTGCAGGCAGGAACCCCAGCTCCCTGCCTACTTCCACCCCCTAGAGACTTGACCTCTTGGTACGTACCCAGGGTCTCCTTAACTCTTCCCCACCACCTCTCTTAGACTTTTCTTCCAGCCCATCTCCATTCCTTTGTGATTTCAGTCCATGGAGACAGCTCTGGAGGTTGCAACCTCAATAGGGCCACTCTGGAGGCTGGAGCTATGGAGGGAAAGGTATTCTGACTTGTTGGGAAGCCAGGCTATACCTAGAGCTGCAATAGGACAGCTCTGGAGGGAAAGGTATCGTGACTTGTCAGGAAGCCAGGCAATACCTGAAGATGGGTTGTGGTTGGGGATGGTCTTCCCAAAGGATATAGCAAGCCTGCTCCTCTCCTAGACAAAGCCATTACAGCTGAGCTTTGCTCCACCCCTCCACACCTTAAGGGGGTTTCTCAGTAGAGCTCTGCTTCTTCTCTCTGGCCCAATGATGTTGCTTCTTCCACTGCACTCGGCTAAAGGGGTAAACTCTGCAGAAATGTAGCAATCTCCTCAGACTCCAGTGATAAGTTGTTACTACCTTGCTCAGCCCCCTAAGGTTGTTTCTGTTCTTCACTTCTGCCAGCAAATGAAGATCTTCACCCAAAACTCTTTTAAGAAAGAGATTTATTTAGGAAGGAGTCCAGGAGAGTGGCTTCTTCTGCCAGGGTGGGAAAGCACAGCCAACAACTGAAGAGGCATAGGGACTTATAGAGGGCTTCTTAGGGGCTGAATTTCTCCAGAGAGAAGATTTTCTGCTCAGGGATTGCTTAGTTTACCTGTTCAGGGATTGGTTAGTTTTGTTGGTCAGAACAGAGTCTGATTTCAGGGCCAAACTGTGTTTCTTTCACTGGCCCTTCTTAGCTTTTTGGCTTTAGTTTTAGGGCCAGGACATATTTCTTTCACTGGCTCTGATTCTAGGGACAAAGTGTGTTTCTTTGGCTCTGGTTTCATGGTCAGGGCATGTTTCTTTGGTTCTGGGTACAGGGATAAAGTGTTTCTTTCACTGGTTCGGGTCTCAGGGCCAGGGTGTGTTTCTCTCACTAGCCCAAGTTTCAGGACCAGGGTGGATTTCTTTGGCTGGCCCCTTTTCCCTACAACCCAGGGCCTCTTTAACTCTTTCCCACCACCTCTCTTAGACTTTTCTTCTAGCCCATCTCCATTCCTTTGTTCTGCCAACTGGCAGAACAGCTTTCTACCAGGGACCCCACAGCCACCACATTTGGCTGGGACTCTGGGATTCCACTGCTGCCACACTTGGTGAAGACCCAGAGTGGGCAACAGCAACCAAGAATAGAATGAATACCCATCCAAATAATACTGGAACAGATATCTACATCAATAAACACTTTAAACATCATAACTCCATTACCTAGATCACAGAACAAACAAAACCACGAACAACCTCCTCTAGAAGTCAGCAACCTTATTGTAATAGGCCCCGAGAAAGGCAATTTAGCTAAAGTCCAAGAAAACAACTTCAAAATAGCACTTATGAATATGCTCAAGGATCTTAAAGAGGATATGAATAAATGCTTCTTTGAAGACCATTAAAACAAAAACTAATAGTTGAGTAAAATAATGAAAACAATTCAAGATATGAAAATAGAATTTAGCAAAGAAATAGAATCACTAAAGAAAAGCTAAACTGAAATAAAACTGGAAATGAAAAGTTCAGGAAGTCAAATAAAAAGCTTAGAAGTAAGTCTAACAAAAAAGAAGTAGAAGACAAAATTCAAAGGAAGAAGAAAGGGATAACACAATCAAAGGAAATGTTAAATCCTTTTTTAAAAGACACAGGTATAAAAGCTTCAGGAAATCTGAGACACTGCCAAAAGGACAGACCTACAAATAATAGGTATAGAGGAAGGAGAAGAAACCCAGGTTAAAGGCACAGAAAATATGTTTAATAAAATCACAGAAGAAAAAAATCTTCAATCTAAAGAGATGCCTATCAAGGTGCAAGAGGTATAAAGAACACCAAATAGACAGGACCAGAAAGAAACTTTCCCACAACACATAATAATCAAATACTAAGTATAAAGAACAAAGAAAAGATAATAAAAGTGCCACAGGGGGAAAACACCAAGCCACATATAAAGGCAGGCCCATTAGAATAACACCTGACTTTTCAATGGAGACTCTAGGAGCCAGAAGGGTAGGGACAGATGTTCTACAAACTTTGAAAGACCACAGATGCCAGCCCAGAATACTATGCATAGCAAAACTATCTATCACAATCAACAGAGAAAGAAAAGTACTTTACAATAAAACACATTTAAGCAATTTCTGCCTACCACTCCAGACTAGAGGGCACTAGAAGGAAAACTTCAGTCTGAAGAGAAGGTTAATGATACCCAAAGATACACAAGAAATAAATAATCCCAAAATATTTAATCAAAACAGTGGAGGAAACACACACCATAACAATAAAAACCATGAATTTATAAGCACTGCTCAATAATAACTCAATATTAATATTCTCAATTCCCCAATAATGACACAGACTAACAGACTGGATCAGAAAACAAAGTCCATCTTTCTGCTGCATCCAAGAAACACACCTTACTATCAGGAATAGACATCACCTCAGGGTAAAAGGATGCAAAAGGAATTCTAAGCAAATGACGAAGACCAAGAAGCAAGCCATTGTGGCTATTTTAATACCTGACAAAATAGACTTCAAATCAAAACTAATAAAAAGAGATAGGGAAGGACACTATATATTCATTAAAGGAAAAATTCACCACTAGAATATTGCAATTCTAAATGTTCATGTATCAAACACAAGGGTACCCAAGTTAATAAAAGAAAGACTACTACAGCTAAAATTCACATATTGACACTAACACAATGATAGTGGGTGACTTTAATAACCCATTCTATAGTCAATAGACATGTATCCAGGCAAAAACTAAACAAAGAAATGCTGAAGTTAAACAGCCACTTAAATAAAATGAACCTAATGGGCATCTACAGAACTACCCCCAAACTAAAGAATAAACTATCTTCTCAGGAGTTCATGGAACTTTCTCCAAAATTGACCACATGTTAGGATACAAAGCAAGTCTCAACAGAAATAAGAAAATTGAAATAACACCCTGAACCTTGTATAAGTACCATGGAATAAAGCTGGATACCAACAACAATATAAATGGTAGAAAATATGCAAACTCAGGAAGCTGAAAAACTCACCACTGAATGAAAATTTGGTCAAGACAGAAATCAAGAAGTAAATTAAAAACTTTTTAGAATTTAATTAAAATGAAAACACAACATACCCAAACCCATGGGGCACAATGAAAGCAGTTCTAAGAAGCAAGTTTGTAGCACTAAATGCTTACACAAAAACAACCACCAACAACAACACAAAAAAACCCTGGAGAAATCTCACACTGATAACTTAGTAACATACTTGAAAGCTCTAGAAAAATAGGATGAAATAATGCCCCAAAAGAGTGGATGGGAATAAATATTCAGACTCAGTGCTGAAATCAATGAAACAGAAACAAACAAACAAGAACAAAAAGTACAAAGAATCAATGAAATGAATAGTTGATTTTTTGAGAAAATCAACAAAAATAAAACTAACCAAAAGTAGGAGAGAGACTCATAGGGACATGCTTTACAAATCTGTATTCCACCAAACTGGAAAATCTAACAGGAAATGGATGAATTTATTGATATATGTGACATATCAAAACTGAGTCAAGATGAAATAAACAAGATGAACAGACTAATAACCCCCACTGAAATAGAGGAATTAATTAAAATTCTCCCAACCAAAACAAGGCGTTGGCCATATAGATTCAGCATAGAATTCTACCAGAACATCAAAGAACTAACACCAATACTCCTCAAATTGTTCCACAAAATAGAAACTGAGGGAACATTCCCTAGTTCTTTTTACCAAACCACTATTATCAAAACCACACAAATAATGCCACATAAAAAAGAAAATTATAAAACAATATTTCTTATGAACAGAGATGAAAAACTTCTCAATAAAAAACATACAAACTGAGTTCAAGAACATATCATAAATTATCCACCAGGAACAAGTTGGTTTCATTTCAGAGATGCAGGCATGGTCTAACATACATAAATCCATAAAATTAATCCACCACATAAACAGACTAAAAATAAAAACCATATGATCAACTCATTAGATTTCTAAAAAGCCTTCAATAAATTCCTGTAGCTAGAGTTTTCCTCCCTTGCCCACAGTCAGGACAAATCTTTGTCACCCGCCAGTCCCACAGTCGCTCAGACCCAACCAAGTAAACACAGAGACTTATTTTTCTTATAAACTGTATGGCTGTGGCAGGCTTCTTACTAACTGCTCTTATAGCTTAAATTAATCCATTTCTACAAATCTATACCCTGCCATGTGGCTCGTGGCTTACCGGTACTTTACATCTTCCTTGTCCTGGCAACGGCTGCAGGCAGTGACTCTTTCTGCCTTCCTGTTCTCTTATTTCTCCTTTCTGTTAGTCCCGTCTATACCTCCTGCCTAGCCACGGCCAATCAGGTTTTATTTATTGACCAATCAGAGCAATTTGACATACAGACCATCCCCCAGCACAGCCAAGTGCAGACCATCTCAGACACCTGTACTCAGGCCCGTGGTCCTAATCATCCTCTATGCGGACCTGCTGGGTAAAGCCATGAGGAACCCAAGAACGGGTTCCCACAGGACATACAGAACATCTCACAGCAAACTCCAACAACTTTTCATGATAAAAGTCCTGCTAGGGAGGTTCCCAAGAATCCACAAAGATGATTCCCCCATAGACTACTGGCAAAGGTTGAGAAGGTGCCTGAGCTGACCAACGCTAGTGATTGGATGGCTGAATACCCTAACTGTCATCATAGAACCCTCATCCAGTGACTGATGGAAGCAGATGCAGAGATCCATGGCCAGGTCCCAGGCAGAGCTTCAGGAGTCCAACCGAGAGAGGAGGGATTCTATCTATGAGCAAGAGATATAGAGACCATGATTGGAAAAAGTATAGAGACAACTAGCCAAACTAGTGGAAACACATGAACTGTGGACCAATAGCTGAGGAGCCCCCATGGTGCTGGACTAGGCCCTCTGGATAAGTGAGACAGTTGTTTAGCTTGAACTGTTTAGGGCAGTGAGACCGGGACCTGTCCCTAGTGCATGAGCTGGCTTTTTGGATCCTAGTGCCTACGGTGAGTCACTCTGTGGAGCCTTGGTGCAGGGAGGAGGAGCTTAGACCTGCCTCAATTGAATGTACCAGGCTCTGCTGACTCCCCATGGAAGATCTTGCCTTGGAGGAGGTGGGAATGGGGGGGTTGGGGGGGGAAGCTGGGGGGGTCGGAGGAGGGAGGACAGGGGAATCTGTGATTGATATGTAAAATGAATAGAAAATCTCTTAATAAAAAAAGTCCTGGAGAGACAAGAAATATAAGAGAAATACCTCAATGTAATAAAGGCAACTTACAACAAGCCCACAGCCAACATCACCCTAAACTGAGACAAATTCAAAGCATTTCCACTAAAATCAGGAATGAGACAAGAGGGTCAACCCTCTCCATACCTACTCAACATAGTATGTGAAGTCTTAGCTGGAACAATAAGGCAACTGAAGGATATCAAGTGTATTCCAGTAGGAAAAGAAGAAGTCCAAGTATCTTTATTTTCAGGTGATATGGCTTTATGCATAAAAGACACTAATGACTCCACCAGGAAAATTCTATAGCTGATGAACACCTTCAGCAAAGTAGCAGGATATGAAATTAGTACAAAAATCAGTATCCTTCCTGTATAGACATAATAAACATATTAAGAAAGAAGTCATGGAAACAGTAACTTTCACAGTAGTCTCAAAAATATAAAATATCTTAAGATAACTCTCTAACCTAGCAAGTGAAATACTTTTGTAACAAAAAAAACTTTAAGACATTGAAGAAAAGTTAAAGAAGACACCAGAAGATGGAAAGATCTCCTATGCTCATAGGTCAGTAGAATGAATATTGTCAAAATGACCATACTACCAAAAACAATCTACAGATTTAATACAATCAAAATTCCAACACAATTCTTCACAAAAATTAAAAAAAGGACAATCTTCAACTTCACCTGGAAACAAAAACAAACAAACAAAACAGGATGATATCTAGAACAATCCCAAATAATAAAAGAACTGCTAGAGGAATGATCGATCATTCCAGATTTCAAGTTGTATTACAGAGATTTATTAATAAAAAAAGCTTGAACTCATTGACATAAAAAAGGACTTTTTGAACTGAACACCAATAATTCAAGCATTAAGATTAACAATTAATAAATGTGATCTCATGAAACTAAAAAGCTTCTATATAGCAAAGGATACCAAAATGTGAGCAAAGCAGGAACATGCACAATGGTAAAAAAAAAAAAAAAAGGTTACCAATCATATATCTGATAAAGTGTTAGCATCTAGAATATATAAAGAACTAAAGGAACTGACCATCAGGAAAACAAATAGCCCAATTAAAAATTGGATATAGAATTAAACAGAGAATTCTCAAAAGATGAAATATAAATGGCTAAGAAACACTTAAAAAGTGTTCAACATCCTCAGCCATTACGAAAATCAAATTAAAACCACTTTAAGATTTCATCTTACCCCTGTCAGATTGGCCAAGATCAGTAAAACCAATGACAACACATGCTGGCAAGGTTATAGGAAAATGGGACACTTATTCTTTGCTGGTAGGAGTACAAATTGGTACAACTCTATAGAAATCAGTCAAGGGGTTCCTCAAAAAGCAGAAAATCCATCTACAGCAAGATACAGCTACACACTCTTGGGCATATATTGAAACGACTCTACATCTTACTACAGAAATATTTGCTTATCCATGTTCATTGTTGCTCTATTCATAATAGCCAGAAATTGAAAGTGATATAAATATCCCTCATCTGATGAATGGATAATGAAAATGTGGTACATTTACACAATGCAACATTGTGCATCTGTTACAAACAATAAAACTTGCAGGTAAGTGTATGGGACTAGATAGAATCATCCTGAGTGAGGTAACTCAGGACCCAAAAGACAAATATTACATATTTTCTATTATATATGGATGCTAGTTTTTTATGATTTAGATATGAACGTTTCAATCCAAATAACTGCAGAGGTTAGTCAGCCAGTAAGGGACTGGTGGCAGTGGGGGAATCTTCCCAAGAATGGAAAATAGAATCTAGTGTATAAAGAGATAAAGGGAGCTGGACGTTGGTGGCGCACGCCTTTAATCCCAGCACTCGGGAGGCAGAGCCAGGCGGATCTCTGTGAGTTCGAGGCCAGCCTGGGCTACCAAGTGAGCTCCAGGAAAGGCGCAAAGCTACACAGAGAAACCCTGTCTCGAAAAACAAAACAAAACAAAACAAAACAAAAAAAAACAAAAAAAAAAAAAAAAAGAGATAAAGGGGAAACTACAATGTGAGGATTAAATGGGGAAGGGTTGGGAAAGAAGAGTAAAAGAGGGAATATGAGGAGAGATAACTAACACTAAAGGCCTTTTGAAAAGCCATATGGAACTCATAGAAGCTTCCTGAACTATATACATACATGAAATTTATTTAAATGGAGTCAGAATATATGGAGTGTAGAGGTCAAAAAGTTCTTGTGTACACAGATAAGCACTGGAGAAGCAAGGAATATTAAACTAGCAGGCATCTTTCAAAGGAAAGAGATATTTAACCTGTACTCCTCCTGGAATGCTGTGTGGTGATATATTGTATAACAAATAAAGCTTGCCTGAAGATCAGAGAACAGAACAAGCCACTAGATTAAACATAGAAGCCGGCAGTAGTGGCACACACCTTTAATCCTAGCACTCGGGAGGCAGAGATTCGTCTGGATCTCTGTGAGTTCAAAGCCACCCTGGACTACATAAGATTGACTCAGTCTAGGAAAGAAACAGAGCCAGGCAGTGGTGGCACACACCTTTAATCCAAGTACTTGAGATCTCATGCCTTTGCTTGGGAAGCACACATGCCTTTAAACCCAGGAAGTGATGGCTGGGCAGAGAAAGGTATATAAGGCATGAGGAGACAGGAACTAGAGGCTTTTTGGGTTGAGGAGTCCTAAAGGTAAGTGGCTTGTTCCTTTGTCCCTCTGATCTTTCACCATTTACCCCAATATCAGGCTCCAGGTTTGTTTTTTTTTTTTTAATTAAAAGTCCATTTTAAGATTCATGTTACAATGCTGGGAATGGATGTAGATTACAACCTGGTAATCCCTTGCTGTCTGATGAACCAGGCTCCACCTGTATCTTCCAGAATTTGTTTTACTTCTTCAGACCCCTTTCCCCTAAAACCTTGAGCATTACTTCTATCTAGTCCATAAAACTCATCCTTGTGAGAGATGTCATTTGTACTTTCCATCAGCCTAAGTGACTTCTTTGTTATTTTAGGACCAGGCCAAATCCTGACTCCCACAGGGATTATGTTTACCTCAGTAATTCTCCCTAGACCCTTATATTGAGCGTTGTTTCTAAGTCAACAATAACCCATCTTATGGATGAAGCCACATATACTTTGTAAAGAGCTTCAATGTAAACATGTCTTAAGCTTTGTTGTACTCATGGGACAGAGTTAATTGTTATCTGAAAACTTTTTTCCAAAACTGTGGTATGTTTAAATGTGCAAAAATAAATGAGCTGATGTCTGACTGCAAGAAGTCTTGCCTCACCACCAGTTACCTAAATCAGGCTGAACCAAGTTTCATTCTTCCCTCACTTGGATCATTTTCCCTGCCAGCTATAAAGCCTGCAGGGACTTCACACAATGGGGGAAAGAATGTCCCAACTAATAAAACCTCTAGTGATAGGATGGGTTACATCTTGTTGAGTTGTAGGTCAAAGGGGTCCCATAGAACCCCCAACTATTACAGGCTATGTCCAAAGGTGTTGGTTGCTCTTCACAACCTGATGGTAATGCCCTATTGCTAAAGATGACAACACTTATGTCATCAAACACAGAGAAGTTGAGCCGGTACCTAACTAGAAGCTTCACTTCTACTAATTAGAGTTCATGATGCTGGAAGGTACTGTGCATGCTACCAGAGGAGAAAGGTAATCATCAGTATCAACGTTGCAACCTACAGCAGCAACCTGTCTGCAAGATATAATGGTGTAACAGTGGCACAAATATTATTTATGGGAGTAACTAACTGTAGCTAGGGTTTTCCTGCCTTGCCCACAGTCAGGACAAATCTTTGTCACCCTCCAGTCCCACAGCGGCTCAGACCCAACCAAGTAAACACAGAGACTTATATTGCTTACAAACTGTATGACCGTGGCAGGCTTCTTACTAACTGTTCTTATAGCTTAAATTAATCCATTTCCATAAATCTATACCTTGCCACATAGCTCATAGCTTACCGACATCTTCACATGCTGCTTGTCCTGGCAGCAGCTGGCAGTGACTCTTTCTGCCTTTCTGTTCTTTCTTTTCTCCTCTCTGTTAGTCCCGCCTATACTTCCTGCCTAGCCACTGGTCAATCAGTATTTTATTTATTGACCAATCAGAGCAACACATTTGGCATGTAGAACATCCCACAGCAACTAACTACTTTTTATTGAACTTAAGGCCCATTTTATGAGATGGAACCCATACCTAACACTGTTAAAGTGGCCAAGAATCTGAGTCATTGGACTAAGGGAAAACCTAGCACTATTAGTCTGATAACAGAATATAGCAATAAATAACCCCTAATGACATATTGCCATGCTCACAGATCAGTACCTCCCTCATTCCACATCAGAGAAGTGTCTTTATGGAGTAGATGGTAATTAATAAAGAGACCCACAACTGGACAATGTAAAGCAAATGAGGGACTTTGGAGAGGTCATTCTAAAGTTGGATGCCTTTATCAAACCTTTCCCCTCCAGACTCAGGAATCTATACAGAAGGAGGTGGAAAGACTGTGAGAACCAGAGGTGGTGGATGACTCCAAGGAAACATCATCATCCAGCCACAACACAGCATATGTATATACATATATACGAACTCATATATACCAATTGCTACAGCATGAACAAAACCTGCATGAGTTCAAAGTAGACAAAATCTCAGCACTGAGAAGGGGACATGAAACAAAGTTCCATGCCTAACCAAGAAGGTGTTTGCAATTGATACCTGCTGGGAAAGAAAAATTAGTTGTCTCCAATGGAATGTCACTGGGTATATCAACCATACTCCAGGGAAGGATCCATGCCAAGGAGAATTTGGCCAAAACAAAACGCACTCCATGGCTTTTGGTGTGCTTTTATTTTGCTTTGGTATTTTTTGTCTTATTGGGTTTTTTGATTCTCAGTTTCTTTGTTTAGGGTTTTTGTTTGTTTTGAATTTTTATTTTGTTTTGGAGACAGAGTGGGGGAGATGCTGAAGTTGGGTGGGGAGGTGGGGAGGATCTGGGGAAGGAAAAAATATGACAAATAAATATTGTATAAAATATTAAATAAAAAGTATATTAATTTTTTAAAAATCTAGATAACCAGAAACCTTAAAAAAAAAAAAAACAAGCGAACAAAAAAACCTGCCAGAATACTAGGAAGTCTAATGTAGAACAGACTAAAATTGGCTGCATAAACATGAATAGAACAGTGATAATATCAATAGACATCCTAATTTGGAAGGAGGAAATTTTCGTGGCATCGCACCTTTAGACAAAGAACTATAGACAACTAATGACTGCTGGGCATGGAAGAACTAGCTTCTCCCAGGACTGAGCCTTCTTGTTGTTTATCCAACATAAAGTGGTCAGACCTGAAATCATAAACACAAACAACAAAAATGGCCTAAGCAAGTTGTATTTGTATATGTGTAACAATAATAACAAAAGAGGCTACAACTTTGAGAGTGGGGGAGCATGGAAGGAACTCAATGAAGGTGTGATATCTATTCTTGGTGTCAATTTGACTACATCTGGAATTAACTAAAATCTAAGCATCTGGGAACACCTGTGAGGGATTTTTTTTCTTAATTAAATAATTTGAAATAGGAAATCCCACCTTTAAACTGTATCTTTTGAGGTGGGAAGATCCACATTTAATCTGGGCCACACTTATATAGAGGATATAGAAGAAGGAAATTCTTTGTCCTTTTTCTGCTTGCCCTTACTCTAGATAGCAAGTCCATTCATTTACTGGTATTGGAGCCTACTTCTTTGGGATTCTGGCATATACTGAAGACCAGCTGAGACATCCAGCCTTGGGACTGAATTTAAAGATTATTCACCATAACTAAATAGGATTCATCCAAAAATGCAAGGAGGGTCCAATATATACAGATCAATGAACACAAAAATAACATCCACAGATTGAAAATAAAAAACTACATGCTCATCTCAATTGAAAAGTTACCCAATAAAATTCAACATCTTCATTATAAAACTGTTGAACAAATTAGGTATACAAGTAATATACTTTAACATGATTAGGGCCATTTTAGAACAAGCCAACCGTTAATATTATATTGAATTGGAAAAAAGTTGAAAGCTTTCTTTATGAGACCTGGAACAAAACGAAAATACCTACTTTCACTTTTATTCAGCATAGTGCTTGAAGGCCTAGCCAGATCAATCAGGAATAGGGGGGTGTCATCAAATAACCAATAAATGAATTCATCAAAGTTGTTTTTTTGTTTGTTTGTTTTTTTCGAGACAGGGTTTCTCTGTGTAGCTTTGCACCTTTCCTGGAACTCACTTGGTAGTCCAGGCTGGCCTCGAACTCACAATGATCCACCAGGCTCTGCCTCCCGAGTGCTGGGATTAAAAGCATGAGCTACCGGCGAATTCATCAAAGTTATATGTAGCACCCGCACTACCATGTTAACCATGTCCCAGCGAGGGGCTGAGGATTAAAAACAGAGACAAGACAGCGTGTCATTTGTCTCAGTAGAATGCCGAATGCCGTTTATTAAAGGAGGGAGGAGGCCTTAAATACAGGCTTATAGCACAGTGGGAGAACCCTGGAGGGCAGAAGTTCTCTACAGATGTTTTACATTCTTGCATCCTAGCTGTTTACACCAAAAGCAGGATACACAAACAAGGAACCTCCAATAAGCTGTTTATATCCTACAGTTGTAGGATATAAAATCAGTATACAAAAATGGTAGTGTTGTTATATAGTGTTAGTCACACTTTTCAGTGCTTTAACCACTATCTGATGGAAGAAAAGGGGGAGGAAAGATTTATTCTGTCTCATAGTTACAGAAGTTTCTCCATTCCATCATGTTAGGGGTGGGGTGGCATTGCAGAGCAGCTCACATCACATTGAAATGACCAGGAAAATTAGAGAGAAAAGAGATGAGAAGAGAAGAGGAGAAGGGGAATGGGAGGAGACAGAGAAGAGATGAAATTTTCTTTCTTTCTTTCTTTCTCTCTTTCTTTCGTTCTTTTTCTTTTTTTTAGTTATTTAATGTTTTATTCTCACATTTAGCAGCATTCTTGACATGGGAGTGGAAAGTAGATTTAAGGATAAAGATAACAAAAGAAGTATAAAAATGGAAGAAAGTTTAAAGAAAGGATGATATGAGAATAGTAGGAAAATTATTTTCTTAGTCACAATTGATAGCTTCTTCCAATGGTTTTAAAGGTTAAAATGTGCTAGGGTTATTGGCCAGTGGTAGAGTGCCTAGGATATGTAAGTCCTTGTATTTGGTAAGTAGCACCACAATAAATAATAAAAATCTCAAGAGAATTAATTTATTTCATAGGGAGATAGTGCAAATGTATGGGTTCATTTTTTAAGACCTAATCAAATGAACATTTTTAATTACATCATCTTTCTCAAGTGAAGGCAAATTGAAAGCAATCATTATGCAGTAGTTTAAATTCATTGATTTAAATATCAAAATGATATATAATTTGTTCGCAGCACTCTAAAACACTACAAAGCCTGTGCTGAAGAACTAATGAAGAAAAGCAAAATCTTCAATGATGGATGGGGCTCTTCAATCATCTCCATCACTCAAATGCTAAAATTCAGTACACAAGAAAAACATAACTTACAGAGACATCCATAAACCCTGTGACTCACAAAGATGGACCATCCAGACACTGAAGAAAATGGCTGAACTGAATGAGAGCCAATCAATACATTTGACATTGAGAAACAAGCACTTGAAGCCATCTCATTCAGCTTTCAAAATACTTTGGAAAGACTCAAAGAAGCATTTGGGCGAGTTCTTCCCTCTAAAAGAAGGTACAAATTATTAGAGCTCATACTATGTGGGTTGGTTCCTAAACAGGAAAAGTTGCAAGCTCTGAAGTGCTTTTCTCCTGAACTTCCTCAGAACGTTTTTCATGGGAAACAATAAGGCATAAAGCCCACAAATCTTGAGGCTTCATGGCCCTTTTCTGACCCAGAGAGCTCCCTACCATGCCCTTTCTCTGTGACCTCCTCAGCTTTAGCAATTGAGATGAAATTTTCTATTAGAAGATCTTCTGTTTATCAACAACCATTGAGTAGTACTGTCCGCATTCAGGGCTGGCTTTTCTCCTAGTTAGCCCTGCCTGAAAATACCCTTCTAACTTACTCTAAAATATGTTTCATTAATCTCCTAGGCAATTCTCAACCCAATCTAATTGACAATCAAAATTATCACATACCAATGGTAAATTGCTTGAAATAGAAATCAAGAAAGAAATCTTATTTACAATATCTACACAAAGTAAAATACCTAGTAACAAATTTAGGTGAAAGAGCTCTAAACTGAAAATTATAAAACATTAGTGAAAGAAGTTGATACGGAACACAAAACACACGGAAATCCATCTTACCTTCCTGGATTGAAAGAATCAGTATTGTTAAAATGTTTACATTAACCAAAGAGATTTACAGATTGAATGTAATCTTCATCAAAATACTATTGACATTCTAAGTATCTGAAGAGATGACCCAGTGGTTAAGAGTACTTGCTGCTCTCCCAAAGGACTTGAACTTCAGATCCAAGAACCCACATTGGGTGCCTGTTACTCCAGCTCCCAAGGAGCTTTCAGCCTCCTTGAGCACATACACACATGTGTCATTCACTCTCAGAGATACACATATACACATAAAGAAAAAATTAAAATACCAATGACATTCTTCACAAATTTCAAAAAATATCTAAATTTTATATGGAACCACAAAAAGAATAGGACAAATAACTTTTTGCAAAAGGAACAAAGCAGGAAGTGTAATGCTACCTGACTTTGAAAAGTTATAATGATTAAAACACCATGGTATTGTCTTAAATACAAACACATACAGCAATAGAACAAAAGAGAGCTGAGATGTAAACCCATGCATCTGAAGCCAAATGATTTTGACAAAGATGGTAAGGACACACACTGGGAAAAAAAGGTTTTTTTCCCAATAACTAGTGCTGAAATATTAGATATTCAAATGAAAAAGAATGAAGCTAGTCTCCAGTTCCTCACATGTTACAGAGATGTATTAAATACTGACATGAAGCACGTGAAATTATTAATCTCCTTGAAGAAAATACAAGGAAAATGCTTCAGAACATTGCAGTGAACAATTTTTTTCTTTAAAGCCTCCAAAAGAACAGAAAATAAAAATAAAAACAGACAAAACAGTTATGTAAAATTAAAAAGAGTGTTCATAAGAAAGGAAACATTCAACAGAGTGCAAAGACAGCATGTAGAATAGAAAAATATTTATAATGCATACATCTGACAAAGAGTTGATATTCAAAACACAGGAGGAATTTCAAAAACTCAATAGAAAAATAAAAAACTACTCAAAAATAAGCATTAAATCCAACAGATGTGTTTCAAAATGTATGCAAATGGTCATGAAAGGAATATGAAAAATATTCAATATCATTAATCATGAAGAAAACGCAAATCACAACAGAATATCACCTCATCAAGGTAGGAAGTACTATTATAAAAAAGAAAAAGAGATACTTACATGGCAGAGGAGATACCATGATCACTATGGGGGGTCTACCCAGATGAGGCTGCACTCAGGATGTGCTGACCCCCTGTGATTTCCTCAAATGCAGGGAAACTCAACTGCATAATTTGTGGTAATGATTTGCGGTAATGAGAGCACTGAGTTCACATTCTTCCATAGTGGGGAGGGGAGAGAGGGGTAGAACAAAACTAAAGATAACAAGTGCCTGTGCCGATGTAGAGAAAGGGGAACCCTTGCACCCTGTTGGTTACAGTTTAAATTAGGAGAGCTATTAGGGAAAACAGTGTGGATGGTTTTTAAAAAATGAGTTGAAAATGGAGAGATGTCTATGATACTTTGTTATTTGCACAAAAAGTATCAAATTAAAAGTAAATTTTTTCTGTTTTTTAAGAAAGAAATAGTAATAAATGCACATGAATATGCATAAATAATAATATTTGCAGGTTTGAGTATAGAAACATGTAGACAATTATTTAATTACGGACTTTTTTGTATTGCTTTTCTAGATTTAATGAAAATGAATTGTATTTGCAATTTTAATGCAGAGAAATATTTAAATTAAGAGAGTATTTTATGTAATTAAGAAGGGAATACACTAGTTTCCTGTACGTTTTTGTATGCGCTCCTCTTACAAACAGTGTGGTGGAGATAGTGTCGCATCTACGCGAAGAATTACAGTAACCCGGTTTTTTGGTGATGAGTCAGAGTGCGTGGTGCTGATGCTGCTGCCATTTCATCACCTTTGCGAGCACGGCATCCATCCCTCTGCTCCCCCAGCGCCTGGGCCTACCTTGCTTCAGTCTACCAGGCCAGTGATGAGCTCACGGCTGAGCCAGATAAGGGCTGATCGGAGCTAAGGCCTTGGTGGGGCGCCCCCTTCCGCCTCCCCAGGCCCGGGCCGAAGAGTCCTGCCAGGCCACGGCCATGGAGGCCATCTGGCTGTACCAGTTCCGGCTCATTGTCATCGGCGATTCCACGGTGGGCAAGTCCTGCCTGATCCGCCGCTTCACCGAGGGCCGCTTTGCTCAGGTTTCAGACCCCACCGTGGGGGTAGATTTTTTCTCCCGCTTGGTGGAGATCGAGCCAGGAAAACGCATCAAGCTCCAGATCTGGGATACAGCGGGTCAAGAGAGGTTCAGGTGGGAGTGCAGCACGGGCCCGCGCGAGCAGTGGGAGGGTCTTTGGGGCTTATCCGGTCCCTGGGGAAAAAAGGACTTCCTTGGTTCTTTTTCGTGATGCCACCCAAGTGACAAACAAGGGTCTGGGGCTTTTGCTCAAGCTCACTTTGAGCTAGCTAGGAGTTCAGTGCAGGAAAAGAACCGCCCAGGCAGGGGAAGGCCATTCATTAACACATTGTTTGCACCACAACTCCATCAACCTGCTTTTTGATAGCCAATAAATCATCTGGAATTGACTACTATATAATTCATCAAAATCAGAGCCTATGTTCCATAGTTTAAAAAAATGTTTCCCAGTCATCTTAATGTAACTGGAAGTTATAGGTAGGTAGGTAAGTAGATAAACTAGATAGATGTATATTGACTTCTTGCTATGTCTCTGTTTATATTGAAAGAGAGAGAGAGAGAGAGAGAGAGAGAGAGAGAGAGAGAGAGAGAGAGAGAGAGAGAGAGAAGTATGCCCTAATATAAAGGAACTAGAGACTGATTAATTGATTCTCTCTTGGAACCACCGTACATTCAGTTGCCAGAGAGTGGAATTGTTTCCGAGGAAACAGTGTGATGTTACTCACAAAGAGAATGCCATATAATTTAAATAGACAGAGCCCCTGACCTCTTGGAACTTCAGTACTAGTATGGTCGGAAGAAACACATACAGAGCCAACACACAAAAGAGTGTTTTGTTGTTTGTATTTATATGCCACTCCCTACTGTACCACTGGGCACTTATTGGGTAATCAGTGAGTATGTTTATTTTTCTCTCACAATCCTTTGTTCTTCCTTTTAGTATGTATTTGTGATTTTATGTATGGATACAGAGGAGAGAAGTTTAACTGGAGAAGATGAAGCTCAAGCAAAGATAGGAAATGCCCAGAGATGGGAAACAGCATGAATAAAAACAGAAGTGACAGAAACAAAATTACATAAAAACTTTGCAGAGAACAGTTTGAACTAAAATATGGTAGAGCAGCAGGAACCAGAACAAAAGACCTCTATACCCCGTATTTATGATCTTTTATTCATTCTCCAGTGAACATTAGTTGAGCATAGAAGATACTGGTTAGGTCGTTGAAGAAGGATACAGGTAATAAATACAAACTTAAGTTGCCTCTAACTTACCACTTGTACAAAGCTTTGGCAAATACTTTATACAAGTTCTCATAAATAAATAATCGTATCTTGTATATGTTTGCTGGGGTCTTTGTTTGAACAGCTTGTTCATACTTACTACTCATTATGTATTATACAGTATTGATTTGTAGGACTTATTTACGTATTAAAAATAATAACCCCAACACCAACAGTGGTGGCACACATTTATTCAGCCCTCTGAATGCTGAAGCAAGAGGATGATGAGTAGTTGAAGGCCAGCCTGGACTTCTAATAAAAAAAAAATTAACCCTTTTATGTCATATATGTTGTAAAATATTTCCCCAGTTTGTCATTAATCTTTTAATGTTAAAATTTCTTTTTATCTGGGGAAGATTTCTACTTCTATGTAGCTTTATGTTATGGTTAAAATATTTTGACACTTTCTGTGCTAAATACAAACCACTAATGCATAACTATATTCTAGAGCTTTGATAGATTGCTCATTGATTTCTCAAATCAACAGTTTCACAAAATAGAACATTTTCTGATATAACTATCATTCTCCATGAATCTTCAAACATAAAAGACTTAGGAATATTTTTGTTCCTCAGGGCTAATCTCCCTAGTTCTGGAGAACTTGAACTCATTTGTAAGGCCTACCCATACCATCCTTTAGCTTGGTCTGCAACCCCTAGACATTTCACCATTAACACTGGGCCATTTTCCCTTAAATTTTCAGCTATAGATCTCTTCATTATTTATCATACCCATCTGAGAAGACAGAAATCCTAAAAATAGACATATATTTCAAAAATTGTAGTCTAAAGCAAGTGATTATATGGGCAAATTGTTCTACATCCTTTCATAAGCTCCTATATTCTTAAGCAAAGTACCATAATACATATTTATAATATGTATTAAACTCAAGAAATTAAAATATGTGATGTTTCTTCTGTTTGAATGCAATAAATGTACAAGTAGGCTTTAGAAATAACCTAATTACATGAATCAAATTAAATAATATAACTTGATGGGAATGCTTTGACTATTTTGGCAGATTCTCCCAGCTAGTGCTTCCTCAGCCACTCCCTTTGGATTTTGTCAATGAGTAGAGATGATAGGCATTTTTCTCCATAACATTTTTAAATTTACTATTTTATTTTATGTGTATGGGTGTTTTGGCTGTATATGTGTCTATGAATCATGTGAGTGCCTGATGACCATGGAGGCCAGAAGAGTATGTCAAATCCCCTGGAACTGGAGTTAAAGACAGTTGTGAGCTACCATGTGGGTGATAGAAATCAAGTTCTAGTCCTCTAGAAGAGCAGTCAGTGCTCTTAACTACTGAGCCATCTCTGCATCCCTGGCCCAGAACATTGTACCATCCCCATTTTCCCATTCCCATGTAGCTTAGGAAATACAAAACAAGATTGTGTTTTCTTTTCACAAAAGTGACTGATGGCCCCTGCTTGAAAAAAAATTAGCAATAATGGAAACAAAGAAATGAAAAAATGAAATATTTTACAAGATATTTTTCTGGTGTTGTCAATTATATTTATAATCTCTATTGATTATAATAAAATCATCTTATTCCTGAAAATTCTTTTAAACTACTAGCACTTGCAATGAATTTGCCATGTCAAAAAACAAAAAACAAAAAACAAAACACTTTATTGCCCATTATTTTGTTTTGCTTTATGGTTACTCTGTAACTCAGATGTCTTATTTTGCAGAAGAGGAATTGTGTTTTAGTTGTTCAGACTTGGAGTGGGAGAGTTAGCTGTGGTGGAAAATAGAACTCAATCATCTCTTAGGGGGTCTTTCCATGCTGGATCAAGGGAAAACACCTGAAACTTCATGACCATTCATTTCTAGGAAGGGCCATCTTAACATTTTAGCCAATTGAAAATTTATCATTATTGTTATAGAATGGCATTTATATTTACTGAAGGACTGTCAGTAATCAGGAACACTAGCATACACTGAGTTCATTGGAGTGAAGGAGTTTGGGCACGAACTTTATTCTTTACTTCTTTCTTGTGTTTTAGATCCATCACTCGCGCCTACTACAGGAATTCAGTAGGTGGTCTTCTCTTATTTGACATTACCAACCGCAGGTCCTTCCAGAATGTCCATGAGTGGTTAGAAGAGACCAAAGTACACGTTCAGCCCTACCAAATTGTATTTGTTCTGGTGGGTCACAAGTGTGACCTGGATACACAGAGGCAAGTGACTCGCCACGAGGCCGAGAAACTGGCTGCTGCATACGGCATGAAGTACATTGAGACGTCAGCCCGAGATGCCATTAATGTGGAGAAAGCCTTCACAGACCTGACAAGAGACATATATGAGCTGGTTAAAAGGGGGGAGATTACAATCCAGGAGGGTTGGGAAGGGGTGAAGAGTGGATTTGTACCAAATGTGGTTCACTCTTCAGAAGAGGTTATCAAATCAGAGAGGAGATGTTTGTGCTAGTCAACCCTTCCATTTTCAAAACATACTCTCCCACTTGAACTTAAAAGTTATCGAAATAAGTAGAATCCTTATGTGACTGAAGAGAACTCAACCTTTGGATAACAAATGAGTGAGCCTTCTTCCTAGGGGTGGAGCTCTGACAGGCTCATGTGTGGGTAGATAAGGAGCCTGGGTGCTGTGATTGAGGGACTAAATTGCTAACATGGGCTAGATCAGACATTGTTTTGTGGCCCAGGCTCAGCAATGATTGCTTTGTGTGCCCTTTGTGGACCACATATTAAGGGTGTGGGGTTTTGGAGGTTAGGTTCCAGGAAAACATACCTACAGAGAAAAAAACTTTTCCTTGATATTTCAACTTTTCAGAGGTGGTGACCATAAAGAACATGTAGAAGGAAATCAAGTATCAAATTGGGGACAATTAAGATAACTGAAAAAAGAGTATGGTATCAATTTATTCAATGATAATACCATGCCAGATGTGTTCTGAGTTTGGTACAAACACACTAATTCACTTCTAACAGTTCAACTGTAAAATGAAAGGCCCATATGAATCAGCTATTTGGTAAGGCCCTTTCAAGGTCGAGCATTCTAGTAAAAATGCTGTGAATATGAAAAGGAAAGTCATTCACACCTTGTTATTAATCACATTTGAGAAAGTGTACACTCTCGTGATAGAGTTACCAACTGTGTGAAAGAAACTGTCCCATGTAAAATGACCATGTGAGGAGAAGAAAAAAACATTGTAACTCAAAGGCCATGTTCTTTGTCTTCTAACTATACCTGGCTTTCACTGCATCAGCGAACCACAATCTGGAAGTAAGCATACTGCCTGCTTCTTTAGGTACCTGATGGTGACAACATAGAGATTGTCTACAAAAAACCCTTAATCAAGCCCTTGATCATTGGTTCTGTGCTGAATATTTGTTCAACATGTGGCCCTGGAACCCTTAAAAATTGTGCATATTAATTTACTTTACCTATTTGATCACCATAATAGGCCTGTGAGACTTTTTACCCCATTTTACAGAATAAGAAAGCAAGAACCAAGTCTACCTGATTCCTAACTTTTTTCACTGGATCATAATGCTGTCACATGAATAAATAATTAATTTGTAACTTTGGAAGTCATGTGATTATAAATTAATGTTCTCTACATGATAGGATATGTTTTCCTTGTTGTTTTACAGCTCAGCTATAATTCTGCAGGAATCTAGGAATGAATCAAAGGTAAAGCCCATTCAGTTATTATTGACAGGAGGGCATTAAATAAGGGATTAACTACACAACTGAAAACACATTAAAACTGCGTGGGTTTCTAAGTGTTTGTCTCACAAACACTATGAACATTTTATTGAAAGGAACCAAATACAACAATGGGGAGTGGGATAGGGATAAAGTACTCACACCACAATGACCTTGGCTACCTGTCTGCTATGTACCTACACTTGGCTCCTGTCTACCCAAGAGAGTCAGCTTTTAATTCTCAGGTGAACAGACAGCTAACCACATCAGCAAATTAGAATGGCTGACATGAAAATTTCATTATCTTCTTGAAAAGAAGTGATGCTTTAAATTACTTTTTGGATTGTAGCCAGTTCAGCTAGGCAAAAGCCATACTTTTCACAGTAAGAAAACTATTCCGATTAGAGTCAAATTTCTCATATCCATTGTGGTAGAAAGATTGGTAAATTGTTTTTGCAATATCCTGTTCAAGTTCAGTATGAATATGCTTGAATCAGAAAATCTGGGAATTTGTTTCAGCTAAAATAAACCAAATAATAAAAATTATAGAAGACCCTTCTGCCACCTTTGCTCCAACTTGGATAAGCAAATCATCCTGGACCACTTCACATCATCAACTGCAGGTGAAGTGATCATTTATTCTATATTCATTTCATACAGTTTAAATTGTCAGCTTCTTGGTTGTAGAAGACAACCTTTTTGTGGGTTAACACAAAATTTCAACAACTATACTCATGTCTAGATGGTTCCAAAGCCAAGATTATCCCATGGATAAATAAGAGTTGACTAGATTCATGTCAACTCAAAAGGGGGCGCATAGAAATAAAACATGTCTACAGTTTTCTTGACTAAAATACATTATATACTTTCTCATTCCTGGCTTTTTAACGTGGGTTTCAAAACACCCAGCATAGATGCAGCAGAGGTGGCTGAACTTAACTGCTTAAATAAGTTCTAGAAAAATCTTAAAAATCATTTTAGTAGAATTCAGTCCTGTTGTCACTGCAATAAGTGGGTTTTAGAAAATAAGTGTGAAATAGAATACTGAGGATAAAGCGTTAGAAGCTATTTTACTACATAGGTAAAGAAAAGATTAACTTGTAACAATGATCACAACTGCATGTTGGATTAGATTGTCTTATATTCCAGAACAAAATGTACTGTATACCTTGCCTCACTTTGTTGTGCACTGTAATGAAATGTGAAAAATTCTTTATTTAGCTGTATGTGAATGAAAATGCTTGTATTTAGTAAAATGGTTGATTATGTGACTGTGAGATTCCACATGTGTGTTGTAGCTATTTCTAGAATGTGCCCTTTCATTGTAGCAAACAAGGATACCAGTAAGATACCAATCAGATACTGTAGTGTATACTAATATGATATGACCTACTTTGTGTAAACAGAGTCATCAGTATCTGAAAGCCAAAGAGAGGACACAATTTCTTAAAAGCATATGATTCTCATGTTGAAAACCACAGAAATCTCATTACTTCATTTTCAGCCCAAACCACTATGTAAAAAGTTGAATCTGAAGCCTAAAACTTCAGCATTATAATTTTTAATCAAGAGCTATAATTCTTTCACCAGGCAAGTGGTTAATTACAACTATTGTCTTCACTGGAAAGTCTTTTCCAAGATAAATTGCCCTGTTTTTTGTTTGTTTTTGTTTTTGTTTTTTTCAAAACGACTGTAGCACACTGTATAATGTGAGGAACATTGCAAGTGTGCAGACCAGATTGGAACATAGTCATGTAGCACATTTTCTAAGGTGGATAGTACATATCTGAGAGAAACACAAGAGAAATCTTTGATTCTACATCTAGGTATACACAGGCTAATCTCAGCACAGCTTTACCACTTTTGCAGTCAAGTAAATTAAGTAGGGGAGTGAGAAAGAAGAAATAAAAAATTAACAATGAAGCAGCATTTCATAGAATTTTCCACTCTCTTAAAACTTTCTCTAGGCTTAGTCATCTTTTATTCATTTATATACCTTGGTGACATCAGCCATTCTGTGGTTTTAAGAGCCATATGTGAGCCAGTAAGCCCTTGACTGATATGTCCAGCTCCATTTATTACCCATGGACTCAGACTTTTATAACCAACTACTTACCTATTGTCTTCATTTGATTGTTCATTAGTGCCTCAAGTTTAAATGTCCCAAATCAGGCTCCTGATCTTCTACTTCAAATCATGACATAACCTTCTCCTGGGTAAATGGTAACTTTCTCCGATATATTCCTGACAAAAGCTTAGACATTCTTTCCTTTTCTTTTTTACTCCACATTTGAGCCATCTGAAAATTATGTTGGCATAAGAGTAAAACAACAATCTGACAACTTTTCAACACTTTCAATGTTAACACATTGATGTCCAATGTTACTTATCACCTGAGTTATTGTAATAAAACTTGTCTCCCTACAGCCATTCTTGCTACCCCTCCCCTACTACAGTCTATTATCCACATAACAGCCCAAGGGAGCCTGATGAAGCATGAGTTGAAAACAAAGACCTACTCGTAATTTCCTGGTGGTTATCAATTTCACTCAACTTAAAGCACAAAGTCCTTCCAATAGTCTGCAGAAGAATCATTAAAAATGAATTCCATCCCATCATCTCTGCAACCTCATTTCTTACAGCTGACCTCTTGTTCATCTCATACCAGTTATAGTTTCCTTTCTTGTTCTTTATTTTAAATTATTTTTCATTCCTAATTATGTATATACATGTGAATTTATGTGTGGGTATGTGTTTTGTTCCTCAGAAGCCAGAAGAGGTGGACAGATCACTTGGAGCTGGAGTTACAGGCAGTTGTGATCCACATGATATGGCAACTGAATTCAGTTCCTCTGCAAGAGCAGTATGTGCTGCTAATTGCTGAGCCATCTCTCCAGCCCCTCCTATTTTGTTCTTCAAACATTCCAAGAGCATTCCCACCTCAGGGCTTTTGTGCTTGCTCTACACTTATTTGTAATTCCTTTCTAAGATAGCTGCATGGATTGCTTTTCATGTCCATCAAGTTATAGGACAAGCAGCTTCCCAAATCTTTGAATAACTTACAGATACTAGGGAACACATCTATCCAGATATCATTGCTGACAGGCCAGAGTCCTGCTCTTTAGCCTTGCCTGTGGAACAACAAAGATTTTGTAATACTGAAAAGGAAAAAAAAAAAACCTAAAACAGCAGTGACCCCTTTGGGGGTCAAACAACCCTTTCACAGGGGTTGCCTAAGATCATCGGAAAACAGATATTTGCGTTATGTTTTGTAATAGTAGTGAAATTACAGTTATGAAGTAGCAATGAAAATAGTTTTATGCTTGGGGGTCACCACAGCATGAGGAACTGTACTAAAGAGTCACAGCATTAGGAAGGTTCAGAATCACTGACGTAAAAGGAGATCATGGAAATCCTGGAGAGTAGGTGGTAATGTCATAATGCAGCAGTGGATTTAGAAAAAAGAAAGAAAGAAACAAATTGTACTCGTAGGATTTGTGTGTAAAATAGCTTCTGCATTCACTAAGCCTCTCAGGAAATTATGTGGAAAGACAATACTCTTCCTTTGCGCTTCAAAATCTCTCCTTCCCAGACAATCTAATCTACTCCCATAACTTCAAATACTCTCTGTTTTGCAAAGTAAGGAATGATTTTTCTTCACATTTTAACAAAATTGAAATAAATCTTAGATTTTGTAACATGGCCACAAGGCTCTCCATCATCTGGTATGTCCAGTTGTGAGTTCTATAAAAATAGTAATCTTACTTTCTTCAGAGTTTCTCCAACCTATAGAGCAGATATATACTTGAATAATTAGTAAAAATTTAAATGATTTTCTTATCCTAATTTAATCCAATAAACTTAACTCTTCCAGAAAACACACACATGATCCTGCTGCTCTGTAGCCTCTGGAATTATCTGATTATAAGATCTGGTTGTCACTGTCTCCTACAAGGCCTGTTTTAAAATTCTGTTATGACTTTAGGCAATCAACCATAGTGCACTACTAGTGTATCAATATAGGCCTTTTTCTTCCTCCTTTTCTTGGCTCTTGTAGTCAACTGCATTTAATTATCAATTCCTAAAGAAAAATGTTTGTTTTTTTGTTTATTTCATTTGAGATTTTTTAAATTTGCTTTTCCAAATGTTGTTTAACAAAAGAGTAAGAGTATAGATTTTATTTATTGAGACAAACATAAGTTCAGATTCTGACTCTACCAGAAATTAAGTGTAATTCATTATCTCTGAGTCCCACTTTATACATATATAAAATTGAATGATGATATTTAACTCATAATGTTGTGGTAAGGATGAAATGAGACAATCCATAAAGAAGCACTTGGTCATAATAGTCATAAGATGATGAGTATCATATTTGCACCTAAATGAATCTCTTGCACAAGTGGTATCATGTAACACACTGTTCTGGTTTTTTATTTTTTTCTTATACAGTATATTTTCTGGAACTACATGAGGGCAAAAACTATGTCAAGCTTTGATAATTACTATATAACTACAGTCAATCAGTGCAAGTACGTATTTATTGAATGTGATCAAAAGAAGAGATAGTTAAAACATGGCAGAGCAGAGACTCAAGAAACCTGGGTCCTTGACAATATAATTTAATCATAGATTTCCCTACACTGGAGCCACCCTGTATTAAGATTTTTTGAAACATTAGATAATAAATCTCTTTTTGGTTTATGCCTTTCACCCACTCTTATAGTTGAAAGTCTCCTAAGTGGCACAATAACATTCCACTGCATGAACACGTGATATTTTATTTAATCACGTCTCATTAAATATATGCACATATATCTTGTGTATTTGACTATGCCAAGTTAAAATTCCTAGAAATGAAATTTATGATGCTTACTTAAAATTTTTATAATTCATTAAATTATTTTCTAGAAATGTTTTACTGAACATTCATGAACAGTGTATGGTAATATCTATATTAAGTGTTACTATAATTTTTAACTCTGAGAGGTTAATAATATATGAACATTTTAGTTTTTAGTGAGAGACAGGTGACATAGAGTCTCTCTCTGTAGCCCAAGTTGCCCTGAAACTCACTATATAATACAGGCTGATCTCAAACTCATGGAAATTCTCCTGCCTCACACCAATATTTTTTTTTTTTTTTTGGTTTTTCGAGACAGGGTTTCTCTGTGTAGCTTTGCGCCTTTCCTGAAGCTTGGTAGCCCAGGCTGGCCTCGAACTCACAGAGATCCGCCTGGCTCTGCCTCCCGAGTGCTGGATTAAAGGCGTGCGCCACCAACGCCCGGCTACACCAATATTTTTAAATGTGCATATCTTTGATTATTGAATTTCTGTGCTTGAAGTTAAAAGTAGTTCTAACTAATAAGATTGCTGACCTTTTTCTTATCAGTAAAACTGCCTTATACACAGAAATTTCTTCTCTGCTTTACATATGTGGCAAAAAATTTTTTAATTAAAAAAATTCTAGTGTTTGGTAATACAGAAGTCTCTAATATTTAGCAATAAAATCTATTATCTGTAAGAAACTGGAAACAACCTTTGTCTCAGAATTGATGAACCAAATAGCTGGAAGACATGCTGGGAGTAAGAATTACTTTCCACTGGATAAGAGTTTATATCTTTTAATTTTAAAGATTTTTGTAAAGATCTGTTTTTGTTTTTTTTAATTGTGTATGTGTGTGTACATGTATGTACATACATACATACGTTTGTGCCAGTGCCCATGGAAGCCAAGAAAGGGTGTTGCATCCCCTGGAGCTGGAGCTACATGCTGTTGTGAATCACCTGATATGGGTTGGGGAAAATGAACTCCAGTCCTCTGAAAGCGACAAGTGCTCTTAACCAGTTAGCCATCTCTCTAGCCTCCCTCCCCCATGTGCCTTGATTTTTGTATCATGTAATTTACGTAATATTTCTTACACAGTATTTTGTCTTGATATTTTGTAACAATAATGTTCAGTGCAGATAGGTCTTCTCTGCCTAAAACCTAGAAAACATCTCCATCCCTATAATGGATTTCAGATTTCTTTTGGAAACATCATGTCTGGCCATTGATCTATTTTTCTACTCCTAGGCGAATACTACATTCTTTTAGTTTGAGTAACTCAATCAGATTTTTCAAATTACTTTTTGTCTCCTCAAATTTGTCTTTGTTACTTTTATGCGGGATATTAGAACTTGAGCATAAATATGCCAACTTTTCCCTGAGACAGGGTTGGGATTTTGATCGAAACTAATTTTACTCAGTAACAATGCTAGATGGTTAGGCACACTTTATCTTTGCAAACTTTACATAATATGTCATTTAATGTTTTGTGTCCGTTAGTAACTGTTTATTGTTTTCTCATTTTTAGCCATTTTTTGTTTATTCCAAGGTTGTTGTTTTTTTAAGTTCTAAATGGATTGTGTCATTATACTGGTTCCAATTGTTCTAACTGATCATTTCTAGCATGTAGGAAATTTGTAGATTTGTTTATATTTATAGCTTATAACAAAATCCTTATTAAACTCTCTATTATTTAACTAATTTTTCAATGGTTTTCTTCTACTTTTTAGGCAGACATTATAATCCATACAAGTTTTCTTTCTCTAATATCTACATTTCATTTTTTCTTATTTACACTGATTAAAATCGAACTAACATGGTAACAGCAGTGATGGTGGATGTCTTTGTCTTTTTTCCTGCTTCTCTCATTTTAACCTTGAATTATATTATATATATATATATATATATATATATATATATATATATATATATATATATACCATATTACTATTCTACTAAGTATTTGGAAGAAGACTTTATGTTGAGGTTTTCAATTGTATTTCTGTTATTCATTGAGAGGACCAAATGGCTTTTAACCATTAACCTGTCAATGTAATTATTTCAGTAAAGTTGTTCATGTTAAAACACATTTCTTTGTTGGGAAGTAGTCCCAGCACTTGGGAGGCAGAGGCAGGAGGATCTCTGAGTTCTAGGCCAGCCTGGTCTACAGAGCAAGTTCCAGGACAGCCAAGGCTATACACAGAGAAACTCTGTCTTGTAAAACCAAAAACCAAACCAAAACAAAACATTTCTTCACATTCTTAGACTGCACACTTCTTACAAAGTCATGATGCATTTTCAAAATACTGCCTGATTTTTATTCACTAACATTTATGGTATTTACATTTATAGTCATGTTTGTGACTGGTTCATAACAGTATTTCCAGCAATGTAGTTCATGGCAACTAAGAGAAATCTTAGGGGAGGCATGCACAAGTAAATAAATTTGGAAAAACATAGTTTAAACAGAGTGAATAGTATTCTGTAGGACCACACTATTTTAGATTGGAGTTCCCCATCTACGTGCAATTTTATAGAGCATCTCTTCAACTTCTGTGGCAAAAGCTGTATTTTATAGAATATCAGTTTTCAATAATAAGATAACATTTTGTTTTTCACATATATTCATTCCTCTTCCCTGGAGTAGGATTACCTCTCCTATGAGGCAGACTTCAATGTGGCTGACAATTCCCCAGCTAACTGGTTTTCTAGCAGAAACATGGATTCTGAAGTTAACAAAGAGCAAAGACACTCTTGGCTTGGAGTGGGCATGTGGACACTAGGATTGGGAATGACTACAAAAGCATTATGTAGCCTGTCAATGCATATATTCTCATGAGTAAATTTTAGTAATATATATCATCCTTGAAAATCATCTACTTCAGGTAAATTTTCAAATGTGGTGTACAGTTATACTTTGTGTAATTAAAATAAATTGAGTAGATAGAAATTTCTTTCATTTTCATGTTGTTCATTTGTGTTTTTATAATTCAGCATTGTTAATGGTTTACTTATTTTTAATTAATAATTTCAAAGAACCAGCTCTTGGTCTTAACAGTTTTGCTTTTCCTGAATTATAATTTATTTTTATGTTACTTCTATAAACTCATATATTTCTGTGGTTCTTCATATGCCAAGCACTTTTTATTATACTCCATACATTTAAATATAATGTATTCATATAATGTGATTATGATTCTTATTTAAGTCTTCTAGATCCTTTGTGGGTTGTGATTCCAATGCCAGTTCAACTTTCAAAGCCACTCAGCTCTTCCCTGTGTTGGCTCACCATCAGGTGGCCAGTCTGGGAACTGGGCAGTAGTCTATCTTTTGGTTTAGTTCTTAGAATCTAGAAATAGAGTTAAACTTTTATAGTGCAGACAGGAGCCTGAGAGTTCAAAATCAACACTATGGGGTGCTGTGGAATGATCTGTGTGTTAAATGCTCTGATTGGTCAATAAATAAAACACTGATTGGCCAGTGGCCAGGCAGGAAGTATAGGTGGGACTAACAGAGAGGAGATTTGAGAGAACAGGAAGGCAGAAGGAGACACTGCCAGCCGCCACCATGACAAGCAGCATGTGAAGACACCTGTAAGCCACGAGCCACGTGGCAAGGTATAGATTTATAAAAATGGATTAATTTAAGATATAAGAACAGTTAGCAAGAAGCCTGCCACAGCCATACAGTCTGTAAGCAATATAAGTCTCTGTTTACTTGTTTGGGTCTGAGTGGCTGTGGGACTGGCAGGTTAGAGAGATTTGTCCTGACTGTGGGCCAGGCAGGAAAACTCTAGCTACAATGGGGTCATTTTCCGGACTTTCTCCCAATGTTCCCTTCCCTGGTAGTCTCCATTTTCCTTAGGCTTCCTTTGGGAACTCCAGAAAAAAAAATAACCAGAACTTTAGTTACCTGGTTGTGCCATGACATGTCAGGTTGCCACATGATAGAAAGACCAAAAGAAAAACGGGGAAGCTTACAGCAAAATTCCAAAGTACTGGGGATTCTCTTGCTCTCTCATGATGCTTCACTGATATTTTCTTTTCAATGTCTCAAATATTTGCTCTGTAACAAAATCTTTCTCTGTCCCCCCAGCCAGCTCCCAAATAACAACAGAGATTTATTAGTTATGAAAGCTTGGCCATTAGCTTAGGCTTGTCTCACTAGCTCTTGTAACTTAGCCCATATTTTTTATTAATGTATGTTCTACCACATGGCTCATGGTTGTTACCTCTTCTCCTGTACGTCCTGCTTGTTCTGTGTCTCCTGATGTCTTTCCCATGTGCTTAGATTCATCCTACTCTTCCTCTCTTGCCCAGGAAATTCCACCTATATCTCCTGCATAGCTATTGACCATTCAGATCTTTATTAAACCAATTAGAAAGCACCTTGGCAAAACGACATCTTTACAGTGTAAACAAATATTGTGCAACATTGCTCCATATAATTTGTCTTCACTCAGTGAAAAAGACACAGTGAAATCTTCTACATTAAATCCTCTACATTAAATTTGTGTGCCTCCACATTAAAATTAACTCAATTTTTGACAGAGATTAGCAGAAAAGATAGTATTTTTTAGTATTAAACAATTCATGTTCTGAAATTTTTATATTTGTAGATCTAAATGTAACATATGAAAGAGGATTTTCATTCTTGGAAGTTGTGCTGTACATTGAACACCAAAATTGCAAGTTGTTTTAATAAAAATATTTGACTTAAATTTTCTAAAATATTTGATGGAACATTCAGCTATTACTGGAAGAAAATAATACTATATATTTTTAGCAATTGTGGTGGTTTGAATAAGAATGGCCCCCATAGACTCATATTTGATTGCTGAGGAAGTGGCATTAGGAGGTATGGCCTTGTTGGAGGAAGTGTGTCACTAGGGGTGGGATTTCAGGTTTCAAATGCCCAAGCCAGGCCCAGTGGCTCTCTCTCTTCCTGCTGCCTGCCTATGATCCAGATGTAGATCTTTCAGCTCCTTCTCCAGCACCGTTCCTGCCTGCATGCCTCCATGCTTCCTGCCATGATGACAATGGACTAAAACTCTGAACCTGTAAGCCAGAACCAATTACATGTTTTCTTTTATAAGAGTTATCAGGGTCATGGTGTCTCACCACAGCAATAGAAACCCTAATAAGATAGCAATCAAAACTCAAGATCTAAGATTCTAGCCCAAATTTATTCTTCTATCAACCCCATTTTTTGCTGATACATGTTTTATTTAAGGATAATATTTTTAATAAGTGGCGCTGAAAGTTGGGTGTAGTGGTACATGCCTTTAATCCCAGCACTCAAGAGGGAGAGACAAGTGGGATTTTATTAATTTGAGGCCAGCCTGGTCTAAGGAGAGAATTTCAGGACATCCAGGGCCAAATAGAGACCTTGTCTAAAAAAACAAAAAACAAAACCACAACAAAAATAATGCTGAAAGAATTGAGAATGCTTTTGCAAATAAATGAACTTTGACTTTTACTTCATAGCATACACAGAAATTGAATAAGAACTAAAGAGCTAAGATAAAAACTTCTTATTTTATTTTATAATTAATTTAATTTTACATATCAGCCATGGATTCCCTTGTCCTCCCTCCTCCCACCCCCCCACTTTCCCCCAGCCCACCCCCCATTCCCACCTCCTCCAAGGCAAGGACTCCCCTGGGGATTCAGCTCATCTTGGTAGATTCAGTTGAGGCAGGTCCAGTCCCCTCCTCCCTACCTAAATAGAAAGCTTGACATCTTGGGGCATGCCTACAATTCCAGAACTTGAGAGATGGAAGCAGGAAGATCTAGAGTTTAAGGTCAGTCTCAGCTACACAGTAAGTTTAAAGCCAGCCTAGAATACATGACACTGTCTTAAAAACTGAGGGGTTGGTAGAGAGAAAAGAGATAATAAACCAAATAGGGATATATAAAGACATTTAGTTTATTTATTGTGGTTCTGGGAATAAAATCCAGGCCTCATATACACTAGGCAAACAATCTAGCACTAAACTACATTTCCAGTGAGAAATAGAAATGTAAATAAAGGAAACATACTAGACAGTTTTAAAAACTAATAAGTATAACTTAATCAAAATTGAGGGGCTGGGGTGTGGTTGATATATTGTGCAGCCCAATAAACTTATCTTGGGGTCAGAGAACAGAACAGCCATAATATTAAACGTTAGGCAGTGGTAGCACATGCCTTTAATACTAGCATTCCAGAGGCAGAGATCTGTCTGGATCTCTGTAAGTTCAAACCACACTGGAAACAGCCAGGCATGGTGACTCATGCCTTTAATTTCATATATTATATCAAATGACATAACTGTATCTACTGTACATTTGATTTTCTTATAAAAACATGAGTTCTACCAGACATTATGGTGCATATCTTTAATCCCAGCACTTAGGAGGCAGAGGAAGGTGAATCTCTGTGAGTTCAAGGCTGCAACACAAAGCAAATTCCAGGCTAGCCAGGGCTACATAGTGAGAACCTTTCTCAAAAACAAAACAATAAAAAAAACCCATACCAAAAGTTCCTTGGAGGTAGAAACGTAAGTCTTAATTGGAGGAGGAAACAGAACTGAAACCCTAAAAATGAATTTTATTTCAAGGAGGTACTGACAAAAAAAAATGGCAAAATGGAAAGAGTTAATTTTGAATTTAATAAAGCTTTTTTTCCCCCTTAGGGCAGAATGAAGCATGTTTCAGAGAAACTTTCAAACTTCTACACTTATATTTCTATAGTTTTCAACAGCAATTTCTTAAGTATTTTTTTTCATACCCATAGCAACTTCAGTGGCATTTGTCCTCATATACTCTCCATGAGGCAGTCAGACTCACTCCTTTGTATTTGGGCATATTTTATTAGAGTTTTAAAACAATGTTTCATTCTTGCAAGTAGTATTAGGATACTATTTGCCAAGCATTGTTCTAGGTACTAGAGATAGGTGAAGAATTGCACAAAAATTTCTACTCTTGGAACTTAATATTTTAGGGTGAACATATAATTAAAATGAAATATACAGCATGCTAATATTAGTAAGTAGGCTAATCATGTAGTGTAAGCCAGCTTGGGATACCCAAAACCCTGTTGTGGTTTGTTAAGTGAGTCTAAAATATGAATGTGTGTTATCTCCTCTACAACAGCATGGCATACTATTACCCTAAAACTACTAAGGGGAAAATCAAGCAAAGGAAAGAGCCAATGATAAATGTCTATGTTGGGAGAGGAATAGTCTGCCTATTTGCATCTGCTGACCATGTGAAGGATATATAATAAATTATATTTGAGAGCTGTAAGTTGAAGAGTAAGCCATGTAGATATCTATGAGTTCCTGCAGACATACTTTTATGAATAGCAAATAGAAAAGTCCTGTGGTAGGAGGCATATTCCAAGAAAGCAGAGACTGGTATGTTAAAACCAAGTGATTACAATGTCAAGATATTTTCTTTGAGAAGAGGAGGAATGAAGGTGACAATTTGAGAGAATTTCAGAAGAAAGAATTATGTTAAGATATGAAGAATTCATTCACACCTGGGTGAGACTGTTGATGCCAATTCTTCCCCAGCATGCACCTTATAGTGTTATAAATCTAGCCAGTAGGAAGAAGCTTTCAAGTCAGTTCCAATTTCAGGTCTCCAATCCATCATGAATTGGGAAGGAGCTCACAAAGTCTCATCCCCATTGAGGAGCTATTGCAGTTGATGACTCCTAGAGAAGGGAGAGTCAGTTTTCTTCAGAGATGCTGTCCCTCATAGATTGACCACACTCCAGTGGATGGCCCTATACCTATGCATATATTGGAAGTATTAATTAAAGAGACTCAGTTTTTAAAAAGAAAAGTACATAAAATTGGGAGGAACACATGTCTCCTGGCTATCTTGGTCTGGAAGGAGTGGAATCAGGAGTGAAGGTGGATTTGATCTAAATACATTCTTACAAATATGTGGAATTATCATAGAATAATTTTTTTATTTTATAATTTAATTTTACATATCAGCCACAGATTCCCCTGTCCTCCCCCACTCCCACCCACCTACGCCTTCCCCCCAGCCCACCCCCCATTCCCATCTCCTCCAGGGCAAAGACTCCCCTGGGGATTCAGTTCAATCTGGTAGATTCAGTTCAGGCAGATCCAGTCCCCTCCTCCCAGGCTAAGCAAAGTGTCCCTGCATAGGCCCCAGGTTCCAAACAGCCAGCTCATGCCCTGAGGACAGGTCCCGGTCCCACTGCCTGGATGCCTCCTAAACAGTTCAAGCCAATCAACTGTCTCACTTATGCAGAGGGCCTGATCCAGTTGGGGGCTCCTCAGCTATTGGTTCATAGTTCATGTGTTTCCATTCGTGTGGCTATTGTCCCTGTGCTTTTTCCAATCTTGGTCTCAACAATTCTCGCTCATACAAACCCTCCTCTTTCTCCTGGAGCTGCACCCAGGGCCTAGCTGTGGATCTCTGCATCCAGTTCCCTCAGTCATTGGATGAGGTTTCTAGCATGACAATTAGGGTGTTTGGCCATCCTATCACCAGAGTAGGTCAGTTTGGGCTTTCTCTCACCCATTGCCAGTAGTCTATTGTGGAGGTATCTTTGTGGATTTCTGTGGACCTCTCTAGCACTTTGCTTCTTTCTATTCTCATATGGTCTTCATTTATCATGGTCTCTTATTTCTTGTTCTCCCTCTCTGTTTTTGATCCATCTGGGATCTCCTGCTCCCCCAAGCTCTCTTTCCCTGGAACCTTGCCTTTCATTACCCCCACTCACGTCCAGGTTGTTCATGTAGATCTCATCCATTTCTCTGTCACTGGGCGATCCCTGTGTCTTTCTTAGGGTACTGTTTAATAGGTAGCCTCCCTGGAGTTGTGAGTAGCAGTCTAGTCATCTTTGTTTTACATCTAGTATCCTCCTTTGAGTGAGTACATACCATGTTTGTCTTTCTGAGTCTAGGTTACCTCACTCAGGATGATTTTTTCTAGATCCATCCATTTTCCTGCAAATCTCATGATGTCATTGTTTTTCTCTGCTGAGTAGTATTCCATTGTGTATATGTACCACACTTTATTTATCCATTCTTTTTTTTTGGTCTTATTCATTTATTTATTTTTTTCTTTTATTTTATTTTACAATACCATTCAGTTCTACATAACAGACACAGATTCCCTTGTTCTCTCCTTCCTGCCCCCTCCCCTTCCCCCAGCCCACCCCCCATTCCCACCTCCTCCAGGGCAAAGCCTCCCCCGAGGACTGAGATCGACCTGGTAGACTCAGTCCAGGCAGGTCCAGTCCCCTCCTCCCAGATTGAGCCAAGCGTCTCTGCATAAGTCCCAGGTTTCAAACAGCTAACTCATGCAATGAGCACAGGACCTGGTACCACTGCCTAGATGCCTCCCAAACAGATCAAGCCAATCAACTGTCTCAACTATTCAGAGGGTCTGATCCAGTTGGGGGCCCCTCAGCCTTTGGTTCGTAGTTCATGTGTTTCCACTCATTTGGCTATTTGTCCCTGTGCTTTATCCAACCTTGGTTTCAACAATTCTCGATCATATAAACCCTCCTCTTTCTCACTAATTAGACTCCGAGCGCTCCACCCGGGGCCTAGCCGTGGATGTCTGCCTCCAGATTCCTCAGTCCTTGGATGGGGTTTCTGGCACAACTATTAGGGTGTTTGGCTATCCCATTCCCAGAGTAGGTCAGTCCCGGTTGTCTCTCGACCATTGCCAGCAGTCTTTTGTGGGGGTATCTTTGTGGATTTCTGTGGGCCTCTTTAGCACTTTGTTTCTTCCTTTTCTCATGTGGTCTTCATTTACCATGGTCTCCTATTCTTGTTCTCCCTCTCTGTTCTTGATCCAGCTGGGATCTCCCGCTCTCTTTCCCTCAACCCTCGCCCTTCATTGCTCCCACTCATGTCCAGATTGTTCATGTAGATCTCAGCCATTTCTCTGTCATTGTGTGATCCTTGTGTCTTTCTTGGGGTCCTGTTTTCCAGGTAGCCTCCCTGGTGATGTGAGTAGCAGTCCAGTCATCCTTGTTCCACATCTAGTATCCTCCTATGAGTGAGTACATACCATGTTTGTCTTTCTAAGTCTTGGTTACCTCACTCAGGATGATTTTTTTCTAGATCCATCCATTTGCCTGCAAACCTCATGATGTCATTGTTTTTCTCTGCTGAGTAGTATTCCATTGTGTATATGTGCCACAATTTATTTATCCATTCTTCAGTTGAAGGGCATCTAGGTTGTTTCCAGGTTTTGGCTATTACAAACAATGCTGATATGAACATAGCTGAGCAAGTGCTCTTGTGGTATGATTGAGCATTTCTTGGGTATATGCCCAAGAGTGGTATAGCTGGATCTAGGGGGAGATTGATTCCCAATTTTTTTAAAAAAGCACCATATTGATTTCCAAAGTGGTTGTACAAGCTTGCATTCCCACCAACAGTGGAGGAGAGTTCCCCTAGTTCCACAACCTCTCCATCATAAAGTGTCTTCAGTGTTTTTGATCTTAGCCATTCTGACAGGTGTAAGGTGGTATCTGAGAGTCGTTTTGATTTGCATTTCCCTGATGATTAGGGATGTTGAGCAGTTCCTTAAATGTCTTTCAGCCATTTGAGTTTCCTCTATTGAGAATTCTCTGTTTAGTTCTATAGCCCATTTCTTAATTGGACTGTTGGTCGTTTTGATGTCTAATTTCTTGAGTTCCTTATATATTCTGGATATCAGCCCTCTGTCAGATGTGGGGTTGGTGAAGACCTTTTCCCATTCTGTAGGCTGTCACTTTGCCTTGTTGACAGTATCCTTTGCTCTACAAAAGCTTCTCAGTGTCAAGATGTCCCATTGATTGATTGTTTCTCTCAGTGTCTCTGCTACTGGTGTTACATTTAGGAAGTGATCTCCTATGCCAAAGCGTTCAAGACTACATTTTTTGAGACTATAATATAATTACATCATTTCCCCTTCCCTTTATTCCCTAGAAACTTTCCATGTACTCCCTTCCTTGCTTTCTCTCAAATGTACACACACACACACACACACACACACACACAAATACAACCTACTCCCTCTGTATAATGTTACTTATATGTATATGTTTTTAGGGCTGACCATTTGGTATTGGATAACCAATTGGTGTGCTCTTCCCTGGGGAAAGACTATTTCTCCCACTCTCAGAATTTCTTAGTTGCCTGTAGTTCTTTGTCTGGAATTGAGGCCTTATGAGCTTTCACCCAACCATGTTAGCATGTCTATTGTTATTGTCTTTGTTCAGGTCATGTTTAGGGAGTCACACATCAAAGACCAAAAAGTGAAACATGAAACACTGAAACTACTACAAGAAAACATAAGTAGTACTCATATTGGTATAGGAAAGGACTTTCTGAATAGGACACCATTTGTCCAAAACTTAAGGTCAACAATTGACTAATGGTACTTCATAAGATTAAAAGGTTTCTACACAGTTAAGAAATAATCAGCTGGGTGAAGAAGTATACCACAAAATGGGGGAGAATCCTCTTTGCCAGCTATGCATCCGACAATCAAATGCAGAATAAATGAAGAATCCAAAAAACAGAATAAAAATGTGACCTATTAAAAATATTAGCCTGTATTCTGAACAGGGAGTTCTCAAAAGAAAAAAAGGCTAAGAAATTCTCTAAAAAATGTTCATTATCCATAGCAATTAGGAAAATGCAAATAAAAAAAACTGAGTAATCCTAGCACTTCAGAGGCAGAGGCAGGCAGATCCCTGTGACTTTAAGGCCACCTTGGTCTACAGAGTGAGTTCCAGGACAGCCAGAGCTACATAATGGAGAGACCCTGTCTCAAACAAATAAACAAACATAAAAAGCAAGCAAAAAACAAACAAAAAAAAGCTCTGAGATTTGATCCCATGCAGACAGAATGACAAAGATAAACAAAATAACCAACAACAAATGCTAGATTCAAAATGTGGGGTTGCACACTGGTCCAGCTACTTTGAAAATCAGTGTGGAGAATCCTCAAAAAGCTAAAAATAAATCTACCATATGACCTATGGAATGACCTATGACTCCATGGAATATGCACAAAGGACTCAACAAGATATTCCACAGGTACTTGCTCAACTATGTTCATTGCTGCTCTATGCAAAATAGCTAGGAAATTGAAACAACCTAAATGTCCTTAACCTGATGATTGGATAATAAAGATGTGGCACATATACACTAGGGGAAAACACAGACACAGAAAGACCAATGTCACATGTTCTCTCTCATCTGCAGTTCCTAGCTCAAAATCTTCAGATGTAAGTGTAGTTACCACCCTCATTAAAGAAATTTCTATTTGCAACAGATGAAAACCACAAGCAATCAATATGCAGAGCTGTGGAGCCCGGTCCCAACTAACACATCAACAACACAACTCTGGCATCTAAGGCCCAGAGATCATTAGAGAAGAAAGAAAGGAAAGATTGTAAGAGCCAGAAGAACAGAAGTTTGCTGTGAGACTGTCTCCTAGAACCGTCAGAAGCTACACCCATGAAGTTTCAAGAAAAATATTTTTAAAGCTATGAAAAATTTAAAAAAGATTAAGAGCACAGGGAAAAGACTATAATTTCTTCTCTGTGCTTTAAAACTTTTTGAGAATTTCATACATGAACACTGTAAATTTTCACTCCTCCCTCTTCCCCTCCAACTCTTCCTAAGTGTCCCCCACCAACTTCCTCAAATTCATGACTTCTAAATGATTGTTATACACACAACCCACTGAGTACATTTAGTGTTTTTCTTGCTTCTAGAGACTATCTTCTAGACATAATAGGGATGCTGCACCCATGCAATCTCATTAAATTGGTTACCTAGACAAAACCAGAACCAGTTGATATGCCAATGGGGATAAGAGAAATTTCACAAGGCCTCACTTCTACTGTATCTTCTGAGAAAGAGAGACAGCCTTCTTCGGGGATGAGTCCTGAAGGGTTATCCAATCTCTCTCTGCTTTAAATTTTAAAATTACATCTATTTGTGCACACACATACCATCTGCGGAGGTCAGATGACAATTTGCAAGAGTAAGTTCTCTCCTTCTACCAGGGTAGAATACATCCAGTAGTCTACCTTTTGTCATTTTTATATCTTCCCCTTTTTCTTCAGTGTAGATTCAGTGATCTACCTATTTATCCTATTATTTCTTTATCTTTTTTCTCAGAGTAGATTCGGATGATCTATCTCATATCTATATTCTCTTTTTCTTTTTGCTTTCTAGGGGTGAAGATATCTTTAGGGAATCTTGAAAAGAAAATTTTTGGGTTAATTGTCAAGTCCTGTATCATTTGTCCAGTCTCTGCATAATAGGAAAGTTCAGGGCTTGTTTCAAGTCCTTGTTTGAGTAGTCTGTCAGGCTGGATCATCTCAGCTAGTCCTCTCAAAATTGTCCTAAGCAGTTTGTAGTCCAAAGCAGATCTTTCCGCGGTGTTAATCAGCTTAATGGCTTTACCATAGTCCTTTTGAAGATTTCAAAGTTGCTGTTAGGTGTGGTCATGTTTTTTGTTGTTGTTGTTTTTTGTTTGTTTGTTTGTTTGTTTGTTTGTGCCTCCTCTGTGGTTTGGAGCATTCACAGTCTGATAAATGTCTGTCTCTCGGAACCATGAACATTCTTCCCTAGAACAGAAAAATCTTCACAGCAATTTCTCCCCACCATTTGTCTTGCCAAACTTTTCCAAACTGACCTTTGTCAATGCTTTCTTGTAACACGATGGTCCTGGCAATTCTTCTCTGAACCAGCAGCAGTAAACCCTTCGTCCTAGGTAGCAGCATCACCGCAGTCACCAACACGATGAGAAGGAGCTGGCAACATGGAGCAGTAGCCACTGCTTCCATGGTCCCACCACTGTTTTTGGCTCAGTCTGGGCCGAAGCTTCTCCCAAGCCTCCTACGCCGGCCTCAAACTCGGGATCCTCCTGCCTCTGTCTCCTTCAGCAAATCCTACCAGCGTGCGCCGCCACCACCACCACCACCAGCTGAGTGTAGCTTGGGCCTGAGCTGGGGCTCACAAGGCCACAGGCAAACAGCTTTTTCATGAATTCGTAACACGAACGTTGGTTGCCAGATGTAGCAGGAATCTTAAAAGTTCTTATTAATAAAATCAAATCCAAGGCCAGTTATTGGGGTGAATACTGGAAGGTCAGAGAGACAGAACAAGCCACAGCTATCTCACCTCACCAGTTCCTCAGCTGGTCCTGTTTCCTCAGACTGGAAGCCTGAGTCCTCATCCAGAATGAATCCCAGCTGAACTGTGCTGCTTCAAAGCCTGAAAGCTTAACCAGCCGAATGCTTAACCAGCCACATGCTTCTAGTTTCTGGTCCTCACGCCTTATATACCTTTCTGCTTTCTACCATCACTCCCTAGGATTAAAGGCTGGCTTTCTGGGATTAAAGGCATGAGTCACTAGGTTTGGCTGTATCCTTGAACACATGGATTTCTGCCTAGATCTGCCTCCCAAGTGCTGGGATTAGAGGCGTGTGCTACCACTGCCTATCCTCTATGTTTAATATTGTGGCTGCTCTGTCTCTGACCCCAGATAAGTTTATTAGCATGCACAATATTTGGGGGAATACAATAGCACAGATGTGCTTCCTCCAGCAAGGCTACAGGACCTAAAAGTTCCATAACCTACCCAAACAATAACATCAAGGAACCAAGCAATCAAATATTTGAGCCATTAAGAGATATTTCTCATTCAAATCACCATAATACTACAATTTAACACATGTAAACAGTCTATAAGTTATACACCAACTATTATGGGTTAAATTGTGTTGTCATAGTATGTTGAAGTCCTATTCCTTGCAATGGTAAATATGATCTTATTGAAAATAATATATATTATTAGAAATAAGATCACTGCAGGTATAATTAGCTATAATGAGGTTATATGGGTACAAGGTGGGGACTCAAATCCAGTACGATTGAGACCTTCACAAAAAGGCTAAATACACAAAGGATAAGAAATAACAAATTAATGCATACAGATCAAGATCACCTTCTCTCTCTCTCTCTCTCTCTCTCTCTCTCTCTCTCTCTCTCTCTCTCACACACACACACACACACACACACACACACACACACACACACACACACACGACAAGAGAAAGGGAGCGAGGAAAGGAAAGGAAGAGACTATAAAACACCCAGACAGCATTTAACAAAATACAAAATAGTGGTGGGAGGTCCTTCCCTTTCAATAACTACATTGAATGTAAATGTAAATTACTGAACCAGAGGCTGGAGAAGTAGTTCAGCATCTATTTAGCATGTAGTTAAGTGCCTGCTTAGCATGAAGGTAGAAACCCTGGGTTATATGGAACATCCACATACATATGCATATATACACATACACATTCTCTAATCAAAGCAGTGGCAAGACCAGAGCCGGGTGGTGGTGGTGGTGGTGGTGGCGGCGGCGGCGGCGGCGGCGGCAGTGCGCGCCTTTAATCCCAGCACTCGGAAGGCAGAGCCAGGCGGATCTCTGTGAGTTTGAGGCCAGCCTGGGCTACCAAGTGAGTTCCAGGAAAGGAGCAAAGCTACACAGAGAAACCTTGTCTCGGAAAAAAAAAAAAAAAGACCAGGACTGGGGATGTAGGTCTGTAGAAGGGCACTTGCCTAACATGCTTAAGGCCCTGGACTCAATCCCCAAGAACTGCAATAAAAATAACAATATCCATAAATATAAGATACAAGATACTATCTCAAAAGACTCAACTTTTAAAAAAAAGCTGAAATTGCCGGGCGGTGGTGGCGCACGCCTTTAATCCCAGCACTTGGGAGGCAGAGGCAGGCGGATCTCTGTGAGTTCGAGGCCAGCCTGGACTACCAAGTGAGTTCCAGGAAAAGGCGCAAAGTTACACAGAGAAACCCTGTCTCGAAAAAACAAACAAACAAAAAAAAAAAGTTGAAGTTAAATAATACAGCAGATAGCTATAGTTATGTCAAATAACTTTAAGTAAAAAAATTGTAAATTGAAAAAAATTGAAAAAAGATTGTGTCATCAAGAGATATAGCTGTAAGAGATATAGCTACATATATATGCACTCAAAATCAGAGCACATAAATATACAAAGCAAATATCAACATATGAAAAGAAAAAGACTACATGATACATTAATATTAGAATACTTTGGTATCTCAACTTCAAAAATGGACATAATCCAGGCATAAAATGAATAAAGAGTCGGGCGTGGTGGCACACGCCTTTAATCCCAGCACTCGGAGGCAGAGCCAGGCGGATCTCTGTGAGTTCGAGGCCAGCCTGGGCTACCAAGTGAGTTCCAGGAAAGGCGCAAAGCTACACAGGGAAACCCTGTCTCAAAAAACCAAAAAAAAAAAAAAAATGAATAAAGAAGCATTGAACTTGAGTCATACCTTACATCAAATACTCCCAACAAACATTTACAGAATATCTTCTCCAATAGCAACAGAACAGACATGCCTGTGAAGTTCATATGAAATATTCTCAGGCAGGGGGCATCGAGATCATGATGGGAAAACATGCAGAGATGACCAGCCACACTAGTGGAAACCCATGAATTGTGGACTAATAGCTGTGGAGCCCCCATAGGACTGGACTAGGCCCCCTGGATATGGGAAATGGTTTTTTAGCTTGAACTATTTGGGGGGAGTGGGGACAGGCGGGGGATCAGGATCTATCCCTGGTGCATGGGCAGGCTTTTTGGAGCCCAGCGCCTAGGGTGTGACACCTTACACAGCCTTGGTGCAGTGGGGAGGGGCTTGGACCTGCCTCAGCTGTGTGTGCCAGGCTTGGGAAATGTGGGGATAGGGGATGGGTTGGGGGGGAAGGTTGGGGTGGGAAGAAGGAAGAAGGGGAGGAAATCTGTGGCTAGTATGTAAAGTGAATAGAAAATTTCTTAATAAAAAAAAGAAATATTCTCTAGACCTTATATTAGTCCTCAAACAAATCAACAAATGTAAACACATTGAAATTATATAAACTATCTTTTCTGGCTACAGAGTATTAAAGCTGAAAATGGTAAAATGAAATTCAGAAAACTAACAAATATGTGTAAATAAACAATGTGCTTATAAACAACCAACAAGTAAATTAAGAGAGAAAAAAATAAAAGGGACACTTAAAACACCTTGAAATACAATATGCTAAAATTTACAGACTACAGGAAAAATCACTTCTAAGAGGAGGGAGATTTCTAGCAATAATGAGTGTATTTAAAGACAAAGATGAAAAAAAAGGACAAAGATGTCTAATAAATAACCTAATATCATTATCTAAAGGACGTTAAAAAAACAAAAACAAATTAAGCCCAACATTAGTACAAAGAAAATATCACACCAGAAATGAATAGTTAGAAAGACACAAACAAATAAAATAAAATGAAAGACTTTACAAATGAAATCAAATAGAAACAATCATAAGATATTAATATGAACAATTACACTCAGAGAAAAGGATAAAGAAACCCAGAAACATATGAAATCCTGAGAAATAGAAAACATGAGCACAGTGTGTTTACAGTTACTTGGAAACACTGAAGCAGGAGGATCAAAGGAGCCCAGGAGTTCCAAGCCAGCCTGTGTCAATATACAGATGGGATAAAGAAGGGAAACTGCAAGGGTGAAGAAAATAAGAAAGGGAAAGGGGAAAGAAAAACCATAACAGAACAAAAATAAGGAATATTGCATCAGTAAAAAGACATCTCCCACCAAAGAAATCCAGGACCTGAGAACTTCACTGCTGAAATAAAGCAAACATTTAAAAAGGAACTAATATCACCTCAAACTATTCAAAAACTTGACAAGAAATGGATAGTTATCAACTTATTTTTATTAAAAGGCCAGAATTACCCTGATTTTTGAAAGAAAAATCCAGACAAGACACTGGGGAGATAGTTTAGTCAATAGAATGCTTATTCAACAAGCGTGTGGAACTCAGTTCAATTCCACAACCCACTGTTGTGGAATATTAGTTAAAGATGTGTTACATTTGTTTATGCTGTGGAATATTTGTTCAATGATGCAAAGATGTGTTGCATTCTTTTATGTTGCATTTGTTTAACTCTATAAAGCTGTGTTACTGTGCCTGTCTAAAACACCTGATTGGTCTGATAAAGAACTGAATGGCCAATGGCAAGGCAGGAAAAAGGATAGGTGGGGCTGGCATGCAGAGAGAATAAATAGAAGGAGAAATCTGGGAAGAGAGATCAGGGAACAAGAAAAGAAGGAGAGAGAACACCAGGGAGGCAGCCACAACTACACAGCAAGCCATGATATAAGAAGTAAAGAAAGGTATATTGAAGGAGGCAGAGGCAGGAGGATCCCGAGTTTGAGGCCGGCCTAAGAGGCTTGGGAGAAGCTTCGGCCCGGACTGAGCCAAAAACAGTGGTGGGACCATGGAAGCAGTGGCTAATGCTCCACGTTGCCAGCTCCTTCTCATCGTGCTGGTGACTGCGGTGATGCTGCTACCTGGGACGAAGGATTTACTGCTTCTAGTTCCTGGTCCTCAAGCCTTATATATCTTTCTGCCTTCTACCATCACTCCCTGGGATTAAAGGCGTGTGTCACCATGCTTGGCTGTTTCCAATGTGGCCTTGAACTCACAGAGATCCAGAGAGATTTCTACCTCTGAAATGCTAGGATTAAAGGCATGTGCTATCACTGCCTAACTAGTGGCTTTTCTGTTCTCTGACCCCAGATAAGTTAGATAAGATACACAATATTTTGGGGAACATAATACCACCACAGTATATAGAATAAGAAAGATAAAACCCCAGAGGCAAAAGATAGATGGGATGATTTTTAAAAAGCTGGCTAGAAACAAGCCTAGCTAAGCCCAGGCATTCATAAGAAAGAATAAGCCTCTGTGTGATTTGAGAGCTGAGTGGCAGGCCCTCAAGAGCCAAAAGAGTAAAAAAACAAAACAACAAGCCACTTTAAAAACTGAGTGTAATGACAAATGTTTGTAATCCTGTCACTGGAGAGGCAGAAACAGGAGGATTCCTCGAGCTCACTGCCCAGGCAGCTTAGTCAAATCAGCAGGCTTCAAGCCAATGAGAAATCTTGTCTCAAAAAGTAAGATGGGGGCTGGAGAGATGGCTCAGAGGTTAAGAGCACTGCTTGTTCTTCCAAAGGTCCTGAGTTCAATTCCCAGCAACCACATGGTGGCTCACAACCATCTGTAATGAGATCTGGTGCCCTCTTCTGACCTGCAGGTGTACATGCAGACAGAATACTGTATACATAATAAATAAATCTTTAGAAAAAAAAAGTAAGATGGAAAGTAATTAAGGAACCATACTGGACACTGACCTCTGGCCTCCACATTCATATGCACACACATGTAGGAACACACAAAGAAAACAAGTGCTACACAAGAAGAAAGTTACAGACCAATAACCTATTTTTTTAATTACAAGTTATAAAATCAATACATAAAAATCAGAGACAAACATGGTGATATGTCTATATGTGAGGCACTTGAGAGGCTGAAGCAGGAGGACTGCCATGAGTTCAAGGCCAACCCGGGCTACCTAATGAGATCCTATCTCAGAAAAGCAAAACAAAACAACAACAACAACAAAACTTCACCAAAATCAGTACCATTTAGGGGCTGGAGAAACAGCTCAATAGTTAAAGAACATATACTGTTATTCCAGGGGACTCAAGTTCACTTCCAAGCACCCAAATTGGGCATCTCATAACCATCTGTAACTCCAACTCTAGAGGGATCCAAAACCTCTGCCCTCTGGGGATATCTGCACTCATCATACTCACACCCACAAACATACATTTAATTAAAAATATCAAAAATAATTTTAAAAATCAGTACCATTTACATATGCTAACAATGGATCATCTGAAGAAGAAATCAAGAAAACAATCCCATTTGTTACAAAAAAATAAATTAGGAATGAACTTAAGCAAAGAAATGAAAGATAGTACACTTAAAATTATGCAAGAAAAATGCAATCAATCAATCAATCAATCAATAAAAAGATACTCTTCATTCAAAGAATACTGATAAAATATCTAGCCAGGTGGTGGTGGTGGATGCCTTTAATCCCAGTACTTGGAAGGCAGAGGCAGGTGGATCTCTGAGTTTGAGGCCAGCCTGGTCTACAGGGTGAGTTCCAAGATAGCCAGGGCTACACAGAGAAACTTTATCTAAAAACAAACAAAAAACAAATCAAAACTATATGATCTTGAGCAATCTACAGATTTAAGTTTGATTTCTATTAGAATTAGAAACAGAAATTCTAAACTTTGTAAAGCACACACACACACACACACACAAAAACATCAAATAGCCTAAGTAATATTAAGCAAAAAACACAACCAGAGGCACTACACTATCTGATATTAAATCAAATACAAAGACATAATAAACAAAACAGATACTGAATAAAAATAAACACATTGACCAATGGGACAGAATAGACAGTTAATATCCAAAAGACACAAAATCAATATGCCAAAGGGATGGATACCCAAACAATCACCTAAGTGAAGAAACACTCTATGCAATGGGAGATAGATTCACAAACCATACTAATAATTTGTAAACCATAATAGAATAATAACCAAAATATATTAGGAAAAATAACAACTTGACACTTAAAATTTTTAGTTTAGGCAAAGAACCTGAATAAAAATTTCTCAATAGACACATAAATGAACAATAGCATATGACAAAATGATAAACACCTCTAATTAGGGAAATACAAATAAAAGCCCTAAGTGTTAATGCCTCACATCTGTCAGAGTTGCTAATTTTTTTTTAATGTTGAAAGATAAATGTTCATAGGGATATGGGGAAAACCTTGTGTACTCTTATTGGGAAGTAAATTAGACAACAGCATGGAAGTTTCTCAAACAACTGAAACTATCATATAATCTAGCAACCTTGCTATTGGGTGTATTTTCAAATACAAAAATCAGCATGTCAAAGAGATAACTATACTCCCATGTTCCCTGCTGGGAATATAGTTATTCACAGGAGTGTAGCTCAGCAGAACATTTGTCTGGCCTGCATTAGTCCCTGAGTCCCATTCCCATCATCAAACAAAACAAATAGAGGAGAGCCATGGTCCATTAGCACATGTATGAATAAGAAAACTTTAGTACATATGCACATTAGTATACAAGTTGGAGCCACCACGTGGGGCCATGGTGACATCTGGATCCAGGCTACTGCCAAGGACCATGTTTGGGTCCATGGTCCTACCAGAGTCTGGATCTGTGTTGAAGGCTCATGTTGCCACGGAGGGCAGTGTGGATGCCTGACATCAGGTAAGTCATCTGAATCCATGTTGGTGGCTGAGGGCCATACTGCAACAGGGGCCATGCAGATCTCCATGGTCTGTGCTGCTACCCAATACCATGGTGACATCTGGGCCAGACCTGCAGCTAAAGGCCATGTCTGTGTCCATGGCCCTATTGCACCCAAAGTCTGTGTATTTGTCTGAGGTTCCTGTTACCATTCAAGGCTATGTGGATGTCCAAGATCTGGGGCCATATTACTGTCCAAGGGGGCCACAGTGTCGCTGAGGCCATGCCAATCTGAGTGGCCTGCACTGCCACCTGGGGCAATGGTTACATCCAGACCCAGTTGCTGCTGAAGACCACGTCTGGGTCTGTAATCCTACCATAGCTGGGGGCCTGTGTTGCCACCAAAGGTTACATGGAAGCCCAGGGCCATGCTACCAGAGACATCCTAATCTGAGTGGCCTGTGCTTATACCTGAAGCCAGGATGTCATCCTGGCCCAAGCTGCTGCCTAGGGCCATGTCCAAGTCTATGGTCCTGCTGCACCTGGGGTCTGTGGCCCATGTCAGGGGCCATAGGAACTATGTGTGATGAAATCAAGGGGCCATGCTGAGCTGGCTCTGCCCCTCACTGAACATGGTAGCAAGAGAGCTGGCCCCAACCCTCATGGGAGAGCTATCCACCCCCCCCCTGCATTTGGGAGATATGGCCCCACCCTTCATCATGGGCAAGGGAGAACTGACCCTGATGGCATGGGTATAGGGAAGTGGGTTTCCTGTCCCTCACCTGAGGGGGACAGCTTCAGTGGCCTGAACTGACAAACTCAACTACTACCACCCATTCCCACAGCTGGGCCTGGGGCTGGTCCACCCTAACATATACTCCTTCTAGGACCTGCTGGAGCTCATGAAGGGACTGGCTGGGGTGGCCACAGGATATTCAAGTTTTGGTGAGGATCCAGGAATGATGGTGTGCCAGAAACCAGAGGTCTTGAACCAGACCAATGCAACTAACTCATTGCAACTAACATTTACAAGTAAAGTTGACTGGACAAAAGGATATACAAAGTGATACATGGGGCTCCCAATGCTACCAGAACAAATGAAGAGGTGTTGAAGAGGCAGAAAAGATGGAGAAGCGAAGACGGTTTTTTGTTTTGTTTTTTATTTGTTTTGTTTTTTCATTTTTCTTTTTGTTTTGTTTGGAATTTTTTTAAATTTTCTTTTGGGGGGCACTGCATGCATGAGGGGAGAATATAGAGGAACTGGGAGATGGGCAGAATTAGGGTACATGATGTAAAATTCCCAAAGATTCAATAAAGAGATTATGTCAAACTTAAAAAAAAAAAAAAAGAATACTAGTTGGCCATTAAAAGGATAAATTTATGTTGTTTATGGCAACATGCAGGGAACTAGAAGACATTCTGTTAAGTGAAATAAGCTAATCACAGAAAGACAAGGACCACAAATCACTCTCAAATAGAATCTTAAAAGGTCCAACTCATAGAAACAGTAAAATGGTGATTACCAGAGGCTGGAGAGTATGGGAAATGCAGTTGGTTAAAGGTCACACAATTCTAATTAGTAAGAATAAATTTAAGAGCACCATTGGATAATGTAGTATTAATACTTAATAACACTGTGTGTACCTGAAAATTGTTGAGAACATATTAAATGTTATTACCTCTAACGAGAAAGTGGAAGCATAGGGCTAGTGAGATGGCTCAGTTGATAAAGTACCACACAAGTCTGATGACCTGAGCTTGGAATCCAAGAACCCATGTAAAACCCAAAGCTGGGCAGAGCAGCACATGTCTGTAATCCCAGTGTACCCCTACTGGGAGATGGGAGGTAGAAACAGAATTTCTGGAAGCTTGGAGGATCAGTTAGCCTGGCATAAGCAGTAATGAACAATAAGAGATCCTGTCTTAATGCAGGCAAGACTGACACCCAAATCTGATCTCCACATTCACACCCACATTCACCCAATATGAACAGACACACACGAACAAGAAAATGGGACAGTTATTAGTCAGCTTCTTACCATATGAAATAACCTGAGATGAGCTACATTATACAGGTTTTTCCCCCTTAGTTTTAGAGGCTGAAAGCTCAAATAGTATGATGCAGGCTTAGTAAAAGTCACTTCTGTTTCACTTCACAATGCAAACAGCAATAGCAGGAGCAAACAAGTGGTTACTTCTCAAACCAATAGCAGAGATAGGTAGGTGAGACCAGACATATTTCTTTTAAAACAAACCCCTCCTAAGAAATATCTTCTGAGGACATGCTTCAAGTTCCTCAAAGATCTACAAGGTCTTACTTCACAAAGGTTCCCTGGCACATTCCAACACTGCCATCTTGTAGGATCAAATCTTCAATCATAATAGAGACCTCATAGTAGAAACATTAAAGCAAAGCTGTAATAAGCACTAAACCTTAATTTGGTGATTCCACAAAGCATACATTTTTTTCAGTTGGGGTTGTTTTGAGATCCAGCTGACAATGAATTCATGATTCTCTTGCCTCTATTTCCTGAAACTGGCATAAGGCATGCACAAAATATAGCTTTTAGTTCACTTGTTTGTAGCTCAGGCTGGACTTGTCCTGAGATTACAAGCAGGTACCACTATACCTGGCAGTAAATAAAAGTTTCACTCTTAAGCCATCTTTGAACTACTTCACTGAGAAATTATTGAATGGGTAGACAGGGTGGAGCACATCTATTATAATTCCAACACTTGGAAAGTAGAGGCAGAGGATCAGAAGTTCAAGGTCATCCTCAGTTATGTAGTAAGTTTAAAAGCCTGGGACTGTGAGACTCAGCCTAGGGAAAAAAAATTTTAAAAAAAATTGTCACAAACAATTGAAAAGGGGGAGGGAGAAGAGAGGAGCAGGAGAGAAGAGAGGAAGGAAGAAAGGAAAAAAGGGAGGGAGAGAGGGAAGAAGGGGAGGGTGGGAGGCAGATAGTCCACCCTCAATTTAGTCCAGCCATGCACCAAAGTAGCTTTGAACTTAAGGATAAAAGGAAAATCAAGATACTGTTACTCATTGACCCTCTTGCTTTTCTCTATTTTTACTCTCTAGATTTCAGTTGTAATTTACGGAATCCAAAATTATTCAGGTTAAGGTGGTTTATTTAAGAAACTAAAAATATCTAAAATATAGTTCCTGTTTTATCACTGTCTACTTTTATCTAACTATCCTTGTGTCTTAGTCTATTTTGTACTACTATAACAAAAAATGAAGACTAGGTGCTTTATAAAGGATAGAGGTTTCTTTAGTTCATAGTTATGAATGTTTAAAGACATGGTGTCAATATCTCAGTTCTGTTAAGTGGTCCTTTGTATCACAACATGAGCTCAGGCTTGTGTTTTTATAATGTACTCTTATAAAACTCAACATAGTTTAGACATAACCCAAATGTCTAATAATAGAAATGAGCTTAGTGTAGTTCACTTAGAAATACTGTGAAACTAATAAAATAATATTAAAGTATTAAGTTGGTCTGGTGGTTCATGCCTGTAATCTCAATTCTTGGTAGGTAGAAGGACCTGAAAATTTGAGAACATTGAGACTGTCTCAAAAAAAAAAGAGCATTATATAAGTAAATATGAATGTATTATAAACATACAATTACTTCGTTTTCTATAAATTTATGCATACAAGAAATAGAAGCTGGGCATAGGGATATTGATTAATACGGAAGTGGGTGGACATGGTAGCACATACCTGTAATCCTAGCTTTTAGGACACTGAGGCAGGAAGATCATGAGTCTGAGGCCAACTTGGGATACACAGTGAGTTTCAGTCCAGCTTTGACTACATAGTGATGCCTAATCATAGAAGGGAGATAGGAAGGGAAGATGAAAGAAAGGAGGTTGGTTGGTTAAAGACTGCAAGTGGAACTTAAGCATCTCCACCCCCACTACTTTTCAACGTTTCTTAAATGTTAACACTCATTTTATAATGGAAAATAGTTAAACTGAAGTTTCATATCAAGTTTCATAGTCAATCTTCTGCCCACATATTCTCACTCAGTATATTGTGCTATTAAGTCTGATATCACATTATATCTAGATGGTTATATTATTCTAAAAATGCATATCATTATGAAAGAAATGGTTTTACAGAGGTAAGATTAAATATCTTTCACTTACTAGGGACTAACAGTGCTCATTTTTTTTCTTCACATTCCTTATATCAACTACAAATTCATATTTAATCTTTCCAGATATTTAAAACAAAATAGATGTTTACAGAAGAGAAATATCATTCCTGTATTAACAGGGACATCCTGTACCAATATACCTACTACAGTGTGGGAAAATAGCACTTATAAACTTCAAATTCTAAAACTTAAAAAATTTATAAATCAAGAAAGTTTGGGAAGAGCCGAGGGAAGGGAAAATCATGATCAAAATATATTATCAAAAAAATTTAATAAAAAACAAAAGTTTGGGCCAGGCGGTGTTGGCGCACGCCTTTAGTCCCAGCACTTGGGAGGCAGAGGCAGGTGGAGCTCTGTGAGTTTGAGGCCAGCCTGGTCTACACAGCGAGTTCCAGGAAAGGCGCAAAGCTACACAGAGAAACCCTGTCTCGAAAAACCAAAAAACAAAAAAACCCAAAAGTTTGGTATATTTCAAATTAAAATCTTATTTGTTTATCTGTATTCCTTCCAAGGGGATTTTCTGTTGTTTCTGCAAATATAAAAAGCTCTTAAAATATATTAGTTAGGTACAAGTAAATGAACCTCTTAAAAATGTGAAGAGACTCATATTAACTTTAGATATCATCTGAACTGTTTTTCTCATGTTAAAACATAAGGTCTAATACCCCAATGTATTAGGATGAGTGTGGTAGGGGATGGGGTAGAGAAATGAGTACATCATGAGGGCTTTGCCCTTGTACTTCAATTGGACTTGCCAGTCTCCAGACCCATACAATATAAATGCCCATTTTACCTGATATATGGTATTTGCTAGAAACCTATATAGATTAAGACAAAGATTAACATAAAAAAGGTGTCAAGCAACAGTTTGAATATCACTGTTTTAATAACATGAAATACAAGTACAAAACATCATACAAGTATACTTTTTCCTACATGGAGATGGAATAACATGCATGTATTTTTACCAGAATCTGTATCATCAAGTACTTTTGCCACAGTACCAATGGCTTTCCAAAGATTTTATCATTCCTATGCAATTTTATCACAAATAAAAAAAGCTTACAACTCTTTCCAAGCAATGCAGATTTACATTTATGTTAATATTCCTGTTCAAGGTGCTTTGGAGAACTGTTACATAATATAAAATTACCTTAGCTTAAAGTTTTGAATGGGTAGTGCTCTCACATTGATCAAGTCTCCCTTATACTGGCATTGCAAAGACACAGTGCACTTATTTGGGCTCAAAGTTTTATATATGTCAACAGCCCTCAAACTGTGTAGGAAAGTAAATAATCATTTTCTGAAAAGGTTAGAGTATCATAAAAGCTACTGGTTAAGCAGAAATGCATGAAACCCCATTTACAGAACACAACAGCAACAAAGGATGATAATTTCCTATAAGTACTAAAGAAAAACAAGTTTACAAATATTAAACTGTCCTTCTTGCCTTTAAAAGGTTTACTACATCAAGTGAGAGTAAAATCAATCAATAAAGAAAAAATTGTGTAAACTGTGCTGGTGCCCAGCATTCAGCAGCCTCCATAGCATTCCTCACAGTTTTCGGCCATTTTAGTTAAGAGTTGTCATATAATAGATAAAATAAAACAAAAGCAGCATTACTTTGCAGGGAAAATATGAAAAAAATACTGTTAACTTCATAAAATATCTGAAAGTAATTTTTGTTTTCATAAATAAATAAAATGGTGTTTTTAAAGTTTTAATTATTCTTGCTGTGGAAAAGAAAAACAAAGTTACATCAATCTTTAAGGATGAACACTGGCTTATTTAACATGTATGGAAACCTGAACCACATTTTCAATTGCTGGTGTTATGCTTTGTTCTTGGTAGAATCATCTTTGTTTCTTCTTTTTACATCCCAATTATAAACCCTAGCCATATCTGCAACAATTGTCAAAGAAAATGCAAATATAGTTCTAAAGATAACAAATGAAATTTCCATTTACTCATACAGTAAAACGGAGACAGAGAAGTCACACAAACAAAAATACTAGTGGCAACTACTGTTGACAGTCATGTTGCTATTCTATCAACTGCTAAGAAAATTCTGGAATTAACTTCTACAAAAAATCAAGACTTCCAATCAATAATTGCTTAGCATATCTAGTCAACTATGTGTGCTAGATACTCCCAACAATTTTTGAGACATCAATTTACAGTATTGTCCAGGTTGTCCTGAAACTCATGGGCTCATATCAGACTCCAAGCCTAAACTACCAAGTATCTAAAACTGTAGTGTACACACCACTGTGCCTAACTCATTTTCTTCTATTATTTTCTTATCTGTCAAGTTTTAAAACTAATCCTTCATTCACGAAATTTCAAAAATCTGACTCTATATCAAAATATTAAAAATGAGTACAATTATCTAAAATTTTATCCCTTACATTTCTCTGGGTTTAACAGATCCTTTAGTTTACTAAGTATCTACTGTGTGAGTAGATACTCTACAGAGCCTTGAATAAGCTAGGTGAAGTCCCTTTCCCTCATGGAGCTTAGATTCATTAATGTCTGTCTACTATTCTAACTTTTCCAGTTTATATGGTATTATGTCAATGATAAATGGCACTTCTCTAAGTTTCTAAGATTAAACTTAGATGACTTTCTTTCATTACATCTCATTTTCTCTCACAATTAACAGTTTTTCTTTTCCACAAGGTCTAGCTCTCCTAGGTCCTCAGCATTTCATAGTTGAATCAAATATTTACATCACTAGCCACATGATGATCCTGGCACCAAACCTCAGAAAAAATCTATCTTGTCTTACCCAAGAACTTACCTACTACATAGTACATGTTGGGGGAGACTGCAGCTCAGGGTTAAGCCAGGAAAACAAAGTACTATGTGCAAAGTGGGAGAAAAAAAACTACTCTGACAGGATTAGAAAATGTTGAGGAATGCTTTGATGCTTAGACTGAAACATGAAGGATAAAGGAGTATCTCCAAATAAAAATCATTCCAGGTAGGAAGAACAGATGAAAGAAAGAACAAAAGGAAACACAAAAGGCCTGGGACATTTTAGGGGTGAGTAAAACAACTGGTTATTTGAAATCTGCACCTTCTAGAGAAGAAACTGTTAATGAAAGAAGTCATAGCATGTGATGACACTGGCTGAGGTATAAAATGAAACTAGTGGGAAACACTTGAGACTGCATATGTATATATTAAACACAACAGCTAATAATTGAAATATCATAACTAGAGAACTAAAAGAAAGATGTGTGACTTGGTAAATTCATGCTGGAGATGTTGTAAAGAACATGCACGTTCTGGAACACCAAAACTAAGTAACATCATAATACGGAAAGCTTCATGGGGAAAAACACTTCCATATAGGCAAGAAAAACTGACATGACTGAATTCCTCCTGGTTGTTAGGAAATAAGTGTGAAGGACAACACCCAGGTGTCAAGAACAGGAAGAAGAGATAAAGCAGAGTGTCCCAGTTAGCTTTAGCTGTCATTTTGACACAGCCTAGAGTCATTAATCAGAATGGCCTGTGACATGTCTGTGTAAGATAGTCTTGATTATCAGTTGATGAAAGAGGATCTAGCCTACTGTGGGTGGCACCATTCCACAGGCATTATAAGAAAGCTAGCTGAGCATGAGTGTTGGGGAGCCAACAAGCAGTGATCCTACATGATTTCTGCTTCAAATTCTTGCTCTGGCTTCCCTCAGTGATGAACTGTGACCTAGAAGTACACACTGAATAAATCCTTTCTTCCCCTAAGTTGCTTTTGGTCAGATTGTTTTATTACAGCAACAGAAAGGAAATGACAAGAGAGGAGAAAAGAACATGTTGCAAGCATTCCTTCCCCTCCAAATTTCCCCTATAAATGCTGTATTGCATCTCAAAATAGCTTAAGTTTTACCCCTAAAAAAGCATTCCCTGACCTAACTTCAGGGCACATCTATCATTCCCAAACTTTCAGTTACCTTGATGCTGAATACACGGACTTATTTACAATTGCTATGAAGTTATCATGGACCTATTTTACATGTACAGTTTTAATAGAGAAAGACTTCGGCACACTTTGTCCCTCCACTGATTTTCATGATTCATAGGGCTTTAGCACACTTGGAGAAATTGCTAAGACTTTTTTAAGTCAGAGTCTTATCTAGTAGCCCAAGATGGCTTCAAATTCATAATACTCTTGCCTCAACCTCTGAAGTGTTGGGATTACAAACATAGACCACTGCACCTAACTTACTGAGGACTTTTAAATATTTGTGAAATTAAACTATTTGATTATAAAGTATAATAAAATACTTGAAAAAAACTTATTGACCAGTGTGAACCTGCTGTCCACATCCCTGCATTTCAAATTTATTAATTTATCTCTAAACTTTTTGAGATAAATTCAAATAAGATAGTCATTATCTAATGCAATCTCCAACTTCACATTTATTTAGGAATAGTCATTCTTCCCATGAAAGCAATATAGGAATTTTTAAAAATCTTTCTCCTTCTTCCCTTTTTTATTTGTTAAAAGGATACTGACTTCAGTAGTAGTAAATTGATCTCGGAGAAAGTCAAGGTCTTCCTCAAGAGAATCCAGATTCTTTGTGGCAGTTGATAAATTCTTTTCCAACAATGCCTGAGCTTCATCAATATCATATTCAAGCATTACATTAGCCTGAAGAGAAAAAGTCATGACAATTACTTAACAATCTCCACATTAGAGCAAGTGTTTCCAAACTGCAGCCCTTGGACCAAACCAGTCCATTGTCTTATACTTTGCTACAGCAGAGCATAAGACAAAGACCATATAGCCTGAAAAATAGAAAATATTACTATTTGACCCTTTACAGAAAACTTGCTGACCCGAGTTACAGGTATGTAGAAAATGAAGTTTCAATACACAAAATCACAACACGCATTATGAAATGTAGTGGGCAAAAGGTAGAACAGTATGTGTTACCATTTCTGTAAAATGGTAGATGGATATGGTCTTTACCTATGGATGTATAAAATTTTTCTTGAAGGATACCAAGAAATAGACGATTACTTTAAAGGCAGGTACACTGTGCTAATGAGAAACAGGCTTTTCACAGGAGGTCTTTGCTATAGATTTAATGTTTGTCTCCCAGAATGAAAAGTACCAAATTCATATACTAGTAGAATTTAGAGATGGGGTGTTTGGGAAGCAATCAAATTTAGATGATATCATGAGGAAGGAACATTCATGATGGCATTAGTAAGCTAGTATACCTTACTGCTTTACCACATGATCTCTTCTACCATATTATGATACAGCCTGTGGCCTTCACCAGATGCTGGCACCATCCTCTTGGACTTCCTAGTTTCCAGATGCATCAAATAGACCTAATTCTGTATAAATTACCCAGTCTGTGATAACTGAGTTATAGCAAGAGAAAAATAACTAAGATAGTGCTTTTGTACCTTTTAAATTGCATGTAAATATGTTATCTGTTAAACAAATATTAAAGCTTAGCATAGAAACTCATAGTTATAATCCTGGAATCCTGGAAGCTAAGGAAGGAAGATTCCAAGTACAAGGCCAACCAGTGCTATATAATAAGAGTTTATCTCAGGAAAAAAAAAAAACCAGAAAAATTCACACCTATAATTTTAGTACACAGGAGGCAGAGGCAAAAAGGGTCAGGAGTTCATGGTTATTCTCAGCTATATAGTTTATTGCAAGCCTGGGATACATAACAATCAGTCAAAAACAAAAAAAAAAAGAAGCAAAAAGCCGTAGGTAGAAGTTTCCCTCCTAACTGCCTGTTCCCAAATATTCAGCAGCCACTTACCAAATAATTGATTTGGAGGCTTAATATTATTTATAAATGTTCGGCCATTAGCTCAGGCTTATTACTAACTAGCTCTTACTCTTGAATTAACCCATAATTCTTATCTATGTTTAGCCATGTGGCTTAGTACCTTTTCTCAGTGAGGCATTCTCACCTTGCTTCCTCTGCATCTGGCTGGCAATTCCTGACTCCGCCCTTCCTTTTCCCAGAATTCTTAGTTTGGTTGCCCCACCTATACTTCCTGCCTGGCCACTGGCCAATCAGCATTTTATTAAACCAATTTAAGTGACAAGTCTTTACAGTGTACAAGAGCATTATCCCACAACAAAAAGCATTAAGCCAGCACTTGAGACTCTGAGGCAGGAAGAATAGGAGGCCAAGGTTATCCTGGGCCACATAGAAAGACCTTGTCTTAAAAAACCAACCAAACAAACAACAACAAAATACTGGGACTCGGGATGTAGTTCATTGGTAGAACACTTGCCTAGCTTATGCAAGGCTCTGTATTCTGTAAGAAGATGGGTAACTGTAATGTACTTATTGAACCTCAAATAACTAAAAAACAGTAAAACAGACCAAAAAACCCACAAAACTAACATGAATAGCTGAATGTAATGGTTCATGTCTTTAATATCATCATTTTGGAGGAAGAGGATGAAGGACCTCCATGAATTTGAAGTCAGCCTGGTCTACACAGCAAGTTCTAGGACAGCCAGGGCTACATAGAAAGACCCTTTATCAAAAAAACAAAGACAGAAAGGAAGCAAGCAAGCAAACAAGCAAACATTAAAAGCCAGGACACATACATAATTCAAGAACACTGAAAATATAAGTTGGCACAAAAATGTATTCACAATAGCCGAAAAGGAGAGATAAACCAAATATCTATTAGTTGATAATGAATAGACAAAATGTGGTTTATATACACACAACAGTGTATTTTGGACTATGAAGGAATGAAGCTAATACACAGAGAAGGAAGTAAATTAGTAGTTGCTACTGTTTCTTAGGCACCTGGTAAAGGTCAAATGCAGTAGATGCCAAAGGAAAGGAAGTAGAAAAAGGAATGTAGAATAAATGTTAATAGAAATGGGTACAATCCTAGTAAAACTATTTAAGCATGTCTCTTTTGAGACGTTGAGAATCAAGTCTTGGGGATACTATCCTTTCCTTAAGCATATTCTCTCTCCAAACACTCCCACTTAAGATTTGAATCATCTCTTATAAATAATTCATAAACTCTAACTTTGCTTCATGCTGACTTATTCCTGAAGTTATTATAGGCAGCATATTTAAAGATCCACTTTTATATAGTAGCAGTCCCTAAAGGGGAAGAAAGATCCTCAGGCTACTAGCAGCAATGCTGCAATGTATCTCCCTACCACCACCTACACTAGGACTGAAGGGTTTACTGAGGAATGCAGCAAAATGGTATCTTGGAATATCTTGCACTGAAATATGAATGACAGTTGTATACACACCTCTTCTCTACTGTACATTCCAGGACATCAGGAATGATCGGAGCATTATATCATAGAAATCAGCAAATGTTACAAATAAAGGCCTTTCTTCCCTAACTGTTCATCACTTTGTCCCTAAATTGATTGCCACTTGCCAGCATACCAATGAATGTAAATATACTTTGAAAATAGGAAAGAGAAATTTGATTACATGCAAACTACTGTTAATTCCCTGGGGTCTCTGTCTCTTAGTGCAGGCCTAGGGTCTCCCTAGTTCTTTGCCACCACCCCCTTTAGCTTTTCCTTCTAGGCCACCTCCATTTCTTTTCTTTCTTTCTTTCTTTCTTTCTTTCTTTCTTTCTTTCTTTCTTTCTTTCTTTCTTTCTTTCTTTCTCTCTCTCTCTCTCTCTCTCTCTCTCTCTCTCTCTCTCTCTTTCTTTCTTTCTTTCATTCTTTTGGTTTTTCGAGACAGGGTTTCTCTGTGTAGCTTTGTGCCTTTCCTAGAACTCACTCTGTAGCCCAGGCTGGCCTTGAACTCACAGAGATACTCCTGCCTCTGCCTCCTGAGTGCTGGGATTTAAGGCGTGTGCCACCACCGCCCATTTCTTTGTGAGACTAACTGACCACTGACTTGCAAGTCTTCCATGTCTTGCCTTTTTTATGTGAGTTCTGGGTATTGAACTAAGGTTTTCATGCTTGTAAAAGAAGTACTTTACCAAATGAGCCATACCCGCTTGTGGGAGCCCTTTTTTGGGTTCCTCGTGGCGTTACCCAGCAGGTCCTCGGCTGATGATTAGGACCACGGGCCTGAGTGCAGGTGTCTGAGATGGTCTGCACTTGGCTGTGCTGGGGGAGGAGGTCTTTTGCTCCACCCCTTGGCGTCTCTATAAAAACCCTGGAGCAGAGACAGTCGGGGGCTGTTGGAAAAGGTTCCAGGCCCTCTCAAGGATATCCTTTATTTTCTATCTGTTTATCTCCACAATATTCTCTGCAATAAATCCTTCTATCTAATATTTCCTGCTGCTCACATTCAAGAAAACTCTGAGGAGCTGTGGGGTTGGTGAGTAAATGCCCCACAGAATGGTGCCATGAACAGGACTAAAGAAAAAAGAAAAAAAGGGACTAAAGAAAAAATAGGGGGGGGGGACGACTAAGACAAATGAACAGGGACTAAAGATAAAGGAAAATAATAGTTTTATTACAGAGTTTTCAGCAAAAGTGCTGAGTCAGCCCTGCCAGTGGACAGGCATGCCGGTGTTATGGAAAATATATATATATATATACACACATACACACACACATATATATATATGTGTGTGTGTGTGTGTGTATTATTGAGGGGCAGGGGTTTTATCCTCGAGAGAAAAGGAAAGCGGACTGGAAGGATGTCCGATGCTGCAGCAGCGCAAAATTCTCTTCTGTCAAAATTTTCTATCTTCTATCCCTTTCTCAATTTCTATCTGTGAAAAATAAATATAAGGTATAGGGTCGTAATATAGTGTAGGAAAAACTTAGAAGTGTAAGATCGTGTAGAAAAAATAAGTAAGGGAATAAGACAGAGAAACTTCAATTTTCTAACTTTGGGGGCTATGAATGCAAACTGAAGGAAAAAATCTTTCTTTGGGCTTTACGGGAAGTAAAAAAGCTCTTCTTTGAGCTTATGGGGAAGAAAAAGTTTCCTATGGAAGCTTTTGTCCTGGGGACAGCTGAAATGCTAAGTCCAAGCAGCAGGAGAAAGTGTTTTCTCCCTGAGGCAAAAATGGGGGTGTAAAAAACCAAAAAGTTTAAAGTTGGGAAGTTTTGGGAAAAGTTGGTCTTTCTCTCTTAGGGGAAAAATTCTTTCTCTTAAAATAAAAAGCTTTTCTTAGAAAATTTTGGGGAAAAAATCTCTCTAAAAAGCTTTAATCTTTCTAAAAAGCTCTCAAACTTGAAAACTAAAGCCTTTCAGAACTCTCTCTCTCAAAAGGACAAATTAGAATCACGTGAAGATATTAGTATGGGGACCACCTGTGATTAGCTCTAAGGGAAAACAACAAACCTCTTAAGAAAGCAAAACCTCTCTAAGTTCTCTTTCAAGCTTTAAAAATCCTCCCTGCAATGCAGGAGGCAGGGACAAGTTCCTAAAAACCTCTAAGCTCTGTCTCTTCAAGCTAATAGAAGACAGTGGGTCAGAGTTCCCTGAGGGAAACGCTTGGCAGAGTGTGGGTGAAGAGCTACAGAGAGCCCAAAAGGGCAGGTAACTTTACCTGAGAAAAGCAAAAAAGCCAAGCTTTTCAGTTATGCCCAGCTGAGGCATCAAGGGTTTTGTTTCTGGGTGAGCATTTCAGAATGAAAAGGTGCTCCTAATCATCCTAATGCAAAGATTCCCTGAAGCAATGCAAACTCTGTTAACATTGTATACTCGCTTCTGACCAAAAACCCAGAGGCGATTGGCATCTCTGAGTTGGAGTGCATTTCGGGGATACTAGGGTTCCTGCAGTTGCAAACTTCCTGGAGCACAAGGCTGAGGCAGGAAGGTGCAGGACCCAGGGGAAGATTGCCAATGAACAAACAAAGCTAAAGCCAGTGGGAACAGCACAGTTGCCTGCTTTCCTATGAGTCCCGGGTTTATAGGTCCACAGCTGCAAAAAGAAATCTGAGAAAAGCTTTCCTATCAGAGCAAGGACCTTTCTGGGAAAACAGTAAAGCTGAACTGAGTCTGAAGCAGTTGTGTTGCTGAGTCAGAATGCTGTCTGGGGAAAGAGTCCAGCCAGGGCAAAACAGAACTATCTAGGAGTAAAGCTTTCTTTTCTGTCAGAGGAAGTACCTCTTTGAGAAAAGCTTAGTTTCAACTGACTCCCAGTGAGATGAGGGAGTGTAGCCCTGAGGGGTGATTGCCTCTGGCATAAGCTCTGTCCTTGAGCACCCAGACAAGCAAACACAACCCACTGGGGGACTGGGCCAGGTAAAGGCCTGATGAAGCAAAACACCTGTCCTAATGGGAGTTTAGAGATGGCAAAAAACCTCCCTTGTTAGAAAAGAAGCTTGATTTATGAACACAAACTCCACAGACTCCAAAAACAGAAACAGACAAAAAAACCCTACCTTCAGTAGCAGGGAAAGCCGCCACTGTAGTGTCGTAAATGTTTCTGGGGTAGCGGGGACAAACTGAGACCAAACTGGGAACTGTCTGGGAGAAAGACTCTGAAGAAACAGAGAAGGGACATAATCCTCCCCAGAAAATATATGACCTGAAAAAGCTGCTAGAATTTGAGACAGATTCGGGGGGGAGAAAAAAAAGCCCCTACTTCCAAAGGCAACTAGCAGAGGTACAGAGCCACAGACAGAAGGAACAAGCAAAATGAGATAAATCAGTGGGAAAAATCTCTCTGAAGGAGCTATGGAAAAGCTCTGTTGTAAATGTTTTTCCCTGACTGGCTAAGGCAAACACAAGCCCCGAGGAAAGTTGCTATCAGAAATGCCAGCCTCAATGCTGGCTAAAGAGGAAGGTGCAGTTCTGATTTGGGGGCCAGTGTCAAATGAAGGAGAGACAACCTGCTGAAGCCAGCTGAGGAGAGAATACAAATCTCCCAATGTCCCATAGCTGAAAATGTAAAATGCTTGTTTAAATCTCCCGTTACAAAAGCAAAAAACTTTGTTCAAACCTCCCGAGCAAGAATTTGTAAGGAAGTCTGATAAAAAAAGAACTTAGAAGTTGACTCTCAGACCCAAAAAAAAAAAACTATGAGAAGTGAAGTCCAAAAGCTAGCTTGCAATAAGGGACTGATATAAGGGAAATGCATTCTGGGAAAAGTAGTTTTTCCACCAAAGATGGCGACATTGCCCTGAAACACTTTTGTCAGCTCGAAAATACGTTCATGGTAAACTTAAAATACAACTCTTAAAATAAGGAGGAAAATCATCTAAGAGTTTAAGTGTCAGTTCCAATGAAAAATTGAAAGGACATGGAACTAGGTGCTTCATGGTTTGGGGCTCCATTGGTAAAATGCCTTATTTACCCTAATAGCTGTGCAAAGTTTTTACGATAGTTGGATGACAAAAACCTACATTTAAGAGCAAACAAGCCACTTTAAAATCCTTAAGAAAGCAGTTTATACACTGAATGTTGTCTTAGATATGAAGAAACTTATGTTGAAATTAAAAACGTTCTTTGCCTTTTGAACAAACTGCCTGCAATGAGTAATTCCTTTGGAAATAAGGAGACAAGGAAACAGGCATTCAAAAAGAAATGACTGCTTTATACATGGGAAACAAACTTCAGAAAATCTAGCTGTCTTACAAGAGTTGCTTCACCTTAAAGTTCCTTATAAGAAATCAATGCTAGCCGGGCGGTGGTGGCGCACGCCTTTAATCTCAGCACTCGGGAGGCAGAGCCAGGTGGATCTCTGTGAGTTCGAGGCCAGCCTGGACTACCAAGTGAGTTCCAGGAAAGGCGCAAAGCTACACAGAGAAACCCTGTCTCGAAAAACCAAAAAAAAAAAAAAAAAAAAAAAAAAAAAAAAAAAAAAAAAAAAAAAAAAAAAGAAATCAATGCTAAATGTCACAGCTGCTAATATCAGGAGTTAAAGCTAATAAAATGAAAATACTAAATCCTGAAAGTGCTTTTTCTCAAAGTAAGCTAATGAAGGAAATGTTTCATGAAAGAACATCTATTCTTGACACCTTTGAATAGTATTGGAACTTAACAATCAAGTCAAAATGTTTCAACAAATTTAAGACGCTATTTCACAAAAGAAAGATGCCATGCTTTGTGGGCCATTAGAGCTCACTCCTATCTTCCTGGTCCTTTAGCTGTGGGTAATGCAATGGCTGATAAGTTAACACAGATAGTAGTATTATCCCAAGTGGAAATGGCTCAACAGTCACATGTTCTTCATCAAAATAGCAAAAGCTTAAGAGAAAGTAATTCAATCTTATCAACGAAGCAGCTTGTCAAATAGTTAAATGATGTGGAATATGTCCAAAATATTTTCCTGTTCCTCACTTAGGGGTAAACCCTTGAGGCCTTCTTCCTAATCATTTATGGCAAATGGATGTTACGCATATTGCAGAATTTGGCAAGTTAAAATATGTACCTATGACCACTGACAATTACTGAGGATTTTTAATGGCTAGTGCACAACCTGGGGAAGCTACAAAACATGTAATTATGCACTGCTTGAAGTGTTTTTCCTATACGGGTAGACCAAAAATTATTAAAACTGATAATGGTTCTGGATATAGTAGTAAGGCATTCCAACAATTTTGTACCCAGTGGAAAATCATACATAAAATAGGTATTCCTTATAATCCTCAGGGACAAGGTATTGTAAAAAAAAAGGGCTCATAGCAGTCTTAAAATACAACTTCAAAAAAAAAAGGGAAGAAATTTACCCTCAATCACCACATAATGCATTAAATCATGCTCTTTTTGTTCTGAACTTTTTGAATATGGATGTTTATGAACAGTCTGCTGCAGATAGATTTTGGCACAGTGGCACCCAAGTGACTTTTGCTCAAGTGAAATGGAAAGATCCCTGCTCGGGATTATGGAAGAGTCCTGATCCTGTTTTAATATGGGGTCGAGGACATGTTTGTGTTTTTTCACAAGAGGAGAATGAAGCTTGGTGGTCACCAGAGCATTTGGTAAGGAGCGTGGAACTAAGGAAGGGTCAGCTCCAATGATGTTCCTATAAAGGAACCAGAATGAAAGTGGCTCGATTAGTGTTTCTGAGATTTTGTCACTGGTTAATGCAAACAGTAAGGAAATGAGAGTTTGGAGCTGGGCCACTTTTGGCTTTACTAGCTCCTTTAGAAAAATACTTTATATCACCTAATAGCTGTGCAGTACTTGGCGAAGAGCTTTACAGCAGCAAAATACGGTAATTTAAGGCTCAGCGTGAAGTGAAGTTTTTCTGTAGAATGAACCAAAAGTTCTATTCTATTACAGTTCACTGCTGTAATAGAAACGTTTGTCTGAATTGAAGCACTTAGGGGAGCTATTATGAATTTGGGTGAAGGGACAGCCTCTAGTTAAAAACTGTTTACGCTGACAGTGCATCTCTGCCACGGCAACTTTGGGATGTGGCTTCATCCCAAGAATGTTACACTCCCCTAGCAACAAGTATCACAATTCTATAACAACACTCACTAAATCCCAGTGCTTTATAGCAAAGCTGACTATAAACTCTAAACTTTAGAAATGATGTACGGACTTCCTGTCTAGTTAAGAGAATCTTTCTAATAGAGATGGTGATAATAATTAAGAGTAAGAAGTAGAAAGACGAATATAAGATATGTGAGTTTGTAAAAATTCTGTCTTGTTAGATCTGTGTTAAGAAATCTTTAGGTGTTTGCTAAGTTAGATATATGCTAATGGTAGCCTATATAAGTTTGTAAAATAGATCTATAAAGTTCCTTTAAGAATATAAGCTTGCAAGAAGTATCTAATGTAGTCTTAACACATATAGTAATAAGCTTGTAAGAAGTAACAATGCTCGTTGTAGAATGTAAGTTTAAATAAGAAATAAGATAAGTATACAAGAAGTAATAAGAAACTTATTTGCTAAAGTAGTTCTATAGTTTCCTTAAAGAGTATAAATAAGTAGATGTTAATGTTATACGTGAGTTTGTAAAAATGTGTAAATGTTGAGTATGAGTTTATGCTTAAGCACATGTTATATGTGAGTTTGTGAAAAAGTGTAAATGTTGATTGTGAATCTATGCTTAATGTATATGGTGAAAGAACCCGAGACACAGAAGGTATAGTGTCCTAGTAGACTGCAAAGTGTAGGCAGTCTAAATGGTTTCAAAAGTTCCAGAAGCAGCTAAGAATGGCAGACCCCAGAACCAGCACAACAAGGCATCCGCAGCTGAGATCTGTGGAAAATCAACGCAACACAGAAAAACCTGAGCTAACAGCAAAAAATGGTGTGGTTTAAAATATTACTATAACTAAAAAGGTCTCTGGCTTGAGAATAAAAGTTGCAGAGACGCTTGTTTGAACTAAAATTGTTAACTGCAAAAAGTTTTGGTTGTAAAACGTCTCTTCATATTTTGAAGTGAAAGCCTGATACCAGAATTTATTTCTTGTTTGAACTTAAAATGAGATAAAACTACAAAAAGACTTTTGTTATAGATTTTTTCATATTTGGAAACCTAATACCAGAATTTATCATTTGAATTTTGGGACTTAAGAAATGAAATGAACAATAGAGATTTCATTGCAATGGGACAATTTTGAGTTTATAGTAATGACCTAGGAACTGTTTTCTGGAATTGGGTTAAAAATGGAACTAATTAAATGAAGAAATTTATTGTTTCTACCTAGAATCAAGATGCAGTTTTGTGTATGCATATATGCTGGTGATTCATGTATTGTTCTGTGTTAACAATGCAATTGCTTTGTGGAACTGTTTATGTAAAAATGGAATTACATATAGAACTGGTTTTGTGTTACAAATGGATGTGTTTAAACGGAAAAGTTTGGGTTTTCTAACTAGGCTTGAGACTTTGCTTAAAAAATTATAAAGAAAAGGGAGAGTTAATATTCCTTAGTCTATTTAATTTAAAAAACATTTTCTTATTTGAGTGGATCAATGTTATGTTAGTAAGAAATGCAAATGGGTATACTAAAATTTAAAGTGTAAAGAGTTTTATAAAACTTCTTTTGGATGTTTTGCTAAAAGTTTTCAGAGTGTGTTAATGGTTAGATTGAGAATATTGCTTTTCAATATGGGTTTGTAGGAATTGTGTAAGTTTGGGTTCCTCTAACTAGGTTTGAGATTTTCTTTAAAAAATTATAAAGGAAGAGTTATGAGGTTTAATTGTTTGCAGAAATTATGTTTAACCTATTGATATTAATGCACCCTGGTTTTGTGGAGTTAAGTTTGATGTGAATACATCGAAGTTTTTCCTATGTTCTGTTAGCAAGAAAATTCAAATGATTAAGAGTTAAAGTTGTGCCGGGCGGTGGTGGCGCACGCCTTTAATCCCAGCACTCGGGAGGCAGAGCCAGGCGGATCGCTGTGAGTTCGAGGCCAGCCTGGGCTACCAAGTGAGCTCCAGGAAAGGCGCAAAACTACGCAGAGAAACCCTGTCTCGAAAAAACCAAAAAAAAAAAAAAAAAAAGAGTTAAAGTTGTAAGACGGAGAAAACTGTTAACTATATATAGCACCATATATGCTAATTCAAATGGTTCTGTTAAGAGTTTGCTTTGTGTTGTAAGACTGGGAGAATTGGGACTATGTGTAGCAATATTTATGTTAACCTGTTAATGGCAAAGATGAAGCTAAGGAATTCTTTAAATTTGTAGTTGCCTTAAGAGTTTTTTGGTTTAGAAAGGGCTTGAGGCAGCTAAGACTGCTGTAATCACCTTGGACCTAATTCAAAAGAGAAATGCCACCTTTATCATCCTCTACTCCCATACTGGGAGGTTAACAGCTATGGAGATTGCTATAAGCCATTAATAATTAGTTATTTTTTTATATATTAAGAAAGGTCCCGGGACCTGTGGGAGCCTGTTTTTGGGTTCCTCGTGGCTTTACCCAGCAGGTCCACATAGAGGATGATTAGGACCACGGGCCTGAGTGCAGGTGTCTGAGATGGTCTGCACTTGGCTGTGCTGGGGGAGGAGGTCTTTTGCTCCAACCCTTGGTGTCTCTATAAATACTGAGGCAGAGACAGTCGGAGCGTTGGAAAAGGTTCCAGGCCCTCTTGAGGCTATCCTTTATTTTCTATCTGTTTATCTCCGCAAGATTCTCTGCAATAAATCCTTCTATCTAATATAGAAAACTGCTGCTCACACTCAAGAAAACTCTGGGGAGCTGTGGGGTTGGTGGGTAAACGCCCCACACCCGCTCCCTACTCTCTTCCTTCTGTTGCATTTTGAAAAGACAAAAGACATTAACTGGAGAAGTAGCTGGGCATGGTGGCATGCCTGCAATCTCAGTAGTTGGTAAGCAAAGGCAGGAGGATTATGAGTCGAAAGACAGTCTGAGCTACATGAGATCTTGTTTAAAAAAAAAAAAAAAGACAAAGGGCTGACAAATGTGGATCCATGGTAGAGTACTTTCCCAGCATACTCAAAGCCCCAAGTTCACCCACCACACACACACACACACACACACACACAGAGAGAGAGAGAGAGAGAGAGAGAGAGAGAGAGAGAGAGAGAGAGAGAGAGAGAGAGAGCGCGAGCGAGAAGAGTAGGTTTGATCAATTTTGTCTTGACTGAAAAAAACTTTAAATGTATGCAGTCTTAAAAAGACAATCCTAATTCTAGTTAGTTTCTAATAAGGACTATTTGAACTCTACACCTTCATTCTTTCTAAAATCAAAGAGAGATAAAGATATTACATATTAAGAAAAAAAATAGTTTTGTTGTCCAGAAAACATTATTTTACATATATAGTAGCTGTGGCTATAACATTTACTTACCCCCAACCACAGGCACACTTTATCAGTAGGGGGAACCGAAGCTTTGCAGTACAGGTTATCTGCCAGTAAAAATCTGGTCTCCATTGAATTGGTGGACTCCTTTAAAAAAATGACAGCACCACAAACAGGCCAGGTTGATATCAAGGTTATAAAGGAGGGAATCGTAAGACATTTAAAACAGTACCATCATGAAGACTTACTTAGTTGTAAAAAAACAAAAAAACAAAACAAAAAACAAATGGCTATAATATAATGAATGGCTAAAATGACTTGACATGGATTCTGATTCAGCTACTTGCTAGTTGTGTAAATTTGGCATGTCACTATTTATCTATGTTTCAAGTTCCTCATCCATAAAATAAGGACAACAAAAATCCCTGCAGCTATGAAGGTTATGGTAAACCTCCAAGAAACACATCTTAGTTTTAAGTTAGGCAAGGCCTAGAGTAAAAAGATGAACAAAAGTACTCCAATCAAATGGGATCTGGAAGCAAGCGTCACTATGCTAATATCTGACAAAATAGACTTTAAATTAAAATTAATCAGAAGAGATAAAGAGGACACATCAATCTAATCAAGGGAATAGTTAACCAAGAAGATATTACTATCCTAAACATATGTGCAACACTCTAGGGTGCCCAATTTCACTTTAAAAAAAAAATCTACTACTGGATTTAAAGATACAGATTAACATCAATCTATTAATAGTAGGTGATCACAATACCCCACTTTCTCCAATAGACATGTCATCTGGCCAAAAAACAAAAAAAACAGAGAAACATCAGAATTAATTGACATCATATATCAAACAGACCTAAGAGATATCTACAGAATGTTCTACCCAAAGACCAAAGAATATACATTCTACTCAGCAGCATATGGAAGCTTTTCTAAAACAGACCACATCTCTGAGACACATTGAAAACAGTTCCATGAGCAACATTTACAGCTCTAAGTGCCTACATTAAAAAAGGGAACTCATGAAAGTTGGATCAATGGCTGTGGAGCATACGTGGGACTGGACTAGGCCCTTTGCATGGTGAGACAGTTGTGTAGCTTGATCTGCTTGGGAGGCCCCCTGGCAGTAGGATCAGAATCCATCCCTGGTGCATGACTGGGCTTTGTGGAGCCCACTACCTATGATGGGACACCTCATGCAGCCTTGAGGCAGGGGGAAGGACTTGGACTTACCTCTACTGAATGTGCCTCCACATGGGAGACCTTGCCTTCTTGTGGGAGGGAGTGGGGGATGGGTTGGGAGGGGAGGCTGGGAGGCTGGGAGGACGGGAGGAGGGAAGAGGGGAATCTTTGATTGGTGTGTAAAATGAATGAAAAAATTTTCTTAATAAAAAAAATCAGAAAGAGCACAAATAAATGGCTTAATGATGCAACTTAAAAAGTTGGGAAAAGAACAAACCAAATTCAAACCCAACCAACATCAAAAAAATAATAAAAATCAGAGCAGAAATCAACTAAATAGAAACAAAGAAAACAATATTTTAAAAAAAAATTAACAAATCTAAGATCTGGTTCTTTGAGAAGATAAACATAACTTAGATACCCTTGGCCCAATTTAACAAAAGAGGGATCCAAAATACAGAATCAGAAATGAACAGAGAAACATAACAACAGACACCAAAGAAATGGAGATTATAAGGGAATATTTTAAAAACCTGTACTCCATTAAGCTGGAAAACCTAAAAGAAATGGATGAATAGATTCAGCCAAACCATGAAAATTAAACCAAAAAGTCAATAACCTAAACAGACTCCTAAGGAATGAAGGGATGAAATAAAAGCCTTCCAGCAAAAAAAGAAGTCTAGGACCAGATGGATTCAAAGAAGACTTATATGAGACATTCAAAGCAAAGAGCTACAGCCAATCCTTCTTAAATTATTCAAAGCAAAACACAAATAGAAGGATCACTCCCAAACTCCTTCTATGAAGCCAATATGCCAGCATCACACCCATAAAAATAAGTAAATAAAATAAAATAAAAGCACTTTTAAATTTTGCTACTTCAGAATAAGACATTTTAAAAATACCTAACATCATTTCTAATTAAAATTTTACACACAAAAGTAATTTAAGTGAGGAGCTTAAAATTAAACTTGATTTTAGGGGAAGGCTACAAAGCCATCTTTTTGACACAAATATACTATTTTTAATGTTATTGCATATGCTAAAGAAGGTAGGGTGAATCCTACTGCACAAATGAAGTACTAGTAACCAAAGAGTCAAGGAAATCAGGCCTCTGTCAAAGAATTCTGATTCACTTATACTTGCAAAGAAAAATACACTTACTTTTTTCTTCTGCATGTATTTTAGAATTTCCAAAGTCTGTTTAATTTCAGGAATCTGACCTTTCAGCCTGTGAGGAGGGATAAAAAGGTTAACATAGTATTTTATAGGCAAAAATAAACATCAGGACCATCTTACTAGCCTTGCAATTTTCAACTGATATGTCCTTTAAAGACTATTTACAAATATAAAATAGTTAAGATATTTCATAAATTTTATTTAAATATTTTAGATATAAGAGAAAATATTTATGATCAATATTACAAAACAAAGTATATTTATAAACTATATAGAGAACTGTAGCTAGAAGTTTCTCCAGTCCTGCCTGGGCCCTGCAGTCCTGTGGCCTGCTTATAAAATAGTCACAGAGGCTGCCAGCCCGCCATCAGGGAGCAGCATGTAATGGCACACAGGTAAAGCCACGGAACATGTGGCAACATATAGATTAACAGAAATGGGCTGAGTTTAAGTGTAAGAGCTAGTCAGTGGTAAGCCCGAGCTAATGGCTGAGCAGTTTTAATTAATATTAAGCCTCTGTGTGATTATTTTATAAGCAGGCCACGGGACTGCAGGGCCCAGGGAGGACCAGAGAAACTTCTAGCTACAGAGAACACTAAGAATATAAACATTTGATTAAAATATTTAAGGGACTAAGGAGATTACTCAGTGGTTTAGAACACTGTTCTTTCAGAGGACTCAGGATAAATCCCCAGCACCCATGTGGTGGCTGACAATCAAGTTACAGATCTGATGTCAGTTCTGACCTCCACAAGCACCAGGCATGCAAACCAGATTTATTGATTCTTTATATTGCCTTCTTTATTACTATTTAGTTGATTTGTGCTCTGAAAATTTTTATTTTTTTTTATGTTGATTGGGTTTGGTTTTGGTTTGTTCTTTTTTCAACTTTTTGAGTTGCATCATTAAGCAACTCTTTCTAATTTTTTTAATGCAGGTGCACAGACAAGGCAAAACATTCATATGCATAAAATATTTTTAAATTAAAAAGATAAGATGTAACACCATGGATATATACAATACATAGTATAAAATCCTTACTTTATATGTCTAGCTCTCTGTTAACATTTCTAGAACAAGCCACATTCTGTAGAAGTTATTCACAGGCTCTGCATTTGATTATAAACTTTAATTTATAAAACAACATGTATCCAAACATATTTAATCCCAATCTGAAAACATCAATCACCTATGTAGTATTATATGGTGCTGTTCCAGGTATACATTCTCAGCACAAGTACATTATAATAAGCTAAATATCAGGCAAAGCACAATGATGTTTTCTCAGTGTATACATTTGTCACACTGTTTTTTAAAATGTACAAAATCATCTAGATACCCTCTGAATCACCCAGTGTGAATTATTACCTATCTTATCATAGATACAAAGTAGAAAAGGGTATGGACATATATATGATCTCCAGAGGTAGAGAAAGGGCCAAGCTGTGAAGCTGAGACATATAAATACTGATCTCTACTTCATGGAAAGATGAAATGCAAATTAAAACTACAGAGATTCCATCTCACTAGAGTCAAAACAGCTATCATCAAAAACACCTGGCTGCACCTAGTGGTATAGGCCTGTCATCCCAGCTACTTGGAAGGCAGAAGCAGTAAGTTTGAAAGTTCAAGATCTATCGGGACAACTTAAGAACCTATTTCAAAATAAAAAATAACAAGGGCTAGTAATATAACTCAAGGGTAGAGCACCTGCCTAGTACACATGACGCCTCAGGTTCAATTACCCAATATGGCAGGAAAAATAAAGCCAGACCTTATGGTACATACCTGTAACTCCAACACTTGGGAGGTGAAGGCAGAAGGATCATCCTTTGCTACATAGCAAACTCAAGACCAGCTTGTGCTATATGAGACTCTGTCTCAAAAATAATTAATTAATTAGCAATACTTGCGAGGATATACAGAAAAAAGGTACCTTATAGACTGCTGATAGGAATGTAAATTATAATATCTTTTATATAAAACAATATGAATGCTCCTCAGAAATATAAAAATAAGACCAGAGAAAAGGGTCAGCAGGTAAAAGCCCTTACTGATGAGCAAGCCTAACAACCTAAGTTCAATCCCTAAAACTCATAGAAAAACAGGATGCAGTGGCTGACATCTGTAATCTAAGGATGGCAAAATGAGAACTGCCCAGGAGAAAGGAGAACTGCCCAGAAGCTCACACATCAGCTAGCCTGGAGTATACAAAGTGGCAGAAATAGCAAGAGACCTTGCCTCAACAAGGTGGCAGAAGAGAACTGACTCCAGAAAGTTGTTCTCTGACCTCCACAAATGCACAATGGCACATGAGAACCTATGCTTGCACAATGGCATGTATGAACCTGAACACATACATGTGCACACACAACTGAAAAAAATAAAAATGGAAATACTACCCGATTCAGCTATATTATTCCTAAGTACATACCCAAAAGGAAATAAAGTAACCATACAAAAGTTGTGTGCATACTAATATTCACTATGGGACTATTCATAATAACCAAGACTAACAGATGAATGGATAAACAGGTATGTATGCATGGCACATGCATTTATGTGGAAATGGAACATTACACAACAATTAGTAAGAATGAAAATATGTCATTTGCAACATCATTAACAGAACTATATAGGTCATCATATTAAGCAAAATATACCAAACTAAAGTAAAAGGAAAGTTTTTAAGCACAATATTTGCACGTATGGGTATATCAGAAAAAATTCATTAGCTTGTACAACTTATATAATTAATAATTATAGTACTTTTTAAATGTAGAAATTGTTTTGATTACCTCCTTTTTTTTTGAGCAAGGTTGAGTTCCATAAACTTATACTTCTGATATTGTTCATCCAGCTTCTTTAACACTGTATCTGCAGTCTCATTCCCAGGCTGCTTCATGAAAGAATCTACATCCTCCTTTAGTATGAAAAATATAAAATTTTAAATTCATATTACAAATCTGATTTTCACTTTATTTATAAATTGAAAAAGAACAAATTTTTTTCTTCAAAGGCTTGTTTTATTTAATTTTTTGAAAATGTTTTCATAAAATATATTCTGATCAATTTCCCCTCCTCCAACTCCCCCAAGATCCTCCCACCTCCCCAACTCCATACTTTTTCTCTCTCTCTCTTTAAAATACAGACGAATACAAAAAAACACCACAGCATAATTTTAAAAACAGAAAAAATACAAGAAACACCCAAAAAAATCCATAAAAACACAAAATCTGAAATAACATCCAAGCAAAAGGCCAGTAAGAGAAAAAAAAAATGCTCAAACAAAGCAATACAAGACAAGTCTACAAAAATATCATTGAATTCATTTTATGTTGGTTACCTACTGCCGGGTATGGAGCCTACCCTTAAGTGTGTCTAATAAACCCAGTGAGACTTCATTAGTGAGAACTAATTTTTCCAAAGGCTTGTTTTTAATTAAAAACATAATTATAAAACATTAAAGACAGGTACAGCTGGAGCTCAGTGGTATACCACTTGCCTACCAGACATGAAACCCTAGGTCATCCCCAGTACTGCCAGAAGAAAAGTTATAGATAAGCTAGACATGATGGTACAGGCCTATAATCCCAGAATTCAGGAAGTAGAAGCACAGCCTCAGACATACAACAAATTTGGGTTAGCTTGGGCTACATAATGCCTGTCTCAAAAGAAGACAAAAATAAGTAAAAGGAAGACCATTTGGGGAAGTTTACATATATTATATAGCTAACTTATTCTTCCCTTTTTAATTCTGATTTATATATAGGTTGAGATATATGACCTTGCCTGTTTTATACATTTCTCCTGTGGCCCTAGTACTAAATATGAAAATCACTAGCAATGAAACACACTGCCTATTCATGTGCCCTAGTTGCTAAAGAAGTGAGCAAATTGTGTGCCAAATTTGTCATTTTTTCTTACTGCTTTAATTCAATTGAACATGTTTTACTTTTCATAATAACTCTGTAAACATTGTCATCCCTATATACTCAAGGCTAAGCAGTAAATGGGAAGCTGGGGCAGGATTCAAATACTCTCTAATGTAGAATTTCATGTTGTTAAAATATCATACCACTACCATTAGCTTTGGAATATCAAAATAATTATGTATAGATTGGGCTGCTTATTATATCTTATTGGTATATTTAACCATATTTAGCTTTTTAAATTTTACTTAACCATAAAATTTTAGAACCAGATGTCACGGTGTCTTTAATCTCAACTCTTGGAAAGTATGACAGGAGAGTTGCTATGAGTTTGAGGCCAGCCTAGTCCACACAGTGAGTTTTAGACCAGCCTGGGCTACAGTGTGGGGCTCTGTCTCAAAAAGTAAAGTATATTTTAGGATAAGACTATACAACCTTCAGATAAGGTTTATATTCATTAATTCAACTTCTAAAGTTACCTCTGATTACTGTTATATTTAAGACACACGGGAATGTGTGTGTACACACACAATCTTATGTATAAAGCATTGTGGTAGGATTAGGAGAAATAGCACAAAAAAACTACCTCATTTCTAAGTAACAGAGCATGATCAAAGAGGTTCTGAAGCCCACGTGTCTACTCAAATGCAAAATCTGGGTACCTCATTTATATCCTGTGTGATCTGGGACAAATTATTCAGGGACTGTTTCTTGGTTTCTTCACCTACATCTACAAAATAGGAACAACAGCAACTCCCTCCTAATTTTTGCAAAATCTCTTTAATTTCTGAACCTCAGAAAATATTCATGTAAAAATCACTTGAAAGATTTTGTTTTGTTTTGTTTTTTTGTTTTTTGAGACAGGGTTTCTCCGTATCTGTCCTGTATCTCACTCTGTAGACCAGGCTGGCCTCGAACTCACAGAGATCTGCCTGGCTCTGCCTCCCCAGTGCTGGGATTAAAAGCGTGTACCACCGCCGCCCGGTGAAAGATATTTTTAAAAGCACAGCACACTGAGAATACCCAAAACAATTATTACACCAGCAAATTAAAATATACAATATAAAATGTGATTTAAGTAAAACAAACAAACAAAACGGGTCTTTTGAAGAATGTTAGACATAAAACCGAGTATATACTTTTGGTGCAAACCAAAAGGTCAAGGAAAATTCCACTAAGATTTTATAGCAGTGCTTCACAAATAAATGGGAAAATATATACAACTTCTACCTTCTCTTTGAATTTGTGTTGGTCTCCCTGTTACGTGAAACCTTCCAATTGCATTCCCCACAATTCTCACAACTGCATACAAATTTGTTGTCTACCCAAACGGCTTGAATGGTATAAGTAAAACCAAATGGTTTCAGACACCTAATCACAGCCGGTTACCCACTGCATAAGGTTTCAATTCCTAAAAGCAAGACACACGAGAACTTCACATTCGTGCTAACTAACTTTCTCGGCCGTCTGGTTCCATTCCCAAGGAAACGGCCCACGACCCTGCTCAAACTGATTAGGTGCCTTAGCTGTCCTGACTACTCACTGTCCTCCTGCATCATAGTTGTCTTGTGCTTCTCAATAACCCGACTTTTTTTTTTTTTTTTTCAAAAGTAGATGACCACTGGCAACAACTGGACAGTACCAAAGGAAGCCCGCCTAGCATCCGGATCTTACTCCGCAATGCTCCTCCCCGCTCCCTCTTCTGGGCCCTGGTAGGGTTACCACTCTTCCAAGCCATCCACTCACAGGGTCTGAAAAATCAAGATGCGGGTTGGGACAACAGGCCGGGTATTACATTCCGGGACCTTTTAGCTCAGTCTCCCTCCTCCCCCCAAACACCAGGCCTCTGTGGTGATTGGAAAGCAATCTTCAACTGAGAGCAAGACGCCAAGGAACAGGGTCTCTTACCACAAACACCGCTTCAGGAATCCCTAGGTGGAGCCGCCGCCCGTTTCCAGCAGCAGCTTCTAAGCCACATCCGTCCTTAGCCGCGGCCATCTTAAGAAAGCCCGAGCGCAAATAACTGCCTTCTGAGGCGGCGTCCGTTGGCGTCCGTGATTGGATCGTTTGCACCTGCAGGACCGCCTCTGTTCCTATGAATCTGCGTATTCATTGGTGCTTATGTCTAGGTGGTGATTGGCTATACGCGTATGAGTGACAAGTTTAGAAAGGATGTGGTGGAAAAGCCGCAACTGCTGGAGGACCAATTCCGACTCCTGGGAAAAGGAATGTCAGAGATTTAGGGAATGGGCAAGGCTAAAGCCCTGGGAATCCAGACCATGCCAGGCCTCACCTCTACCTGCACTTCAAAATGGAGCGCACTCTCCAGAGTGGCTTCCGGGGCGATCCCAATTCCCATTCGCAGCTAATGGACCTGATTCTGAGTATATCCCCTAGACTCAAAAAAATACCCCACATTTTACACCAGTCTTCCTCAAAAGACACCTTCATTGAGAATCTCATCACCCTCTGGGTCAAAAGCTTTCAAATGCTTATAATTTACGTGCAAAATCCCAAGAGCTGTGATTAATTTCATAGATTCAAGGACTTCCCCCAGCGTTGTCCTCCACAATAACCCTTTAAAAGCAAATGTATTGATAAACCCGGTGTGGTGGCATAAGCACTGCATGAGACACTGCAAATAAAAGCAAATGTAACATATAGAACCAAGTAATTATAAATTGGTATTTTTTAAGGGTGTGTGTGTGTGTGTGTGTGTGTGTGAAGTAAGATCTCTAGACATCCTTGGGAAATGGGTGGGGTTAGAAGAAGACTGGGGGACAATTGGTTGAGTTGCTGCGAAGAAACGAAGCAAGACTGAAGAAGCTAAGAAAGCTGGTTTTCAATGTAGTGATGTAGTGGGTTTTGTTTGTTATTGCATTGTAAGTATATACATTCAACACACATATGAAATCAGAACAAATAAAGAAAAATTTTAAAGAATGTTTATAGCAGATTGTATATGTATATAAATTTAGTTTAATTTAAAAAATGCTTATTAGGACCAGCAAGATGGATCAATGGATGAAGGCTCATTGTCAAGTTTGAAATCTGAGTTCAATTTCCAGGATCTAAATGGTGGAAGAAGAGAACCTACACTAGTAAGTTGTCTTCAGACCTCCATTATCTACTTTCTGGTATGTACCCCTACTCATGCACCCACCCCCACACACATATTAATAAGTAAAATTAACCAGCATCTTTATCATTGGTATGTAATTACAGCCATCTAATAGTTGACAAAAAAAAATGCCAAAAATACACACTAGAGGAAAGACAGCATCTTCAACAACTGGGAAAACAGGATGTTCACATGTATGTAGCATGAATTGTTAGGTCTTATTAATAAAAACAAACCCAGAGTCAGGTATTGGGGTGAATGCTGAAAGATCAGAGAAGCAGAACAAGCCACAGCCACCTCACCTTGCCAGTTCCTCAGCTGATCCTGTTTCCTCAGACTGGAAGCCTCTGAGTCCTCATCCAAATGAATCTCAGCTGAACTGCTGCTAAAAGCCAAAAGCATAACAGACTCTAGTTTCTGGTTTTCATGCCTTATATACCTTTCTGCTTCCTGCCATCACTTCCTGGGATTAAAGGCACATGTCACTATGCCTGGCTGTTTCCAGTGTGGTTTGAACTCACAGAGATCCAAAGGGATCTCTGCCTTCAGAATGTTAGGATTAAAGGTGTGTGCACCACCATTTTCTGTCCTCTATGTCTATCTAGTGGCTGTTCTGTCCTCTGACCCCAGATAAGTTTATTAAGGTGCACAATATATTGGGGGACACAATATCACCACATTTCCCATTTTTGTCTAAAATTTTAAAAAGCTTATAATAATACAAGAAAAACTATATCCAATAAGTATATACAATATATACAGTCAAGAATTATATCAACAGTGTCTAGTCCATTAACATTTGACAGATTCAGACAAAAAATCCATTAATATATAACAATATTCAGTCCATTAACATTTGACAAATTCAGATAAAAAATTTCATTACTTATCCTATTTAAAACAAGTAGTTCCTTTTTAAAAGTAGATTCAAATAATCTCCCTTTTTATCTTATCATATCCAAATTTTCTTTTTTTTTCTGAGTGGATCCAAAAATCTACGATTTATCTTATCATTTCTACATCTTCCCTTTTTTCAGAGTAGATTCAGGGATCTACCCTTTTCTATATCTTTGTTTTTCTTTTTCTTTTCTTTAAACAAGAACCCTGTATCTAATCTCCTTTGCTTAGCATTTTTTAACCATTAACAATTAACAACTTGTAAGCAATCATAATAAACAATAACAATTATCCAAAAGCCATTGAATAACCAAAAAATATGGGTGTCGTTTTCTTAAAATTACTTCCTGCTTTCTGGGGGTGAAGACATCTTTAGGGGATCCTGAAAAGAAAATTTTTGGGTCCTGGGAGAGGTAGCTGTATCATTTGTTGTCCAGTCTCTGCATAATGGGAAAGTGCAGGGCTTATCTCAAGTCCTTGCTCCAGTTGTTTGTGAATCTGAATCATCTCAGCCAGCCAACTTGAAATTGTCCTGAGCAGTTTGTAGTCCAAAGCTGATCTTTCTGTTGTGTTAATCAGCTTAATGGTTTTTCCATAGTCCATGTAGAATCATCATTGTGGGGTCCCATCATCCTTTTGAAGATTTCAAAGTTGCTGTTAGGCGTGGTCATGGTTCCCTTTAGGTGTGTGTGTGTGTGTGTGTGTGTGTGTGTGTGTGTGTGTGTGTGTGTGTGTGTGCCTCCTCTATGGTTTGGAGCAATCACAGTCTGATAAATGTCTGTCTCTCAGAACCATGAATGTTCTTCCCTAGAAGAGAAAATCTTCACAACAATTTCTCCCCACTATTTGTCTTGCCAAACTTTTCCAAACTGGCCTTTGCCGATGCTTTCTTGTAACATGATGGTCCTGGCAATTCTTCTCTGAACAAGCAGCAGTAAACCCTTCGTCCCAGGTAGCAGCATCATTGCAGTCACCAACATGATGAGAAGCAGCTTGTAGCTCAGAGCAGAAGCCACCACATCCATGGTAACACCGCCACCACTTGTGTCTCAGCCCCAGCTGAAGATTCTCCTTTAGCAAGCCTCCTAGGCTGGCCTCAAACTCGGGATCCTTCTGCCTCTGCCTCCTTCAGTAAATCCAACCAAGTGTGCTACCACAACCAGCAATGTGTAGCTCGGATCTGAGCTGGGGCCCACAAGGCCACAGGCAAGTAGCTTTTTCTCAAATCCGTACCATGAATATTGGGAACCAGATGTAGCAAAAGGTCTTATTAATAAAAACAAACCTGTAGCCAGGTATTGGGGTGAATGCTGAAAGACCAGAGAAACAGAACAAGCCACAGCCAACCTCACATGTAGAAGAATGAAACTGGGCTTATAACTATTACCATTCACAAAAATCAGCTAAAAATGGACCAGAGACCTCAATGTGAAACTTGAAACCCTGAAGCTGCTAGAAGAAAACATAGGCAGAACCCTGCAAGATTTAGGTGTGGAAAGGACTTTCTGAATAGGATTCCATTCATTCAGGAAGTAAGGCCAACAACTGACAAATGGAACCTGATAATTCTAAGAGGCTTCTGTATAGCTGAGGAAACAATCAACCTAGTGAAAAGGAAGCCCACTGAGTGGGAGAGAATCTTTGCAAGATAGATATCTGATAAAGATTAATATCCAGAATCTATAAAGAACTCAAGAAACCAGGAGTCAAAAAAAAAAAAGAACCAATAAACTGGAAGAAATAAAAATGGCTAGGATTGTGTCCAGTTTCCTTAGCAATTATAGAAGGTCCAGCCTCTGATGAACTGAACCTCAAACAGCATTACAAAAGCATATTTATTGATTGTTACACAGTTGTTTTTGGGGGTAAAGTATTTCTTCATACCAAGGTCTTATCTAATGTATATGTCTCTCTAAAGGAAAAAATCACATGCCCACATGACTTTAGTCCTTTATTGTGTGTATCATTTGCAGTACACAATAATTCAAAAGCCTCAGGTGTGCCAGAGGTGTCTTGTGACCAAAGTCATGTAAAGTCTGTAATGCCTCTTCAGAAAAACAATTCTATAAATCATGGAAAACATTCACTATTTTCTACAATGATTCTTCAAGGTCAAAGTACTTCTAGAAAACAACTATTCACTCTAATGTTTTCCCTGGATACAGTGAAAACTATAATGTTTACCCTAGTTACAGTGAAAACTAAATTCCTACAACAAAAGGAGAATTTTCACTTACTGTTGGTAGGATTGCAAACTGGTGTAGCTGCAGCCACTATGGAAATCAGTATGGAGAATTCTCTAAAAGCTAAAAGTAGATCTACCATATGGCCCAGTTATACCATTCCTTGGCACATACCCAAAGGATTTAGACATCCTACTTCACAGACACTTGTTCAGACATGTTCATTGCAGATCCATTCACAGTAGATAGGAAATAGAAGCAATCTAAATGTTCATCAATTGATAAATGAATGAGGTAACCCAGACTCAGAAAGACAAATGTTGAATGTTGTGTTTTATTTGTGGGTCCCAGCTCTGGATCCTTAGATTTGATTATATAACCTGGAATAACAGCAGAAGCCAGGAAAGTAGAGGCTATGGAGGAATGAAGAGCTTTAGAGAGAGGAATAGTAGGATACAGGTGCTATAAAGGAGAAGGAAAACGTGGGGATGATAACAACTGTGGAAGGGGAGGGAGGATAATACAGAAGAAGAAGGAAGAAGGAGAGCTAAATAACCCTAAGAATGTTGGGGAAAGTCATAGGGAAACATTGCTCTATAAGCTTACTTAAAAATGCATTTAATATAATAATATAATAAATATAATATGTGTATATGGTTTAAATAAAATTAAGCCACATGGGGTGATAATGTTCCCCCTAGGAGCCATAGACTAACAAATACCCCAGTACCAAATAAGGGAAACATCCTTTCAAGTTATTGGTCTGGGAATCTACGAGACCCACACAACAATATAAGCCATTGCTAATGCCCTTGGTTGCCTTCCAGAAGTTGAAGGTTAAAACCTTATTGCTGAAGACACCATACACTTCAGACACAGGACGGAGAAATCAAGCTGATACTGACCTGAAACCCCTCCTCCCCAAGCTAGCTCTCATTGTATAAGAAGGTCCTATGCAAATTGCCAAGGGAGAAAATTAATCAGTAGTTCTACCAGCTGTTAAGCCTGAAAACCGCAATGACTAGTCCAACAAGATATCCTAATGGTGTGATATTGACATGTATACCTTGGAAATAATCAACGGCTGTCGAATTGGATTTAAGGCCTGCTCAGTACAAGAGTACTATAAACCTACTCAACTACCAATGGCTGGAGAAATCACAGGCCCTGGAGGAGAAATTATTACTACCACTTTCCTAAATCATATGTCCACAAATAAGGGTTAAAAAGCAATTTTTCATCCTCCTTTTCTTCTTCCTTCTCTTCTTTTTCTCCTCCTCCTCCTCTTCCTTCTTCAGCAGACAGAGATCCATAGCTGATCAAAATGCAGAGACTAGGTGACCGTGGGTGCATAGCCTCAATTAGTACATCAACAACACAATTCCCACACTTAAGACTCAGGGAACATATTAGAAGAGAGGGGCAGAAAGACTGTAAGAACAGAGGACCAGAATACTTGCTGCAAGACAGTGAGTTCTAGACATGACAGGGATATGATATCCAAGAAATCTCAACAATGTGGGTGCCTAAACAAGACCTGCATAATGACATACCAGAGGACATGCCAATGAGAAGGAAGGAAATTTCATATGGCCCTGCTACTCAGTGTCTACTGAGGGAGGGAGAATAATCTTTTTCCAGAGCAAGGCCCCTAATAGGTTGCCCAATCCTAAATGGTCAGCCCTAAATACATGTAAATATGAACCACATTAAATGGACTCAGTAAGTTATATATGTTTATATAAAATACAATAACAACCATACAAGGAGAGGCCATACATTCAAGAGAGAGTGGGGAGAAGGAAAGAGTTGGGAGGGGAAAAAGGAGGGGTGGAAAAATAGCAAAAATAAAAATACATGATAAAGTTATTTGAGATTTGTACAATTTGGGAAGCCTTGGTGCTGTGGGATGGTCTGTATGTCAAATTACTCTGATTGGTCAATAAATAAAACACTGATTGGCCAGTGGCTAGGCAGAAAGTACAGGCAGGACTAACAGAGAGGAGAAAAGAAAGAACAGGGAGGCAGAGGGAGTCACTGCCAGCCGCTGCCAGGACAAGCAGCATGTGAAGATGCCGGTAAGCCACGAGCCACATGGCAAGGTATAGATTTATGGAAATGAATTAATTTAAGCTATAAGAACAGTTAGCAAGAAGCCTGCCACAGCCATACAGTTTGTAAGCAATATAAGTCTCTGTGTTTACTTGGTTGGGTCTGAGCGACTGTAGGACTGGCGGGTGACAGAGATTTGTCCTGACTGTGGGCAAGGCAGGATAACTCTAGCTACACCTTGGTATTTAGTTTATATATGATTTTGATAACTAAAAACAAAACAATGAAAATTAAAACTTTCTCTACCACTAAAAAAAATTTAAAATGAGTATTTTTTTTTTTTTGATTTTTCGAGACAGGGTTTCTCTGTGTAGCTTTGCGCCTTTCCTGGGACTCACTTGGTAGCCCAGGCTGGCCTTGAACTCACAGAGATCCGCCTGCCTCTGCCTCCCGAGTGCTGGGATTAAAGGCGTGCGCCACCACCGCCCAGCTAAAATGAGTATTAGCTGGGCATAGTGGTATATAGCATCTTATCCCAGAAACTAGGGAGAGACAGGAGAATTCTAAGAAGGCCATCTTGGATCATAAAGTTCAAAACCAACATAGACCACAAAGCAAGACACTTTCTCAAAAAAAAAATGTGATTTTATTTTCAGATTAAAAAAAACCTGTTTATCACCAACATGACTACATTAAATGCACATCTAAAAGAGTTCTTTCAATGAAGAGATATGATTCTAATACAAAAGAATGGTTAATAAAGAATTTGTAAATGTGTAGCTGAATCTAAATAAAACTACTATTATTAATATTAACACTTACAGTTTTAATTTGCAGGGGCTAAACTAGGAGGCATCAGATCATACTATGAAGCACTAAAATATGTGTCAGAAGTGTGCCCTGGTGCTGTGGGATGGTCTGTATGTCAAGTTGCTCTGATTGGTCAATAAATAAAACACTGATTGGTCAGTGGCCAGGCAGGAAGTATAGGCAGGGCTAATAGAGAGGAGAGAACAGGAAGGTGGAAGGAGACCCTGCCAGCCGCCACCATGACAAGCAGCATGTGAAGACGCCGGTAAGCCATGAGCCATGTGGCAAGGTGTAGATTTATGGAAATGGATTAATTTAAGATGTAAGAACAGTTAGCAAGAAGCCTGCCACAGCCATACAGTTTGTAAGCAATGTAAGCGTCTGTGTGTTTATTTTATAAGTGGGCTGTCAGACTGTCGGGGCTTGGTGGGACCTAGAGAGAAGCTCTCCAGCTACACCCTGGAGTAAGTATTCTAAGATCTTTGTATTACTTGGAAGGGAAATTAATATATTACCTTTCTTTATTTTGTAGTCAGACTTTTTTGTCAGAACTTTTGGGGGGGGGTAGGACACTGCCAGATCCCCAGTAATGACAAGGAGATTTTTTTATTAATTATTAAAGCTTGGCCTTTAACTTAGGCTTGTTCCCAACCTGCTCTTATAACTTAAATTAACCTGTTTCTATTAATCTATGTTTTGCCATGTGTCTTTCTACCTGTCCTCCATTCTGTATGTCCAATTTCCTCCATGTCTCCCTGGTAAAATCCCCTGTGCCAGATTCTAACCCAGAGTTCCTATCTCTTCCTGGAAGTCACACCTAACCTCTCCTGCCTAGCTATTGGCCATTCAGCTCTTTATTAAACCAATCAGAATAAAACAGTAACACATTTTCACACAGTGTGATCAAATATTCCACAACATTTTTATAGTATTTCAAAAGCAAATTTTAAAGAAATTATCCAAACAAAAATTACAAGAAGTTTTGTATAATTTAACTTTGCTAAAATACATGCTGCATAGAAAATTATTTTAATAGAGAAAAACAGGATAATTACTGAAACAAAATAGAGTACATAATCTCCAAAATATTGAATTGAATAGCCTCAAGATTATCAAATGCCAGGGTTGTGTTTATTGAATTTGGAAGATGAGGATGATTCAGTTCAGTTCAGCCTGTTGAAAGATCATAATTTTTCCACTTGAATCTGAGTTGTTCTGCTTTGTTGCCTCTACTTGAACTGCATCTAAGTAAAAGAAAGCAAAAAAATCTTTTATCATTTATACCTGTCTCCTTGGTTATAAAAATAAATTAAGAATGTTTTATTTTTCTCAGTATCTAATACCTGAAGCTTTGTTAGGCAGATGCTTAAGAATCAAAGCTAAAGATTGAAGAAAAACTTTGTTTTCTAGAAAACAGTACTCTGAGCCAATATACATTGACTGTGATGTTGAGTTTTTATCCTTTACACATTGATTAGTTGAAATTGTCCTCATCATTCACTACTCACTGTCCTGGAACCTTCCATCTTTGAATTGATTATCCCTTCTTCAAAAGTTTTCATGTATGACTATTGCCTGGCTGTCTATTTTCTAAATCTTACCATTCATCTTTTATCAGTTCTCTGGAAAGGTATCTCTGAAATGTTCAATCTAAATTACCTCCATTACTAATCACAGAATTGTTGAATGAATAAATGAATGGATGAATAAAAAGACCATTGAAAATATAAGAATCCAGATGAAGTTTAATAAACACAAGCTTATAAAGTTCTGTGCTAGGTAAGCATATTTTTTTTTATCTTTATATGATACAGGAAATGATAAAATTAGTTTTGTCTTTTACAAAAGAGTAATAATACAGAGAAATGTCTACTTTTAAAAATCCCATTATAAGACTAGGTCCTGCTTCCAATAATTTCTCATTTCTATCAAGGCTCTAAGCAACAACAGTTCAAATATACCTGGTAACCTGGGCGTCGAATGGGAAGATTGCTGGTCTTTAAATCATATTTAGTATAAATAATGGATCTAGATGACATTATGGGAGGAGATTCCATGGAAGTTGGAACCTATTAGTAAAAAAGAAAAGTGAAAACCTTGTTTTAATTGATTTTCTAATGCCATAGTACCAAGAGGACGGACAAGTGGGTGTTCTAGTGTAAATATTACATTTAACTAATGCCAAGGGAAGGAACTGCCAAACACAAAGAAAACAATAAATCTGTAAAGGTGCTGCTAATGAAAGAGTGTAAGGGGAATGACTTAATGAATCATTCTCATAAGCAATAATGAATTAATCACAAAGTAAGGTATATAAAGAATTTGTCACAATAACAAAACTGCCATCTCTAGACTTAAAATATTCATAGAAAAAGAACAGAAATCTATATATTGGTATGCATATATCTTTGATGAAATATTTTAGTGTGAATATAGGACCACTTTTGTAGGGTTAATGTGAAGGTTGTGTAAAGTTTATTGATCTAAGTAGTAAGGTAAGGACAGGACAGGCACATCAGGTCAAAGACATTCAAAGCTAAGGTATTTCTTCTATTTTCTCTCATTTTTCCAATGGCTTATTGTGTTCAAGGTTCCAAACATATCCAGAAGATTTAAAAAAGGACATTCAAAGAAGAACAAATATAAAACAGCTATAAAGATCTCTCTCATTTTTGGTCACAGAAGGTGAGATAGGTTCTTTCTCCGTCGTCCAGATTAATCTCAAATTCTTGATTTTCCTGCCTTGGCTTTAAGTGCTGGAATTACAGGCCTGGCACTGGTCTTCATCTTCATCAATAACAATGTTGTAAAGTGCAAGTTCACTAAGCATATGACTAATGAATAAATTTCAAATTATAATATATTAAAACAACTGGAAGTATTAGTGTTCTGACAGGCAGGGCTCTAATTCAATAAGATGAAGATTCATAATTTTTTTGCTCTTTAAAAACACCTACAATTGGGGCTGACGTGATGGATCAGCTGTTAAGAGCACTTGCTCCTCTTGAAGAGCACCCACAGTTTGGTTCTCTGTACTCACATGACTGCTCACAACCACCTATAACTTCAGTTCCAGAGAATCTGATGCTCTCTTTGGCCTCTACAGGCACCAGGCACACACATGGTGCACATTCATACATGCAGGTAAAATACTCATATACAAAAATAAATCCATTTTTTTTATTTAAAAATTACTCAGCTGGGCGGTAGTGGTGGACACCTTTAATCCTAGCACTCAGGAGGAAGAGGCAGGCAGATGTCTATGAGTTCAAGTCCAGCCTTGTCTATAGAGCAAGTTCTAGGACATCCAAGGCTACACAGAGAAACCCTGTTTCGAAAAACCTGAAAGAAAGAAAGAAAGAAAGAAAGAAAGAAAGAAAGAAAGAAAGAAAGAAAGAAAGAAAGAAAGAAAGAAGAGAGAGAGAAGAGAGAGAAGAAGAGAGAGAGAGAGAGAGAGGAGAGAGGAGGGAGGGAGGGAGGGAGGAAGAAAAAAAAGAAAAAGAAAAAGTAAAAAATAAAAATAAAAATGCCTACAGTATATAAAATATGGGAGAAGTGGTGCAATTAGATAGTACACTCTGAAATACTACCTGTGGTAACTAGACTAGTCATATTAGAAGTACCTTTAGTCATTTAGAAGAATATTCTTCATAATTTTAAAAGAACTAATATATATATAGATCTGAAGCTATCTGTATTTAAGGATGGGATTCTCATTCTGTAGTCTGGCTGGAGCTACTTTGTACGTGGTTCCCATCAGCTCTACTTCCTGCTCACCTTTGTGTGAAATAACTTGGCTTTTTATGTGTCCTTTACAGTTTTCAGTCTGCAAACCATACTTTTGGCCTCAAGTTCTGTTATCCTAACTGATGCCCTTTTTAGTTAATGGTGCCTAATCTTGCATTTCCCACAATCCTTTTGGGATTTTTTTTGTCCTGATCAACCACCCTTTCTTGTCAGTAAATTACAAAAGTTTAAATCATATTTATCATTTTTGGTATCTTGGAGTATTTCTTCTTCCCCAACATTCTGTACATAGGTACCTGCTGTGAAGTCAGTGCATAAGTGCCTGGAGATTTTACCTTGAAGAAAAGTTCCAATTACTATACATTTTCTACTAATATTTAATAAAAAATATACAGATTGTACTGCAGAACAACATCTCATCCAGTAATTGAGTGTATGTACAACAGTGGCCCCACAAGATTATCTCGGTAATGTTAACATAATTTTCTAATTTTGTATAAGCACACTATGATATTTGCATGACAAAACTGCCTAATGATACATTTCTCAAAATAAATTCCCCACTATTATGTAAGACATGATTATATTATAAGATACAGAAAATAGTTTGCTGCATATTTAGTATTGAGAACAGATTCATACTGAGTTTTTTACAGTTAGGATAATGATCTTTCCTTGCACATGGCAGACATAGAATGTTTAAAGGCATCCAATTATTGTTAGTACTATCTTGGAAGCCAAAGAAGAGTTTAAAGTAGCTCAAATTTACTGAGGATAGGAATTCACTTGGAAAACAAGTGAAATATGCAGTTAGCTAAGAAGGAAGAAGTTATGACTCTTCTTTTGGCATCATATGAATAATTATAACAAAATCACAGAAATAAAATCTTCAGCCACACCACCTCCAATAAATAAAACTCCATAAATTTTTCAGTGTTCACTTAAATTCTTTAGTTATACTATATTTAGATGCATAATACAATGTGAAAATAAAGATAATATGACTTGAATCACAGCAGATGAAAAGCAAAGTAATATGAGCACAAGATGCATGATTCTCAACCTTAATTAGAATTAATTTTAAAAGAACTAATTAATTCTGGACAATTGCAGTAAAAAGTCTCAATATTTTTCTTAGTTTTTGTCTATTCCTATGTAATGTAACATGATATGTAATGACTTTTGAGCTTTGACATACTCCAGAGTGCCAGGGATTATTCAGATGGTCTTGAATAGGAAGGCAGAAATATCATTTCTCTGATCCTTCCCGAAGTACTCTTATTCAATGGCTTCTAATTTCACTACTTAAAATTCCTTCATACCAGAAATTTGTTGTAGAATAAAATATTTATTTAACTAAGTAAAGTTTGTTACATTTGTTTGTGTTGCAGAATAATTGTTTAACTATGTGAAGATGAGTTGCATTTGTTTATTTGCATTTGTTTAACTATGTAAATATGTGTTCCTGTTTTACCTTCCTGCCTAAGGCACCTGATTGACGTGAATGGCCAATAGGTAGGCAGAGGAGAGATGGGTGGGGCTGGCAGGCAGAGAGAAAAGCAGCCAGCCAGGCATGAAGGAAGCAGGAAAGCAGGATGGACAGTATGTAAATGTGGTAAATGAGCTTTGGGGCAGCACATAGATTAATAGAAATGGGATAATTTAAGTTAAAAAAAAATTAGCTAGAAACAAGTGTAAGCTAAGACCAAACATTCATAATTAATAAATCTCCCTGTCATTATTTGGGGACTGGTGGTCCAACAAAGCCTGCTACGGAAAGTGTGTGTGTGTGTGTGTGTGTGTGTGTGTGTGTGTGTGTGTGTGTGTATGCCAAACTAAAATTAATGAATAATTTTCATTACTAATGCTAATATTCTGTAACTATGACAAGGCATTCTTCATTAGGCCTTGCTATTCAAACTGTAACTTGTGGGCCATAAACATCAACATCAGCTTGGTAAAAATTTAGAGTCTCAATCTCTATTCCAGATCTATTGCATTTTAACAATACCTCTAGGTGAATATGTAAATAAAAGCTTGACAATAATAATGAGAGGCAGACAAAGGATCTAAACATTCTTTCAAGGGAGAACTATTTCCATAATATTCATAATCTTCATTATTATTAGAAAATTATCATTATCCTTGCTTCTTATTGCTTCCTATGTATATAATCTTCCCTGAGGGCTAAGGTGATAAAATGTAATTGTTTATGCTTTATATCATAATGGGAGGACTGTGCCACAAAATATCATCTATCATCATCTCCACCACTACAACCGCCATCCATTGCACTTCTAGCTAATGTTTTTGAGTATTTATTATGACCTATGCACCATTCTGAGTATCTTACATGTATTACCTATTTAAATGTAGTAGTTTATTTTTACCACCTTATTTTAAATCATTTTAATAATTATATAAGGTAAGTGATGTTTTAATCTCTATTTTACAGGTAAGAAAAAAACTGAGGCATAGAAAGATTATATACCTTATCAAGATCACATACATTAAGAAAGCTTTTTCATAGAGTCTGAAACCACAGCCTGAACTCTTAACCACTATGACATAAATTCTTTCTGATCTTACAGCTTGACAGCAAATACACTAAAATTACTTCCTTCTTAACTTTATGAAAGAATTAATTTTAAACATTCTCACATCAAAAAGAGTATGGTGGTTTGAAAGAAAAGGCCCCCAAAGGGAGAGGCACTATTAGGAGGTATGGCTCTGTTGGAGTAGGTGTGTCTTTATTGGAGGAAGTGTGTTACTGTAGGGGTGAGCTTTGAGGTCTTCTATGATCAAGCTACTCCCAGTGAGACAGTCAACTTCCTGTTGCCTTCTGATCAAGATGTAGCCAGCATCATGTCTGCCTGCACGCCACCATGCTCCCCACCATAATGATAATAGACTTAACCTCTGAAATGTAAGTGAGCCACCTCAATTAAATGTTTCCTTTATAAGAGTTGCTGTGGTTATGATGTCTCTTTACAGCAAACTTAGAAACCCCAATTAAGACAAAGAGTAATATGACTAGGGATGTAGTAGTGATAGAGCATTTGCCTAGCCAGGATGAGGCCTTAGGTTCAATTCCCCGTATAAGAAAAATCTGTGGTAAGGTGGAGGGTAAATAAGTTATTTTGATTTATCCTTTCTATAATATATACATATGTGAAAACCTCACATTGTACTACACAAAATGTACAATTATGATTTATCAATTAAATAAATAACTTTGAAAGGATGAAATTTTGACCAATACTACAATATGGGTAAACCTAAAGACATTATGTTGAGTGAAATAAGGCAGAGATAATACACAAACATCATTTTGCAAGAGCCAAATATCTGAGAAAGAAAAGATTTCTTTCCCATGATGGGGAGCTATGGCTCTATGAGGGCAAGGACAGCAAAATTGTTTTTCTTTAAATTCTCCATTTTATTAACACTTGAGACAATTGATATGACTCAATCATACAAGTGGGCAGTATCTATCTACTAGAGAAGCTAGCTGTTCATGAACTCAGATCAGCAACAACTTCCACTACTTGTGTATGGGTAGGTCTAACCCTAAGCACAGCAAAAACTCTTATTAATAAATCTTCTCCATAACATCTATCAAAAGATAAATCAAAAAAGTAACAGTCAAATGTATATAACACAATTCAAACTTATTTGGCACATAAAGAGCTACCAAAAAATCTTAATTTGCACAGAAATAGACATTCAATATAGACTAATCAAAAATGGCACATATCATAGAAAGACTTGACAAAGAGAAGAAAGTAACTATCATTAAATTTTTTGGGTTTTTTCAGATAGGGTCTTTTTCTAAAACCCTGATCTAAAACTCATGTAGTTCTTAGCCTACTGAGTGCCGGAATTACAGGAAGAATCCCCCACACTGACTCATAAAAGGTATTTACTAAGTAATCATGAACACTCATGAATTAAAACATAAACCATCAACAAAGAAATACAAGATACAGAGAAAAAACCAAATGGAAAATAAAAGTGAAAATGAAAATCAACAAAAAACCTCAATGAGGCCATATTCAGCCTCCAGGCATAGCCTGGATCACATATCATATGATTTGGTTCAGTCTGGTGAGTTCCCTGTACTCTAGCCTGCCTGTGGCCTTCTCAATCTCCAGACCTACTCTGGGTGGCACATCCTGTATGCAGTCTGAGTTTGAGTCTGCCTGACCCTAGCCTGCCAGAGTGCCATATCCAACCTCAAGGCTTAACCCAAGCTATACATCCTGTGTGTCAGCCCAGTCTGGGAAGTCCACCTAACCCTAGCCAACCTGTGCCATAACCAACTTCCAGGCCTAACCCAGGTCACACATCCTGTGTACTGGCCCAGCCTCAAGAATCTATGAACTCTTGCATGCTCATGCCATCCCAAAACTTCAGGCATTGTCTTGGTTGCACAGCTCGTACATGAGCCTAACCTGATGAGTGTTCAAGGCTCCAGCACACCCACACCATTCTCACTCCCAGGCATAGCTCAGGTAGCATAGCTTGTACACTAGGCCAAGCAGAGCCAGCTATTTATCCCATTCACATGCTAGGTTTCAAAACACAGTTGTCACCAAAGATTTAAAACAAAGGATTGTAGACTTGTGCAGTTCTGATATGGAAAAAGCTCTGGAAAACAAGTTTGTTATACTTGTTACAAACCCTTTTTTGCTGTCAAATGTTACCTGAACCATAGTAACCTGAACCATATGAGGCATAGTTCAAAAATTCATACTCAGTCATGTTTGTATTTTTGCTCCAGTAATATTAATTTGTTTGATTGATATATGCAATTCTCCATTCTTCCTAAGGTATGATACACCTTGTGTATTTTCTGAAATGTAAAAACATTCTGCCAGTTGTTAACCAGTGACTTATTATTCACCTCATTTCTGTTTATCTCCTGCTCAACTCTTTTATGAAATTAACCAACATGCCTTGTATAGTATCACACATTCATAAATTATCTCTTTCAATATCATTGTTTGGTGATATGTCTAGCCATATGCAGAGCTCCTAGAAAATAGATTAAAGTTCCTAGTTTATTTTGTATTTCTATCATTCAGCACAGTGCCTGAACCTAACAGATGATTAATAAACAGGGAAAAATAGTGGAAGACTCTGTGATGGGAAGAAATATGCTAAACTTGAATTTTTATTTGTGAAAGTTTGAATATGTTTGAAATAAATATGAATGAAATATGTAAGAGCTGATTAAAAAGAAATTTTCTTTCTATATTTACTTCCTTGATATAAGTTTTTATCTTTTACATATACATCAAAATTTAAAAGAAATGATATAGCACAAATGTTGCCATGCCGGGAACAAGTGGAATGGGCTTAGAATTCCAGATGGCTGATATACAGGTATAAGTATTTAACTCCCATTTTATTTCAAATGATTCTAGTTTCTGGTCCTCACGCCTTATATACCTTTCTGCTTTCTACCACCACTCCCTGGGATTAAAGGCTTGCTTTCTGGAATTAAAGGTGTGATGAGTCACCATGCCTGTCTGTATCCTTGAACACATGGATTTCTGCCTCTGGAATGCTAGAATTAAAGGAATGTGCTACCACTACCTATCCTTTATGTTTAATATTGTGGCTGTTCTATCTCTGGCCCCAGATAAGTTTATTAGCATGCACAATATTTGGAGGAATACAATACCACAGGTTGTAGTCTGGTTATCCTCTGATTTACATCTAGTATCCACTTATAAGTGAGTATATGCCATGTTTGTCCTTCTGACTCTGGGTTACCTCACTCAAGATGATCTTTTCTAGTTCCATCCAAACAATGCTGATATGAACATAGTTGAGCAAGTGTCCTTGTGGTATGATTGAGCATTCCTTGGGTATGTGCCCAAGAGTGGTATAGATGGGTCTTAAGGAAGGTTGATTCCCAATGTTCTGAGAAACCACCATACTGATTTCCAATGTGGCTGCATAAGTTTTCACTCCCACCAGCAAGTGGAGGAGTGGACCCCTTGCTCCACATCCTCTCCAACATAAGCTGTCTTCAGTGTTGTTGATCTTAGCCATTCTGACATGTGTAAGATGGTATCTCAGAGTCCTTTTGATTTGCATTTACATGATGACTAAGGATGTTGAGCAATTCCTTAAATGTCTTTCATTTAGAATCATTGAGATGCTTCTGTTGGGAATTCTCTGTTTAAACCTGTATCCCAATTGGATTATTTGATATTTTGCTGTCTAGTTTCTTGAGTTCTTTATATATTTTGAGTTCTTACATATTTTGGAGATCAGCCCTCTGTCAGATGTGGGGTTGGTGAAGATATTTTCCCATTCTGTAGGCTGTCATTTTGTTTTATTTAATGTGTCCTTAGCCTTACAGAAGCTTCTCAGTCTCAGGAGGTCCCACTAATTAATTGTTGCCCTCAGTGTCAGTGCTACTGGTGTTATATTTAGGAAGTAGTCTCCTGTGCCAATGGGTTCAAGAGTGCTTTCTACTTTCTCTTCTATAAGGTTCAGTGTAACTGGATTTATGTTGAGGTATTTGATCCACTTGGACTTGACTTTTGTGAATGGTGATAGATATGCATCTATTTGCAGTCTTCTACATGTTGACATCCAGTTATGCCAGCACCATTTGTTGAAGATGCTTTCTTTCTTCCATTGTACAATTTTGGCTTCTTTGTCAAAAAGCAGGTGTTCATACATGTGTGGGTTAATGTCAGGGTCTTCAATTGGATTCCATTGATCCACATGTCAGTTTTTATGCCAATACCAAGCTGTTTTATTACTATAGCTCTATAGTAGAGCTTGAGGTCAGGGAACATGATGCCCCCAGAAGTTGCTTTATTGTACAGGATTCCTTTAGCTATTCTGGGTTTTTTGTTTTTCCAAATCAAGTTGAGTATTGCTCTTTCCAGGTCTGTGAAGAATTGTGTTGGGATTTTGATGGGGATTGTATTGAATCTGTAGATAGGTAGATTGTTAATCCTACCTATCCATGAGCATGGGAGATCTTTCCATTTTCTCATATCTTCTTTGATTTCTTTCTTCAGAGACTTGAAGTTCTTGTCATACAGGTCTTTCACTTGTTTAGTTAGAGTTACTCCAAGGTATTTTCTATTACTTGTGGCTATTATAAGGGGTGATGTTTCTCTGATTTCCTTCTCAGCACGTTTATCATTTGTATATAGGAGGGCTACTTATTTTTTGAGTTAACCTTGTATCCTGCCACATTACTGTGGTGGTATTGTCTTCCCCAAAATATTGTGCACCCTAATAAAGTTATCTAGGGTCAAAGACAAAACAGCCACTAGATATAGAGGCTAGAAAACGGTGGCACTTACGCCTTTATTCCTGGTATTCCAGAGGCAGAAATCCATCTGGATCTCTGTGAGTTTAAGGCCATATTGGAAACAGCCAGGCATGGTGACACATGCCTTTAATCCCAGAAAGTGAGCCTTTAAACCCAGGAAGTGAGGGCAGAAAGCAGAAAGGTATATAAGGCATGAAAACCAGGAACTAGGCTGGTTAAGCTTTCAGGCTTTCGAGAAGCAGTTCAGCTGAGATTCATTCTGGATGAGGACACAGAGGCTTCCAGTCTGAGGAAACGGGATCAGCTGAGGAATTGGCGAGGTGAGAAAGCTGTGGCTTGTTCTGCTTCTCTGATCTTCCAGCGTCCACTCCAATACCTCGCTCCAGGTTTGTTTTCATTAATAGACCTTTTAAGATTCATGCTACACATTACTGAAGGTGTTTATCAGCTGTAGGTGTTCCCTGGTAGAATTTTTGGGGTCACTTATGTATACCATCATATCATCTGCAAATAGGGAAAGTTTCACTTCTTCCTTTCCAATTTATATCCCTTTGATCTTTTGTTTTCTTATTGCTCTAGCTAGAACTTCAAGTACTATATTGAATAAATATGGAAAGAGCAGACAGCCTTATCTTGTTCCTGATTTTGGTGGAATTGCTTTGAGTTTCTCTCCATTTAATTTGATGTTGGCTGTTGGCTTGCTCTAAATTGCCTTTATTATGTTTAAGTATGTTCCTTGTATTCCTGATCTCTCCAGGACGTTTATGATGAAAGGGTGTTGGATTTTGTCACAGACTTTCTCAGCATCTAATGAGATGATCATGTGGTTTTTTTCTTTCAGTTTGTTTATATGGTGTATTACATTGACAGATTTTCATATATTGAACCATCATTGCATCCCTGGGATGAAGACTACTTGGTCATGGTGGATAATTTTTTGATGTGTTCTTGGACTCTGTTTGCCAATGTTTTATTGAGTATTTTTGCATCAGTGTTTATGAGGGAGATTGGTCTGTAATTCTCTTTCTTTGTTGCATCTTTGTGTGGTTTGGGTATCAGAGTAACTGTAGCCTCATAAAAGGAGTTTGGTAGGGTTCCTTCTGTTTCTATTGTGTGGAACAATTTGAAGAGTATTGGTATTAGTTCTTCTTTGAAAATCTGGTAGAATTCTGTGCTGAAACCATCTGGTCCTGGGCTTTCTTTGGTTGGGAGACTATTAATGACTGTTTCTATTTCCTTAGGGGTTACTGGTCTATTTAAATTGTCTATCTGGTCTTGATTTAACTTTGGTATGGAGTACCTATCCAGAAAATTATCCATTTCTTTTAGATTTTCCAATTTTGTGGAGTACTGGTTTTTGAAGTATGACCTGAAGATTCTCTGGATATCCTCATTGTCTGTTGTTATATCTCCCTTTTCATTTCTGATTTTGTTAATTTGGATGCTCTCTCTCGCTCTCTCTGCCTTTTTGTTTAGTTTGGATAAGGGCTTGTCTATCTTGTTGATTTTCTCAAAGAACCAACTCTTTGTTTCATTGATTCTTTGTATTGTTCTCTTTGTCTCTATTTTATTGAGTTAAACTCTCAGTTTGATTATTTCCTGGTGTTTATTCCTCCTGGGTGAGGTTGCTTCTTTTTGTTCTAGAGATTTCAGGTGTACTGTTAGGTCACTAGTGTGAGATTTCTCCAATTTCTTTATGTGGGCACTTAGTACTATGAATTTTCCTCTTAGCAGTGCTTTCATAGTGTTCCATAAGTTTGGGTATGTAGTACATTCATTTTCATTGAATTCTAGGAAGTGTTTAATTTCTTTCTTTATTTCTTCCTTGACACCTTAGTGATTCAGTTGAGCATTATTCAGTTTCCATGAGATTGTAGGCTTTCTGTAATTTTTATTGTTGTTGAAATCTAACTTTAAGTCATGGTGGTCTGATAAAATACAGGAGGTTATTCCATTTTTTTTGATATTTGCTTTGTGACTATGTATGTGGTTTTAGAGAAGGTTCCATGGGTTGCTGGGAAGAACATATATTTTTTTTTTGTTAGGGTGGAATGTTCTGTAGATATTGATTAAGTCCATTTTTTTTTGAGTCATAACATCTGTGAGGTCCCTTATTTCTCTGTTAAGTTTTTGTCTGGAAGATCTGTCCATTGGTGAGAGTGGCGTGTTGAAGTCTCCCAGTATTAATGTGTGGGGTTTGAAGTGTGATTTAAGCTTCAGTAATGTTTCTTTTACAAATGTGGGTGCCCTTATACTTGGGACATGAATATTCAGAATTGAGACTTCATCTTGGTGCATTTTTCCTGTGATGTATATATAATGTCCTTCCTGATCTCTTTTGATTGATTTTAATTTGAAGTCAATTTTGATAGATATTAGGATATCTACACCAGCTTGCTTCTTAAGTCCATTTGATTATAAAGTCTTTTCCCAGTCTTTTACTCTGAGGTAATGTCTGTCTTTGAAGTTGAGGTGTGTTTCTTGTATGTAGCAAAAGGATGGATCCTGTTTTCATATCCATTCTGTTAGCCTGTGTCGTTTTATAGGTGAATTGAGTCCATTGATATTAACGGATATTTATAACCAGTGCTTGTTAATTCCTGTTATCTTTTGGTTGTAGTGTGTGTGTGTGTGTGTGTGTGTGTGTGTGTGTGTGTGTGTGTGTGTGTGTTTCCCTTCTTTGAGATGTACTGCTGTGGGATTATCTATTGCCTGTGTTTTCAAGGGTGTATCTGAATTCCTTAGGTTGGAATTTTCCTTCTAGTGCTTTCTGTAGGGCTGGATTTGTGGATAGGTATTGTTCAAATCTGGTTTTGTCTTGGAATGTCTTGTTCACTTCATCCATGGTGATTGAAAGTTTTTCTGGGTATATCAGTCTAGGTTGGCATCCATGGTCTCTTAGTGTCTGCATTCCATCTGCCCCAGACATTCTGACTTTCAGAGTATCTTTTAATACTTTTAATATTCTTTTATATTCTTTTAATATTTTATAATTTTCCACCTTCTTAAGGAAAGAGTTAGAACAATTTTAAGTGAAAACAAAAAATAGTTTCTTTTTTTTTCCTTTCAATTTTAGTTCTCCTTAGCTTTGGTATGATGGTTTCTTCTTTCTTTATCATTAAAAAGCTGGGCATGACACATACCTATAATCCCAACACATGGGAAGTAAGGCCAGGAGAATCAGTTTAAGGTCAGTTTCAGCTACATAATGAGTTCAAAGCCAGTGTATACTACATAAAATCTTTCTGACAAATTTGTACCTAACTTGAAAATTATTTTCTAGTTGTTAGTCTTGTCTCTTTCTACTATATATATGTTTTTGAGTAATAAAAACTTACTCATTAATGGGGCTTTCTCTAAAGGTATGATCTGTTTCATGAAACAAACACAAATTTTATATCATTTCATATGCGTATTCTTTAAATTCGTTAAAATATTCATTGTAAAAATAGGTGATTAAAGCTGTGTGTGGTGGCACACACATTTAATCTCAGCACTCAGAGAAGGGAGGCAGAGTCAGGTGAATCTCTAAATTCTAGACCAGTCAAGAACACACCGTAAGACTTTGTCTCAAAAAATATTCTTACTTCCTACAAGTGGGCCATCCAAGTTGTTTGCTGTGACTTTTTCACCTTGCTGTTCATCTCCAACAGATTTGCAAGCTTGTGAAAATAATGGTAGTTGTAACAAATTATGTGGACAAAATAACCTGAAAACAAGAGAAAGAATAAAAGCATAAACTAAATATGTATCAGTACAGCAATGCCATTTATGTGTGTACCCATTACAAATGAAGAACACTTCAAATTAAAGGTAAATGAGTATAAATAAAGGGATATTTAATTATTCATTAAATAAATTTGATCAAGTATTTGTTACATGACAAAACCTGTACTGGGTGCTGAAGGCATGACAGTGAACAAAAATGTTAGAATAAAAAGGTTCCTTCCCATAGTTTTATTGTATTTGAGACAGAAAATAACCAAGAAAAGTATTTTTGTGATGTTAGTGATTAGGGGTAAAGAAAAGGACATCAAGGAATGGGATATGATATGCTTTTCAAAATTACACATTCATTTATTTTGTGAGGGGAATATATACATGAGTGCCATGGCACATGTGTGAAGGTCAAAGGACAACTTGCAGGGAGTCAGTTCTCTCCTTCTACCACATGGGCTCTGGAAATTGAACTCAGGATGTCTGATTTGGTAGCAAGTACCTATAAACACTGAAATATCTTACCACAGGCTTAGGATGAAATTTGTTTATGGAAATCTGTCCAATAATGAGAGATGTAGTTTGGAATAACTCATTATAATGGTAATTTATCAAGTTGTCTGTGTATTTCTAAGGTTTTTTTTTTTTAGTATATTTAGGTTAATGTATGACATTATTGAATTTTGTATAGGAAAAGCTGAGAGGGGTACTTGTAAGTTAAAGACAAAATATGAGACAGTGAACAACAGAAAGATGATGGGTCATGAGTAAAAGCCTCAAGGAAAGAATATGCATGGTATAAAGAACATAGAGGAAAACACTGTGCCTGGAATTGCAATGATCAAAAGGATCATAAAGGCAACTGTAGAGTGGGTATGGCTAGATCATTGAGGGACTTTTTAAGGATTCTGGCTTTTATTCTGAGAGAATCATCTCAGCCAACTTCATTAAGATGGAGAAGTCATTGGATGGATTTGAATAGAGAATAGATATAATGTAGGCTATATTAATAAAGTCATTATGCTGTATAAAGAATGGCCTACAGTAAGTATGGGAAAAGCAATAACTCAATAGAATAACCAAAAGAATATTAGAAGTCTTCTATATAGAGCTGAAAATATGGTTACTAACACAAATTTATTGTCTCCCGCCTCTACGACCTAGGACCTGGGACATAGTCAGGCCCCGGGAATCAACACCCATCTCTGCCACAGTTGCTGACCAGAAGGGAAGACTCCTGAGGGCAGGTACCCCCACCAATACCCACCATCAGACCTTGCAATCTACAAGACCAACACCCTACTCCAAACAAACCCATCATCCTACAACCCCAGTGTCTTCCTGGGACACGGAATCTGCCAGCTCTCATTGGACCAAGAGATCTCATTGGACAGCTAGCTCTCATTGGACCAAGAGAGGATTTCTGAGACACAGAATCCACCAGCTCTGACTGGACAAAGAGCCCTGATAAGACCAAGAGCAGCACCCTGAGACACAATCAGCCAACTTGGATTGGACCAAGAGCAGCTCCATGAGACACAGAATCTGCCAGCTCTAATTAGCCAAGAGTTAAGATCGAATCAATAGTGGTCCCCTGAGATACAGACACAGCAAGCACAGATTGGCCCAATAGCAGCTCACTCAGACACAAGCACCTCTTGCACTACTTGGAGAAAGAGATGGGTAGACACCAGTGCAAAACTACATACAAGAACATAAAAATGTGGCATCACCAGAACCTAGTAGTTCTACAACAGCAAAACCTGGACATCACAATGTAGAAGAAGCAGGAGAAAGTGCCCTTAAAAATAACTTTATGAAGATGATAGAGGCCTTCAAAGTAGAAATGAAAAATTCCCTTAAAGAAATTGAGGAAAATACAAACAAAAAAATTGGAAGAAATCAACAAATCCCTTAAAGAAAGCCAAGAAAACCATGAAAAAGCAATTAAAGATGTGAAGGAAACAGTTCAAGACCTGAAAAGTGAAACAGAAACAATGAAGAAGACACAAACAGAGGGAATGCTGGAAATAAAAAATCTGAGTAAATGAACAGGAAATAGAGATGTAAACATAACCAACAGAATTCAAGAGATGGAAGAGAGAATCTCTGGTGTAGAGGATACAATAGAGGAAATAGATTTGTCAGTCAAAGAAAACACCAAAGCCAAAAAAGTCATAACACAAAATGTCCAGGAAATCTGGGACACCATGAAGAGGCCAAACCTAAGAATAATAGGGATAGAAGTAGGAGAAGAATACCAACTTAAAGGCACAGAAAATATATTCAACAAAATCATAGAAGAAAACTTTCCCAATTTAAGGAAGGAAATACCTATGAAGACACAAGACGCTTATAGAACACCAAATAGACAAGACCTCCCCCCAAAAGTCCTCTCACCACATAATAATTAAACCATTAAACATACAGAATAAAGAAAGAATATTAAAAGCTTTTAATATTAAAAAATATTAAAAGCAATAATAATCAAATTAATTAAATATTAAAAGAATAATAAAAGAATATTAAAAGAAAGAATATTAAAAGAATATAAAAGAATATTAAAAGTATTAAAAGATACTCTGAAAGCCAGAATGTCTGGGGCAGATGGAATGCAGACACTAAGAGACCATGGATGCCAACCTAGACTGATATACCCAGAAAAACTTTCAATCACCATGGATGGAGTGAACAAGACATTCCAAGACAAAACCAGATTTGAACAATACCTATCCACAAATCCAGCCCTACAGAAAGCACTAGAAGGAAAATTCCAACCTAAGGAATTCAGATACACCCTTGAAAACACAGGCAATAGATAATCCCACAGCAGTACATCTCAAAGAAGGGAAACACACACACACACACACACACACACACACACACACACACACACACACACTACAACCAAAAGATAACAGGAATTAACAAGCACTGGTTATAAATATCCGTTAATATCAATGGACTCAATTCACCTATAAAACGACACAGGCTAACAGAATGGATATGAAAACAGGATCCATCCTTTTGCTACATACAAGAAACACACCTCAACTTCAAAGACAGACATTACCTCAGAGTAAAAGACTGGGAAAAGACTTTATAATCAAATGGACTTAAGAAGCAAGCTGGTGTAGATATCCTAATATCTATCAAAATTGACTTCAAATTAAAATCAATCAAAAGAGATCAGGAAGGACATTATATATACATCACAGGAAAAATGCACCAAGATGAAGTCTCAATTCTGAATATTCATGTCCCAAGTATAAGGGCACCCACATTTGTAAAAGAAACATTACTGAAGCTTAAATCACACTTCAAACCCCACACATTAATACTGGGAGACTTCAACACGCCACTCTCACCAATGGACAGATCTTCCAGACAAAAACTTAACAGAGAAATAAGGGACCTCACAGATGTTATGACTCAAAAAAAAATGGACTTAATCAATATCTACAGAACATTCCACCCTAACAAAAAAAAAATATATGTTCTTCCCAGCAACCCATGGAACCTTCTCTAAAACCACATACATAGTCACAAAGCAAATATCAAAAAAAATGGAATAACCTCCTGTATTTTATCAGACCACCATGACTTAAAGTTAGATTTCAACAACAATAAAAATTACAGAAAGCCTACAATCTCATGGAAACTGAATAATGCTCAACTGAATCACTAAGGTGTCAAGGAAGAAATAAAGAAAGAAATTAAACACTTCCTAGAATTCAATGAAAATGAATGTACTACATACCCAAACTTATGGAACACTATGAAAGCACTGCTAAGAGGAAAATTCATAGTACTAAGTGCCCACATAAAGAAATTGGAGAAATCTCACACTAGTGACCTAACAGTACACCTGAAATCTCTAGAACAAAAAGAAGCAACCTCACCCAGGAGGAATAAACACCAAGAAATAATCAAACTGAGAGTTTAACTCAATAAAATAGAGACAAAGAGAACAATACAAAGAATCAATGAAACAAAGAGTTGGTTCTTTGAGAAAATCAACAAGATAGACAAGCCCTTATCCAAACTAAACAAAAAGGCAGAGAGAGCGAGAGAGAGAGCATCCAAATTAACAAAATCAGAAATGAAAAGGGAGATATAACAACAGACAATGAGGATATCCAGAGAATCTTCAGGTCATACTTCAAAAACCAGTACTCCACAAAATTGGAAAATCTAAAAGAAATGGATAATTTTCTGGATAGGTACTCCATACCAAAGTTAAATCAAGACCAGATAGACAATTTAAATAGACCAGTAACCCTAAGGAAATAGAAACAGTCATTAATAGTCTCCCAACCAAAGAAAGCCCAGGACCAGATGGTTTCAGCACAGAATTCTACCAGATTTTCAAAGAAGAACTAATACCAATACTCTTCAAATTGTTCCACACAATAGAAACAGAAGGAACCCTACCAAACTCCTTTTATGAGGCTACAGTTACTCTGATACCCAAACCACACAAAGATGCAACAAAGAAAGAGAATTACAGACCAATCTCCCTCATAAACACTGATGCAAAAATACTCAATAAAACATTGGCAAACAGAGTCCAAGAACACATCAAAAAATTATCCACCATGACCAAGTAGTCTTCATCCCAGGGATGCAATGATGGTTCAATATATGAAAATCTGTCAATGTAATACACCATATAAACAAACTGAAAGAAAAAAACCACATGATCATCTCATTAGATGCTGAGAAAGTCTGTGACAAAATCCAACACCCTTTCATCATAAACGTCCTGGAGAGATCAGGAATACAAGGAACATACTTAAACATAATAAAGGCAATTTAGAGCAAGCCAACAGCCAACATCAAATTAAATGGAGAGAAACTCAAAGCAATTCCACCAAAATCAGGAACAAGATAAGGCTGTCTGCTCTTTCCATATTTATTCAATATAGTACTTGAAGTTCTAGCTAGAGCAATAAGAAAACAAAAGATCAAAGGGATATAAATTGGAAAGGAAGAAGTGAAACTTTCCCTATTTGCAGATGATATGATGGTATACATAAGTGACCCCCAAAAATTCTACCAGGGAACACCTACAGCTGATAAACACCTTCAGTAATGTGTAGCATGAATCTTAAAAGGTCTATTAATGAAAACAAACCTGGAGCGAGGTATTGGAGTGGACGCTGGAAGATCAGAGAAGCAGAACAAGCCACAGCTTTCTCACCTCACCAACTTCTCAGCTGACCCCGTTTCCTCAGACTGGAAGCCTCTGAGTCCTTATCCAAATGGATCTCAGCTGAACTGCTGCTAAAAGCCTAAAAGTTTAAAAGCCTAAAAGCCTCTCCTTCCTGGTCCTCACACCTTATACTTTTCTGCTTCCTGCCATCACTTCCTGGGATTAAAGGCATGTGTCACCATGCCTGGATGTTTCCATTGTGGCCTTGAACTCAGATCGGATCTCTGCCTCCCAAGTGATAGGATTAAAGGTGTGTGTGCCACCATTTTCTGGCCTCTATGTCTATCTATTGGCTGTTCTGTTCTCTTACCCCAGATAAGTTTATTAGGGTGCACAGTATATTGGGGGACAAAAGATCACCACAGTCAAGATGTAAAAGATTGCAAATAGATCTGTATCTATCACTATTCCCCAAATTCATGTCCAAGTGGATAAAAGACCTCAACATAAATCCAGTTACACTAAATCTACTAGAAGAGAAGGTAGGAAGTAGCCTTGAACCCATTGACACAGGAGACCACTTCCTAAATATAACACTAGTAGCACAGACACTGAGAGCAACAATTAATAAATGGGACCTCCTGAAACTTAGAAGCTTCTGTAAGGCAAAGTACACTGAAAATGAGACAAAACAACAGCCTACAAAATGAGAAAAGATCTTCACCAACCCCACATCTGACAGAGGGCTGATCTCCAAAATATATAAAGGAAACAAACCAATTAAAAAAGTGGGCCATAGAGCTATAAACAGAGACTTCTCAACAGAAGAATCCGAAATGGCTGAAAGACATCCTTAGTCATCAGGGAAATGAAAATCAAAAGGACTCTGAGATACCATCTTACATCTGTCAGAATGGCTAAGATCAACAATAATAAAGACATCTTATGTTGGAGATATGGAGCAAGGGGTACACTCCTCCACTGTTGGTGGGAGTGCAAACTTATGCAGCCATGTTGGAAATCAGTATGGCAGTTTCTCAGAAAATTAGGAATCAATCTTCCTCCAGACCCAGCTATATCAATCTTGGGCACATACCCAAGGGATGCTCAATCATACCACAAGGACACATGCTCAACTATGTTCATAGCAGCATTATTCATAATAGCCAGAACCTGGAAACAACCTAGATGCCCTCAACTGAAGAATGGATAAAAAAAAAATGTGATACCTATACACAATGGAGTACTACTCAGCAGTGAAAAACAATGCCATCATGAAATTTGCAGGCAAATGGATGCGACTAGAAAAGATCATCCTGAGTGAGGTAACCCAATCTCAGAAGGACAAAGATGATATGTACTCACTTATAAGTAGATACTAGATATAAATCAAAGGATAACCAGACTACAACCCACAGCTCCAGAAAAGCTACCTAACAAGGAGGACCTTAAGAGGGATGCATGGATTGCCCTGGGAAGGGGAAATAGATGAGATCTCCATGAGTAAACTGGTCATGAGGGGTGGGCAATGGAGGGTAGAGGATGTGGGATGAGAACATAAAGGAATGGGATGGTCAAACTAGAATAGGGAAGGAGTGGGAGAGCAATGAAAGTGATATCTTGATAGAGAGAGGAGCCATTATGGGGTCAGGAAGAATCCTGGTGCTAGGGAAATTCTTAGAAATCCACAAGGACGACCCCAGCATAGACTACAATCAATAGTGGTGAGGGTCCCTGAACTGGCCCATTAATCAGATTGGTGAATACCCTAACTGTCATCATAGAGCCTTCGTCCAGTATCTGATGGAAGCAGATGCAGAGATCATAGCCAAGCACCAGGCTGAGCTCCAGGAGTTCAGTGGAAGAGAGAGAGGAGGTTCAAGATCATGATGGGGAAATTTACAGAGACAAGCTACTGAACCAAGCTCAAAGGAACTCATGAACTTTAGAGCGACTGCTATAGAACTTCCATGGGACCGGACTAGGCCATCTGTATACGGGAGACAGTTGTATAGCTTGGTCTGTTTGAGGGGCCCCTGGCAGTGGGATCAGGATTTATCCCTGGTGCATGAGCTGGCTTTTGGGGGCCCCATTACCTATGGTTGAACGCCTTGCTCATACTAGATTCAGGAGGAATGGCTTGGTCCTGCCTCAACTAAATGTTCCAGGCTTTGCTGACTCCCCATGAGAGCCCTTACCCTTTTGGAGGAGGGGATATTTGGGGGGGGGAGGCTGGAGGGTAGTGGGAGGAGTGATGAGTGGAGGATCTGTGGGTAGTATGTAAAATGAATAAAAACAATTTCTTAAATTAAAAAAACAATTGATATAAAAAAGATATTAGCTTACCTATAAGAAGACAGTATGTCATTTTTCAATTCCAAAGAAGCTAAATGCTGTTTTAGTGCTTCAATTAAACTGTGTGGTACCTAAAATATTATTATAAAATATTTGTTCTTTCATATACTTAACAAATGTATAATCTATCTTATAAAATGACTAATAAGGCAATTCTATAAATATTATTGCTACATGTAAAATCATTATTAAAAGCATCATGTTATAAAATCAGAATTTATTTTTAAAAATAATTTATTTTATGTACATTGGTGTTTTGCCTGCAGGTATGTCTGTATGAGGGCATAGGATCTCCTAGAAGAGGAGTTACAGACAGTTATGAGCTGCCATGTGGGTGCTGAGAATTGAACCCTGGTCCTCTGGAAGAGAAACAGTGCTCTTAAAGACTGAGCCCTCTCTCCAGACCCATAATATCTGATTTTCAAATCAGGCTTTGAAATACTTTTTTATGGCCGTGTCCCAGACCCCAACATGGGTGGAAATCCCCCTGCTCATAGCTAGTATACATATCAGAGGTGCAACAGGTGGCAATTAATACTCAGGTGTTAGACCACTAGAAGTTTAACTCTCTAAAGGGAATGTCTTGGTCAAGCAAGGTTTATGAGATTGACTCCAGAGTGTCTTTTGCTTCTGTTGTGCCTTTGGTATCAGATATTATGTATATGGTATGGGGAATTCTCCACTATCTGTACTGTAATATGTCTATCTCAATCTTATGGGCATTTATATCTATGGATTATCTAGAAGATGACTCCTTAAGTTGTATTGTCCATTTGATATCTATAATGTTAGCTTACACAGAGTTTGATAACCAAATATGGATTCAAAGAAATATTACACAAGCCAGGAATTATAAGTACCTGAGAACTGCTTTGTATCATAGCTCAGGCTGACTTAGGAAAATAGTCATGTTTTCAGCTACTAAAACAGCTTTTCTACCATTAGCTGATTTAAAGCCTCAAAGTAAGTTCAGATTAGACCAGGTTCCCTGCTAATTGATTTTAAGGTAGATATTCCCCAGGGAAAAAACAGTCCAATTCACAAGGACATACTGAGCTATCTGGCTAGGACATAAATACAAAAAAGCCCAATTGTTGTTAGCTGACAAATGAGTAAGATCTTACACCCATTCCTGACCTCAAATTGTGAAAAATATATTCTGACTAGCTAAAGCTACAGAAAAACTTGACTCTGTAGCCCCTAATGAGGGATGCAGGTGTTCTCAGATCATTAAAAGTTACATACAGGACAAAAAGTAAATTTTAAGATTTAAGCATGATATTGCCATAGTATCTTGAAGAATACAGACTTAAGCTAAAAGACAAATGGTTTCTCAGGAATGCTGGCTTGAGCCTTAGAAGAATTATGGGCTCATTGCCTGAAGACTCAACACTCGCCAGTTACCCATTAATTGCTGGGAGTTAGTACAAATGTTTACATAGTCTTGGTTTCTTGTTATTTACTTAAGAAATGGAATGTAACCCTCAAATGTAACTCCTGAATTTGCATGAAAGTTTCTGTTGGATATATGTAGCTGTAAAGAACAAAGAGATAAGGACCAATGAGAAAGAACGTCATGAATGCTATAGGATTATGAGATTCAACATGAGAAAATAAAGACAGTAACCTTCAAAATGTGAGTTTTTTCCCTATTCCCCCAAAAGCCCTCAGATGAAATAGTCTTAGCTTCACAATGCCATGGATTCCTTGCAAGCCCTGTGTGCAGCCTTGGAGCTGGTTATCTAAGACTGCAATACCCCCCCCATTCAATCAGAGGCCACGCAGGCCACCAGAAGTCCAGCGTCCAAATCGAGTGGAGACCCTCTGCTCAGTCACAGGCTACACCAAACAAAGGATCAGAAAGGAAACAGAAAGCAAGGAACAAAATACACATCCAACACAGACAAACCCAGAAATCAGCGCCTAGATCTATAATCACCCCAAACTGAGATTTATAGATGAAAGCTTAAAAACAAAAACAACAGTCAAGGCAATATGTTACCACCACCAAAGCCTAGCTATCCTGCAACTGCAAAACCTGAATATTCCAGCACAGCTGAAACACAAGAAAAAGAGACCTTAAAACCAACTTTATGAAGATGATAGAGGCCCTTAAAGAGGAAATGAATAGATCCCTTCAAGAAAAGCAAGAACAAACAAACAAATATTTGAAGGAAACAAATAAAACTGCTCAAGACCCAGAGATACAGGGATGGTTCAACATACGAAAATCTGTCAATGTAATCATATAAACAAACCGAAAGAAAAAAACCACATGATCATCTCATTAGATGCTAAAAAAGCCTTTGACAAAATCCAACATCCCTTCATTATAAAGGTCTTGGAGAGATCAGGAATACAAGGAACAAAGGCAATTTACAGCAAACCAACAGCCAACATCAAATTAAATGGAGAGAAACTCAAAGTGATTCCACTAACATTAGGACCAAGACAAGGCTGTCCACTCTCCCCAAATTTATTCAATATAGGACTCAAAGTTCTAACTAGAGCAATAAGACAACAAAAGGAGATTAAGGGGATAAAAATTGGAAAGGAAGAAGTCAAACTTTCCCTATTTGCAGATGATGTGATAGTATACCTAAGTGACCCCAAAAATTCTACCAAGGAACTCCTACAATTGAAAAACACCTTCAGTAATGTGGCAGGATACAGGATTAACTCAATCAGTAGCCCTTCTATATAAGAATGATAAACAAGCCGAGAAAGAAATCAGAGAAACATCGCCATTTACAATAGCCACAAATAATAGAAAATACCTTGGGGTAACTCTAACTAAGCAAGTGAAAGTCCTGTATGACAAGAAATTTCAGTCTTTGAAGAAAGAAACTGAAGAAGATATCAGAAAATAGAAAGATCTCCCATGCTTATGGATAGGTAGGATTAACATAGTAAAAATGGCAATCTTACAAAAAGCAATCTACAGATTCAATGCAATCCCCATCAAAATACCAACACAATTCTTCACAGACATGGAAAGAGCAATACTCAACTTCACCTGGAAAAACAAAAAACCCAGGATAGGCAAAATAATCCTGTGCAATAAAGTCACTCTGTAGGCATCACAATCCCTGACCTCAAGCTCTACTATAGAGCTACAGTAATAAAAACAGCTTGGTATTGGCATAAAAACTGACATGTGGACCAATGGAATCGAATTCAAGATCCTGACATTAACCCATACACCTATGAATACTTGATTTTTGACAAAAAAGCCAAATCTGTACAATGGAAAATAGAAAGCATCTTCAACAAATGGTGCTGGCATAACTGGATGTCAACATGTAAAAGATTGCAAATAGATCCATATCTATCACCATGCACAAAACCCAAATCCAAGTAGATCAAAGACCTCAACATAAATCCAGTTACATTGAACTTGATAGAAGTGAAAGTAGAGAGTAGCCTTGAACCCATTGGCACTGGAGACCACTTCCTAAATATATCATCAGTAGCATAGACACTGAGAGCAACAATTAATCAATGGGACCTCCTGAAACTTAGAAGCTTCTGTAAGGCATAGTACACTGTCAATAAGACAAAACAACAGCCTACAAAATGGGAAAAGATTTTCACCAATCCCACATCTGGCAGAGGGCTGATCTCCAAAATATATAAAGAAATCAAGAAACATAAAACATAGATATAAAAATAGCAAATAATCCAATTTAAAAATGGGCTATAGATCTAAATATAAAATTCTCAACAGAAGAATCTAAAATGGATGAAAGACATTTAAGGAATTGCTCAGCATCCTTAGTCATCAGGGAAATACAAATCAAAAAGACTCTGAGATACCATCTTACACCTGTCAGAATGGCTATGATCAAAAACACTGAAGACAGCTTATGTTGGAGAGGATGTGGAACAAGGGGAACACTCCTCCACTGTTGGTGGGAGTGCAAACTTGTACAGCCACTTTGGAAATCAATATGGAAGTTTCTCAGAAAATTAGGAATCGATCTATCTCAAGACTTAATGATACCACTCTTGGGCATATACCCAAGGGATGCTCAATCATACCATAAGGACACTTGCTCAACTATGTTCATAGCAGCATTGTTCGTAATAGCCAGAACCTGGAAACAACCTAGATGGCCCTCAACCGAAGAATGGATAAAGAAAATATGGTACATATACACAATGGAGTATTACTCAGCTGTAAAAAAAAAATGCCATCATGAAATTTACAGGCAAATGGATGAAACTAGAAAAAATTATCCTGAGTGAGGAAACCCAGACTCAGAAAGACAAAGATGGTATGAACTCACTCATAAGTGGATACTAGATGTAAAGCAAAGGATATTCAGACTACAACCCACAGCTCCAGAGAAGCTAGGTAACAAGGAGGACCCTAAAAGGGATGTACAGATTGCCTCGGGAAGGAGAAACAGAGGAGATCCCAACGAGCAAACTGGGGATGGGGGCGCAATAGAGGGTAAGAAATGGGGGATGAGAACATGAGGGAAGGGGATGGTTGAGCTGGGGGAGAGACAGAGTGGGAGAGCAATGAAAGAGATACCTTGATAGAGGGAGACATTATGGGATGAGGGAGAAACCTGATGCTAGGGAAATTCTCAAAAATCCACAAGGATGACCCCAGCCTAGACTACTTACTAGCCACAATGGTGAGGGTGCCTAAACTGGCACATCCTGGTAATAAGATTGGTGAATACCCTGTCATCATAGAGCCTTCATCCAGTAACTGATGGAAGCAGATACAGAGATCCATAACCTTTCATCAGGCTGAGCTCCAGCAGTCCAGTGGAAGAGAAGGAGGAAGGATTATATGAGCAAAGGGGGTGTGTGTGTCAAGATCATGATGGGGAAATCTACAGAGAAAACTGAACCAAGCTCAAAGAAACTTACGAACTTTAGAATGACAGCTGTGGAACCTGCATGGGACTGGACTAGACCCTCTGCATACAGGAGACAATTGTGTAGCTGCATCAGTCTGAGGAGTCCCTGGCAGTAGGATCAGTATCTATCCTTGGTGCATGAGCTAGCTTTCTGGATTCCATTACCTATGGTTGGATACCTTGCTTACCCCTGATATAGCGGGGAGGGGCTTGGTCCTGCCTCACCTGAATGTACCAGGCTTAACTGTCCCCCATGGGAGAACTTACCCTGTTGGAGGAGGGAATAAAGGGAGGGGAAAGACACAGGGGAGAAGCGGGAGGAGGGATGTGAGAAGGATCTGTGGTTTGTATGTAAAATGAATTTTAAAAAAACTTTTCAGGACCTGAAAATGGAAATAGAAGCAATAAAGAAAACACAAATTGGAAATTCTGAAAGTGAAAAATCTAGGTAAGCAAATAGGAACTACAGAGACAAGTTTCACCATCAGAATACAAGAGATAGAAGAAAGAATCTCAGGCATTGAAGATACAATAGAAGGAATAAATATATGAGTCAAAGAAAATATTAAATCTAAAAAAATTCCTAGCACAAAACATTCAGGAAATCTGGGACAATATAAAAAGACAAAACCTAAGAATAATAGGAATAGAGGAAGGAGAAGAATCCAAATTCAAAAGGATTTTTCTTTTCAACAAAATCTTAGAAGAAAAATTTTCTAATCTTAAGGAGATGCCTATAAAGATACAAGAAGCATACAGAACACCAAATAGATTAGACCAGAGAAGAAAGTCCCCTCACCACACAATAATCAAACCACTAAACATGCAGAAGAAAGAAAGAATACTAAAAGCTGTAAGGGAAAGGCCAAGTAACATATAAAGGCAGACTGAGAATTACACCTGACTTCTTAATGAAGACTTTAAAAGCCAGAAGGGCCCGGACAGATGTGTTTCACACTCTAAGAGACCACAGATGCCAACCCAGTTTACTATACTCAGCAAAACTTTCAGTCACCATAGATGGAGAAAACAAGATATTCCAACGTAAAGTCAAATTTAAGCAATATCAATCTACAAATCCAGCCCTACTGAAGGTAATAAAAAGAAAACTACAACGCAAGAAGGTTAACTATCCCACGAAAACATGGGAAATAAATAATCTCACACCAGCAAAACAAAAAGAAGGGAAACACACACACACACACACACACACACACACACACACATCATCATCATCATCATCACCACCACCACCACCACCACCACCACCACCACCACCACCATCACCACGAACAACAACAACAATGAAGTAATAGGAGTTAACAATCAATTGTGATATTTTATTTGTGCATTAACAAATAAAACTTATCTGGGGATTAGAGGGCAGAGCCAGCCACTAGATTAAACGCCGAGGCAAGACAGTGATCATACCCTTAATGCTATTACTTGGGAGGCGGAGATCCATCTGGATCTCTGTGAGTTCAAGGTTACACTGGGAACAGAGCCAGGCATGGTGGGACACACCTTTAATCCCAGCACTTGAGATCTCATCTTTGCTTGGGAAGCACACATGCCTTTAATACCAGGAAATGTCATGGCTGAGTGGAGAATGGCATATAAGGTGTGAGGAGACAGGAACTAAGGAGCAGTTCAACTGAGACCCTCAGGGGTGAGGACTCAGAGGCTTTCAGTCTGAGTATTCGTGGAAACAGGATCGGCTGAGGAGTTGGCAAGGTGAGGTTGGCTGTGGCTTGTTCTGCTTCTCTGATCTTTCAGCTTTCACTCCAACACCTGGCTCTAAGTTTTCTATTAATAAGACCGTTCAGGAATTCGTGTTACAATCAATGGTCATTGATATGCCTCAATATGAATGAACTCAATTCCCCAATAAAAAGGTACAAGCTAATAGAATAGATACAAAAAACAGGATCTATCCTTATGCTGCGTACAATAAACACACCTCAACATCAAAGAAGGATATTACCTCAGAGTAAAGGGATGGAAAAAGATTTTTCCAAGCAAATGGACCTAAGAAGCAAGCTGGTGTAGCCATTCTAATATCTAACAAAGTAGACTTCAAACCAAAATTAATCAAAAGAGACAGGGAAGGACAGTTCATACTCAACAAAGGAAAATCCACCAAAACGATGTTTCAATTCTTAAAATCTATTCCCCAAATGCAAGGGCACACACATATGTAAAAGAAACATTACTAAAGTTTAAAGCATACATCAGCCTTCACACATTGGCAGTTGGAGACTTCAATACCCCACTCTAACCAATGAACAGGTTATCCAGACATAAACTAAACAGAGAAACACTGGAGCTAACAAACATTATAAACCAAATGGACCTAACAGGTATCTATAGAATATTTCACCCAAACATGGAAGAATATACATTCTTCTCAGCACCTCACAGAACTTACTCCAAAATTGACCGCATACTTGACCACAAAGCAAGTCTCAACAGATACAAGAAAATTGGAATAACCCCCTGCATCCTATCAGACCACCACAGGTTAAAGCTAGATTTCAACAACAACAGAAACAAAAGAAAGCTTACAAACTCATATAAACTGAACAACTCTCTACTGAATAAAAACTGTGTCAAGACAGAAATAAAGAAATAAAAGACTTTCTAGAATTCAATGAAAATAAATACATAACATATCCAAACTTATGGGACACAATGAAAGCAGTGCTAAGAGGAAAGTTCATAGCACTAAGTGCCTTCATAAAATAATTGGAGAGATTTAATACTAGCAACTTAACAACACACCTGAAAGCTTTAGAATGAAAAGAAGTAAGCACACCAAAGAGGAGTAGATGGCAGGAAATGTCAAAGTCAGGGCTGAAATCAAGAAATAGAAACAAAGAGAACAATACAAAGAATCAATGAAACAAAGTTGGTTCTTTGAGAAAATCAACAAGATAAACAAACCCTTATCCAAGCTAACTGAAAGACACAGAGAATATCTAAATTAACAAAATCAGAAATTTAAAAGGGGATTATAATAACAGACACCAAGGAAATCCAAAGAATCATTAGGTAATACTTAAAAAAACCGTACTCCACAAAATTGGAAAATCTAAAAGAAATGGATAATTTTCTCAATAGAAACCAAAGTTTAATCAATATCAGATAAGCAATTTAAAAAGACCTATAATCCCTAAGGAAATAGAAGCAGTCTTTAAAAGTTTCCCAACTAAAAAAATACCAAGATCAAACTGTTTTAGCACAGATTTCCACCAGACTTTCAAAGAACTAAAACCAATACCCCTCAAATTATTCCACAAAATAGAAACAGAAGCAACATTGCCAAATTTATTTTAAGCAGCCACAGTCACCCTGATACCCAGCCACACAAAGATTCAATAAAGAAAGAGAATTACAGACCATTTTTTTCTTATGAAAGTAGAAAGAAAAATACTCAATAAAACACTGGCAAGCAGAATCCAAGAAGACATCAAAAAGATCATCCACCATGACCAAGTAGTTTTCATCCCAAAGAAGCAAGGATGGTTCAATATATGAAAATCAGTTGATGTAATTCATCACTTTAAAAACTTGAAAAAATACATAATCATCTCATTAGATGCTGAAAAAGCCTTTAACAAAATCCAACACCCCTTCATGATAAAAGTCTTGTCGAGATCAGGGATACAAGTTGTACACTGTGAAGATGTATTTTTGCCAAGTGCCTTCTTATTGGTTTAATAAGTAGCTGAATGTCCAATAGCTAAGCAGTAAGAGGTTAGGTGGGACTTCAGGGCAGAGAGAAAAGAAAAGGAGATGAATCTAGGTGGGGGAGAGATGCTAGAGGAGATGGAGAGAAAGAAGGACATGCAGGAGAAGAGGTAAAAGCTATGAGCCATATGGCAGCACATAGATTAATAGAAATGGGTTGATTTAAGTTATAAGAGCTAGTTAGAAATAAGCCTAAACTCAGACTGAGCTTTCATAATTAATAATAAGTCTCTATGTCATGGTTTGGGGGCTGATAGTCCGAGAAAGTCTGCTACAAACATACCTAAACTACTTTGAGATTCCATCTTACACCTGTCAGAATGGCTAAGATCAATAAATCAAGTGACAGCTCATGCTGGTGAGGATGTGGAGCAAGGGAACACCCCTCCATTGCTGGTGGGAGTGCAAACTTATACAGCCACTATGAAAATAAATCTACCTCAAGATCCAGCTGCACCATTGTTGGACATACACCCAAAGGATGCTCCACCCTACCACAAGGACGCTTGTTCAACTATGTTCATTGCAGCTCTATTCATAATAGCCAGAAACTGGAAACAACCTAGATGTCCCTCTACTGAAGAATGGATAATGAAAATGTGGTACATTTACACAATGGAATATACCCAGCAGTTAGAAAATGCCATCATGAAATTTGCAGGCAAATGGGTTGAACTAGAAAAAATCATCCTGAGTGAGGTAACCCAGACCCAGAAAGACAAACATGGTATGTACTCACTTATAAATGGATTTTAGCTGCTAAGTAAATGATAATCAAGGTACAGTCCACAGACAGAGAGAGGCTAAGTAACAATGAGGTCTCTGGGAGTGGAGGGTGAAACACATAGATCTTTCTAGAAATGGGAAAGAGAATAGATTTTGCAGGTGGACTGGGGGAGAGTGGGGATAGGAATTGGAGGGATCAAGTGTGAAAGAATGGAGGGAGAGAGTACTTGGAGAGATGACTGGGATTGGAGGGCATTTGAGGGATGATGTGGAAACCTAGTGCAATGGAAACTCCCTGGAATCTACAAGGATGATCCTACTAATGGAGAATACAGAGCCTGAACTCTCTATCTTCTGTAACCAGACAAGGCTTCCAGTGGAGGATCTGGGACACCAACTTATCCACAAAACCTTCAGCCTGCAATTGTCCTGCCTGAAAAATATGCTGGGGCAATGGTAGCAGAGAACTTGTGGGAGTAACCAACCAATTATTGGTCTAATTTGAGGCCCATAGCATGAAAGGGAGCCCATGCTCCCTGGATGACCAGGCACCAGAAAGTGGATAGCCCAGAGACCTAGGGTAGAACCAAACATGACTGTCCAAAAAAAAAAAATCAATGAAATGATTCCTAATGATGTTCTGCTGCACTCACAGATCAGTGCCTAGTCCAGTCATCATCAGAAAGCCTGCTCTCTGAAGTTGAAGGGAATGGATGTAGAGACACACAGCCAAACTTTTAGGTGGAGAGAGAGCACATGTTGGAGGTCTCCATTAGGTCCCACCTGCTGTGGGATATTCTGTATGTGCTGTGGGAGCCCATTCTTGGGTTCCTCGTGGCTTTACCCAGCAGGTCCGCATAGAGGATGATTAGGACCACGGGCCTGAGTGCAGGTGTCTGAGATGGTCTGCACTTGGCTGTGCTGGGGGATGGTCTGTATGTCAAGTTGCTCTGATTGGTCAATGAATAAAATCTGATTGGCCGTGGCTAGGCACGAAGTATAGGCGGGACTAACAGAGAGAAGAAATAAAAGAACAGGAAGGCAGAAGGAGTCACTGCCTGTCAGCTGCCCGCCACGGCAAGCAGCATGTGAAAATGCCAGCAAGCCATGAGTCACATGGCAGGTATAGATTTATGGAAATGGATTAATTTAAGATATAAGAACAGTTAGCAAGAAGCCTGCCACAGCCATAAAGTTTGAAGCAATATAAGTCTCTGTGTTTACTTGGTTGGGTCTGAGCGGCTGTGGGACTGGCGAGTGACAAAGATTTGTCCTGACTGTGGGCAAGGCAGGGAAACTTGAGTGAGACCCACCCCTTGGAGCTCGGGAACCACATGGAAGAGGGGAAAGAGGAATTTTGGGAGCCAGAGGAGTAGAGGACACAGAGAGAGCATGGCCAGTAGAATCAACTAACCCAGGGCTCATGGAATTCACAGAGACTGAAGCAGCAATCACAGAGCCTGCATGGGTCTTCTATGTCCTCTGCATATGTGTTATGGTTATTGATTTGGTGTTTGAGGAGGACTCCTGACAGTGGGAATGGGTCTGATGTGTATGACTTCTTTGCCTGCTCTTGGGACTCTTTTCCTCCTACTGTATTGCTTCATCCAGCCTTGATGTGAGAGTTTGTTACGGTTTGTTAGGTAGTGTTCAGTTGATGTCCCTGGGAGGGCTGCTCTTTTCTGGGCGTAGATGATGGGGGTGGGGGGTTGGATCTAGGGAAGAGTTGAAGTGTGGGAAACTGGGAGTAGTGGAGGCAGGGGAAGCTGCAGTTGGGATGTATTGCATAAGAGAAGAATAATTTAAATTTTTTAAAAGAAATACTATTTTAGAAATAACAGCAAATATAGAGTTTTTCTCTGTTTTGTTCAATGTTAAATTTTAGGTATTTGGCATACAGTCCATGCTTAACTAATATTTGCTGAATAAATGTAGATGTAGCTTTAATTAGCCATTTCCATTAAAAATGGAAAGTGAAGACTTCCTCTCATAGAAGATAAATTCCCCACCGATGTCCTATATTGTATAGATAAAATTGGCTCATTGAAAGAAAAGATATTTGGGAGTAAAGATAAATGATACAAACTGCTGAGCTGGCTGGAAGATTTAGCAAAGAACTGGTTACAGTGGTTTAGATATGGCTCAAGGACAATTCCCAAAGAATAAATTCAAAACTTTTCAGTATTTGAACATGTTGGTTGGAAACATTTTTGGTTTGATTTGGTTTGGACAGTTCACTGCCAGCTGTAAATCCAACGGAACAATGCCATCTAAGCTTAATAGACACAATTGTCAGAAGGTGCTTAGAAATCCAAAAAGTTAAAAGCAGCAAGTGCTTTGCTTGCAATGAGTGAGAGTGACACTATAAGACCTCCTTCATTAGACATGTGGTCACTCAAACCATGGAGACATTGTGGTGACTGGTAAAATTCACTTGGGCAAACACCATGGCAGAGCCAGCCATCAGATCCCCATGTTTGTACCCTGGAACTGTGACAGGCAATGTGGACCAGATATATGATATCTGAACTATTTTAGCAAAAGATAAAAAAAAGTGTGTCTGACTGCAGACTGAGCAGATCCTTTGTAAAATTAAATGCAAGAAGTAGTAGCTGAAAGAATTTTCCTCCTCAGAAAAGTAACATCTGAAGGGATCTCTCAAGTGGTGACCAGCTTAACTTCCATCCACTCTGAGCAAAACCTGTTAGAAGTACAATCTAGTCACAAAGGAAGACTTTAACAGCTCTCCATGGAAACTAGAAGTTAACAGTTTGAACTAGTACTTTGTTTTTCAGAGGTCTCTGTCAAGAACACTGACCAAGGAGCACAGGGTGGAGCTAACCTCACTCTCACATTCCGCTCCACTCTCCCATCTAGCCCAGAATTTCATTCCATTCCAGGGTTTCCAGAATACCTGAGACAGCCAGTTGACTGGGGAGTAGTTCAGCCAGCTGAAGGCCTTGACAGAAGATTTTCTGTACTGGCTGGGAGCCAAGGGCCAGGGGGGCTGATAAGGAAGCTCTTACAGTAAACAGGGCTCCTTTGCATAGAAATGACTGAGGATCTGCATGAGCTTCTGCCAATAAAACCCTCATCTGCTTCTTGCGAATCTTCACAGCATGTACTCCACTTTTCTAACACAAGTATCCTAGGGACCAGCAATGAGGTAAGAAGAGATGGGTAGCCTAGTGGGAGATGGGGTCCTCCACTTGGGTATTCTTCCTGGCAGATGTCTCCTTAGAATTCACGTTGCACATACTGGTCAGTTTGTGTGTAGTGCAACAATGGTTGAGGTTGTAGTTTTCAGGAAAGGTTCTCCTTGCTGCCCTCAGGACCTCCACAGAACAAGGAATGCCAATGTGAATAAAAACCAGGGCAGTAAAGTCAAGTCTATAGACATCAAGCCATGATTCTAGCCTTTGTTTCACTTTTCTCAGGAACTAGTAGGCTTGGGTCGTGTCTCTCTTTTGTCTTTGTCTGTACTAACATAAACATTCTTATTTAATCTTTGTCTCCCGGCTAATGGGATCATCTGGCTGCTCATTAAGGAAGCCTGGTATTATTTCAAACAACAGTGGTTCTCACTGTGAACCTTTAGGGTAAGGATGCCTGAAGGGATGTCTGTGAATGTTCTACGTAACCAAATTTTCCCAGAAACTTGTCAGCTTTCTTTGCTGGAGATGATACAGATGCCTCTACTTCACAAGTTCCATTCCCCATCAGGATCTGTATTAACTTCTGCCCTGGCTTCTAGATGTATAACTGTAGCTAAATCTCATTAAAGATTAGTTGAAAAGTTAGACATAGTAGCACAGGCCTGTGATGCCTTCACTCAGGAAGGCTGATGCAGGAGGGTCATGACTTGACCCCTTGGAAGACAGTCTAGGCTATATAGTGAGTTCCAGACTACTATGGGTAACTTAGTAAGACTGTCTCAAAAAAGAAAAATTGAAAATCGACTAGATTTCGAGTTTTATATATGTGTAAAGATAGGTGATAGATTCATATGTAGATGCACGTGTGCGTGCATATGTGTGTGTGTGTGTGTGTGTGTGTGTGTGTGTGTGTGTGTGTGTGTGTAATAATACTAGGAAGAAGACCATCAGAGGAGAAAGAAGTCTTCCTGGAGGAAGGGAAAAAAAGAAAAGAGCAATAGGATATGTGCGACATAAAAGCAGAAGAGTAGCTACTGGAGGGAAGAAGGAGACCAGCAGGAGTGAGGCAGGATGATGGGGGAGTAAAGTGAAGGAAATTTCAACAAAAACAAAATGTGTATGAAAAGACCATAATGAAACCCATTACTTTGTATGTTAATTTTAAAAGAACACTTTAAGAATGTGATGGACAAGCAGGCAGATAGAAGGGTTATTGAGGTAGCTGTGGCTTGTTCTGCTTCTCTGATCTTCCAGCATTCACCCCAATACCTGGCTTCAGATTTGTTTTTATTAATAAGAACTTTTAAGATTCATGCTATAGGTTATTGATATAGCTTAGTGGTACAAAACTTGACTAACATGTGAGAGGCCTTGAGTTCAATCCTGAAACAGCCCACCACATGAAAGTAAAACAGTATTGCAAAAATAATGCCTTCCAAAAGAATATTATAAAATGGTGCTAAACTGATTCTTAAAGACACAAAGGATATAAGGGTGATTATCCCCATCTCCATCAAAACTACTCAGCCCCAGTTTCTGGGGAGGGAAAAAGCCTGAGCTCATTTGATTCTTACTGTTATGGGACAGTCACTAACATTCTACCCCTTTGCAGTTGTAAAAAAATAACCATCTCTGTCCACTCAAAAAGCATGGTCTAACTATTATACCAGGAGACACTATGTGTGTGTACATGTAACTTCTAGATAAATCAAAATATACACAGATCATTTTATGACAAAAGAGACTGATGATGACTAATACAATGGACATGCAAATACAAAAAAATCACTTTAAATACAATATGCCACTGACCTGAGAAAGATATGGAATGTCTTTCTGCTCAATTCCAAATTCCTGAATTCACAAAAAGAGGGGAAAGCATACATATAACTGTAGGGAGTATTAATAAAAAATTAACAGATATGCTATTGTGTATACATAAAAGAGAAAGTACCTCAAGAATATATCTTTCTGGATTAAAAAAATGACCAGGCAAACATATGTCATATACATTTGAGCACAAAATTATACTTAACCTAAGGATAGATTCTAAAAGAAAAGGCCTGCCTGTATTGAGTCTTTGATACTTGGGGAAGAGCTAAATTGCATATTAGCTAACATGCAAATGTGTTATTTCAAGTAGAAGTCAGCCACTATTCATACTGTTGTTCTCCTTATTGATAATTTATGTTTATTGTCTTTGATTTTTAGACGTTTTCCTGTCAGTTATCTAGGATTGATTCACCTTGTTTGGCTTGGATTACTCTGAGCATGAGGGAAAACACAGGCTTACCTTTGCTATTATTTCTTTCTCTCACTCACCACAGACCTGTTTTGTCTATTGCCCAGTGCCTGGAAAGATTTATATCATATATATTTTGATGAAGTTTTGAAATTACTTCTGATAGTAGAATAAAGGTAATACTAAACTAATACAGAAAGCAACAGAAAATCCTTGGATATAAATGAATTTCTAACCTCTGCAACCTTTAGGAATTCTGTCAGTTTGGCTGTTCTTCCAAGAAATTTGATGTAAATATCCAAACTTTCCTTGCATTGGTTCTTCCTCATGTTAAAATAATTGTCTAAAAATAGAAATAATAGATAACATGAGAGAAAAGTGAGAACTGCATTAATTTATTTTAATGTATATTGTACTGGTATTTTATTATTTTAAAATACATAGCCTTCAACAATCTCCTATTTTGGATCTACAACAAATATAAATCTAAATATAGAAATAAAAGAAAAAATGCTTTACAAATAAATTATACTTGACCAAGATTTCTTTTAAAAATAATTTAACTTTAAAAAAAGAAGTTTTAACTTGCCTAAAAGATTAAGGATCCCTTCATTATAAGCTGAAAAAAGACGAAGAGAATCTTTAAAGAGTAGTATAAAAGCAGACTGTATGATCCCATTAGTTAGTTGGTCAGGATTTGCCTAAAAAAAGAAAGAATTATTTAATTACCACAACAGTTTAAGATGATTCTTCCTCCTGGATACAGTTAACTATTCCACTTATTAATTTTCTTAAAACTCTTACATTAAAATTAAGAAGAGCATCAAATTGGGTTTGAATGACTGGAAGTGTGTTTAGAAGTTCATTGGTATTCATACTTCTCATCACACCATGTGTCCTACAAAAGATAAAGGAATATCATAAATATCAGCAATTAAGAGTTTGAGAAGCACTATGACATGTATTTTAAAATAGAGATGTGTTGTTTTGTGAAAATTTCAAAGTCAACTACACGTGTTCAGTGTTTACTTACAAATTAATGATATTTACTGACCCTCTCTTGATTTTTGTGATGTCAGATGAGATCATTCTGTATGCGAGCGACTTTTCATTCAGGTACCTGCTATATCGTCTGATGAATGTTGACATAGTATAGCCTAAAAATGAGGTATGTTATTTCCAAATCAATGATATTATTTGCAATATGTTAACAAATGTGACAACTTCAGTCCACTTCACCTGTATACTTCAATAGCTTTGAAGTATAAAACCTAGACATTATTTCACTAATCTGACAATTCTCAAATATTCTGTTAGATTATTTTTTTACTTTTTTAAATCCTTGATATCACCATTTATATGTGTTGATAGTGACATTATTGAACAGAAGAAATGATTGAATCGTATGAGCTTCTTTCATGTGTTCAATAAATCTATTGTAAATTCTTATAATTTTTTTACTGTCCCAGTCTGCTCCTACCACCTCTCCTCAACTTTCATGCCCTCAGCAAATAATCCTACCCCATACTTCACAGAGAAACCAGGAAAAGACCTTAGTAGAAGTCAACTTCTAGCTTCTCAGCCTTCAAATGTACCTTGATTTATTTATTCATCCGATTTATTAATTCACTGAACAGTTAGTCGTTGAGTACCTACTACAAGTCAGGTATTGTTCTAGGTGCTGGAAGTTCAAAAATTTCAGCTCTTATGCACTTCTGATGTAAACTGACAAAAGGTAATGATCCCAAAACAAAACAAAACAAAATTAAATGACACAGCTAGTGAGAAGTGGACTAAAGAAAACTCAAACAGGGAAGTAGCATAAAGAAAAGGATGTGGGACAATTTTGGTAGATTGGATATAAGGCTTCATTGAGCAAAGTCAATTAATAAGCTAGTAAGTACTCAAATTTGTGTTAATGAATTAAGGGATTATTTACCTCCAAAAAATTCTCACCACATCACATCCTTAATAATTTAGAAGCATTTTCTTAACAAGGAATAGTTTTCAGATCTTTTCCTTCTCTGTTGAGTAGAAATATTTCCATCAAAGACTCTTCTTGCTGGGCGTGGTGGTGCTCACCTTTAATCCCAGAACCCAGGAGGCAGAGGCAGACAGATCTCTGTGAGTTCAAGGCCAGCCTGGTCTACAGAGTGAGTTTCAGAACAGCCAGGGCTGTTACACAGAGAAACCTTGTCTCAGAAAAACAAAAACAAAACCAACCAACCAACCAAACAAACAAACAAAGACTCATCTCACCTTCTATGACACTTTTATCCAGGAAGTTGTGTAAAGTAAACAAAGAACTTCGAGAGGCAAGATGTTGAATAAAACGCTGTCAAACATAATGTACCAAATTTAGTTTTTGTATCCAGATGAAGTTCATTAATGATTTTAATTAAATGTTTTACCCTCAAGACTTTCTGTCTAACCACCTCTCTCTTTTGGTTTTTTGATTCATTCTAAATTGCAGAACAATACAAAAATAATGATATATCTGTGTACCTCACTAACTAGAAATACCAGCTGTTTTTTTTTTTTTTTGTATCCACCTCAAGGTTAATTTTATAAGAGACCAACTGAATGTGGTGATGCACACCTTTAATTCTAGCATTCAAGAGGTCCTAATTTAAAGGTGCAGGTGGATCTCTATGAGTTAAAGGCCAGCCTGTTTACATAGTGAGTTCCAGGCCAGCCAAGGGCTTCATAATGAAGACTCTGTCTCAACCCTCCCCTCAGAAGAAGAATGGAACACTACAGTTAAATTGCCCTTTGACCCATCCTCAAAATCTGTTTCTTTTTCCTCCTAGATACAAATATAGTATCATAATTTTAAACAGTCTTTGCAATCTATTTTCTTAGAATTTCATATGCATGTCTTCCATGGACAAACATTATGCATATTTTAAAAATTTACCTAAATAGGGTCTGTAAGACAGCTCAGTGGGTAAAGGAATTTGGCATCAATCCTGATGACCTGAATTTGATTCTTTGAACCCACATGGTGAAAAGAGAACCAATTCCCAAAAGCTGTCTTCTCACATCCATCTGTGCACTGTTTGTATGATACATACTATAATATATATATAATATGTAAATATATATATAAAACATTTGTCTAAATGGTATTGTTCATTAAATATCATTCTAAAATTTGTTTTTAGGCAAGCAAGATGGCTCTGTGGGTAAAGGCACTTATTGCCAAGCCTGATCGTGCACACACACAACATATAATAAATGTAAAAAAATTAAAATTGTTTTCTATATTAGAATTATTTTTGAAATCCAGCATTCTTAGTAAACATCACATTTGATTTAATACTAAATATGTTGTAATGTGCTCATTATATTGCCTTTTTCTATAATTATATGTTCTTATGATTAGCTATCAAAATACTATAAAAACAGCCACCTACATTTTAATTAGCTTTAAATTTAATGCTGAATATTTCATCTTTGAGGAAATTTTATATATGTGGCAAGATAAGGATGTCATTCTATTTTTAAGTATTCACTTGGGTTGGTAGACTTTATTTAAAATTGACCCCTCCATATTTTCTTCACATTTTTAGTGCTACTAATCTCTTTTGTAAGTATGGTTCTTGTTCTGAGATATCGATTATGATACATATGTATGTTTTACTTTAGAGATACTATCCTGTGTAGTTACCTTACTTTATACTAAATATCAAATTACAACCAATTTCTAAATATTAATTTTAATCCAAGACTTACTGAAATTAAAGGTTTATGAATTTGAAGTAGAAAAAATAATTTAATGTTATGAACTATTTCAGCTGTTCTGTGAAGTTAAAATATGTATATGGAAAGAAATAGGCATGTGAGTATATAATACCATCAGGTGTCCAGTCTTTCTCAAAAAGTAAAGTAGTTATGCAGTAATACATTTGTGGGAAGGGGGTCCCAGTCTAAATAATCTGAAGAGGGCTGGAGAGATGGCTAAGTAGCTAAGCACACTGACTGCTCCTGCAGAGGACTCAGGTTCAATTCCCAGCACCTACATGGTGGTTTACAACCATCTGTGACTCCAGTTCCAGGGAATCCAACACCCTCTTCTAGCTTCTGTGGGCGCTATATGCATGTGGTACAGTGTGGTGATATTCCCCAATATATCATGCACCCTAATAAATTTATCTGAGGTCAGAACAGAATAGCCACTAGATATAGAGGTCAAAAAAATGGTGGCACACACGCCTTTAATCCTATCACTTGTGAAGCAGAGATCCATTTGGATCTCTGTGAGTTCAAAGCCACACTGGAAACAGCCAGGCATGGTAACAAGAGCCTTTAATCCCATGAAGTGATAGCAGAAAGGTATATAAGGTGTGAGGACCAGGAACTAGAGCCTGGTTAAGCTTTTAGGCTTCTAGCAGCAGTTCAGCTGAGATCCATTTGGATGAGGACACAGAGGCTTCCAGTCTGAGGAAACAAGATCAGCTGAGGAACTAGTGAGGCGAGGTAGCTGTGGCTTGTTCTGCTTCTCTGATCTTCCAGCTTTAACCCAGTTCCTGGCTCTGGGTTTGATTTTCTTAATAAGACTCTTTAAGATTCATGCTACAGTACATAGACATACATTCAGGGCAAACACTTACACATAAAGAAAGAAAACTGGATAATCTGAAGAGTAATCTAAATATTCAATGTCCACTCTATTATGTACCTTATTACCAGTGGTTATTTTAGCAGTGGATAAGTGGTATATTTCCAATAATACTGATTTCAAAGGTACAATCATAATTGAAAGAAAAAATGTGATTAACTTATTTTACCTTCCACTAATAGAAGTAAAAGGTAGTGAGACCTTTTACAAAAACATTTTGCAATTGTCTGTTTATGGTTCTTTGTAATAGAAGGAAAGAAACACTGCACATGAATGACACTAACCTCATTTCCATTAACCATAAGGTGATGTATGGTGACCAGGGCTTTGAAGACCACCACCCAGCTGCTGCTCCTAGCTTTTGCAGAAAGGACATTAGCCAGATGTTCAACACTCATATTTGTTTGGTTTATGTACTGTAGTAGACCTAATCAGAGATGGTGAAAGCATTAAAATACAGGTTGAGAAATAATTTTCAATTCACTTCATATTGCTAACCTTTTTATTTTACTATTTGATGCACTCATATTCATTTTCTCTGTTTCTCTGTCTCTGTCTCTGTCTCTGTCTCTCTCTCTCTCTCTCTCTGTGTGTGTGTGTGTGTGTGTGTGTGTCTGTGTCTGTGTCTGTCTGTCTGTCTGTCTCTGTTTCTGTCTCTATATCTATCTATCTCTTATTTGGAGTGGGTTAATATATATTTCCCTAGAATTCATTATCTGGCCTGCCCATAGTAATATATAAATACATGTATATTTTTGTTAATGTCATTACAAGCAAAAATAGGAAATGAGATCCTTCTAAGAAGCTAGAGGTTTTTGTGTTTTGTTTTGTTATTGAGACAGCATCTCATGTATATTATAGACTAGTTTCAAATTCACTATGTACCTAATAATTCACTCCTGATCCTTCTGCCTCTACCTCTGAGTTCTTGAATTACAACTGTACTCCACCATGCCAGATTTATGCCAGTTATATGCTAGGGATATGATGCTGAGAATCAAACCTGGGGTTTCATAACACTAGAAAAACATTCTACCAACTGAGATACATCCTCAGTCAGAAGTTGACATTCTAATTCTATCATCTTATGTCACTAGTCTAAGTTATTTAAATACTTTTTAGTACTCTAGAATTTGGTATTCAAACGGTTATTGGTGCTGGGCCTTCTGGCACATGTCCGTGATCCTAATACTAGAGAGGCCGAGGAAGGAGAAATGGAACAAGTTGGAGGATAGACGGGGCTACAAACAAGATTCTGCCTCAAAATACTAAAACCCAAGCCCAAAACAAAACAGAAACAAACCCTCAAGTGGATCTTCTCTGCTTAGTGGAAGGTATGAGCAGTGATCTGGGACTTTCCCACATACGGTGTTGAGGGGCTGGGGAAAAGAGGGAAAGGGTCTCTGGTAGAGGTGGCAGCCTCCTACTCACTGGCCAGATGCTTTGGCTCTGGTTCCATGGGCTCATCGGTGGTCGCCCCAAGGGCAGCCTTGGACACAGATGATCCCATGTTCAAGTTGGAGTCTCCGAAAGACTGTTACCACAAGAATGACTGCACAACAGAGATGGCTGTGGTGTCTGTTCCCTCTTCTTCCCGACCAGCGGGGACCAGCACCCTGGGCAAAGGACCAGCAGTCCCTGCAGGTGACTGTTACTAGATGACGGTTCCTTTGTGTCACATGACAGTTCCAGCATTATGAGGTAGATTTTGAACTTGTAGAGCACCATATTTAAACTTGTAAAGCACAGGGATTCTGGAAGAATGCCAGGAAAGATGGCTACTAGGCCTGAAAGGGTAGCATGGGGATATTTGTTTGAGCTCCTAGGACAGGCTCTGGACTTGTAGCTAGCATCTCAGCAGAAGTGGAGAGTTAATGGCAAAGTAAACAGACAGAATTTAACTGCTGCTAACAATAATTTTTCCTCTGTATGCTCAAATCTAGTTACTCCCACCCAGAATATGTTGCATATCTAATAACTCTCTTTTAAATCTTTCATTACTCTTCGCGTTGTGGTTATATTTTTCCATTAAACCTTTGAAGATATTCACAGTAATTATAATAACTGCTTTAAAAATGTCTGTGGGGCTGGCGAGATGGCTCAGCCATTCAGAGCACTGATTGCTCTTCCAGAGGACCTGTGCTCAATTCCCAGTCATGGTGGCTCTCAACTGTAAAGTACCAGGGGATCCATTATGAATTTCTGGGCTTCATTGGGCACAACGGTGCATGATGCACAGACATACATTTAGGCAAACACACACATAAAATAAAGATAAATAAAATCTCAAAAAAATTAAATGTTTATTTGCTAATTCTATCATCTTTGATATTTTTGTATGTTTTGATTAATGTAATTTTTTCCTTATGTATAATCACATTTTTCTGCTTCTTCCTATACCTACTAGTTTTGATTTTGATGGCAAATAATGCTAATTTTGCTTTTTAGAAGCAAAATGTGCTGTTTTGGACAGTTCATAGGTGTGGAATCATAAAATATATGGCCCTTTGTGACCAGCATTTTCACTGAGAAAAATATATTTAAAGCACTCAGGAAGCAGAGGCAGGCAGATCTTTGTGAGTTTGAGGACAGCCTGGTCTCCAAAGCGAGTTCCAGGACAGGCACCAAAACTACACAGAGAAACCCTATCTGGAAAAACAACAACGAAAAGATCATTTACGTTGTGGCAGGTAGAACTTCATTTAAATTTTTTATTATTTAATATTTTTAATATTTAATTTAATATTCTGCTTCCTGCATAGATCGTAAAATTTGTGTTTCATTCATCTATTAATGGGCATTTGGTCTGTTTTGCCTTTGAACTCTTGATTAATGTGCACGTATTTGTTTGACTACTCACTTTCAGTCTTTTTGTCTATTTTAATTTATTTTAAATTTAATTCATTTATATTTTTGAGGTGCTGGGGATACAATCCAGGGCCTTGCACATAGTAGACAATTGTTCTACTGTTAAGGTACCCTAACTCCCAGAATATGAGTTGATTTTTGTCTCTTTATTCATAAGTTATAAGATGCCTATATATTATGGATTCATGGCCCCTGAGATATATAATTTTCATTTCCTTTTTTGATTGCTTTTTCACTTTCTTGATAGTGATTATTAAAATAAGAGTTTATTTGATAAAATCCAATTTATCCATTTTCCTTGTTACTTATGCTTTTAGTGCTGTATTCTTTGCCTAATTCAATGTTATGAACATAATTCTTATTTTTGCAGGAGTTTTACAGTTTTAACGCATACATATGTAAGTCTATGTCTATGATACATCTAAAATTTTACATTTATTTATTATGTACACAGACATACACATGCATACCATGGTGTACTTGTGGAGCTCAAAAGATAATTTATAGGAGCCTTATATATGTCATATATATATTCTACAGCCAAAGCAGTGCCTAAGTAATTTTTTATTTTACCATAAATGGATGCAGTTTTATTTTCAGATTAATCATTATTAGTATATAGACATACTGCTGATTTTTGTGTCTTAGTTTTAATCCTGTTCTTTATGGTTTTATTTAATGTAGTGTGTGTGTGTGTGTGTGTGTGTGTGTGTGTGTGCAGGTGCAAAAGTGCTGTAGTATCTATGTGGAGCTCAGAAGAAAACTTTTGGAAGCCAGTTTTCTTTTTCTGTCATGTTTTTTCCTAGGCTTTAACTTGAGGTATCAGGCTTGGTTGGTGGCAGGCACCTTTATTCATTCAATCATGCTTCTGGCTTGTGCAACTTTAAGAGCTCATTTATTAACTCTAATAGTTTGGTGTGGTAGAACACAGCTATAATCCCAGCACTCAAGAAGCAAAGGCAGGAGGATGATGAGTTTGAGGACAACCTGGGCTACAAACTGAGTTATAGGCCAGCCTAGGCTATGTATCAAGACATAATTAATATATAAACAAAGAACATGGTTTTGCACCTTTTCCAATTCTTAGAAGTTCTTATTTATCTTTCTCTTCCTCAATTTCCATGGTTAGAATCTCCAATATAATGTTGGTAGAAGTGGAAGGAATAGATGGCTTTGTCTTGATACTGATTTTATGCAGAAAGCATTCAGCTTTTTTTTTTTTTATAATCACAGACTATGTTGTTAGTTGTGGGTTATTCATATATAACTTTTGTCTGGTTGAGGAAGTTCCTTCTCTGTCTAGTATGTCTAATGTTTTCTTTATAATAATGTGTTGCCTTTGGTTAAATACACTTATATCATGTGACTTTTTTTCCTGGAGAAATGTGAGTAAATATCTACTCACTTCAGATAGAAATGACTCAAAGGCAGATACATCACCAAAACCTCACTGTAGCATGGATGGTGGCTCATGAAACCTAGAACTCACTGCACAACTTGAAGCCAGCTCAAAAGGTTGGAGAGGGTCTCTTTTGGGCACATCAATTTGTCGAAGAGTATTTCTCATCAGTCCTTACTGCTTATATATGCTTGAGTTCAGAGGGGCCTGGTGAATCTGATCAGTTTAGAGACTTCCTGAAAGTACTGAGTTACTTACTTCATGTGTCTTAATGTCTTTCCCTGCAGGATTAAATGTCTCACCTCACCTTAGAACATCCTAAGTTTTAAGCTTCCCTCCAAGGTAAAAGATTTTATCTCAAAGGAAATTGCTATACATCATTTTATCCTGCATGTCTTGAATTAATCCTGTAATTTTGTTCTTTTTCCCTCCTCCTTGTCATTATTATCGTCTTTTTTTTCTTGACAATTTTACTCTGCAGCCCAGACTTGCCTGAAACTAGTGTTAAACTACTTGCTTCAGCATCCTAAATACTAGGATTGTAGATGTGAGCCACCACACCTGGCTCTGCACACACACAAACACACACACACACACACACACACACACACACACACACACACACACAATTATTTGTTGAACTAGCTACACACGCTTAGGAAAAGTCTACTTTGATCATGTGGTACAATTATTTTTGTACTCTGACAAGTTAGGTTTGCTAGTAGTTTGTTAAACATTTTTGCATCTATATTCATGAAGAATATTGGCATTTGGCTTTTTGATTTTGAAGTCAGAGTACTGATGAGTTGAGTAGTTTTGAGGATTGTTTATATTCCTGATTTGGAAGAGTTTGTGAAAGATTGATATTAATTCAAATATTTGGAAAAATTTAACAATTAAACTGTGTGGTCCTGGGCTTTCTGTGGTGTGTGGGAAATTTTTCAATTGCCAAATTGATCTGTTTACTTCCTGCAGGTCTTATTTAGATTTTTCATTTCTTGTTGGATAAGTTTCAGTGTTTAGTGTTTTTCTAAAGATTTATTTCATTTGTTATCTAATTTAGTAGAATACAGAGATCCATAGTTTGCTTTAATAATCCTTTCCATTTTTTGCAAGCTTGACAGTTTACCATTTCATTCTCAATTTTAGGAATTTGAACCTTTTCTTTAAATGGTCAGAATGACTTTAAAATTGTTGGTTTTGTGGGTGTTTTAAGAGAATGGACTTTAGTTTGGTTTTTTTTTTATTGATTTTCCCTATTTTTTCTATGTCATTTATTATCACTCTAACCCTTATTATAACCTTTCCTCTTCTCACACTGAGTTTAATTTGATCTTTATTTTCCAATTCCTTAAGATAGAAACTTAGATGGTTGATTTCAAATCATCTCTTTTTAAATTACACTTTTAGAACTATAAAATTTCCCCTGAGACATCACTTATGCTGCATTTCATAAGTTAATTATAGAATAGTGTGTTCATTTTAATTTATCTCAAAATATTTTGCTACTTTCCCTTATGATTTTTCTTTGACCCAATAGGTATTAAGAATGTTTATAATTTTCATAAATTTGTGAACTTCTAAATGTCCTTAATTATTTCTTTTTCAGTTGTAGTTAGAGAACATACATTTTATTATTTCAATTGATTGAGGCTTCTCATATGGTCTAACATATGATCTAACCTGAACAGTGCTCCATAACATTTGAGAAGAATGTGTATTTTGCTGTTGGATCATCTTACAAGTTATCTGTTAGGTTAAATTATTCCATTTCCTGACTGATTTTCTACCTGGTCATATGTACTATAGAAAGCAGAATTTTGAAGTTCAGAAGTAGTTATTTTTTTAACTGTCCCCTTCTCCTTTAATTGAGTCAAGATTTTTTGCTTCATGAACTTTGGGTTCTGTGATTAGGCATTTATATTGCTTACATCCTCCTGACAAACTAGCTAGTTTAACTTTATGCAATGCTCTCATTTTCTCTACTTTTAAAAAATATACATTGTGTAAAACATTAGTTTGGCCATTCCAACTCTCATGATTGTTGTTTGTATTTTATTTTTCCAGTCTTTTACTCAGACTATTTGAATGTAAGTGTCTACCCAGGGAACAGCATAGAGTTGGATCATGCTTTTTAAGCCATTTTTAACAATCTCTTCATTTTGACTGGATTGATTTATTTTTATTTAATGCAGTCCCCAATAACTTAGGATTTAGTTCCAATATTTTGGTCTGTTTTTTTTTATAACTGTTGACCTTTGCTCCTTCATTACTGCTTTCTTTTGTGCTATATAGGTATTTTGTTCTGTATCATTTTAACTCTGTTTCTTGACTATACTTTCAAAATAGTTCCTTTTTTTCACCTGGGAACTATAATTAACAACTTAGAATAACTTATTTATGTGCTTATGTGTGTATGTATGTGTGTGGTATATGCACATGTGAGGAGAGGTTTCACATGCCTATCACATGATATCAGGTGTCCTGCTCTATTACACTATGCCTTGTTCTGAAGAGAGAGGTTTTTCTCATTGAACCTGAAGCCAGGCTAGTGACCAACAAGCCTGAGTGATCCTCCAGGGTCTGCTTACCTCAGTACTGGGGTTATAGGTTTGTGTAGGACCTAGCTTGGTACTGGAATCTGAACTTTATGATTTCACACTAATTATTCTTTTTTGTTTTGTTTTTATTTGTTTGTTTGTTTTTGAGACAGGGTTTCTTTGTGTAGCCCCGGCTGTCCTGGAACTCGCCCTATTAGACCTCAAACTCACAGAGATCTGCCTGCCTGACTCCTGAGTGCTGGGATTAAAGGCATGCACCACCTTCTTTTGGCCACTAAGTACTCTTAACTTCTGAATCATCTCTCTCAATCTCCTTTAGCTTTGATTCAAATATCATTTCAATAGTATTACAAAAACTGTTCAAATATATCTCTATTCCATGCCTCACTTTTTTTGCCATTATTGTTATACATAAAAATTACATATTTTGTATGTATGTATACATATAGTAAATGTCCAAAAACACATTCTATAATTATTTCTTTATGTAGATGTTTTCTGAGTAGGATAAAAACATGTCATGAACTTAGTAGGGACACCTGATTGACATAACTCAGAAGTCCTGGACTTAAGCAGTCCTCCTCAGCCTCTCAAGTAGTTGGGACTACAAGTGTGGACAATCACATCTAGCTCTCTAATTTTATTTCTGGGAATATCTTCTAATCTCCATTTTGGAAGAATAATTTTCCTAAATATAAAATTCTTCATTGATATTTTTCCCCCAGCACATGTACCATCCCACTGCATCCTGGCCTCTGTAGTTTCTAATGACAATTGATCTGTGAGTATTTACTGAGGGTCCCTTGTATATGATACATCATTTCCCTTTTGACACTTTCCCTTTTGATACTCTTTCATTGTGTTTAAGTATTTTGAATGTCTAGATGAAGATCCCTTTTGATATATTATACTTGGAATTCTTTTATTATTTATTTATGTTTCTTGAATGCATGTATTCATAGCTTTTCTTAAATTTGGAATGTTTTCATTTTTTTATGCCTTTCTTCTTCTCTTAACTAGAACTTCCATTATGTGCATGTTGCTATCTCAGAGGTTGCTGGGGCTCTGTTTGTATTTATTTGTTGTTTTATCTTCAGCACAGTGACTATGCCTTAATCCACAGCTATTTCAGCCAGCAATTGCGACTCTGCAGTTACCAGCCTGCTTCTCTGCCAGTGGTCTACCCACTGAGGCCACAGCCTGTTGGGAATTCTTTTCCCACAGGCACTGGCTCTGCCACTGCCACTAAGGGTTGTAGGCAGAGTTTTCCTGTCCAAACTGCCTGCTCCCAAATAACTGGCAGCCGCTTCCCAAATAACTGACTTGGAGACTTAATATAAATTATAAATGCCCAGCCAATAGCTCAGACTTGTTACTAGCTAACTTGTAGTGATATTTTATTTGTGCACCCCAATAAAGCTTATCTGGGAATCAGAGGAAAAAGCCAGCCACTATATTAAATATAGAGGTCAGGCAGTGATAGCACACACCTTTCTTTAATCCTAGCATTCGGGAGGCAGAGGTTTACCCAGATCTCTGTGATTTCAAGACCACACTGGGAATAGAGCCAGGCATGGTGGCATATGCATTTAATCCCAGTGCTAGTTAACCATAGAGGTCTGGACAGGCAGACAGGAAGTGATAGAGCTGGACAGAAAGAAGAAAGTGATGTAGCTAGGAGGAGAAAGGAAGTAAGAGGGCAGGAACACAAGGTATATAGGTGTGAGTATACAGGAAGTAGCTCTCTCTGGAGGCTGAGGAGTTGATAAGGTGAGGTTGGCTGTGGCTTGTCCTATTCCTCTGATCTCTCAGTTTTCACCCCAATATCTGGCTCTAGTTTTTTTAATTAATAAGACCATTTAGCAATTTATGTTACACTAATCTTACATTTAAATTAACCCATATTTCTTATCTATGCTTTACCATGTGGCTCATAGCTTGTTACCTCATTTTCTACACATCCTGCTTCCTTGGTGGCTGGCTGACCTCTCCCCTGACTCCATCCTTCTTCTTCTCATCATTTTTGTACTTTGGTTAGCCTGCTTATAATTCTTGCCTGGCTACCAGCCAATCAACTTTTTATTAAACTAATCTGAGTGACAAATCTTCACAGTGTACAAAAGGATTATTCCACAGAATTTCTCCCCTCCTTATCTAACTAAAAAGGAAGGTTTTAACTTTAACATAGCAGATTATATCAACAAAAACAGTTATTAACTAGGAATTACAGTTATAATATCAAGTCCATTTTTAAAAAGATTTTTATTTTATAATTAATTTAATTTTACATATCAGCCACAGATTCCTCTGTCCTCCCTCTCCCACCTCCCAGCCTTCCTCCCCAATCCAACCCCCATTTCCACCTCCTCCAAGGCAAGGTCTCCCCTGGGGAGTCAGCCCAACTTGGTAGATTCAGTTGATACAGGTCCAGTCCCCTCCTCCCTACACCAAGGCTGAGCAAAGTGTCTCCACATAGGCCCTAGGTTCAAAAAGGGAGCTCATGTACCAAGGACAGGTCCCGGTTCCACTGCCTGGGGGCCTCCTAAACAGTTCAAACTAATTGACTGTCTCACATATCCAGAGGGCCTGGTCCAGTTCCATGGAGGCTCCTCAGCTATTGGTTCACAGTTCATGTGTTTCCACTAGTTCGACTCTGAGATAGCATCTTACATCCATCAGAATGGTTAAGATCAAAAACACTGAAGACAGCTTATGTTGGAGAGGATGTGGAGCAAGGGGAACACTCCTATACTTTAGCTAGAGTTTTCCTGCCTTGCCCACAGTCAGAACAAATCTTTGTCACCTGCCAGTCCCACAGCCGCTCAGACCCAACCAAGTAAACACGGAGACTTATATTGCTTACAAACTGTATGGCCATGGCAGGCTTCTTGCTAAATGTTCTTATATCTTAAATTAATCCATTTCTATAAATCTATACCTTTCCACATGGCTCGTGGCTTACCAGCATCTTCACATACTGTTTGTCGTGGCTGGCAATGACTCCCTTCCCCTTCCTGTTCCCTTAATTCTCCTCTCTGTTAGTCCTGCCTATACTTCCTGCCTGGCCACTGGCCAATCAGTGTTTTATTTATTGACCAATCAGAGCAACAGATTTGACATACAGACCATCCCATAGCACTATACTGTTGATCAGAATGCAAACTTGTACAGCCACTTTGGAAATCAATATGGCACTTTCTTAGAAAATTGGGAATCAACCTCCCTCAAGACCCAACTATACCACTCTTGGGCATATACCCAAGGAATGCTCAATCATGCCACAAGGACACATGCTCAATTATGTTTATAGCAGCATTGTTTGTAATAGCTAGAACCTGGAAACAACCTAGATTCCCCTCAACTGAAGAATGGATAAATAAAATGTGGTACATATACACAATGGAGTACTACTCAGCAGAGAAAAACAATGACATCGTGAGGTTTGCAGGCAAATGGATGGATCTAGAAAACATCATCCTGAGTGAGGTAACCCAGACTCAGAAAGACAAACATGGTATATACTCACTCATAAGTGGATACTAGATGTAAAGCAAAGGATAACCAGACTGAAACTAACAACTCCAGGGAGGCTACCTAGTAAAGAGGACCCTAAGAAAGACACAGGGATCACCCAATGACAGAGAAATGGATGAGATATACATAAGCAAACTGGGGGTGGGAGAGTAATGGAGGGCAAGGAGAGCTTAGGGGAGCGAGAGGTCCAAGCTGGATCAGGAACAGAGTGGGAGAACAAGGAAAGAGTGACCATGATAAATGACGACACCATGGGAATAGGAAGAAGCAAAGTGCTAAACAGGTCCCTAGAAATCCACAAAGATACCTCCACTATAGACTACTGGCAATGGTCAAGAGGGTGCCTGAGCTGACCTACTCTGATGGTCAGATGGCTAAACACCCTAACTGTCATGATAGAACTCTCATCCAATGACTGATGGAAGCAGATGCAGAGATCCATGGCCCAGCCCCAGGCAGAGCTCCAGGAGTCCAATCAGCGAGAGAGAGGAGGGATTGTATGAGCAAGAGATATTGAGACCATGATTGGAAAAAGCACAGGGACAAATAGCCAAACTAGTGGAATCAAGTCCATTTATATTTGACAAAATTAGAGAAAATATTCTATTATTTATCTTGTTTTTGTGACTCCAAAATTTTGTACCTAATTTACCTTCTATCATAACTAGGGAAAACTATAACTCACTAGTCTTCAACTCCATCAAATACCCCAGAAGGATGAAATATTACCTAATGACATGGACATCAGGCTTCCTGAAGAGTCACCCAAAGTTCCTTGGCAATGTTGAGGCATCCAGCTATGGCCTACAGGCCTAGCATAGCTGACAGACTTTCCTGAGAAGCAGGGAATTCTGAATGACCTACTTTGTCTTGGCAATGTTCGGCAGTTGCATTTCTTGTATCCTGCTGGCCCAGTTTGGACAGTAACTGTCAGCAATTGAGGCAAGGGCAGTTTCTTTGCCCACATGGATAGCTTTTGCCATAAAGAAAACAACTCCATATGGAGTTTCTTTGATGCCCATCATCTTCTCTGAAGTAGATTGGTGCTGCCAGGAGCAGACATTTCTCACTGTCATGAAAAGCCTTAGGTTGTTGAAGTGTTTGAAGACCATCTATCTGTCTAAATAAATCTGTGTAAGAGCTTCAAAACATACCTAACATGACTATAAATTTGTCTAGTATAGACAACTAACTAATCTGTATTTTTTAACTATACATTACATTTTTTTTAAGTTTTTTTTTAAATTATGCATACAGTGTTCTGTGTTTGCCTGCAGGCCAGAAGAGGGCACCAGATCTCATTACAGATGGTTGTGAGCCACCATGTGGTTGATGGGAATTGAACTCAGGACTCCTGAAAGAGCAGCCAGTTCTCTTAACCGCTGAGCCATCTCTCCAACTATACATTACATTTTTGAATGAGCTGCATAAGCACAATACCTTAAACAAGAGTAGAGATATACATACAGTATAAAGAAATTAAATTTGTATCAATAAACAAGAATCCATACCAATGTAAAATATTTAAGGTTAATAGTTGTTTTTTGGATTAATGTAGGTTTAATAATCTACCCTTTTATTCTATCATTTCTATATCCCCCTTTTTCTTTTCAGAAAGATATCTTTGAATCTAATCTCCTTTGTTCAGCTTTTTTCCTGACCATTACCAATAATAACTTGTAACCAACCCCCCTTAAATGATAACAAACATCCATAACAATTTTTGGGGGAATGTGGGCATAGTTTTCTAGACTACTTCCTGTTGTTTGGGGGCATTTACATCTTTTGGGGAATCTTGAGAAAACTGGGGTAATAATGAAGTTCCAGCTGGAGTAGTCTATGAGGCTGGGTCATCTCAGCCAGCAGCCTTAAAGATGTTTTGGATGTAGAATTTTGAGGAGACTGTAACAGAGACATTTTGAAATACTGGATCGCCTGTTTGGTCTCCTTTCTCTGAAAATACATAAACTTTTAAAGGTAACACACATATCTGCATCAACAGAAGTATATATTTTGCATTGTACACAAGTCAGCCAATAATGATTTTTTGTTTTATGTTTGAGAAGCTGTTGGGAGCACTGTGGCTGGCATGAGACTGTGAGACTAGAAAGCTGCATTTGGCTCCATTTTTTTTTTCAGACCAATAGTGTTTGGTTTTACCCCAGGTCACTGGGCTATCTAGTCTCTGGTTCTTGGTCACCCACACAGTATCAGGTGTGTGTTCCTCTTGTGGAGGGGGCCTTATGTCAAATCAGACACTAGTTGGCTACTGCTGTAAGTTCTGTGCCCCCATTGCCCTTACGGATCTTGTAGGCAGAACATTGTAGGTCAAAGGTTTTGTGTCTGGATTGATGTTTATAAATTTACTTAAATATTCATAAGTAGACACATTAGTTCTTTTGCCATCCAGGTATGGAGTGATAAAATGTTTCACAAAGCCAGATGCTCAGAATGTAGTGCCAATTTATGTAAACTGCCAGTCTACTTCTGGCCACTGTAGGACACACTCATCTTTTCCCACTCAGCCTGCTCACTGATTTTAACTTTCCTACTTGAAAAATATTTACCCCACTTCATTCTTTCAAATTTCCTAGGAGGTCCATTGACTACTTCCTGTCTCCTTCATATCACAAAGTAGGTGGTTTGTAAGTGAAAGCCGTATATATATATATATATAATTTTACAATACCATTCAGTTCTACATATCAGCCATGGGTTCCCCTATTCTCCCCCCTCCCACCCCCTCCCCTTACCCCCAGCCTACCCCCCCATTCCCACCTCCTCCAGGACAAGTCCTCCCCCGAGGACTGCGATCAACCTGGTAGACTCAGACCAAGCAGGTCCAGTCCCTTCCTCCCAAACTGAGCCAAGTGTCCCTGCATAAGCTCCAGGTTTCAAACAGCCAACTCATGCAATGAGCATAGGACTTGGTCCCACTGCCTAGTTGCCTCCCAAACTGATCAAGCCAATCAACTGTCTCACCTATTCAGAGGGCCTGATCCAGTTGGGGGCCCCTCAGCCTTTGGTTCATATTTCATGTGTTTCCATTCATTTGGCTATTTTTTTTCAATAATTGAGTAAAACTGAAATTTATTATAAGCCACAGTCGTCCTAGGGACCTCCATGCTATATATATAGCCTCCATGGTTCTATGGGTTGTGGTCTGATTGTTCTTTATTTTATATCTAGAATCCACCTATGAGTGAGTACATACCATGACTGTCTTTCTGGGTTTGGGTTACCTCACTCAGGATGATTTTTTCTAGTTCCATCCATTTGTCTGCAAATTTCATGCTTTCATTGTTTTTCTCTGCTGAGTAGTACTCCATTGTGTATATGTACCACATTTTATTTATCCATTCTTCAGTTGAAGGGAATCTAGGTTGTTTCCAGGTTCTGGCTATTACAAATAGTGCTTCTATGAACATAGCTGAGCATGTATCTTTATGGTATGAATCAGCATTCCTTGGGTATATGCCCAAGAGTGGATTGGCTGGGTCTTGAGGTAGTTCGATTCCTAATTTTCTGAGAAACCACCATACTGATTTCCACAGTGGTTGTACAAGTTTACATTCCCACCAACAGTGGAGGAGTGTTCCCTTTGCTCCACATCCTCTCCAACATTGGTTGTCATTGGTGTTTTTGATCGTTTGTTAGAACTTTTTTTTTTTTTTTTTTTTTTTGGTTTTTCGACACAGGGTTTCTCTGTGTAGCTTTCTTGGAACTCACTTTGGAGACCAGGCTGGCCTCGAACTCACAGAGATCCGCCTGCCTCTGCCTCCCGAGTGCTGGGATTAAAGGTATGCGCCACCACCGCCCGGCTAGAACCTTTTTTAAAGATTTTTCATGTCTTATGTGGATCTACTCCAGGTGGTGGCTGCCATTTGTAGTTTTCCTTTCTGGAAGCTTTCCAAATAACTGACTCAAAGACTTAATGTAAATTATAAATGCTCAACCAATAGCCCAGGCTTGTTACTAGCTAATTCTTACGTTTAAATCAACCCATATATTTCTTATCTATGCTTTGCCAGGTGGCTCATAGCTTGTTACCTCATTTTCTACACACACATCCTGCTTCCTTGGTGTATGGCTGGCCTCTCACCTGACTCCACCCTTCTTCTTCCCATCATTCTCCTACTTTGGTTGTCCTGCCTATAATTCCTGGCTATCAGCCAATCAGCTTTTTATTAAACCAATGTAATTGGCAAATCTTCACAGTGTACAAAAGGATTATTCCATAGCAAAAGGTAGCTTTAATTAAATCTCTCTATCATTCTATTTATAAATAAAACTTGAGACTCAGAGGCTGGGGTGAAATCTGCTAGCTCAGGGAGGTTGAGTAGCACATAGCTAACCTTCTCTCCTTGCTGGCATCTCCCCAAAAGCCCATCCTTCTGATCCACCAAAAACAGAACAAGCCTCACCACTCAAAACGCCCCCCTACTACCAGTGCACCTCTTTATCTCTTCCAGATGCCCTCAGATGCTTTATGATTACTTTCTGTCAACTAGTTGCTAACTTAGCCTTCTGACCCAAGGTTAATTTTATTTAATTAACACAAATGCAAATTCAGGGTTCATAGTGTGATCAAATATCCCCCAACATTTATTCATTGTTTTTTCTTTCATATTTTCAAACTCATGTGATATATTGCCATGATTTGGATTTTAAATTACTCTGAAAAGCTCATGTAATAGAGGTTTGATCTTTAATGCAGCATTGTTCAGAGGTGGGATCATTGGAAGATGTTTGGATCATGATGCCAATTGTGCCACAAGAGTGATTAATCAGGGACTGGAGAGGTGGCTTAGTGGCTAAGAGCACTGGCAGCTCTTCCAGAGGACCTGGGTTCAATTCTCAGCACCCACATGGCAGCTCACACCTGTCTGTAACTCCAAGATCTGGTGACACAGACAGACATGCAGGCAAAACACCAATGCACATAAAATAAAAATAAATTATATAAAAAGAGCGATTAATCATATATGGATCAATATATTCATAGATGCATAATTTAATAGATATTGACAAGTGGTGGCAAATTCAGAAGTTGGACTGTTGGAGGAATTAGGTCATGGAATAGCTCTTTTTTAATTTAATTTAATTTAATTTTACGATATAATTTAATTCTACATATCAGCCACGGATTCCCTTTTCCTCCCCCCTCCTGCCCCCTCCCCTTCACTCCAGCCCACCCCCCCATTCCCATCTCCTCCAGGGCAAAGACTCCCCCAAGGACTGAGATCAACCTGGTAGACTCAGTCCAGGCAGGTCCAGTCCCCTCCTCCCAGGCTGAGCCAATCCCTCTGCATAAGTCCCGGGTTTCAAACAGCTAACTCATGCAATGAGCACAGGACCCAGTCCCACTGCCTGGATGCCTCCCAAACAGATCAAGCCAATCAACTCTCTCACCTATTCAGAGGGCCTGATCCAGTTGGGGGCCCCTCAGCCATTGGTTCATAGTTCATGTGTTTCCATTCATTTGGCTATTTGTCCCTGTGCTTTATCCAACCTTGGTCTCAACAATTCTCGCTCATATAAACCCTCCTCTTTCTTGCCAATTGGATTCCTGGAGCTCCACCTGGGGCCTGGCCATGGATCTCTGCATCCATTTCCCTCAGTCATTGGATGGAGTGTCTAGCATGACAATTAGAGTGTTTGGCCATCCCATCACCAGAGTAGGTCAGTTCGGGCTATCTCTCGACCATTGCCAAAAGTCTATTGTGGAGGTATCTTTGTGGATTTCTGTGGGCCTCTCTAGCACTTTGCTTCTTCCTATTCTCATGTGGTCTTCATTTACCATGGTCTCCTCATGGAATAGATCTTGAAGGATATTTTTAGTCTCTGGAACTTTCCTCTCTTTTTCTTCCTGGTCATTCTGTGGTGATAAGCTGTGTTCTACCATGAGTTTTTGCCTTATTGTGGCTCTAAATGCAATGGATCCAAGCAACTGAAATTAGGAGCAAAAATAAAGCTTTCCTCCATTAAAGTGATTTTATCAGTATTTTTTGCAACAGAAGTGTAAAGCTAACACACTGACCCTTCAAGTTTAATTATTCTTCTGAATGTTTAAGTCCACTATTGAGTTTCTCAAATGTAGTTTTCATTTCACTTATACTTTTCATCTCCAACTGTCTATTTTCTTCCTTTTAAAAACATTGTCTTTAGTTTTTACTTTATTTTCCTTCAGTGTGTGATCAAATCCAGAGCTTTTCACATTAGGCAAGTGCACTACCACTGAGCTACATCCCCAACTGTCTTAGTTAACAGTTTATATTGCTGTGATAAAACACCATGAGTGTGGTAGTTTGAATGTAATTGCCCCCCCCCCCATAAGCTCATAGAGAGTGGCACTAATGGAAGTGTGGCTTTGTTGGAATAGGTATGACCTCGTTGGAGGAAGTGTATCACTGTGGAGGTAGGCTTTGAGGTCTCATACATGCTCAAGCCATGCCCAGTAGTTCAGTTTACTTCCTGTTGCCTGTGGATCAAGATGTATTAACTCTTAGCTCCTTCCCGGCGCCATGTTTCTGCTTGCATGCTACCATGTCCCACTATGATAATAATGGATTAAACCTCTGAAACTGTAAGCCACCCAATTAAATGTTTTCCTTTATAAGCATTGCCCTGGTTATGGTGTCTCTTCACAGCAATAGAAACCCTAAGGGATTGTAGTCGATCATAAAGGTCAGGGCAAGAACTGATGCATAAATCATGGAGGAATGCTGCTTATTGGCTTGCTCAGCTTGCTTTCTTATAGCACCCAGGACCACCAGCCAATGGATAGCACTATCCACAATGGAGTGGATCCTGTGGTGGTATTGTGTTCCCCAAAATATTGTGCACCCTAATAAACTTATCTGGGGTCAGAGAACAGAATAGCCACTAGATACAGAGACTGGAAAATGGTGGCACTCACACCTTTAATCCTAGCCTTCTGGAGGCATGGATCTCTGTGACTTCAAGGTCACACTGGAAATAGCCAGGCATGGTGACTCACGCCTTTAATCCCAAGAAGTGAACCTTTAATCACAGGAAGTGAGGACAGAAGGCAGAAAGGTATTTAAGGTGTGAAGACCAGAAACTAGAAGCTTTTGCCTGGTTAAGCATTCAGGCTTTCGAGAAGCAGTTCAGCTGAGATTCATTTGGATAAGGACTCAGAGACTTCCAATCTAAGGAAACAGGATCAGCTGAGGAACTGGCAAGGTGAGGTAGCTGTGGCTTGTTCTGCTTCTCTGATCTTCCAGCATTCACCCCAATACCTGGCTCCAGGTTTGATTTTAGTAAAAAGACCATTTAAGATTCCTGCTACAGGATCCTCCGCATAAATCACTAACTAAGAAAATGAATTACAGATTTGCCAATAGGCCAGTATTATGGAGGCATTTTATCAATTGAGAGTCTATCTTATGTTAAGTTGACATAAAACTATCCAGCACACTAACTGCTGTCTCCAGTTAGTTATCCATGGTTTCCTTTTGCTTTTTCAGTAGGTTTACAACTGTTGATTTGAATCATTTTTCTGGTAAATCCAAGGCCTGTTGTTCAGGACAGTGTATAAGCTATTTTCTTCATTGCTTTGCTAAAAATACCTGACAAAAGTGACTTAAGGAAATAAGAGTTTATTAGAAGGAATACTGTCCAGCATGATGAGGGAGACCTGCTGCAAGAGCATAGTGTGCTTGGTTACATCGCACCAGCAGTTAGAAAGCAGAGAGAAGAGAGGAACTGAGACTGAGCTATAGAACCTCAAGCCTAAACTCTGACCCACTTCCTCTAGCAAGAGTATGCCTAAAAGTTTCACAACTTTCTCAAATAGCACCTCCATCTGGAGACTAAATATTCAGGCATTTGAGACTATAAAGGATGTTTCACAAAACACATTTATTGTTTCTTCTCTTCTCCTCCTCTTCCTCCTTCCTTTCTTTCAGTGAGATGTACTTTCTAACATACTTTGTATGTTAAAAGTGGGAAATTTAGAATGCCACAAAGTGGTGACTCTAAAAATCAGATGCCCTTCTTCCCAGGATCTGATTTTGTTTGTTATAATGAGTGATTGAGCAAATCATGATACTGCCATCACATAAGATAGCAAGGTTATAGTTAAGACAACAATTATGAAAACAATACAGCTGTAAAATTTTTAGGATTACATTCAATAAAGGTCATATGGGGCTAGAGAGATTGCTTAACAGTTAAGAGTATATACTCTTAAATATGTCCTAAGTTCAGTTCTCAGCATTCATATGGGTGGCTCACAACTGCCTATAACTGCTCCAAGGAATCTGATGTCTTCTTTTTGTCTCCAAAAGTATACACACACTACTACTACTACTACTACTACTACTAATAATAATAATAATAATAATACATTATTATTATTATTCAGGCCAGCCTGATCTACACAGAAAGTTCCAAGACAGCCAGAACTACATAGTGAGATGCTGCTATATAAATAAATAAATAATAAATAATAAATAAATAAATAAATAAATAAAAAAGGAAAGTAATCTTTAAAAATGACGTTTTTTTTAAAGAGGAACTCACATACAAAACTATAAGATCCACTAATGCTAGTACTGAATAAAAACTAAAATAGAAAGCTAACAATCGATTATGAAAAATGATAGTTATTATATGATGATGATATAGGGTTTTCTCTTAATATTCTCAAGTTTCCTTTAATATGATTTTTTTTGTTTTTAAAATTGGACATTTTAATTTTGTATTTAGGAAATAATAGATGATCATGTACAGATTCAAAATAGAGATTACAGAAGTGTAAAATAAGCTCACAATAAGACTTTTGCTATGACTTAAACCTCAGGCAACAGAGGAAGCAAGTTCTTATGAAATCTTCAAGACACTGCATATGTAAGTTTTACTTTTATTGATTGATTAATTTTTTGCTTTGAGACAGTCTCATATATCCTAGGTTGACTTCAAATTCACTAAGTAGTTGGGGTTGAATTTGAATTTCTGATCCTCTTGCCTCCACTTCCCTGAGTTCTGGGATTACAGGCATTCTCTGTGGGAGAATGCTTGTCTCTCATTAGATGCAGATTTTAAAAGGTAATTTGTTATAATAAAAATTTAAATATAATAAATTAAAAAGCAGTACAAAGTCCTATATAACCTTCACTGAGATAGCTCAATTATTTCACAGATGTGTGAAACTGTTCAATTGTTAATTTCTTAAATCTGTGTGATGTGACTGTCTGTGTATGTCCCACCATTATCATTTGGGCTTTTTATGAACTAATTGAAAGCAAGCTGTAAACATTATATATTATTTCCAAATATTTAGGTGTGATAGTTTTAAAAACAAGAACACTCTTGAACCCACAACACTGTCAAGCAGGAGGTCAATTTTAAGAATGATTCAGTTTGTTATCGGCATATACAATAAGAAGAGGCAAGGATTTCAACTTCCTATATCCTTTTCTCAAACACCAGTCAGGGAAATACTGACATAAGAAAGCCTGAATGAATGCTGCACCAGTTTTGAGATACTTTCTTGTTGAAGAATCCCTTTAAGAATATAGCTAGCAGTGTTCTTTTGTATTGTATGCTGAGTAGAGCCAAGCAGAAAGCCTCAAATCTCTTAAGAGTCCAGAAAATGAGAAACTGTCTCATGGCAGCATCCCAGAAGAGATAAGGTTAGAAAAATGTGTCCTTGAAGCAATACCACACAAACCTAACATTGTCTTGCTTTCCAGGAGTAGAAGACATTCTATAAAGACTAGAGTTACAACTCAGCTTATGTATGCATGGACACATGCTTGCAAGGTCATAGGGCAGCCATATCAGGTCCATTTTCTATGCCCTTGGTTTTCAAATATTGAGCTATAAAGTCTCAGGAATATGGGGGCACTCCATCAAATATAGTCTAGTAAATTCTACTTATAGGAAATCTACCAAATATATTGTTTTAGGGAACAGAACAAGAATGACAGTCACTATGACTCTTTAAGTATTGTAATCAGTTGAAGGATACACTTGGGTCAGGCTCCCCAACTGGAGCCAAACCAGTTCAATATTTCATTAATGCAGACAAAATAAGAAATATTGAAAGTTTCACATTTTACTTTGACAGAAAGTATTTTGTAGAATCACATTTATATATCAAACTGACTATCATACATATATGATATACTGGAATATGAGTCTTTGTTATCCAAGGAGAAAACTCACAAAAAGAGGGATACTTATATGCTTAGTGCAGTCTCCTCCTATAATGTTTACTCCATAGAGAATGAAACTTGATAGTCATCCTGCTGTCAAATGGCAGAATTCACTATGGGCTACTGTCCATGAGGCAGAGAAAATGAAATAAAGGTGCATTTGATGGTGCTAGTGGGTGGGGTCATATGAGGTAAGTACTGCAATAATCCCACCCAGCTAACAGAGTTACTTTTTGCATAGGCTGCACAGTTGTAGCAGCCTAGTACTGAAAAAAGATTACTGGATTATGGAGACTATATCCTAGTGTAACACTTACTTAAAGAAGACAATTTAGATGTTAAATATGACCATTCTCTGAAAATATACCTCTCAATTACATAAACTATTTAATCATGTTGAGAGAGGGTTACATACCCAATGTTCTTAAGTAAGCTAAGCTATCTTTAAACCAGGCCCAAGTATGTATAGAAACATCAATGTAACAAAGTCCCCAGGAAAGAGAAGGGGGCGATAAAGATCATGTTACAAAAGTGCTGATAGAAACAGGAATGCCAAAGTCTATGACTTCATGCTAACTAGTTTTCTTAAGCACTCCTGTTTTTATTAGCTTCATCAGCAGTGTGGGGCCTATTTCTCCAGCATCTAAAACTACTTTTCAGACATCACATAGCTGGCCATGAGGATCTCCCTTTGAGAATATAACATTCATTAAGTACATTTAGCATAAGCACAAGAGTATAAAGGATATTTCCCACACAAAAGTATACTGAAGAGTTTCAAAGACCTCAATTTTATGTATAGAGTGAGCAAATGACACTGAAATAGCAATATTATAACATGAAAAAAGTCTTAATCACAGTGAGGCACCACCAAGAACTCAAAAGCATGATAAAGCTTCATTCTTCTAAAATAAATGACCCAATCTGGCAAAAGTTTTATCTTCTTTTTAAACCAAGTAAATTTTTTTTCTCTTGTGAAAAAGAGTCACTTTTCTTTGAAGCACAAAACATTTACCCTACTGTTTTAGGAAATGTTCCTTGGCAAGCAGCCACCCCAATTTTGTTGGGGCTTAGTTATTAGGTAGTAGCAACTATAATCATTAAGATTAAGACAGTAGGCAAAACTTTGTCATTACAGTGAAAATATGAACATCAGAGGTAAACTCTAACACTGTATGAGTACAGGTAACACTTAAAATGTTGATCTAATTTTAAAACAACTTTTACTGCAAGTTTTTCCAAACAGTGTAAGGACTTCTTAAAACAAACAAACAAACAAATAAAAACTAAGACAGGGTCTCATTCTGTAGTTCTGGTTGGCCTCAACAATAATCCCTCTACATCAGTGTTCTGAATGCTGGGATTACAGACATCAGCAAGTACATTCAGTTCTAAAAGGACTTGAGCTTTTCCAGCTCCCCCTCCCCTTCAGTGTTGACAGTTGAACATAAGATTGCTCTCTCTCTCTCTCTCTCTCTCTCTCTCTCTCTCTCTTTCATTTCTTGATTCTGTGAGGAATAGCATAGGACCTTTGATAGAGATTTTGTTGAATCCTACAGACCACCTTCAAAGACACAGCCATCTTCACAATATTAATTCTGACAATACACAAGCATGAGAAGTCTTTTCATCTTCTACTTTTGTCTTCAATTTCTTTCCTCAGTGACAAAATTTTCATCATGTTTTACCTCCTGGTTTATGTTTATATTTCTTACTTATTCATTTTTTGTATATTGAATGAGATTTTTCCAGACTGACTTCATTCTCAACAGGTTAATCAAGGTATATGAATAGCTACTGATTTTTGTGTGTTCATTTTGTGTTAGGGTTTCCATTGCAGTGAAAAAAAATTCCATGACCAAAATTAGCTTGGGAAGTAATGGTTTATTTCATCTACAAATTCCAAGCCATACTCCCATCACTGGGGTCAGGACAGGAACTCAAGGCAGGAACCTAGATTCAGGAACTGAGGCAGAAACCATGGCAGAACACTGCTTACTGGTTTGCTCCTCATGGTTTGCTCAGCCTGCTTTCTTATACTATCAAGGACCACCCTCCAAAGGGTGGCACTATCTCCTGTGGGATGAGCCCACCAATATCAACCATTAATTAAAAAAATGCCCCACAGCCTTACCCACAGGTCAACCTGGTAGGGGCATTTTCTTGATTGAGGATTCCTTCCTAAATGATCCTATCTCATGTCAAGCTGACATAAAACAATCCAGCATATTTTGTGCCCTACTACTTTGCAGAAAATATTTATTGGTTCTAAGAGTTTTGCAGTGATGTACTTAGGGTTTTTGAAAAATGGAATCATGTTATCTGCAAATATGAATAATTTGATTTTTCCTATTTGTATTCTTTTTATTCTCTTGTCTTACAGCTTTAGCTAAGACTTTAACTGTTATATTGAATAACATTGAAGAGTGAGCACCCTTGTTTTATTCCTTACTTTAGCAGAAGTGCTTTTGGTTTTCAACATTAATATCATGGTGGCTATAGGCTTATTGTATAAAGCCTTTACCATGTTAAATTATGTTCACTCTATTCCCAGTTCCTTCAGGGAATTTTATCATGAGTAGATATTGAAGGGTTTTTTTGATATTGAACTTTTTAAAAAGCATTTTATGCATCTATTGAAATGATCAGGTGATCCTTAAGCAAACAAGCAACCCCCAAATACTAATAGGGAAGAAAGAAAACAACAAACAATCCAATCAACCAGAAATCAATGAACAAATTGCAAAAATGAGTCTTCATCTTCCTGGAAGCTCAAGGTTAGTCCCTGGAACGTAAAGGTAAAAGGAGACAGCCATTTTTATAAAGTTGTTCTCTGACCTTCACACATGAATTGTGACATGTGTACCCACAGTCATCATGTACACTCATACATACACAGTAAATAAAGAGTTTGAAAAATAAACCAATAAGCAAAGTCATAGTACTACAAAAGAGTATAGTAGAATGGAAAAAAAGGTGCGGAAGCACAGAGGTCAGAAAGGAAAAAGGGAAAGGAAAACATTGTTCAATAATGAAAAATATGTGCAAACAAAATAAGATGAATATGAAAGGGCACAATTTGGGGAGTATTAGGCAGGTGGTATCAGCTGAACATGTGATCTTTTATCATTCCTGTGGTTTTTTGCTCCTATTAAAATTATATTGGACTTTCTTAATATTTGAAAACAGTTTTTTCATTTTAGTAGCGTTTCTTTGTTGTATAATAGGGTTCTTGGCTGGCCACTCTTAACTTTACAATTTGTGGGCTGGACAGGTTCTTCCACCTGCCCAATACTCCTCAGATTGTAATTTCTGGAATGACTAATTTTCTACCTAGAGAATGTCTCTCAAGTTTGTTAGAAGTATGGGAAACAGGTACAGCACTAAGATCTGTTACAGGGAGAAAGATATGTCTTTGTGCTTTTAAGACTCCCTACATCTCACCCTGATGAAGGGATGTACCATGAATTTCAAGTAGACCCCTGGAGCTTCTGAATTCTCAGACTCTATAGCAGTGAATGGCGGTATGTGGTCCTAGAAGTTGTTTTATCCACTCACCTGCACCTCAGAACTATCATACTCCAGGGTTATTCACAGGTGAGGTCTGTTCTTGGCCACTGAGGGGGAAGATACTTTTTCCTATGAAATTTACTGAGATGAGAGCTTCTTGTCCTTTTTGACTTGTTAGTATCCAGCCATTCCACTCCATGCAACTGCCTCCAAAAGCTGTCTCTCTCTCTGGAGCTGAGGCATGTTAAATTTAGGATCCCTGGTTTGTGGTTGTTTTCTGTTCTCTTGCCCACAGGGTAGCTCAGTTTTTAAGTTTTCTTAAGATAGCACTAGGCTACTGCTCTGAAGTCTTACCAAGTGGCAAAATGGCTTTCCTCCCTACTGCTGACCCATCCAACAGAGGAATCACTGTATCACCAAACCTACAACAGTATTTGAGGTTTGCAAGGGCTATAGTAGTGTTCTGAAGGGAGAACTACCCATCTATTTTTCTCAATGTGACCTAGATTACCTGTTGAAGGAGGCTTCTGATTCTCTTCCCCCTGTCAGAGTAATGAGGTGGAGCTGCATTCAGCTTGGCTTCTTTCCAGTGCAACACCCATCTCCTTTCCAATTTTTAAGATTGCTAACTTTGTGAATTTCTAAAACTGTTCCTCTTGTTGAAATAGTTATTTTATTCTCACTCTTCTTCATTAGGTCACACAGCTGCTATTCTATTATTTTTCCAGAAGACTGGTTATACACTTTTATTCTATGTAAGTATCAAGGGGTATTTGTCCACTTTTGAATTGGGTTGCTTTTTTGCAGTTGTTGTCTGAGCTCTTTATATATTCTGGACACTAGATTCTTAGATATGTTGTTTATAAATGTTTTGGCCTATTTTCTGAGTTTTCATTTTTTTTAATGTTTTTGATGTACATTTCTAAATTTTTTAGGTCTAACAACTATCTTTTTGTGTTTTTTTCTAAAATGCCATTGCTAAAACCAAAGTAATAAAGATGTTCTAATATTTTAATAGTTACAAATTTTTACATTTAAATCTTTACTACATTTTAATTAACACTCATACATGATATGGGGTAGGGGTTCTCCTTCATTATTCTGTGCAGATATTTAGTTGACAAGTCACCAGCTGTTGAAAGGACTATGGTTTCCCCCATTCAACTGTCTTTGTATTTTTGTTAAAAATCAGTTTATCATATACATATGCATTCATTTCTGGAGTCAATTCGATTCACTGTTAGTGGAGAACAGTATTTGAAGTCTAGCATCTTGGTAGCAGGTGTGCTCATTAGCTACTGAAGTACCATTTCTATTCCCTCTTAATGGGCAGAGGTAAGAACTGGAGGTATACAGATAAAATGATCATTCTCTCAATCGATACACATAATTCCCTTTTAAAACAATCATGTTAACTTTCTATTTCCATTTAACATCATGGGGGTAATTTTATCTTTCCTTTTTACATATCTGTAAAGAAGTCTCAAGCATGAAAAAACTAGCTCCAATTTTCCTCAATGCCTTTACTTATTTGCTCAATCGTTTTATTTAATGCAAGGGATCATTGTCTCTGCTTCACTGTGAGGGTACTGACACAGGACAACTTTCACTAAATCTTGTTCTTGCCCTGTTGCTACAAGGCTAAGAACTCTTATGCCTTCATAAAGTAACTCCAGACACTAGGCACCATGATACCCCATCTGCCCATTCCTCCTCACACATACCTATTCTGTACATTCCAACTCTAATTAATTATTTAAAAAAAAAATCCAAATTGCTATAATTCTGTAACAGTGCAAACAGTTTAAAAGGTGACAAAAATGTTGAGGTTGCCTGTTTGAATTCCAATTTATGCACATGTATGCTTCACTAAGGTAAGAAATATAAAAGAATATAGGTTGGGCCAGAAACATGTTAAAATTTAGATTTATCAAATTCAATGTAGTAATAAGACTGCCTAGTGGATATATATAATGGGCAGTTAGAAATCTAAGTCTGGAGTTCAGAGATGTGGAGAGAAATGGATTTGTTTGTAACTGCATGGACAAGCTTATGAATGAGTTTTAGAAGGAACAGATAGGAAATAATAAAATAAATGATAACAAAGTGGTAGATTTGGAAAAATGACTAACTGTGTCAAGCCAGAGATTTATTAATGGCAGTTTTCAAAAAAGAATGTAAGTTTGACTATATGGAAGTTATTGGTGACTTTAGGAGGAATGGTTTGTCCTAGTAAGATCTTCAACTGTAGAACTTCAAAACCATTATTATGGTAATGGTATAATACTGCTAAGTAGGCTACAGACTTTATTCACTTCTACTAGATTTTACATGCATTGATTTTTCTATATATAAATCTATAAAATGCTAGCACAGGAACAGATTTGTGTACTAAACACTAAATTTAAGATATAAAACTGTTTCATCAGCCTAAATGAACTCTTATGTCACACTCCAATAATACTACATATGCTATACAATGTCCAGTCCCTGACTCTGGAAATCTGTTCTTCCTTTTCATTAATTCTAACATTTCAACAATGCTCTAGAAATACAACCATACAGTAAGTGACCTTTTTTTTTTGAGGGGGGGATGTTGAGACAGGGTTTCTTTGTGTAGCTTTGGAGCCTTTTCTAGAACTCACTCTGTAGCCCAGGCTGGCCTCAAACTCAGATCCGCCTGCCTCTGCCTCTTGAGTGCTGGGATTAAAGGTGTATGCCATCACTGCCTGGCAGTAAGTGACCTTTTAAGACTTGCTTTTCTTTCATTTACTATATGCCCCAAGGCTCATCTAAATTATACAGATATTAGCAATGTGTTCCTTTCCACTTCAGAGTAGTATTCCATGGTAAGAATGGCTTATTTAGCCATTTACCCACTACAGAACATTTGGGTTGTTTCTAATTTGCAGCTACCACAGATAAAGCTGCCAAGAAAAATTTTGTAAAAGTTTTTGTGCAAAGACAGTGTGACTGCTGGGTCATGTTAAGTATATGCTTAACTTTATAAAAATTTCCAAACTCTTCTACCCAGTAGCTGTATTTTACAATCCTGTCATTGTGTGACAAATCTAGTCTACATCCTCAACAGTATTTGGCATTTTTACTATTTTCTCTTTAGCAATTCTCATAAGTATATACCATACCACACTGTAGTTTTAATTTGCACTTCCCAGTGACTTATGAGGGTTAATATATTTTCACATAATTACTTCTATTTGTCCTCTTTAGTGACAATGTTTATGTCTTCTTTTATTTTCTAATGGAATTGTTTATTTTTGAGTTTTGAGCATATCTTTTCCATTGATCAGATATTACATGGGTTGGAAGTAATTTCTTGCCTTTCCTCTTCTTAATACTTTGCAGAATAAAAAGTTTTAATTTTGATGAAGTCTAAATATTTACTTTGTTCTTGTAGACTGTGCTTTTGAGTTGAAGATTAAGTACCTGACTCCTGAAAAATTTTTTTTTTGAATGATTTTTTTTAAAAGTTTTCCACCTTACATTTAAATACATGACACATTCTGAGGTACTTTTAGAATGTATTTTGTTGGCTTGTGGAAATTCAATTTGTTGAAATGACTGCCCTTTCTTCTTGATCACTTTGTACTTTTTCAAAATTAGTTAAGCATATTATTGTGTGTTTATTTCTGAATTTTATTTCCTGTTTCATTGATTTATACATCTGTTCTTCTGCAAATATCATAGTATCTTGATTACTGCAGCTTCATAGTAAGTCTTGAAGTTATATAAGTCTTGAAGTTATAAAATGTGGGTCCTCCAACTTTATATTTTTCAAAATTGATTTAGTTTAATAAAATGTATACGCAGTATTTTCAGCTGCCCTATAAAAAAGAAAATGAATAAAGAACAATTGTGGTGGAAGGAAATTAGAGAAAATACAGTATTTACATTTCATATTCCCTAAGAATATTTATTTTCAAATACAAGTATGCCTCAGAATCAGCTAAGTAGGTCATATAGATTTCTGGGTTTTAGCCTCAAAGATTGAACTTTGAAATTCAACTGATTCTGATGCAAGTGGTTCTGAGATTTTGAAAAACAACAATCTAGGCAAAAATGAGACAACCCAAAACCTCCAATTATTACTGTGGTTGGGACTGATACTGTTTTCTTTCTTTGTATTCTTTTTCCAATTCCCACTTCAGTTTCCAGGATTCAACAGGCTCAATTTTTTTTTTCTGAAGACACATATCAATTAGTGGCTACATATGAATGAATAATAAAATACAGTCATTATATTTTTTGAAGTATGATTTCTATTATAACCTAAATCCTAAAAAAATCATGGTCATATTATAATTGAATTCTTAGACAGGATCACTAAGAATTTGCTTTAGACTCAAATAAGCTAGAACTCAATTGTTTGCTTAAAAAAGGATCCACACAGATCCAAATTTAGGTAATCTCATAATATGTATTTAGAGATCAAGAAGGAAATCCTGACACACGATTCTAATTGAGAATAATCAACAGATGTGAGTGCCAATGAGCCACCTGCACATCTTTCCCATTAATCCTACAGTACTTATGATTCACTTGCCTAGCAAAAACATCAAACTATAAAATAGAAATAGCAAGTGTTCTTCCTTTATCTTATTATATAGGATGGATATATCTGAAAATAAAAACCAAGACTTCAAATTTTAAAAAGTTTATGTTGCTGCTGCACATCTTTAATCCCACCATTCAGGAAGCAGAGGCCAGTGGATTTCTGTGAGTTCCAGACCAGCCACAGCTACCTAATGAGACACTGTTTCAAAAAAAAAGTTTGCCGGGCGGTGGTGGCGCACGCCTTTAATCCCAGCACTCGGGAGGCAGAGGCAGGCGGATCTCTGTGAGTTCGAGGCCAGCCTGGGCTACCAAGTGAGCTCCAGGAAAGGCGCAAAACTACGCAGAGAAACCCTGTCTTGAAAAACCAAAAAAAAAAAAAAAAAGTTTATGCTGGGTATTTTCATTGAGAATAAACATTTAATGCCAAGCATGGTAGGTGGTGCATGCCTTTAATCCCAGCACTACAGAGGCAGAGGCAGGTGGATCTCTGAGTTTGAGGGCAGCTTAGTGAGGTATGCATAGTGAGTTTCAGGGCAGCTAGGGATACACATTGACACTTTGCCTCAAAAAAAAAAAAAGAGAATAAGTACTTTTAAGTTTTAAAATAAAATTATCAGACATTTTATTTCCAGATATTCCTTGCTAATGTACTTCCTATACCCCTTACAAAATAACTTTCATAGTCTGCTTAAAAACTTTCATATTCCTGTAAAAGAAAACAGCAGCTACAGGTAAGAGGATTCTATAAGCTCTGGGGAAATTTTAGGAACACAACTTGTATTTTTATATACATAAAACTATTTATTGGGATATAAAAAGTACTCCAGAATTATCTGTCTACATAGGAGTTATACATAGTTTTCAACCAAATTCAGCACACAAACTGAAATATTACCATACTTTTGTCCTCTTGCTTTATTCTAGGGAAGACAGCTCCTCCATAAGCTCTTCCTTTTCTTGTTGCAACTCCTGCAAATGCTGCTGGTTTTGCTCCAATCTGTCTTCCAACCACTGTAGTAGAGGCCCACTGACTGCTGACATCTGGCTGCACAAATTCTTGGTAAATACTTCAATAAGAAAAGAAAAAAAACAGATAACTATGAAAAGTACTACTCACTGGCATGCTCCTACTATACTACCAACAATACCTTAGTTTTGGGCACAGGAAAAAGGAATTGGAGGAACAAGTTTCTAAAGTATAATAAGTAGGACTCGTAAATGATTTTCAGTAGTCAACTAGAGGGAAAAGAGCTGAGCAAAGCAGATACATATTCTGAAGCCCTAGATCCATAAGCCAAATAGAAATCTAATTATGTAAAAAAATAAAATTAAATTTAAAAAAAGGAGAAAAGTGGCCAGCTCTTCATTTCTTCAAGTGAAAGGGCTAAGAAAGCACAGAAGAATTCCCTTCTCCAGTAGGACTCTAGTGTCTCCTCAAATGGAAATAGAATTAAGTCTATGGAAGTTAAGCTTGTCTCTTTTGATCAGCACTAGAGTCTTGTGCCTAGAAAGCTATCTGGCAGAGAAAAGGTACTTAAAACTTTTTTTTTTTGATGAATAAACAAATGAATGGATGCTATTTAGTAACTAACCTATCCATCACTAATTTAAAATTTTCTATTAAATATGAATTATTTCATATATAAGTGCCTGTCTCTATGCACTGCCCAGGTACACTGATCAGTTTTTCTACTTTTGAGCTGTTACTATATTTTTTAAATCATTGTGATTTTAGAGTATGGTTGTATGCCATACATTACCAATCTTAACTCTTTGTCATGTTATATTGAGATAAAAATGATGGGATATACCAAGCCATGCTTCCTTTCTTGTCTTCACAAAGAAGTTTCCTACCAATCAGAAATCTTTCCACTGGTTGTTGTGGTGCATGCCTTTAAGCCCAGCACTTTAGAGGCAGAGGCAGGCAGATCACTGTGAATTTGAGAACAGGGTGGTCTACATGGTGAGTTCTGGGACAGCCCAGGCTACACAGAAAGACCCTGTCTCAAAATAACAAACAAACAAACAAAATAGAAAAGAAAGCTTTCCACTGTTCTTCACCAGTGACTTAGTTTATAAATGTTTTGTTGTTGCTGTTTTTGTTTTAGTTTTACTTTTTTTAAAGTCAGGGTCTCACTCAGTAGCCAGGTTTTATTCCAGAACTCTCTGTGAAGACTAGGTTGGCCTCAAACTTATGGTAGTCCTCTTGCCTCTGCTCCCCAAGAGCTGGTACTATAGACATACAACACCACACCTTGATTAGTCATTAAATTGGGAAATCTGGGTTAGCTGAATAATAAGTGTAGCTAGGGATGTGTGTATGTTGAAAAAAGTAAATTGGTACGTATACTAATACTGAGTTTTTTGCTCCTTAGACTTAACCAGGAATTCCTCCTCTATTTATTCATATGGAAAACTTCCTGCCTCATGTATTCCCTTTCCTCTATCTGACTATCTCTTCCAACTCTTAATACAAAAGGTTGGTAGTAATGTGATAAAACCAGTTCATAATGGTACATTGCTAAAATTTCTGGAAGTTACTGAGCATCCATGCTATGGAATACTGCAGGAACTGGGGTTCCCTAAGAGGTAGTATTTAAACATATATGAGCACAACACTGAGCTAGTCTATAAAAAAGCTTTTCTGGTTTTCCTTCTGTCTTATCATAAAGCCACATTTATAGTATTTAAGGGTCTGTAGGGTTTCAAAGAAATGTAAGGAGCAAGATTAGTTAAATTTTTGAGAACAAAACTCCAAAATAAACTAAAGTTGCTTCTATAAAATGTCAGAGATCACTTCATATACTCCAGAAAAAAAAAAAAGCTTACCTGAGCCATTATGGATCTTGGTTACTGAGTCCAGATGTGTAAGGCTAAAGGGATAAGGTACTTTAGGTTAGCAATGAAGCAGAATCAAAATGGTCAGGTGTTTAATAAAATTTAATAACCTACATCAGACCTTTGCCAATTGGATTAGATGAACACAATGATTTGAGTTCCCACCATTGTTCATTTTAAATTTATTTTGGGGATATGGTTTTATTTAAAAATTCAAAAGATAATTCAAAGACATAATTATGAAATTACTATCTCTCATTAAAGCTCTTGATACACTACACATTTAGTAGACAAGGCCCAGTACTACACAATGGGACCACTAGGATGTTGTGGTTTATTTTCACAACCAGAAAAGGAAATGTGTTTTGACTTGAAGGATCCAAAACATATGAGGCAAGATAGTAATGTCAAAGAGATCATTACAATATGGTGTGAGAAACAGGATTTGAAACTGCTGTGAAGCTCTCTCCCAGATAGGTAGAAGGAAAGGGGATTCAAGAGCTGAGCTGTTAGATAAAGGGTCTTCACTGAAGTTAAAAAAAGAAACAATAAGAGTTGCTACCTGTGAATCCTTCTATATGCATCCTGTTCTTCCTGACACAGGATCTTTGGCAGCTCTACTGCTGATTCAAGGCATACTTTCCCAATAGTGATATGAGGTACAATATGGATTGGGATTTCAATTCTTTCATACCTGCAAGGCAACCAATTTAGGTCACATTTTATCCCTTAATTAGAATAAATTCTCTTTAACTTTAACGACTTTGGAATATGGAGTGCTTCAAAGATTACATATTACTATAATCCATTAAGTTGCTCAATTTGACAGTGGAGAGAGTTCAAATTGGGCTTTAATGGAGAGCAAATTAGAAGTCTATTTGTACACTCATTCTCTAGTCCCTTAGTGAATTTGAATCCATTTCTGCAAATTTAACAGAAACGTTTAGGAATTCAAAATCAATATGGCCAACTGTCCAAATAAAAGAAACAACTAATAATGCTTTTAGTCAATAAGTTGCATGAAGCTGAATAAACTGACTCCAATGCAGTGACTCTATCGGATGCATTTTGTAGATGGAATTATTCACATAAATAACTAGCATCCCACATTTTTTGTTCTCTTCTATAGATAAAACTACATAAGACATTTATATATACTCCCATTCCATGATAGAATGGAAGGTACAGACAAGCTTGTTCTAAGTCCAATCAAGCTACCTGTATATATTTCTCACACACAATATACCTAAACTCTACATTAACAGTGGGGTCAGTGGATGATCCAGTCTGGGAGCCTTCTACATTATGAAATCCATGGGTAGTAAAGTAGAATAAGATCTAGTTCTCTGCTGCTTTCTCTTCCTACCCACCAAAGTGTCTTTGGGTCCTATATCATAACTTAGATGAAACATACATGATAGGAGATTACAATTATCCTTCACTTATCCATATTTACATAATCAGGAGAGAGTTAATGAAACAATATACAATAGTGGCCTTTGAAGAAGGCTACTTTGTGGGGGTAAAACACAGTGATTATTATTAATGATGAGTCCAGAAACACTAAAGAAGTCAGTCTGCTACTCTTAGTTCTCTTAACAAGGTTTCCAACTAAATTTGCTGGGTGTATATGCATAAATGGTCCCAACAGTATACCATATTTGAACATACATTTCCTTAAATTCATTGAAGAAACTGCAGAGTTTCTGTTAGTTGACCAAAACTGAAAACAGTAAGTAATGACAGAGCCAACAACTAAAGAGGGAGAAAATTTCAGAGACGAGCCTCACAGTTAGATCCAGTTTTCCCAGAAAAATATGATTCTAAATGAGGAAACTTATAGGAAAAAAGTTCCAAAGAGTTTTCAAAAGTACTGATGAGTTCAGAATGACAAAATTATAGCTGAGGACATGCAAGGGTAGAGAAGCTCTGCAAACTGTTCTCAGGCATATGATGGTAAACATACTAGGAACAAAAAGAGAACTATATAGTATTGTACTGGCTGGTTTTGTGTGTCAACTTGACACAAGCTAAAGTCATCAGAGGAAAGAGCTCCAGTTATGGAAAGGCCTCCATGAGATCCAGCTGTAAGTCATTTTCTTAATTAGTGATCAACAGGGGAGGGGACAGCCCATGGTGGGTGGTGCTATTCCTGGGGTGGAGGGAGGTCCTGGGTTCTATAACAAAGCAGGCTAAGCAAGCCATGAAGAGCAAGCCAGTAGCAGCACCCCTCCATGGCCTCTGCATCAGCACCTGCCTCCAGGACCCTGCCCTGTTTGAGTTCCTGTCCTGACTTCCTCCAGTGATGAACTATGATCTGGAAGTATAAGCCAAATATACCCTTTCCTCCTCAACTTGCTTTTTGGTTATATGTAGAATGAATCTTAAAAGTTCTTATTAATAAAAACAAACCTGAAGCCAGGTATTGGGTGAATGCTGGAAGATCAGAGAAGCAGAACAAGCCACATCCAACCTCACCTTGCCAATTCCCCAGCTGATCCTGTTTCCTCAGAATGGAAGCCTCTGAGTCCTCATCCAAATGAACCTCAGCCAAACTGCTGCTCAAAAGCCCAAAGCTTAACCAGCTCTAGTTCCTGGTTTTCATGCCTTATATACCTTTCTGCTTCCTACCATCACTTCCTGGGATTAAAGGTGTGAGTCACCATGCCTGGATGTCTCCAGTGTGGCTTTGAACTCACAGAGATCGAAGCAGATCTCTGCCTTTGGAATGCTAGGATTAAAGGCGTGTGTGCCACCATTTTCTGGCCTTTTCATCTAGTGGCTGTTCTGTTCTCTGACCCCAGGTAAGTTTATTAGGGTACACAATATTTTGGGGAACACAATATCACCACATTTCTCCTCTTTTGTCTAAAATTTTAAAAAAGCTTATAACTAATACAAAAAAAACTATATCCAATAAGTATACACAACATATACAGTCAAGATTACACTACAATGTCTAGTCCAATAACATTTGACAGATTCAGACAAAAAACTCCATTATATACATTAACAATGTCTAGTCCATTATCATTTGACAAATTCAGATAAAATTTTCATTATCCTATTTAAAATAAGTAGTTCCTTTTTAAAAGTAGATTCAATAATCTCCCTTTTTTATCTTATCATATCCGTACTCTTTTTTCTTTTCATAATAAATTCAACAATCTATGTTTTGTAATTTTTATACCTTTGCCTTTTTCTTTTTAGAGTAGATTCAATGAATGATATACCAACTTATCTTATTATCATTTTTTCTCAGAGTAGATTCAATGATCTACCTCATATCTATATTCTTTTTCTTTCTTTTCAAACAAAAACTCTGAATCTAATCTCCTTGTTCAGCTTTTTTCCTGACCATTAACAATTAACAACTTGTAACCAACCATCATAAACGATGACAATTATCCATAAGCCATTGATTGACCAAAAAAACACCCATTCCACCTCTTGGGAATGTGGGCATCGTTTTCTTAAAATTACTTCCTGCTTTCTAAGGGCAAAGACATCTTTAGGGGATCCTGAAAAGAAAATTTGGGGGTTAATTGTCAAGTCCTGTTATCATTTGTCCAGTTTCTGCATAATGGGAAAGTGCAGGGTTTGTTTCAAGTCCTTGCTCGAGTAGTCTGTGAATCTGGATCATCTCGAAATTGTCCTGAGCAGTTTGTAGTCCAAAGCTGATCTTTCCTTGGTGTTAATCAGCTTAATGGCTTTACCATAGTCCATGTGGAATCATCTTTGTGGGGTCCCGTCATCTCTTTGAAGATTTCAAAGTTGCTGTTAGGCGTGGTCATGGTTCCCTTTAGATTTTTTTTGTGTGTGCCTCCTCTGTGGTTTGCAGCAATCACAGTCTGATAAATGTCTGTCTCTCGGAACCATGAATGTTCTTCCCTAGAAGAGAAAATCTTCACAGCAATTTCTCCCCACCATTATTCTTGCCAAACTTTTCCAAACTGACCTTTGCCAATGCTTTCTTGTAACACGATGGTCCTGGCAATTCTTCTCTGAACAAGCAGCAGTAAACCCTTCATCCCAGGTAGCAGCATCACCGCAGTCACCAACATGAGAAGGAGCCAGCAACTCGGAGCAGTAGCCGCTGCCTCCATGGTCCTACCACCACCATTTGTGGCTCGGCCACAGCCACAGCTTCTTTGTAGCAAGCCTCCTAGGCCAGCCTCAAACTTGGGATCCTCCTGCCTCTGCCTTCTTCAGTATATCCAACCAGTGTGCCACCACAACTGGCAACATGTAGCTCGGGTCTGAGCTGGGGCCCACAAGGCCACAGGCAAGTGGCTTTTTCTCAAATTCGTACCATGAACATTGGGCGCCAGATGTAACATGAATCTTAAAAGTTCTTATTAATAAAAACAAACCTAGAGCTAGGTATTGGGGTGAATGCTGAAATATCAGAGAAACAGAACAAGCCACAGCCACCTCACCTTGTCAATTCCTCAGCTGACCCTGTTTCCTCAGACTGGAAGCCTCTGAGTCATCATCCAGAATGAATCTCAGCTGAACTGCTGCTCAAAGGCCTAAAAGCTCAACCAGCTCTAGTTCCTGGTTTTCACGCCTTATATACCTTTCTACTTCCTACCATCACTTCCTGGGATTAAAGGCATGAGTCACCATGCCTGGATGTTTCTAGTGTGGCTTTGAACTCACAGAGATCCAGATGGATCTCTGCCTTCGGAATGCTAGGATTAAAGGTGTGTGCCTCTGTATCTAGTGGCTGTTCTGTTCTCTGACCCCAGATAAGTTTATTAGGGTGCATAATATTTTGAGGAATACAATATCACGACAGTTATAGTATTTCGTCACAGCAATAGAAACCCTAACTAATATAGGGACTAGAAGCCTAAACTTGAATTATCTCAATTCCTAACGAAATACAAAGTTCTACTAGCTAGAATATAGAAAGCCACAAAAACCCTTTCTCTCACTATAGAAAATATTAGGTAATAAAATATAAAAGAAAAATATCTCTTAATTATGACTACAAAAGTAATTTCAAATAAATTATGTTCTAGAAAGAAACAATGAATAGATTATGAGTAGAGAACAGTGACCACTCTTCTCATTTGAGACAGAGAAAGGTAAATGATAGGGCTTTGCCTAAAGCTTAACTTTGCTAGGAGTAAGGAGAAATGAACAGGGCTTGTAATTATGCAGGTGTATGTGATAGACTGAAACATGTAGAAGCCTTAAACAGAATTGATTCAACTCCACAATCAAAGTTAAGTCACCTGATCACCAGAGTAGGTCAGTTTGGGCTTTCTCTCACCCATTGCCAGTAGTCTATTGTGGAGGTATCTTTGTGGATTTCTGTGGGCCTCTTTAGCACTTTGCTTCTTCCTATTCCCGTGGGGTCTTCATTTATCATGGTCGCTCTTTCCTTGTTCTCCCTCTCTGTTCTTGATCTAGCTGGGATCTCCCGATCCCCTAAGCTCTCTTTCCCTTGACCCTTGCCCTTCATTACCTCCCCTCACGTCCAATTTGCTCATGTAGATCTCATCCATTTCTCTGTCGGGCGTTATCTGTGTCTTTCTTAGGGTCCTCCAGGTAGCCTCCCTGGAGTTGTGAGTAGCAGTCCAGTCATCCTTGTTCCACATCTAGTATCCTCCTATGAGTGAGTACATACCATGTTTGTCTTTCTGAGTCTGGGTTACCTCACTCAGGATGATTTTTTTCTAGATCCATCCATTTGCCTGCAAACCTCATGATGTCACTGTTTTTCTCTGCTGAGTAGTACTTCATTGTGTATATGTACCACATTTTATTTATTCATTCTTCAGTTGAAGGGCATCTAGGTTGTTTCCAGGTTTTGGCTATTACAAACAATGCTGATATGAACATAGCTGAGCATGTGCCCTTGTGGTATGATTGAGTATTCCTTGGGAATATGGCCAAGAGTGGTATAGCTGGGTCTTGGGAGAGACTGATTCCCAACTCTAGTGATCGGATGGCCAAACACCCTAACTGTCATGATAGAACTCTCATCCAATGACTGATGGAAGCGCATGCAGAGAACCTTGGCCAGACCCCAGGTGGAGCTCTGGCAGTCCAATCGGCAAGAAAGAGGAGGGATTGTATGAGAGAGAATTGTTGAGACCATGATTGGAAAAAGCACAGGGACAAATAGCCAAACTAGTGAAAACACATGAACTATGAACCAATAGCTGAGGAGCCCCCAACTGGATCAGGCCCTCTGCATAAGTGAGACAGTTGATTAGCTTGAACTGTTTGGGAGGCACCCAGGCAGTGGGACAGGGACCTGTCCTTAGTGCATGAGCTGGCTGTTTGGAGCCCGGGGCCTATGCAGGGACACTTTGCTCAGCCTGGGAGGATGGGACTGGACCTGCCTGGACTGAATCTACCAGGCTGAGCTGAATCCCCAGGGGAGTCCTTGCCCTGGAGGAGATGGGAATGGGGGTGGGCTGGGGGAGGGTGGGGAGGGCGGGAGGAGGACAGGGGAATGAATCCATGGCTGATATGTAAAATTAAGTTATATTATAAAATAAAAAAAGTTTAAGCCAAAAGCTTTACTAAGAACATGGGAATAAGATTTGGGCTGAAAAGCAGAGTGATCTTCAGTATTTCATATTTCTTAGATCTAAAATTCATGCTATACATGGGAACTGTGATGACCATTGGGCAGTTGTCACCCTGTGCTCATATCATAGCAATAAAGATAGGTAGGTAGGTGGGTAGATATATAGATAGATAGGAAATGAAAAGAAAAAAGGAAAAAAAAGGAATTAAAAAAATAAAGTTGGGATATAGTTCTGACTCAATTAACTTCTGAATGGATAGAAATAAGCCTTAAATTTTATATAAAATACTTCAATTAATAATGAACTAATTCTCTTTTTAAAATTTTAGACAGGGCCTCTTGATATAGTTCAAGCAAACCTGGAACTCACTCAGTATCTCAGGCTGGTCTCTAACTTGTGAAACAAAGTTTCAGCCTTTCTAGTGTTGGGATTACAGGCCTGCATTATAATTTCTGGCTCATATCTATTCTCAAATGTACATGGTACTCTCTCCCCAGAATATACCACATGTGAGACCATAGGTACCTAGCAAAATTTAAAAGTATTTTTTCTGATTACAGCATAAGGAAACTAGAAATTAATGGCATGAGGAAAAGTAGAAAATCCACAGATAAATAAATTAAACAAGATACTCTTAAACAACAAATGGGATAAAGAACTCATAAGAGAAATGAAAAGAAACCCTGAGACAAATGAAAATGAAAACATAGTTAATCTATTATGAGACGAAGCAAAAGATTTTTTGATGAAGAAAGTCAACACAGATTATTTATAGCCATGAATATGTACACTGAAAAAGAATAAGAAAAGCAAGATGGCTCAGTGGGTAAAGGTATTTGTTGCACAAGCATAATGACCTAAATCAGATATCCAGGACCCAAACAGTAGAAGGAGAACTCCAGAAAGTTGTTCTCTAACCTTGACATGTATATCATGTCATAACACACCTCCACACATCATACACATGTGCATGAAAAAGCACACACATGTAATAAATATTTTTTAAAGTTGAGCATGGTGGTGCATACCTTTAATCCCAGCACTTGGGAAGCAGAGGCAGGTTGATCTTTGAGTTCAAGGCCAGCATGATCTACAAAGCAAGTTCCAGGACAGTCAGGGCTACACAGAGAAACCTACATAAAGAAACCCCATACCAAAACCCTAATAAATAAATAAATGAAATTTTAAAAGAAATCTACTTTGCTACAGATGCAGATAATGAGCTCCAGAAATTTATCTATTTAAGACCCTGTCTGAAAACAAAACAAAAATTCAAGAACATTAAAATAGAGATTAGGGCTGGTGAGACTAGGATGGTTCAAAAGGTAAAAGCACTTGTCATGAAACTCTGACAATTTCAATTTAATGCATGGAAACTACAGTAGAACAAGAGAACTGACCCCCAAAACTTGTTCTCTGACCTGCATGCCATGTGTACCATGCCATGTGTGTACACACACCACATATACAAATACAGTAATAATAAACAAGAAAATAAGCCAACAACCCAATTTCATACCTCAAAGAGAAAAATTTGACTAAACCTAAATCAAGCAGAAAGAAATGGATAATAAATAGTAGATAAAATAGAACAGAGAACATAAAATCAACAGAAGGAAACAAAAATTTGCTTTTTAAAACCAACACAACTTTAGCAAGATACACTAAGGGGGAAAGGAAGGACTATTCAAATAACTAAAATTAGAGTTGTAAAGGATAATTAAAACCAGTGGCAATGATGAGGCTCAGGAGATGGTTCAGCAGTTAAGAACAGTGGCTGCTCTTGCAGGGGAGTGTCGTAGTTAGGTTTCTATTGCTATAACAAAACACCATGACAAAAAGCAAATTATGGAGGAAAGGGTTTATTTGGCTTACACTTCAGCATTGTTGTTCATCAGTGAAGGAAGCCATGACAGGAACTCAAGCAGAGCAGGATCCTGAAGGCAGGAGCTGTTGCAGAGGCCATGGAGGGGTGCTGCTTACTGGCTTTCTCCTCCTGGCTTGCTCAGCCTGCTTTCTTACAGAACTCAGGTCCACCAGCCCAGGGATGGCACCACTCACCACCGGCTGGGCCCGCCCACATCCAGTCACTAATTAAGAAAATGTTTTACAGGCCTGCCTACAGCTGGATCTTATGGAGACATTATCTTAATTGAGGTTCCCTCCTCTCAAATGATTATAGTTTGTGTCAAGTTGACATAAAACTAGCCAGCACAAGGAACTCATTTCAGTTCCCAGTACCCACATGGCAGCTTATAACCACATGTAACTACAGCTGTAGGGGATCCAACAACTTCTTCTGGCCCCTGTGGGCACTGCACACACATGGTGCACAGGCAAGCATTCAGGCACAACACTCATACACATAAAAATAAATAAATCTTTTTAAATGCCAATGAAATAAAAAAGACTATAAGTGAATATTATAAACAATTGTATACCAATAAATTGAATAACAACTGTAACATAATACTCTGTAATAAAAAAAAGTTTATTGTTCAGGCTGGAGAGATGGCTCAGCAGTTAAGAGCACTACCTGCTCTTCCAGAGGTCCTGAGTTCAATTCCCAGCAACCACATGGTGGCTCACAACAAACTATAGTAGGATCATATGACCTCTTCTGACATAAAGGAATACACGCAGATAGAGCACTCATATACATAAAATAAATAAATCAAACTTTAAAAAGTTTATTGTTCTTTTTTAAACTTTTATTTTTATTTATTTTATTTTATGTTTATGTGTGTTTTGCCTGCATAAATATCTGTGTACCACATCAGTGAAGTAACCATGAAGGCCAGAATAAATTGATGAATCTTTGGAACTGGAATTACAAACAGTTGTGAGCCAACTCACAATGTGGGTGCTGGGAATCAAACCCCACTACTGAGCAATCTGTCCAACCCCTAGTTTTTTGGTTTACTTAAATGTTGAGGAAATATTTCATGAGGAAATAGTAGTTATCTGTGTAGTTAACTGAGGTACCAATTTCTGAACACTCAAATATAATTTTTGAAGACACACTTGAACTTTAAATATAATGGTCCTTACTCTGTCCCCAGAATTAGTGTCTTTCTGGAACCAAAACACACCGAATTCTCCATCAAGTCATGTGATGAGAATGGTCAATGTTGGAGTCAGCAGACATTCACTATGAGACCTGGATTCTGTATGAACCCTCCACCAACGATTTCCAAAGACAAGGCACTAGTGAAATTGTAAACAGACCAAATGAATAACCTTTTAAAAAGTAACCTTTTAAAAATGATTAGAACCAGGTTCAGTGTCTCATTTCTGTAATCCCAATTACTTGAGAAGGAGAGACAGCTCTTAAATTCAAGTTCCTCCTGGGCAACTTAGCAAAACTCTGTCTCAAAATAAAATTTCAAAAGGGGAATGGAGATGTGGCTCAGTTGATAGAGTACTTGCTTAATGTGTATGAAGCCCTGGATTTGATTCCCAGCACTGCATAAATCAGCAGTGGTAGCACATGCCTGTTAGCCCAGCACATTGGAAGGTTTAGGCAAAAGGATGAATGAATGAATGAATGAATGAATTATCTGTTAATCATATAAAAATGATATGCCCTCCTTACACCTCTGTAATGTAAAAACATCTCTCCTAGAGCCCTCAACTCTACTGAACTCAGTGCAGGAGCCAGTCAAGTTGGGAGTGAAACATCTGATATTTTTAGATGATTATTCTGTCCCTTCCGATCAAGAATGTTGAGAACAAAGCTAATTATTTGATTCAGTTAGTGCCATTATTATTTATCTAACAAATACTTACAGAAATCATGTTTGGTTTTTTATCTGAAATACAACATACCCTTTATGTACCTATTTTCAAAGACTAGGTTCTACATATCCAATACTACTAAGTATTTTAGACCAACATATCTTTAGTACGCAGTATTATAAAGGATTCTTTTTTTAAATTACGTGTGTGTGTGTGTCTGTGTGTGTGTGTGTGTGTGTGTGTGTGTGTGTGTGTGTGTGTATTTGTGCACAGATCAGAAGACAACTTGCATGAGCTGGTTCTATCCTTCTACCACATGGGTCCCAGGGATCAAACTCAAGATGCTAGGCTTAGCAGCAAGTACCTTTAAACCACCTCACTGGCCCAAGGATTCTTTTTTTTTTAAATTGGCCTCACGTTTTGAATACATTTTATAACTTAGTTACTGCTACCAAATTAAAATACAGTTCTTCTTTTCTCCTTTCTTTCTCTCTTTTCCAAGAGTTTCACTCTGTAGCCCAGTTTCAAACTTGTGGCAATACATTTGCCTTGGCCTGCCACATGCTGGGACTTTAAGTATGAGCCACCGCACCACACTCAGCTCAGCATGGTTAACTTCTAATTACAAAAATATTAATAACAAACATAAATTAATAAATAAGACAAAAAGTGCTCATTTTGGCAGCACATATACTAAATAATACAGAGAAGATTAGTATGGCCCCTGCACAAGGGTGACACACAAACTCATGAAGCGTTCCATACTTACAAATAAATAAATTAATAAATGACAATAATTACCCATATACTCATGATTATGGGGTGCCAGAATCACTACCATTTATGGAACACTGGCATGTGCCAAATACAAATAATGGTAAATATTTGATCTGCATTATCTCAATTAAGTCTCACAACATGCATGCAATACCACCTACGTTTATTTATTTATCTCTTATTTTTTACTTTTAAAGATTTTTTTTAATGTGTCTGAGTATTTTGCCTGCATGAATGTCTGTTCACCACAGTGTACTTGGTACCCACAGAGGTGGTAAGAGAGCATCAGATCCCCTGGAACTGAAGTAGCAGATGATTGTGAGCCATTGTGTAGGTGTTGGGAGACTGAACCTAGCTACTCTACAAGAGCAGCAAGTGCTCTTAACTACTGATCCACTTCTCCAGTCCATTACCTCTTTTACAAATACAAAAATCAGATGTTTACCTGGGTATGGTGGCACATGCCTTTAATCCCAGCACTTGAGAGGGAGAGGCAGAGGCAGATTGATCTCTGTGAGTTTGAGGCCAGCCTGGTCTACATTTCGAGTTCCAGGACAGCCAAGGGTTACACAGTGAGACACTGTCTCAAGAAAAAAAAATCAGATGATTAGAAAACTGCACTAACTTTGATAATTCATAGCCACAGGGATAAGTAGACCGTATATTTAGTCTTCAAAGTCAGGCTGCTGGACTACAGAGTGTGAGTTATAATTGCTGCAACACATTTTCATAAATTTTTGTGTTTCCATTCTGTCTTGTATCCAACATAAATATAACATATTTTGGGCCAGGCTTGCATATATAATCTCAACATTCAGGAAGCAGGATCAGGAGGACTGTCACAAGTTTGAGGCCAGCCTGGTCTATACAGTGAGACCTGGCTTTAAATAACAATAAAATAAATTGTCCTTCAGAAAGACTAGAGCAGCTGGGAGTCCCATTTACCACCAGCAATACAGAACAGCAGCCACATCCAAACTGATCATTACTTAAAGCAAAACTAAAATAAAACTATGACAATTTGACAGGGAAAGCAACATGTTATCACTAATTTATAGCTTAAAAATAAAACCTTTGTTTTAACAAATAATTTCTGCCATCTACTGTCATCCATGCTTTCATTTCAATCGAAGATTTTTGAATTGTTATATAGTCAAACCTGTCAATCTTCTACCATGCACAATTCCTTTGATGTTATATACTTAGAAAACCTATCAGTAATTCATATGTTCTTCACTTCTCCACTTAGAGCCATCTCAACTTTTTGTTGGAATATAGCCAGTTAAAATTGAAACTCATCTGCAGATGAGTATGAACAGATAAATACTTCTACCTTATTTCTTTCTAATATTTTATAAAAAGGTCAAAATGAAAAAAAAAAAAAAAAAACAATTTTCTATGAAACATTTGAAGACTTCTTCCATTGACCTAAAAAGAAATATCCATCAGAATGAATGAATCAGTAGAATGAAATTTCAGTAGTTCTTGGTCTTATGTCAATGCCTTCTTGATTGGGTCAAGTTTCTACAATATATTGTTACCCATCCCAAACATGTTAAACGGGTGTTTGGAATTCTCTATAGCGTTTTCTGACTGGAGGAGTATCCAGGTGTCATTCATCACATTTTTCCCATGTTCTGAATCAACTGCAGTCACCTATCTTTACAACTAGAATCAAATAAGGGGCACAGGAAAAACTGAACAAACCTGTCTAGTGCTCCTTCTAAGTGTCCATTAGAAACATTAAAATAGTAATTGGCATGCTCTCCACTAGAAAAGGCATTTTGACTTGCACCATGTTCTTTAAGAAACTGACTATAGCCGGGCGGTGGTGGCGCACGCCTTTAATCCAGCACTCGGAGGCAGAGCCAGGCGGATTCTGTGAGTTCGAGGCAGCCTGGCTACAAGTGATTCAGAAAGCAAAGTACACAGAGAAACTGTCTGAAAAAAAAAAAAAAAAAAAAAAAAAAAAAAAAACTGACTATAGCCGGGAGGTTGTGGCACACGCCTTTAATCTCAGCACTCGGGCGGCAGAGCCAGGTGGATCTCTGTGAGTTCGAGGCCAGCCTGGACTACCAAGTGAGTTCCAGGAAAGGCGCAAAGCTACACAGAGAAACCCTGTCTCGGAAAAAAAAAAAAAAAAAAGAAAGAAAAAAGAAACTGACTATATTCGTTTTCTTTAGGATATTTACCAAACAGCATATGTTCAAAAAAGTGACTTAAGCCAGGAATATTTGGAGAGTCTGACAATGAATCTATGTTCACAAGTACTACTTGTCTGTGGTGGGATCACTGATTAGAACCACTTTGATACCACTAACCAATTCTAGTCCATGATATTCTTGATAATCTTGGTCTTCTATTCTCTGGATAAGAGAATTATCCATTTTGCTATGGAGGCATCCCCCAGTCCCTTATTATTGTTTTTTTTTTTAATTTTTATTTTACTATCTCTAAATCTACAGTCATTTCAACTATTTCATTATTATATTATATTGGTAATTCATGTCTCTCATCTCTTTTCCAAGACAGAGTCCCACTGTGTAGGTATATAGTCTATGCTGGCCTTGAACTCACAGAGATGCACCTAACTTTGCCTTCTGAGTGTGTGATTAAAGGTGTGCACCACCATGTCTGGCTCACTCATCTTTTTATTGATAATTTGTCTTTATTGTTTTTGACTTTTTGAGACAGGATCCCATGTAGCCCAGATTGGCATTGAACTTGCTTTGCAGCCAGGGTAATCTTGAACTTCTGATTCTCTTGCCTCTACCTGCCAAATACTGGTAGAATATAGTTATTTACCACTAAATTCAGTATTAAGACTTGTTTGAGACAGGGTTTGGCAATGATCTCATGGTGTGGCCTAGGCTGGACCATAACTCATTATGTAACTGAGATTTTCTTTGAACTCACTGCAATCCTCCAGACTCAGCCTCCTAAGTATTTGGATTACAGGAATGAACTATCATGTCCAATGCTAAGATTTCTTTCATAATATTCTAGATAGTATATCTTCATCAGTTATAAAATTGGCAAATATTTTCAACTTTATAGGCTGTCTTTTCACTTTCTTAATATCTTTTCATACACAAGTTTTATGTTTTGCAAATGTATCTATTCTGTTATTCATGTTTTGCTGTCACATTTATGAAAACTTGTCATATTGCAAAACTCAAATGTCATGAAGATTTAACCTATGTTTTCTTCTAAGTGTTCATGGTTTTAGCTTGTACATTTAGTTCACTGGTTTAATCTGTAGTCAATTTCTATATATGCTATGAAATGGGGGGTCCAACTTAACTGTTCTGTATATAGAGTTGTCAAAGCACCACTCAGAAGAAAATATTCACTTCTTGTTCAATGACATTGACACCCTTGCTGAAAGCTGATTTTATTTTATTTTGGGTCTCTCAGTTTGTTCCATTGGTCCGTATCTATATTCTAGTTTCACACTATCTAAGTTTTAAAAACTTATTTCTCTGATTTGGTCTTTTTATCAATATTGGTTATTCCATGCCTCTTAGATTTTATAATTATCTTCTCCATGTCTGCAACAAAAAGACCTTTGTAATTATGTAAGTATTTCATTGATTCTAGATATCTTTGTAGAGTATTTTCATTTAACAATATCAAGTCTTTCAGTATATCATTGTGTTAGTTTTTGTTTACTTGATAAAAAACTAGAGTAACCTGAGAAGAGGGAACCTTAATCAAAAAACTGCATTCATCATATTGGCCTGTGGGAATATCAGTGGAAGCAATTTCTTGATTAATGATTGATGTGGGATGACCCAGCCCACTGTGGATGATACTACTCCTGGGCAGGTAGTCCTTGGTGCTATAACAGGCTGAGAAAGCCAGTAAGCCACACTTCTCCATGTCCTCTGCACCAGTTTCTGCTCTAGGTTCTTATCTTGAATTTCTGCATTACTTTCCTTCAATAATAGACGGCAAGATATAAGGTGAAACAAACCAGTTCATCCCCAAACTGTTTTTGTCATTGTTTTATCACTGAAACAAAGAAGCAAACTCAAACAATCATACACATATACATATAAGTATATATGTATATTCTTTTGTTTCTTTAAGTACTTTCTAGTTTTAATGGATCAAGTTTCTCCTTGCCTTGGTTAAATTTTCTCTTACATATTTTACTAAATTTAATGTTATTTTAAATGGAATTGTTTTCCCATTTTCCTTTTGTATACTGCTAATAAATAAAAACTGATTTTGTGCTTTGAACATGAACCATGAAACTTTGCTTGCCTAACTTTGATGCTGAACCTGTTGCTCTCGATAGAACTATGAGTTCAATGCCGAAGAACAGTGGCAAATGTTTATTCTATTTCTGTTGTTATGTGACAAACTTATTTGTCAACAATGAGTATAACAGCTAATTTATAGTTTTAATAAATGCCCATAAATGTTGTAGAAGTTCTCTTCTATTTCTAGTTCTCTAAAGAGAGAGGGAGGAATTAGAGAGGGATGTGGAAAAGAGTATTTGACATGTGTCCTACTAAGGAAGAGAAAGCTGTAAAGATGATGCTGTTGATGGATCTGCTTCTGCTAACTATAAGGTCATGCTAACCTTGAATTCAGGACTTCTACCTCAATTCTCATAACTATTATTAAGAATAAAACATTTCAGACAAGTAGGATTCAAAAAATGTCTCACTATTCTTAGGAACTTACTAGAGGATCTCTTCAGCAAAATGACAATGACTCAAGAATACAAACTATAATAGATAAAACTCAGGAGTAAAGAAACCAGGCCCCCATCACCCTGAATATCAGTTGAGCAACAAGCCTAAGTGAATGTCAGATGAGGATAGGATGGTTTCATGGAGTAATCCTTAAAATGTAGGGATTCCAAGTGTTTTCATATTATTTCTAAGAGTTTAGAACTCAAGGAAGTGATAAAAATGAGGGAGAAAATCTATTCAAAACATCATGTAAAAGCAAAGCAAAAAACAAAAAACAAAACCTACGCAGAAAAAAGCAGAATCATCATAGTATACTAGTTGACATTAGTTAGTTGAATAATATTTACCTAAGTACAATGATGAAATTTATTTTTTATTATAATTAATCAATATACAAAACATATACAATGAAATTATGATTATAATCTTGATCACAGATGTTTGTAACTATGAAAATTTAGTAATCATGAAGCGCCAAATCAGTATTGTCAATTGTTAATACAATACAAAGGCAAACTTCAGGTGGGTCTGAAAAGCCCAATACAGAGGAGGCACAGGCAGCAGGATTACAAGCTCAGACTGGAGTACATAAGACCCCGTCTCAAAACACAAAAATAAAAAAAAGCAAACTTCATTAGAGATAGAAAAAAATGAAAAAAATAGTAGCTACATTTTGGAGAATGGAAGTGGGATGGTATCAGTGACCATCACCTTTATTTGTGACAGCAAGATAAAACAAAAATAATAACAGTAGGTAGAGTTTAGGTTGTTTGTTTTGTTTTATTTTTTGTTTTTTGAGACAGGATATTACTATATAGCCCTAGTTGGCCTGGAACTCACAGAGATACACCTGCTTCTGCTTCCTCCATACTGAGTGGGAAGGTGGGATTAAAAGCACACACCACCATGCCCAGCAATAGATTACTATGGGTTTTTTGTTTGTTTTTTATTATATTTGTGTTTTGCCTGCAAGTATGTCTGTGCAAGGGTGTCAGATCCCCTGGAACTGGAGCTACAGACAGCTATAAGCTGCCATGTGGGTGCTAGTAACTGAACCTGGGTCCTATGGAAGAGTAGTCAGTGTTCTTTACCACTGAGCCATCTCTCCAGCCCCTGCTTGCTGTGGGATAGTCTGTATGTCAAATGCTCTGATTGGTCAATAAATAAAACACTGATTGGCCAGTGGCTAGGCAGGAAGTATAGGCGGACTAACAGAGAGGAGAATTGAGAGAACAGGAAGGTGGGAGGAGACACTGCCAGCCGCCACCATGACCAGCAGTATGTGAAGATGCCGGTAAGCCACGAGCCACGTGGCAAGGTATAGATTTATAGAAATGAATTAATTTAAGCTATAAGAACAGTTAGCAAGAAGCCTGCCACGGCCATACAGTTTGTAAGCAATATAAGTCTCTGTGTTTACTTGGTTGGGTCTGAGCGGCTGTGGGACTGGCAGGTGAGAGAGATTTGTCCTGACTGTGGGCCAGGCAGGAAAACTCTAACTACACCTGCTTACTATATTTTAATGAGAAAATTAATCTATACAAACATTTAAATGAAATATTATAATTTTGAAATTATTTTTTTGGCAGGAAGGCAAGAGTTACATTTCCATGGTAAATGTTTGTCTAGTATTAATGGGGCCCCAGGTTCCATCCTTAACAACACTGAAAATGTTTATGTAGCAACAGAGAAGTATCTACAAAAATCTCTAAATTTCTTCACATTTGGTCTTTGTTTTAGAATACACCAGAGAAAGGGAAACTAGTAGTACAACACAATTTGGGAAATGTAGACCAAGACTATGGTGATATAGCTATAACAAAGAAACTGTGTATCTGGCTCAAGCTTCCTACACTTTTACAATACCCAAACTGGTGAAGAAATTCTAATTTTTCTTAGAAATGTTAGTAGGTAAGAGTAGAACAATCAATTCTATGACTAGGCATTAGTCTCTCAATAATAACTTCTCTGTCATACTTACTCTGAGCTTTTTTGGGCTTGTATGGATTGGAAGCAAGTGTAGAGTACCCGACCAGTCTATTAAAAAAAAAATAGAAAGGAAATGTCATACACAAAAGGATTCATTTTGTTGTTATTTTTTTTCTTGAGACATTATATCTGGATGTCTTTACAGAGTACATTATAGCATTCAATATACATATACAATGTGTAATAATTGACTCAGTATAACAAGCATTTCTGTCTTTAACCATTAATCATTTTTGTTTGTTTGTTTTTTTGAGACAAAAAGGTATAGCCTTGGCTGTCCTGGAGGTCGATCTCTAGATTAAGTTGGCTTCAAACTCTCAGAGATCCACCTGCCTCTGACTCCTGAGTGCTGGGATTAAAGGCATGAGCCACCACCACCTGGTGTACCAGTAATCATTTTTGTGTTGGAAATTCCATAGCAATTTAGTAGACTCTAACTTAAAACTCAAAGGCTTTTATGGACATATTAGGCTATAAGAGATTCCAAAGATTATAGAATATGCCATAAATAAATCAATTTCTGTGAGAAGAACCATATACACAATCAATACAAGTCCAGCCAAACATCTTCTCATAAGATAGAATTATTAATAAATATGAGAACCAGGAAAGTGATTAACCTCGTTTATTATTTATGATGACAATAAGCAAATTAAAAGTGAAAAAACCAAAAGCATTTCAAAAATAATTATAAAGTTCCAAATATTGAAATCTAGTGTTTCTAGAAGACAATGACTTTATGGAAAATATTCAGTCTTCACACCATGATCAAAGCTGTATTATCTTTTGCCTAGATTACTGGCAATATCTTCCTAACTGGTTTCTCTGATGCCATTAGTTTCACCCTTCCCACTCCAATCCTGTCCAGTCCATTAGCAATATAATACCTAGAGTAATTCTATTAAGACATAAAGTCACCCTGTAATGGCTTCCCAACTCAGAGGCAAAGTAAAGGCCTTACAAAAACTAGTTCCCATTACATTTTGGGCCTCTTTAAGGATGACCAAATCAGAATACTTCCAAGAGATAAAAAGGCTAGTGAAATAGGGCATTGCAAAGTAAGTATAAAAATTAAGACTGAGGCAAATTGGAATATTTTGTCATGGTTTTCTCTCTACTGCAGCCAGACCAACTTCCTTAATGTTACCTGAAAATGCCACACTTACCTTAGGGTGCTTGCACTTGCTATTTCCTCTGTCAAGGATGATCTTCCCCTAAGAAATACTCAAGACTTGCTCCCTTACCTTCTTCTAATCTTGACTCAATATCCCTTTCCATTGAAAACTTCCCTGGCCATCCTATTAAAATTGCAAAGAGATTTTTCTCTATTCGGTATCTATTCTGTGCACAAACACACACACATATATGGCCAAACGGTATATGTACACACATACACTTATACATACAATACCTTTGTGTTTTTGTCTTCTATGAAACAAGAAAAAATAAGTCCTACAAAGCCTTGATCCATCATTTGGTACATGGCTTGTGTACGAACATCTGAAATATAAATAAAAATATTCTGTTAATAACATATTTAACAGACTTTATTTAGAGATAACAGTAGTGACTAATTATTGGTTATCTTGTCAACATTCATATTCTACAGGCAAAATAGAGATACTGTAATGATAATATGAATGTCAGAATGTATTTTGCCAAGTTAAAGAATATTATGAAAAGTTTGCTATTAAGTAGTAACTCCAGGTGCTTAACCCAAGAGTAGCCCTACCACAAAATGTAGCATAGAAAAAAATTGAAAATTTCAGCTATCCCTAAAACTTGATAATTTTCTCTAGACTAGAAGATAGGCTTTTTCTTAGAAGGAAATCCTTTTGATGACCATGCTATGTAATGGAGGAAAAATTATATTCATTTGAGGGAAATAAACAAACACTGCAACCTTATAACACTTACCAACATGGGATGGCCAAACGGTTATATGAGGATGGGAATGATACCAGCCAACAACTCTCATCGGACGGCCTGTTAGTTCAGCCAACCTGTATGTTTGTCAAGGTATTTTCAAAATAAGAAAAACCTGATGCTTATAATAAAGGCTCAAAAAACATAATTAGGGTCAATGCTCAGAACTTTCAATGTTATTCACTTAAAGTCAGTTTTTTCTTTAAATATAACTCACATTTCTATTACATCATCTTACTCCAATTGTACAAATGTTTGGTCATTCAAATCGTTACATTCTCTACAAAAAAGCTTGTTTAAATCTTCAGAATTCATTTATATTCTCAATTTGAGAATCTTCTGTCCTGTCTACTCCCATTTTCAGTAAATAAAGAAATAAATGTGTGTGTGTGTGTGTGTGTGTGTGTGTGTGTGTGTGTGTGTGCAAGCACACATGTATACTCATATCCACTGTTTCACAACCTTCCTAATACTGTGATTCTTTAATACAGGTCCTCATGTTATGGTGACCCCCCAATCATAGAATTATTTTCATTGCTACTTCATAACTGTAATTTTGTTGCTGTTATGAATCATAATGTAAATATTTATGGAGCCAGAGGTTTGCCAAAGGGGTCATGATGCACAGGTTGAGAACCATATATGCTGATATGTGTGCACTGTAGGATGGAACAGGCATGCTAGGCAAGTGATCTACCCCTAAGGAGGTATACTTCAAGCCATAATAACTTTTTAATTTATTTGATTTCTCTAAAGTAGGCTGTCAAATGTTAAAAACAGCAAAGTAAAGTAGTTGCAGGCCACATAAAGTCTACAGTTCAATTTCCCACGTCCTGTAAAATGCTGCTTAATTTTCCTACAAATTACCTATATTAAAACACAACCAATGATTGCCATTTTGACTGAAGTGAAGTGGGATCATAACAATTGATTTACATATCCTTGATGGCTGGATGTTAAACACTTTTGAAATATTTATTGGCTAGTCATGCTTCTTCTTCTAAAAAAGATCTATTTATTTTTATTTTATCTGTGTGTTTTATTTGCATGTATGTATGTACCATGTGCATGCCAGGTACCCAGATGTTTCTTCTTTAGAGAACATGAATCATGAAAGAGAATTTAATGCTATTTTTTTTCCTAGTTTCAACTCAGAGTTTCTTCTTTTTGTATAGATAAGTCAATAAAAATGTAATTGAGGAACTGAGGAGGTTAAGAGCACTGGCTGCTCTTCCAGAAGATCTGGGTTCAATTCCCAGCACCCACATGGCAGAGTGCCAGGGGATTCGATGCCCTTTTCTGTCCTCCAAGGCATTGCATGTACATAGTGCATAGACAAACATGCAGGCAAAACACCCATGTAATTGATAATGAAAGTAAAAAAACCTAAGTGAAGCTCCACTGCTTCAGAATAGCCATTCTAACTGTATTGGGCCTGGGCAATTGTTTGAGTGGCTAGGTTAAACTAGCTGTTTTTATTTGTGAGCTAATTAGAATAGTTATTTAATTTTAAAAAGTATGCTGTCTATTCAGTTCATTGTGCATATATTGATTGGCAGGGTTTTCTGGTGTTTAATTTTTGCAATTCTTTATACATTCTAGATATTAACTGCTTGTTTGAAGTATAGCCAGCAAATATTTTCTCCCATTCTATGTATGTATGGGCTGGAGAGATGGCTTAGTGGCTGCTTTCCTAGAGAATCCAGGTTCGATTCTGAGCATCCACAGGGCAGCTCACAACCATCTGTAACTTTAGTTCCAGGAGATCCAATACCTTTTTCTAGTTTCATGGGCACCAGGCACACACACACACACACACACACACACACACACACACAAATACACACACACACACACACACACACACACACGCAAGCAAAATGTCCATATACATAAAATTAAACACACACACACACACAATACATTTTATACAACTAAGTTTGAGGAACAGTACACTTTTTGAGATAGTATCTCACTATATAGGTCAGGCAGGCCTCAAATTTGCAATCTTCCTGCCTCCACTTCCCACAACCTGGAATTACAGGTGGAACCACCACACCTTTCTTAAATGTGCTTTTAATGTTCAAACAACAAGAAAAAATTGCTTATTCCTTTAACCTATCTCTTTAGCTGTAGATGGGGAAGAATATTTCACATGGTAGTGAAGAGTAGATGCGGCACTCTGTGTAAGTTGTGCCTGGCTCCCAGTAAGTGCTGGACAAATCATAGTTGTAATGGTATAGTCGTGTACCCAGCCATTACCTGTTTGGGAATGGGTTGGTTTCCACTTGAATATAACAAGTAATCTCAATTAAAAAAAAAAACAAAACATTATTTTCAGAACTATAGGAATTTTTTGTTTGATTGTTTGTTTGTTTGTTTTTTGAGACAGGGTTTCTCTGTGTAGCTTTGGAGCCTGTCCTGGAGCTCACTTGGTAGCCCAGGCTGACCTTGAACTCACAGAGATCCGCCTGGCTCTGCCTCCCGAGTGCTGGGATTAAAGGCGTGTGCCACCATCGCCCGGCCAGAACTATAGGAATTTTTGTTAGGGCAGTTAATTCTCTTTGTTTTTAAAATATATGAAGTAACAATGTTCACTAGATAGGAAACAGATAAAGTGAACCTATGAGATGACTTCCAGACCACACAAGAATAGGGAAGGAAAACAAAAGTCAAGCCGGGTGAACTACTTAGAGCTTAAGTGAATCATTAAGTCTAGTAGCTTTCAGGGCAGAGAACATCTTCAAAGAGACAGAACCCTAGATATGTCCAGTGGGTCCCATTTGAGTACTCCACAGGGCACAGAGGAACACAAGTGTGTGAGGGAAGGACCTGAGGCCTAAGAAAAAGTAATTACCCCTTACAAGGGTAATGGTAAGGAACTACTTGGCCGGAGAAGCAGGATGGGGACCAGCAGTTATTTCCTCCTACACATACTCTGCCAAGGTAGAGAGACATCTTTTAGGAGGCAGGGGGGAAGAGTGCTTAGAAGGGTCCTATCTTAGTAGTGATGAAAACCTCCTATACTCAGAGTTGCTCTGCTCTACACAGTTCACCCTGAAAAGGCTCAGATGCTCTCCAAGTTGCTCAACAGAATCCTAGAAGCCAGCTCATGGGTCTGTATAGCAATACAGAAAATAAGGAAAAGGTAGACTGTGACATTAAAGCCCACATGCCCAGGATACAAAGTAGCAGCAAATGTAAAGTAAGGAGATGAAGAACACATTTGTAACTGTCAGGGGTTAGGTGTGACAAGGAAACATTGGGTGTGACTATGAAAAGGTAGCATAATAAAATAGTTTTATATCTTTAAAACTTTTATTATATTATGTGTATTGTTTGTACAGATGCAATGTGCCACAGTGAGCATGTGGAAATCAAAGAACAACTTTTTGTAGTCAATTCTCTACCTTTAAGTGGGTTCCAGGGACAGATCTTAGGTCACTAGGCTTTTGTGGAAAGTACCATTGCCCATGGAACTATCTCATTGGTCCCCAGTTTTGAAAGTTGACTATTTAGGTGGCTATTTATATCATGTGACAAAGTAGCATAGAACTATAAATATTCTGTCACTGTCAATTTCCTGGTTTCTTTTTATACTATAATTTTGTATGATATAGCCTACAGGCAAACTGGGTCAAGGTTACAAAGACTTTTCTGTATTATTTTTTAATTCCTAATGGATTTACAAATATTTCAGAAACAGAATTTTTAAAAATGTAAAGGGCAATCAGTTAGGATTAATAAATCAATAAGAAAATATAAAAAGAACTACAATTATACTAGGGAGCACATATAACAGTAAACACATTTCCAAGAGGAAAAAAATCACTACCCTTCTTTCAAAAAGATAATTTTTATAATTTATAAAAATCCTCTTGAAAAATAAAAGATTTTCAAACCTATAGAAAAACAAATTAAATAAACAGAAAATTTAGTAAAAAGTATTATCAACTCTTAAAAAAATGAAAACCTAACTTTAAGCTACATGTAATGAAACATATCTTTTTTTACAGCACTCAGGAGGCAGAGGTAGATGGATCTCTGTGAGTTTGAGGCCAGCCTGGTCTACACAGTGAGTTCTAGGCCAACAAGAGTTAAACAGTGAGACCTTGTCTCAAAAAAAAAAAAAAAGAAAGAAAGAAAAGAAAACACAACAACAAAATAAAACAAAACAATAAAAAACCTAAGTTTACTCATAAGAAAAATATAAGTGAGGTACAGTACAGATAGAGCTACATATTGAGACATTGTCTCAAAAAACATGAAAAAAAAAGTTGAAAGAAATAAAACTATTTTATTATTGAAACAGAGTCTCACTACATACTCTAGGCTGGCTTCTACCTGGTAAGTACTGGGATTACAGGCATGTGCCATCATACCCTAGCTGACAAATTATTTTCCTAGGCAGATTAGCAATAGTGAAACACAGAAGAATCATTTAGATGAGGCATCACATTTGGGGTCCTGTCATGCCACTAATGCCCCAGTTTCACACAGAGATATAACCTTGAAATGTGCAGTAGCTCTACAAGCTGACAGCTAGTTTGCTTTATAGTTTTTCATAAAGTAATTAATAGCATTTGTGGTCAGGTTTATGTTCTCTATAGAGATCATCACACCGTTTGGGATTCAATAGAATGTGTGTTTAAGTGCATACTCTAGAAAATGTTAGCAAAGTTTTCAAAACATTGGTTGGTAAAAATGTACATGATGAGGTCGGGTGGTGGTGGCGCACGCCTTTAATCCCAGCACTCGGGAGGCAGAGCTAGGCGGATCTCTGCGAGTTCGAGGCCAGCCTGGGCTACCAAGTGAGTCCCAGGAAAGGCGCAAAGCTACACAGAGGAAACCCTGTCTTGAAAAACCAAAAAAAAAAAAAAAAAAAAAAAAAGTACATGATGAAGAAGTATCTCAACAATTGGATAGTCGAATTCTTGAATTAATTTCCTCAATAAGGATCATGCAAAGGTTGAAAGGTAGGGAAGATGAAACCAAGCAGGCCATGTTAGGAGAATCTGTTGATAATTTTTCCATACTAATATAAGGATTTTGATTGGCAGTTAAGACTTACACTTTCTGGTGACAAGGTTGCTACATTAGGAGCTGGAGAGACAGCTTAGTGGTTAAGAATCTATATTCTACTTGCAGAAGATGTGGGTTTATTTCCCAGCACCCACATTCACAACTGCCTGTAACCCCAGCTGCAAGGAATCCAATGTCTTCTTCTGAACTTTTCAGGCACCTGCATTCACATGTGGTATATATACTCAAACATAAAATAATATAATTTATATTTATATAGTAAAAGATATATATTTATAAAAATATATATTTTAAGATTGTGATTTACAAATGTCATCATGATATAAAACTAAGTAAACTATATTTTGTTGACATAAGTAAAGATGCTTTAGACTCTAACAAATTCTTTAGAAGTGGCAAATAAGATGGCCCTGCAGTTAAAATATCCAGAAATGATGAATACCAATGCTATCAGATTTCAGTGCTCCAACTTATACAGCAGAGTGACTACTGTGTTCAGAAATCCTGTAATGATTGACAGGTACACCAGGATAAGAAAGCAGCAGTGATGATATTGCCAAGATAAAAACCTATCGATTTCCTAAAGGAACAGGAGATTTCATGGTGGACAGAAAATATATAAAAGGAAATATGAAAAAAGCTATAGGAGGGATTGAAGAGATGTCTAAGTGGTTAAGAGCTCTAGCTGCTTTTCCAGAGGACCCAGGTTCATAAACTCCAGTTTCAGGGGATATGACACCCTCTTCTGGCCTCCTTGGGTACCAGGCACACATGTGGTACATATACATGCAGGCAAAACGCCCATAAACTTAAGCTATTTTTTTGTTTGTTTTTTTGTTTTTCGAGACAGGGTTTCTCTGTGTAGCTTTGCGCCTTTCCTGGAACTCGCTTTGGAGACCAGGCTGGCCTCGAACTCATAGAGATCCGCCTGCCTCTGCCTCCCGAGTGCTGGGATTAAAGGCGTGCGCCACCACCGCCCGGCTTCATAAACTTAAAATAAAAACAAATACAACTTTTTGAAAAAGCTATAGTACCATTTTTCATGACTATTTTATCTAGTCATGAAAATACTTAAGAAATTTGTGTAAGTAATTCTACTATAAGCTAAAACTTGGCTCAAAAGTAATATAAATGCACAAAGCATATAAATATACTTGAATATGAAATATTATGTGGCTAGTAAGGAGATATATTTTTACATATAATCAATCCATGCTCTTTGAAAAAAGTATTTTTAAAAGATTGTATATAAACTAGATTATTCTATGCCTTATTTATATTACAAAATCCAAAATTTAATAGAGAAAAACTTGATGAAACATCAACAAAATACTAAAAATACATATAAAAACTTCAAATTCTAAAATCTAAACACAGGAAAAAGAAAGTAACTTTACTGCTTTTGTATTTCCTGTCTGACTGGGAGACTATACTCCAAGTAATAAGAACATATTGTTAGGCCAGCTGATGGTGGCACACATTTTTAATCCCAGCACTTGGGAAGCAGAGGCAGGTTTGAGGCCAGCCTGGTCAACAGAGTGAGTTCTAAAGACAGCCAGGGTTATACAAAGAAACTGTCTTGAAAAACCAAAAAATAAATAAATATATTTTGTTATTGATTTCCAATGAATTGTTAACATAGAGATATGTTACATTCAATATATAAACAATTTATTACAAAATGGACCTACAGCCAAGAGGTGGTGGTACACGCCTTTAATACCAGCACTCAGGAGACAGAAGCAGGCTGATCTCTGTTGAGTTCAAGGCCAGCCTGATCTACAAAGTGAGTTCTAGGACTGCCAGGGCCGTTACACAGAGAGACCTTGTCTTAAAAAACAAACAAACAAACAAATAAAATCCCCCCAAAACAAAATGGACCTATAGATAGTAAAGACTGTAAAATTTAAATATAAATCATAAAATTTGATATAAATAGTATGTATGCATAGTGTTAACTTTAAAAGTATACAAAGGAGCCAGGATTGATGCAGCTGATATCTGCAATCCCAGCACTCAAGAAGTGGAGGCCAGACTAGACAAGGCTACAGAATAAGACCTTCTCTTAAAAAAACCCAAATTAAAAAGTATAATATGTATTTTAAAATTCATTTTCTCCATCTATGCACAGATAGGACCAAGAGAAGATTAACTTAATCTGGTAAAACAATAAACCATTGGAGGCACTGATATAAAGTTAACTTGCCATAGATAAGGTATGGAATTCAGACTACAGGAAACAAATAATTCTTTGGTTATCTTTAACATGGCATAATGTGTTCAGTTCTCTTCGTGACATTTTCTGAGGAAAAGGTTCACAAACTAATCTTTTCAGGGATAGAGACCAAGATAGTAAACAACCTAGAAATTAGAAAAACTGGAAGGGCAGGAAGGAATGGAGCCAATATGTAGAAAGTATGATGGGAGGCAAAAGATACTGCATATAGAACTCACTGTAGAGTGTTTTACCCTAGGTCCTGTGGACATTTACAAGTATGACTGTCCAAAATTATTATTTCTTCCAATAAAAGAAACAGTAAGAAATGAAATTCTGATTAACCTGGGATGAGGAAATGGCTCAGTTTACAAAGTACTTACTTTTTTAGTGCATGCTCTTGAGTTCCATCCCCAGAATTTATAACCTAGTCACAATGGCTATCATCAAGTAAACAACAGGCCTGGATAGATGGCTCAGTGGTTAAGATTACTTGCTGCTCTTGCAGAGGATCTAGATTCAGTTCCCAGCACTTACACGGTGGCTCACAGTCATCTATCTGGTTTTTTTTTTTTTTTTTTTTTTTTGGTTTTTTCGAGACAGGGTTTCTCTGTGTAGCTTTGCGCCTTTCCTGGAACTCGCTTTGGAGACCAGGCTGGCCTCGAACTCACAGAGATCCGCCTGCCTCTGCCTCCCGAGTGCTGGGATTAAAGGCGTGCGCCACCACCGCCCGGCTCATCTATCTGTTTAAAAAAGGATGTTTCCACAACCTGGCAATGAGCCAAAGAAATTATAAAGAAATGTCCTACTTGTTCCTTTTAAAATCAGACACCATTACCAGCAGGATGTAACCCAAAGGGTACTCAGAGGAATGAAATCTGGCACATGGATGTGTTTCACTTTGCAGAATTTGGAAAATTGAAATATGTACACCATACCATTGATACTTATTCAGGATTTCAATGGGCAACTGCTTTGAGTTCTGAAAAAAGCTGATTCTATAATCATGCATTTGCTAGAAGTTATGGCCATCATGTATATACCTGCACAAATTAAAACTGACAATGCTCCAGCATATGTCTCTGTTAAAATGAAAACAGTTTTTTGCTTATTACAATATAAAGAATATTACAGGTATACCACATAATCCTACAGGCCAAGCAGTTATAAAAAGATCAAACAGGGGCTGGAGAGATGGCTCAGAGGTTAAGAGCACTGGCTGTTCTTCCAGAGGTCCTGAGTTCAATTCCCAGCAACCACATGGTGGCTCACAACCATCTAGAATGAGATCTGGTGCCCTCTTCTGGCCTATAGTCATATGCGCAGGCAGAATACTGTATACATAATAAATAGATAAATAAAAAAAGAAAGCTTAAACAGAACTGTAAAGGATATGCTAAATAAACAGAAAAGGGTAACAAAAGACGCCAGAAATAGACTTCATAATGCTCTATTAACTTTGAATTTTCTCAATGCTAATGAGAAAGGAACAACAGCTGCAGAGAGACATTGGATAATAGAAAAACTACAGAATTAAATCAGCCTATATACTTTAAGGATGTGCTGACCTCAGAATAGAAACCAGGATACATGTTACGTTGGGGACAAGGTTTTGCTTTTGTTTCTACAGGAGAAGATAAGCTGTGGACACCATCAAAATTGATAAAGGTTCGATTTGAACAAGAGAGACCTCTTAATTAGAGGAGGTGATAGTTCATCAACCAGTATGACCATCCAATTTAAACTAACTTATACCAGTAACACATGCCTTTTCATTTAATCAGATAATAACTTGCCGAAAGGGAACCTCCCCAAAATTAGTCTTGGGGAAAGGTTTTTGTTTTTGTCTTTTAGCAGAATGAAGGCTAAGGAATCTGAAGAACACTGGACAAATGAGACAACTGAAGAAAAAGGACAATTCATCTATCCCAGGAAACAGAGTAAAATGGCCTATTGGTATATCATGTATAAAATTTCATAAGTCTTCCTAAATGTGTTTCTGCTCTTCTCTAAAGAAATTTAACACTATTGGTCTTCTTGTAGTCTCAGTTCAGTTAAAATTTAAAGCTGACTTTGGAGTTGGAGAATGGCTCTCTCCTTCTTTAAACTCAAGCATGTTGTTAAAAGGAAAATACAGCCAGGCGGTGGTGGTACACGCTTTAATCCCAGCACTTGAGAGGCAGAGCCAGGTGCATCTCTGTGAGTTTGAGGCCAGCCTGGGCTACAGAGTGAGTTCCAGGAAAGGCACAAAGCTACACAGAGAAACCCTGTCTCGAAAAACCAAAAAAAAAAAAAAAAAAAGAAAAGAAAATACAAACTCCCTGTATCATGCCAGAAGAGCCATCTTCTGATATGGGACAGGAGAAAAACCAAATTAATTAACGGACTATTCTATTACTACTAATCTCAATTCTTTGATTCTATTCTGATTCTTTAAACTTTTCTTAAAGTATGAATTTTATATCAAAATTTCAAGATTAATATATAATATATATATATTTTAAACTTTGTTAAGATATGAATGGTCATATAGAATACTAACTAATTCTAGATAAAAGGCTTCAATTAGCTGCTTATACATATATTTGTGTTCAAGTCTCTTATCAGTTTTCTGAAGGAAATCACAGCCAGGCCTAACATCAACTGAAGTCTCCAGGAAGAAGATGGGGCCCCACAACAACAATAATTCCACGTGGACAATAATAATATCACTAAGTTGACAAACATCATCTATAGATCAGCTTTGCACTACAAAGTGCTCAGAGCAATTTTGAGAGGGCTAGATGAGATGATCCAGTCTCAAAGACTACTTGAATAGGGACTTGAGATAAACCCTAAACTTTGGCATTATACACAGACTGGATAACAAAGGATATAGTTACCTTTCCTAGAATTTGACAATTAACCCCAAATTTTTCTTTTCAGAATAAAGATACCTTCACCCATACCCAGTAGGAAGCAATTTCAAGAATACGATGCCAACATTCCCAAAGAGGTGGTATGGGGAGGGTGGTTTTTTGGTCTTTTAATGTGTTTTGGGTCTGGGATAATTTTCATTGTTTAGGAGGGTTGGTTACAAGCTATTAAGGGTTAGGAAAAGGGCTAAGCAAAGGAGAGTAGATTTAAGGTTCTTGTTTAAAAAAAAAAAGAGAGAAAAAAGAAAAAGAAAATTACTAGTTTTAAATACTTTACACTGGATTGGATTTTTTATATTGTATACAAATCATATATATTGAAATTGATATTGTTAGAAAATGCTATATGTATATTTCTAATTTTGTTCAAGATATTGTATTTATACCATTCATTTAACAATGTAATGCAATTTGCTGATCTTTGAATGTTATTATTACCAACTATTAGGATATATACAAATGAAAGTTAGTAGTTAGACATTACAATAGAACTTGTAGTCATATTAGGTATGTTTTCAAGATCGAGCAGATATATTTTAGATAGATAGGTCATCTTCAAACCCTTCAGAGATCTACAGAATATGGTATTTAAAATGTTTTAATAACTTAGAACATTTTTCTTTTTTGTTATGACTATGAGACATGTCGGCTCCTGGCAGTACCAATCTACTTCAGAGAGAATATGGGCATTGAAGAAACTGCATATGGAGTTAACTTTCATTGTGGCAAAAGTTAGCCACTGTACAACAAAGTATCCTCGAATCAACTGCTGACAACAGGACAGACAGGACACGAAACAAAGGACTACCGATTCTTGCCAAGACAAGTGTGGTTGTGGCTTTAACAAAAGGCATCTTCTGAGGCCAGGACAATATGGCACCATCCCTGAAGTGGCCTTCACAATCCAGAAAAGGTACAGTGCCCTTTTCTTCGAAGGCAGCTGAACAGGCAGTGGGCAGATGGCTTCTGATGTGTAGTGGAACGGCAGCTGAAACAGTTATTCTTGAAGAGTAACTAAATTCACACCTCTCAATAGTAGACTGGCATTTCATACAGGGATATGGAGAAAAACGGGATGCTGAGATGAAACCACACACACACATAGCCAAGAAGAATGGACAGCTGAATTAAAAAAACATCAACAATTTCCAGAATTTAAAATCCTGAATCATGACATGACACTAGTGGAATTCAGGTGTTTCTGCTACATGGCCTGCTCTCACCAAATGTTGACCTTGTGTACATCCTACTTCACCATTGAGTCTGTCAGATACGCTAAGCCTATAGGCTGAAGATGATATCCCAACGCTGTGGACAAACCTTTGGTGACTGTCCAGGCAGCTGGCTGTTTCTGTCAACTCACATTTTTTTTGGAAGTTGTTTGCATGCACTTCCTGTTTTTATTTTTGTTAGGTAATATTATTTCCTTCTTGGGTCTCTGAGGGAGTTGAAGATTAGTTAGTTATAGCTGAAGATTAGTTAGGATAGAAAGTGAATTAGATACAATAGTATAGAAAATGGAATTATTTTCTCTGAATTTGTCAAATACAAATGGACTAGACATTGTTTAGGTATTTATTGCTTGTATATATGGTATATAGTTATTGTACTTTTGTATATAGTTTTTCTTATATTAGTTATTACTTTTTTCCTTTTTTCTTTTTATTAAAATAGAAAAGGGGAAATATGGCGATATTTTATTTGTACTGAAATGTGATTTTATTTGTATGTTAATAAATAAATTTGCCTGGGGGTCAGAGCTAATAGCAAGCCATAGCAGAAGTCTGGCAGTGGTAGTACATGCCTATAATCCTGATCACACCAGCATGGAGACACACGCCTTTAATCTCAATACCAACCATAGAAGAGCTGGAGGTCTGTATAGATGGGCAGTGATGAGGAGGTCATGTGGTTGAGTTTACAACCAATGAGAAGACAGAACAGAAAGTCTATATAAAGACAGAGACACAGGAAGGAGCTCTCTTGTGGAGGGAAGGACAACAGTAGCAGTGAAGGGTAAGGTTTTTAGCTCTTAGCTATTACTCTGACCTCTTGGGCTTTCATCTCTGCATTGACTCTGTGTTTCTTATTTAACAAGACGGTTACATCTACAAGAAAATATTATATTGAGTGAGGTAACCAAGACCCAGAAAGACAAATGGCATATGTTCTTTTTCATATGTGGATCCTAGCTTTTAATTTTTATATATGTGTATTTTTGTGGGAATGAATGAGGAATACATGTGTGTAGAAGTGAGGAAACCAGAAAGAGGTTTATGAGGGGCAGGAATAGGGCTTTAAGGAAGCACAATGAGGAGGGTAATAGAACATATGTGGAAACAGAAAGAAAATACTGAGGAGAGGTTTAAGTGGGGGGGGGGCAGGGAGATGGTGGAGCAGAAGGAATGGAGGGAGGGTAAACTGAACATAAGCATGTAGGAAAATATCATGTGGAAACTTGGTACGTTGTAAAGTACGACTTTTTTAATGGTAGAAAGTGTTTAAGAAACAATACCCGAATACACACACACACACACACACACACACACACACACACACACACACACGAGCGAGAGAGAGAGAGAGAGAGAGAGAGAGAGAGAGAGAGAGAGAGAGAGAGAATATGAATTAGATCTAAAACGTCAATATGAAAACCAGAGAACATTCACTAAGGAGAAAATTTATGAAACCACCTAAAGTAAGATGACTCTAGCAATTGCATCAGTGTGGCCCACAAGCCCCACAGCACACAAAGCATCTAATAGTAAGGATATTTCTGCCTCTGTTGAGGCTGCAGACAACTGCTCTGGAGAAATTTCTACACGGTCCTTTCTCTTATCAGAACGTCGCAAGATGATGACAGAATGGATGTGAACAATTCTGATGGTATCCATCTAAAGGAAAATCCAAAGAAATGGTTATTTCTCTCTCTGGCCAATTACATTTCTCTCTCCAATTTCCTGTAATTATAGGATTACATTTTATTATTAAAGTAGCAGTAGAGAATTTCAGTTTTGAAAACTGATGCTTTTCTTATTAATGATGCAATATTATATATATATATATATTTAAATTTATATTGTATTCTTGAGACAGAGTTTCATGTAGTCTAGGTTGGCCTCCAACTTGCTGTGTAGCTGGAGCTGGGCTTAAACTCCTGATCCTCCTGCCTGTACCTCCAAAGTGCTGGCATTACAGGCATGCATCAGTATTTCTAGTTAATAAATGTTTTCAATATACCATATCCCAATCAAGATACATATTTCAATAGTATTTAGATCAAGGATGTACTTTTTGAATAATCATCTAAGATGTGCAATATGCATTATCATATGAAGGAATATAAAACTGTTCAAATGCTAATAATATGGTTGAGGAGAAAGTATTGTACATGAAACTACACTAAAATAATGGAGAAAATCAATATTAGAGGAAATCATAAGAGTGACTTACATTAGAAAAAAATTAATCATAGAGAAGGTAGGTAAATGTTCATATTTGTTGATTGCTGTGCATGTTCATACAGAATTCCTACAGTTGCCATGTAGGTATATAAGCTACAGAAGAGGTAAAGTGTGAGTAAAATGTTTGGGAGACAGGTTGGTTAACTGATGTAGTTGTATAGCTTGAGGTGGAAAGACAGAATGAAAGGATGTACAAAGTTTCTAATATCATGTAGTAGATTTCAGGATGAACTAGAAGGAAATTAAATATGACAATGTTTTTCTGGTAGTATTTAAGCTTTGGCTCAAACAGAATCAGTTTGGAAACCATCAACAAAATTTTCATGAAGTAACAAAAAACGTATGGAGAATGGGGCCAGAGGTCTGGGCCTAAATCAAGAGGGGTGCCCACATTTAGAATAGTGTAGAGTAAAAAGGAGAAGAAAGACAAAGAAGACATAAGGAACAATGAAATGGTTCGAGTTTGGGATTGAGGTGGGGCAGTTGGCTTTCAATGACAGAAGTGGCAAGATAAAGATGAAATCTGAGAGGAAGTTTTTGACATAAGCTATGATTTCCCTACTGTACAATGACACAGCTCTTAAAATATGTTGTCTGATTTTAAATGAAACATATGATGCTCACTGTAAACAAAAGGCTTAATTCAAAAAAGGGGAGGGGGAAGAATGTGAAATATCTCAACATTTCTTAAATATTGACTACATATTGAAATAATACTTTATATAATAAAACCAAATAAAATATACCCTTATATTAACATTATTTTCATCCTTTGGCTGTAGCTACTTATTAAAGAAAATGTGGCCGGGCGGTGGTGGCGCATGCCTTTAATCCCAGCACTCGGGAAGCAGAGGCAGGCGCATCTCTGTGAGTTCGAGGCCAGCCTGGTCTACCAAGTGAGCTCCAGGAAAGGCACAAAGCTACACAGAGAAACCCTGTCTCGAAAAACAAAAAAAAAAAAAAAAAAAAAAGAAAAAAAAAAAGAAAATGTGAATATAGTTAAAAGCATTTTGGTATGAAAACCTAACTTGAATAGACAAAAGTCAAGACAAGGTATCAATTGCATAACAAATACTGACTATTCTTTTAATAAATAAAATGTTGCTTAAGGGATAACCTGTTCTTTTCATTGTTGTTGTTTGACAAGGTCTTACTCTACAGCCCAAAATGGCCTGCAACTTACTATGTAGCTTAGGTTAGCTTGAAACTCACAAAAATCCTTTGCCTGGCCTCTTGAGTGCTGAGATTACAGATGTGAGCCACTTGGCTTTATAATTTGTTGAAAACACAGATAGCTCTAGAGGGCTTATATCTCAGAAGGTTGTTATGCTTTTGTATTATTCAGTTACTTAGAGTTCCCATAAATCATGTGTTTCTATTTTATGTGGCTTTTCACATAGTCTCCCTTCTGTGTAAATATTTTCACTTGGTAATCTCTTTCATATTAAGTTCCTGACCATACTATAAATACCTAATCATTTTCCTCTCATATATATTCTTTCATAATAGATAAACACTTATTTTTGCTAGAACACACATTGTGTTCTATTTATTTTCATACTTTTCTCTTGTACTAGAATACAAGCTTCTCAAAGCAGGGACCATATTTCATTTATGACTTTCTTACCAGCAACTAATACAATGTGTGCTGGGCATAGAGTAGATGAAAAATAAAATTAGAAACAGAGACAGATGCATCCCCTCTCAAAGAATAATGAGACAAATAACTGACTTTTCAACAGGATCTATGAAATCCCAAAGATTACATCTTAGAGAACGAAAATAAAATACATGCAAACCAATAATTCTATACTCTAAGAATATATCCTTTAAACTGCAGACAAAATAAGGACATCTTCAGATGAATAATGGAGGGAATCTATTATCAGGACAGAAATGTTACAGTTCTTCAGACAGAAAAATAATTCCAAAAAATGAAGGAATGATTATGTGCCATAAAATTATTTGCATAAACACAATGAATACAGGGTGAACAAAAAAGTAATATCAATGTTAAATAAAGCTCAAAATACATATAGGATTAAAATGTATGCAATAATCCAAAAGGTAGAAGGGAATAAATTAAAATAAAAAAATGTTCAAAAGTTTTAGTACAAATACTCCTGAACCGACAATTATTCAATCAAGGAATTTTTAAACTTTACACTGATGGGGATGTGGTATATATTCAGCAGAAATTGTACTTCAAATTTAAATCTTTTCCTGGGTTGATGATAAACATGTAGCATAATAGACTTTTGCAATGCTGAGCTGCAGGTTTCAGTAAGCTATATAATCATGAAGATAAAAAATGGATAATGCACAGTGTGCTAGGATGTTTGGTCTATATTTTCAACTTACAATGAATTTATTCAAGATATAACAAATCATATTATTGGAGAGATGGCAAAAATAGTTGTATTAAACTGTAAAAAATGAAGACTACATAATGCAATATGTAGGAAAACCACTAAAAACATAAAAGACTATTATAATAAATGGAGGGTCAAGATAGAATAATAAAATATATTTGATTAACACAAAAGAAGGCAAGAAAAGAGAACAAGTAATTTAAAATAAAAAGTGGATTAAATAGAAAGCAAAAGAATGGTAACCGTAAGTCATACATATTAGTAAATACTAAAAATAACAAACTCCAAATAAAAAGATCATCAGACTGGATTTTTATATGCTGCTAAAAAGAGCTATAAATATTGGTATACAGACATGTAAAAACGAAAAAAATTTTACAAAAGAGTAGTGAGTAAAGGAAAATATAGAATTAATAATTAGGTTTTCTTCTTGAAAATGAGAGTGACAGGGGCTGGAGAGATAGCTCAGAGGTTAAGAGCACTGGCTGCTCTTCCAGAGGTCCTGAGTTCAATTCCCAGCAACCACATGGTGGCTCACAACCATCTGTAATGAGTTCTGGCACCCTCTTCTGTATACATAATAAATAAATAAATAAATCTTAAAAAAAAAGAAAGAAAATGAGAGTGACTTAAGTATAGTATTTGTAATGTGACTTTTTTAAAAAAGATTTATTTATTATATGTACTTTATGTATATGGGTTTTTGTCTGCATGTACATTTTCACACCAGAAGAGGGCATCAGATCTCATAGGACTACAGTTATATATGGTAGAGATCCACCATGTGAGTGATGGGAATTGAACTCATAACCTCTGGAAGAGCAGCCAGTGCTCTTAAACATGGAGCTATCTTTCACCCCTGTGACATTTTCTTTTAAATAGGTGAAGTGTTATGGTTAATCTGGGTTGTCAACTCGGCTGGATTGACAAGATGCCTGGAGTGAGATTAGGGAAGCTCACTTCTGGTGTGCCTGTTAAAGCATCATTTTCAGAGAAGACTGATTCACAGTAATCCAGCATGTGGATACTCCATACAGTAGTCTGGGAGCCCAGGCAGAATTAAAGAAAATTAAGAGAAAGCCTGCCAGGGCAGCCTAGCTCCATCCTTCCTGAGCTAGTGCATGTAGCACTGTCACCATCGCCCATGGCCACCAGATTCCAGAGCCTCCAGCTGTCCAATGAAGATGCACAGCAGCTCTGCTCCAGGGAGCTCCCAGGCCTGGATTGGGGCTACATCATTTGTCCTCTTTGCTCTGAACTGAATTATCCTATTCTCCACTATACAGAAAGTCAATTTTGGACCACCAGTCCTCCAACTGGGTAAGAAATCCTATAAATTGCCTTTTATAACAAGTATCATAGAGAGGGAAAGAAAGAGATCTCTATTCTATTGCTTCTGTTCCTCTAGAAAACTTTAACACAGGAAGAAAGGCAGCTTAAGTTGTTATGGTGAAGGAGTTTGTATATAAAGATAATAAGTAGATGCTTTAAGGCCTAATCGCTTGGAGAAAGGATAAGAAACAATTATTTTTATTGTAGTTTACAGAATCATTAGCTTTTGTTATATTGAAGGAAAATCTAACTGGTTTTATACAATTAGCTTAGAGAACGGCATGAAAAGTGGGGTGGCGTGCACACTCATGAGACAAGCCAGAGTGGGCTAAAAATCATGACACCATGAATAAATTGCCTATAAGAAGTATAAATAGACTACTGGGACTAGGTAAAAAGGTAACAAGAATATGAACCAAACCTCAAAGTCTTAAGTAAAGTAGGAGAAAGCCTAGATAGAAAACAGGCAGTGACAGCAAGCAGAGGAACAGGGTAATGTTGATCAGATTATTTCTATTGATCAAGTGAAGTTCCTATAAAGAACAGAAACTAACTAGGTCCCATTGTAGTGAGATTTTTCATCTGATTTTAGTAGAAAAAAATACATGCTGCACAATTACAAAGTGGATTAATATCCTGGCTGAAGTCATCAAACAGACTGCAGAAATTCCTCCCCAGCTGAAAATTTCCATCATGCAAAATTTTTATCATACATACCTTTTCTGCAACTGTGCGCATTTCAGTTCCAGTGTATGTAAATTTGGAGTCATTCCTATTGGAGATAGATTAGAAAAGGGGGGAACTAGGGTTTGGAATAGAAAAAGGAGTCAAGGGAAAATAAGATAAAACAGTTCTTGCACTGTAACCTTAGCTGAAACAAAAGAGTAGGGAAAGAGAACAGAGTAGACTCCAGGTATTAAGGAGGGGACTTGATAAACAATAAGCTATGCTTTGCTGTTTAAACAAAGGAGACCCAAAAGTTTTACCATCTCTCAAGCTTTTAAGGTACTAGTAACCTCTAGGAGCACTGTAGGGTTCACAGGGGTGGGGGTGGAATGGGTCAGAAATCCACTGATTATTTAGATGGAGGAATAGATCAACAAGGGAAAAGCCTCTCAATGTGTGGATATTATTTGCTACAATGAAAGTTACTGGCATATATATCCCTGACATTTCAGGGAAGAGAGAATGTAAAATACAAAGCAAGAAAATGGAAAGCAATAGAGCCAAATGTCAAGTATATTGATAGTCATTTTTAATAAGCTGCCTTTATTTCAGTCAACAAAGTTCTATTTGTGTACCTATCATGCAGTAGCCAATTGGGCTCCTGGAGCTCCAACAAAATTCTATTTATAAGAACTTTTACAGGTTCACTTATGATGTTGGTTCCTTCAGCCAGATTTTTCCACATGAGAGCATAAATGTCTCAAATAAAAATCATGCTATAATACAAGGTTAAAATGAATCTTTAGGGCTGTGGTAGAATTCAGATTGTATTGTTGAGGATGCTATAATATAAAGTTAAAATGAATATTTAGGACTGTGGTAGAATTCAGATTGTATTGTTGAGGGAGCTCTGTTCTGTAAATGTTAAGATACAACATGTACACACTATTACCAAAATTGTTGCAGTTCTTCACTAAGAATCAGTTTAGAGATTATAATATGATGTAAGTAAACAAATATAGTCTTACCTTATGTCATCATTCAACTGGAGTAGGAAAGAGCAGAAAACATTACTGACACATTGTTTATTAAGTTATAGGGATGCAAATTTACATGAAAATTAGGTCATATGTTCATACACAACAGCATGAAAGACTGGAAAATTCAATCTGAGCACTTTACAACTACACTGTATTTCTTCATCTACTTACACACCTCTGTAACACTTAACCACAACAGACTTTGGAGTCCACAAAACCCTTCTGACCTGAATACTTTGCCCTACTTTAAAATGTTTTAGTGATAGCTCTGCTTCCCATAGAGAAAACTGGTAGCGAGACGAGAAGTTTTAACCGTGGTCTGCTTGTTTCCTAATACCTCAATATCCTCATTATACCAGAATGTGTCTCTGGCTTGATTTTCGGCTTTGGTCACTGGTGTGACAACTCCCACCCCCGTGGGCTCATGCAGACCGCTGAGGGTTTGCAGGAACATAAGCATGGATCACAGGGCCGGAGGAAAAGGACCCCGCGACAGCATTACAAAACGCAAAGGACCTAAATCGCGTTCCTGTGGCCTCCCAGCCGCTTCAGGTACCACTGGGTACTACTGATCAGCAAGGTTTCAGCCAGGTTGGCCGACCTACTCACCTCCCCTATACATAGACCCATCACCTCCTCCTTTTCAGTGCTCAGAGCATGGTTGAGACAAACTAGGAAAGCGTCAGACTCAAGATGAACCGCTTGAACAGCTTGCAACACCTGCACCGCCATCTTTGTCGGTTCCACACGTCCGCCTACCGCCCACAGCAGCCTGGCCAACCACGTACTCCGACGCAACCTTCCCAACCGGCCGCTTGATGCTCCGCCCAGGCCTGGCCTAGCGGCGCGGCTTTCAGAGGCGGAGCCTGGGGCGCGGAGGCGGTGCCCTCCTAACAGCACCTGGGAGTCTCACTGGTCGGTCTGGGCTGGCGAAGCAGTGGGACACTGGTGGTGGCTGACAAAGGCAGTCTGCAGGGCAGTCCGGGCCGCTGGGTGGCTGGGTGGCAGGGAGGCGGTGTTTTTCCGCCAGGGCGGACGTGGGCTGTGAGCAGCTCCCAGGCGCAAGGGCAGACGCCTCCACAGTGCTGGAGCCCATTTTGCCCGCCCGCTGAGGAGAACTCTGAGCGGCCTACACGCGTCAGGGACAGCGCTTTGAGGTGACATCGCCACGAACAACGGTCTCTTTGAAAGTTGGTCCTAAAACAGTTAAGGTTTTATTTTATTTTGTTTTATTTCCAAGTCACAGCTCTTGAATCTCTCTGGACCACGTCCTGATGCTGGCCTGACCTCCTAACTTCGGTTCTAGTGACCTCGGCCTTGGATGTCCCTTGGTTCGCCTTGGGCTTGCATCGCGATCCCTGCTTGAGTGTCCCGGGGTGGGAGACCTGGAAGTTTTAGCCTAGCTGTTCCGGAGAAGGTGTAATTAGTCCAAGAAACATTATATACATGTGAGTAACCTTTTACAGAAACAGTGTTTTACTGTATCTGAAAAAGTAAGTCCAGTTTGCTTGCTGTTACTTTTTACAAAAGCTTTTAGATATATATTTGTTTGATACAGGAAAAGAAGGATTGAGGGAGAGACTTAACTTTTTATTCGGGTTTGAATGTATCACATCAAGTAACTAATTCTAGGAAATTACAAATTTCACCTGATCTCTTTCCTGGTGTCAGACATGATTAACTTATATGTAAAACTTACTTTATTTTAAAATATGCCAATGAACTAAGGGATAAATGTACAAACCTTCCTTCCAATTTACAAGTTTACCAATTACACGAGGGATTTAGTATTGATTATAAATTAAAGCAAAATATATGCCACTCAGCCTCCACAGCTGATAGCTTTTGTTTGAATTTGTTTTTTAAAACTCCTTTTAAAATTCTGAAGCCAGACAGATATGGCAGTACTGGAAGGGAACTTATTCAAGGCGCTACTTGAAGAGGTGTTGATGCTTCGCTCTTCTCTCCCAAGTCAGCTCCAACCCAAGTCTCACCACAAATACTGTCCCAAATCCAGGGCACTGTGGTGCAATATATATGCCAACAACCTCTCTTTTTACCTTATGCTTATGTCAAATCTTTCCATGATTAAGTTTCATAATGATAAAGGTTGGAGAAACTGCAGGGGTGTAATTGGACCTAGCTGCAGTTTTAATTTTATGTCTTATGTTATTTTCAGTTACTGTTCATAGCTAACATGTCCTGCCTTGGTGGGACAGCAGGAACTGCTCATCTTATTACATTTGCTTAAGGGATATTTTTGAATTTATCAATTTGTTTAGCTGCCTTCAAGAAGAAAAATACTTTTTTTTAGTCAGTCTCATATTCTAGAATGTTCATGCTACCTTTTACAGCTCCAAACATTTGACCAGAGAGGGAAATAATGATTAACATTTATAGCAAGCTAAAGATTCTACTAAGAATTTACATACATAGTGTGTATAAACTGCTTCAACTGGAATCAGGCTCTGAAATCTCTAGCTGTGTTAACTAGTTGGAATGGTTATCTAATTTCTCTGTGTCTTACTTTCATTACCTTTAATTGGGAATAATACCAATGCCCATCTCATAACATCCCATGAAGATCAAATGGGTCAATGTACCTAAACATATGTTTTTGTTTCTGTTTTTTGTTTGTTTTGTTTTTCATTTTCCAAGACAGGATTGGCTGTCCTGGAACTCTCTCTGTGGACCAAGCTGGCCTTGAACTCAGAGGTCAGCTTGCCTCTGCCTCTGAGCGCTGGGATTAAAGGTGTGCGCCACCACCACCCAGCACCTAAACATATGTTAAACATATGAGAAGTGTTTAATAAGTACGATTGCAGTCAATATGTTCATAATTTTACACCTCAGGAAAACTGAGGTAGAGAAAGATTAGGTTGTCTGAGGATCACAAAGCTTCTAAGTGGCACAAGCAGGATGCATTAATCAGCCAAGCTGATACCTGGACCTATGTTCTTTGGCAGCTGAAATCATAATTGGATGAGAATATTAAATGGCTTCAAATAATTAGCATATTCAACTTATTGATGCCATTTAAAAACTCAAATACCTCAAAATAAAGCAAATCGTACTCTTATAAAGAAAAAAATACAAAACTATTCTTCCTGTAAAGGAAAAAAAGATGGTTTTATTTAAATTACAACCAAAGGAAGCTCTTCTATTCTGAAATTCATTTAAAACCTAATTTACAAAAAGTGTCTAAAATAATGTGTCTACGTCAATATAGCTTTTGGAATCAAGGCAACTTCTATGGAGGTCATCTCTTTTAGTGGATGCTATAGCTGTAAAGTTATGCAAACATATTTTGGGTGCATTTGTATCTGAAACCGGTAGTATTTTTAAATTAAATTGCATAGGTTTATATTCCATGTATTGTATTATACTAAATTTGTAACTAAATTTATCCTGTAGTTTTAAGATATTCCTTAGTTTGGAGAATCCTGTATTTTGTGAACAAATACCATATGCCAAAAAAAAATGTTCTCTAGTCAAATAAGTTTGGGAAATATTAAACTATATAAAAATCTCTGTACAGTATAACTTAGTTGGAGTTTTTACTATACTAATATGCTTTTATGATCTCCAATGTTCCCAAACATACTTGACCAAGGAAAATGTTGGGATCAAGGGTTCTAAACAATCACATTTATGGAAATGATGTTCCATTCATCCAACATGTTATTTTTATAGACTTTGATCTAAATGCCTTTTTGCTCAGCCTTTGCATTTATCTACTGAGGGTGTTGATGTTTTCATAGTTATGTGGTGGCTTATCAGTCTCTTGATCACTGCTGTTGCCTTTCTCTGGGCCCTTATGCTCTGAATAATAGGACACAGAAATCCAGGCTAACATGCAGAGTGTTGTTCCCAGGCTCATCTTGTCAGTGCCCAGCCTGTTAACCTTTGGAGGTCACAGCAGCACACTATACTGCTTTTCTTCTGAGAATATTTTGTAGTGCCTCATAGTAATTTAGAATATCACAATCTATCTGCCTTCTTTTCCACTGGAATTATTTCCTTCCAATGTCAGTATGACCAATAAAGTTTTGTTTTTATTCAAAAGAAATTTAAATGTCAACATGTTGGTTGTTGCTAGGACCTATCTATATCTATATCTAGGACCTATCTATATCTATGAAGTTGAGATGGTCTTGAAACCCTTAACAGTTGGCTCCTGCTTTAAAAAATGCTCTGTGTGTGTGTGTGTGTGTGTGTGTGTGTGTGTGTGTGTGTGTGTGTATGCGTGCGCGCGCACGCGCACACACTCATTTTTATTTTTGTATTGGAATTTACTGGGGGTGTTGTATGTCTAAAGCTCTTCAAGAGAGGAAGAACACTTGTATTTGCTAAATGAAAAAATGGCTTACAAATGTATATCTAGAGACTCATGCATTTTAGGCAGATAGAAAGGAAGAGCAAGGGTATGCAGCTTGAAACAACCCTGGTATTTGAAAAAAAATTTTGGTTTGAATACAGTGGTAATGGTGATATTTGCTGGAACTGGTGATATAGGGTGTAGCAACTGAATGAGAAGAAGAAATTCAAGATAACTCATAGTTTTTGAGTGTACAGAAGAGTTGATATTGCCATACAGAAAGTAGAGTTTGGTTAAGGAGAAAAGGATACTAACATAAATAAGTTGGAAATGAGAGAGTACATCCAGATGAAAAGGGGAACATGTGAAAGGTTCAGAATCATAATCACTCAGGAAATAAATGGATAACTATCATACCTATTTATTTGTCACAAAAATGTGACCATATTCTCTCTCTCTCTCTCTTTCTCTCTCTCTCTCTCTCTCTCTCTCTCTCTCTCTCCCTCTCTCTCTCTCCTCTCTCTCTTCTCTCTCTCTCTCTCTCTCTTCTCTCTCTCTCTCTCTCTCTCTCTCTCCCTCTCTCCCTCTCTCCCTCTCTCTCCCTCTCTCCCTCTCCCTCGAGACAGGGTCTCCTTATGTAGTTAACCTAGGGCTTAGCTATAATATACTAGTTGGCCTCAATTTTACTATATATATAGCCCAGGCTGGCTTGAACTTTGCTCAGCTTCTGGCATGCTAAGATTGCAGGCATGCACCAACATACCCATTTTGAGACAATAGTTTTTATTACTAATTTCCTTTTAGGGGATAGGCAGAAAAACAGTGTTAAGGGGGGAAATCAGATTCAGGATGGTATCCTTGAAAGAAAGAAGAGCTAGGCTTAGCATCATTCCTTTATTTCTGGCTTCTCATTCCACATCATGATTGACATCTGGTTTGCTCTGGATAGTATCACGTTGAGGACTCTAACAATCTCCCAAATTATGCTTCATTTCCCTTCCCATTAATAGCTACTTATTGGGAATGGGGGGGTCTCTATTATGGGACAGATACCCACTGATGTATTTGTGCTCTGTAAAAGATAGAAATACAGTGAATCTGCATCATGATGCTATGAGTGATTCCCATGAGATTCTGTTCATGAAAAATGCATCTGAAGTTATGAGATCTAAAGCTGGACGTAGGACTATTATGGAGAGTTTCCTTGCCACCCCAAACTTTGAGAACTGTGCTTTATTTACATCTTTTAAAGAGCAGAGAGATATTTTTGACCTTCTAGTTTGTAGAGTAAAAATTTACAACTATGCCTCTTAGAAAAACAGGCTTCTGTGACATCCTACTTAAGTGAAACAGGGAGCTAGATGGATGGCTGTTGTTTGCTTTCAGAAAGTCATGAAACTACACTAAATATTTTTCCTAAAATGAAAATCCCTTTCTGGATAAGCCTCACTAGTTATAAATAACTTTTAATATAAAAAGATAGGTATTTCTTTTACCCTTGTAACAAACTTAGTCTCATTTTAGAAAGCCATATACATCATTGAGAATCTTTTATAAAATGTAAACTGCTTGGGAGTGGCTTTTATCTGAAGAATATGGCATGCATGTGTCTGTTTCACTACTTTTCTGCCAAAATCATGTATCCTTAGGTACACTTTTGCGCATTTTCTATTGCTAACACACTACCATTGAATACTGCTTTGTAGATGCAAAAGAGAGAAAAACCAATGCCCAGCCTCCTGCAGTTCTCATCTCATCTCCCCACAGAATGAACTTAGAATTCTTGAGTGCTTTGCCATACAAAGTTTGCATTACCTAGGCTTTGCCTGAGTGTCACTTCAGTTTCATTTTCAGAAAACTTAAGATGCCATTTGATATGTGTAGGTTTACAAATAGGTATGTATGAGGTTTGGTTCTGGTTGGTGGTTGCTAGTCCCAGGTCACCTTGCTCACTAGTGAGTTCATACAAACCTCAAAAGTCACACCTGTGTCCTGTGCGCGGATGCTGCAGGCTTAGGTGGAGAAAAGCAGGGCTAGAATTGGAACCCAAAGCCCAGAATGGCAAGAGAGGATGTGGGGGCTCCACCCGATCATCTCTGGGTTCACCAAGAAGGTGTCTACCGCGACGAATATCAGCGCACATGGGTAGCTGTGGTGGAAGAGGTAACTGCTTTAATTTAAAAAAAAAAATTTTTTTTTGCTTTTGCTTTTAAGTAACCTGGTTTCTATCTAGTCTCAATATTCTGATGTCTTTGGTTTTATCTTTGATCATTCCTGTTAGGAGACAAGTTTCCTAAAGGCTCGAGTCCAGCAAGTTCAGGTTCCCTTAGGTGATGCAACTAGGCCAAGTCACCTTCTTACTTCCCAACTACCTCTCATGTGGCAACTCTACCCAGAGGAACGCTACATGGATAACAACTCTCGCTTGTGGCAGATTCAGCATCATTTAATGGTACACATTTTGCTCAATCATTTTCCCTTATACTGGGGATCTTACAATGGAGTGCTTTATAAACTTTTTTTTTTCTGATAGGTGAGGGGAGTACAGGAACTACTGCTTAAACTTTTGCCTGATGATTAACCTGGTATGTATTTCTATTTTTTTTCTCCTTCTTCCCCTTCTTTGTTTTCACTCTATTCAGTTGTAATAATTTGAATGATTTTTTTTTTCAGGTGCTGGAATTCTAAGAAGATATGTTCCTCTGTTCTATTCACATCATTCACCACTACAGTGCTCCTACCCTTGGGTCTGGGTGGGGAGAGAGTAGTTTGAAAAACTACAGAAGTTTAGGAAGGGTCATGAAGAACACTGCCAGTGACACTTCAGAGAGAGGGTTACACCGGGCAGAAATCAAGCCAACAAAAACATTTAGTCAGGAAATGTAACTTGAAATTGACTCCTCTGGAAATTGCCATAGAACGTTTAATGGACTTCATCGGTTGAACCTGGGATCTGGTGAATCCCACAAAAATCAGCACATGCTACAGAACAGATGCCCTCATCACCAAGGACTTGGTACTTATTTAGAGAGAAGAGAGCAGCCTCTAGCAGCATCAACATGTATTTGTTGCTTATTTCCCCTGCAGCAAATCACCTGCCTTTCCTTCTTCCATCCTGTAAATATCTGAGGTTTTGTTCTAGTGTTTCCCATCCCAGTACTGACCTAATTTGGATCTACTGAGAACTTAAGGAGTTCTGGGAGGAAAAGGTTATTTGTACTGACTGATAAAATTAGTTTCAAAGGCTCCTGTGCCTTTCTTCTTTCTGAAACCTGTGTCTTTGAATTGTTTTTACAAGTTTCTCATCAAAATCTTGTGAATCTAAATTCTTTGATTACAAATATTTTATATATTTGGCTTCCATTTGACCTCAATAGATAATGTTAACTTTAATTGGCACTTTTCTCAAGAGGTAATAGCAACTAACATTGCTAATTCCAGGGAAAGTGTTTCTTTTACTTGTAAAAATTTTCCTGAATTAAAGCAGTCATGACAGTTTATGTACATTAAAGTAAGATTTTGCTTTTTAAAGTATGTCTTGGGTCCAGAGCAATGGTGCATGTCTATAATCCCAGCTATTTGGAAGACTGAGGCAGGAGGATCACTTCACCCAAGGAGTTTGGTGCCAGCCTAAGAAACATAATGAGGCTCTGTCTTAAACAAAAAAGCACTTGGGTATAATAGCTACTGTGTATTGAGTTCTTGATACTTTCCAGTTACTATTCTGTGCACTTTATATGTTTTATCATGTTTAGTTCTTCCATCAGTTCCTTGAGGTACGTATAATTCCTATTGACATGAATAATGAAAAAAAAAATGTTCAAGTGTAATCATTTACCAAGGGTTTCTTTTGTGAATCATAGAATCAGGCATTGGGCCAGGCCTTTAAAACAGTGGTGTCATTCTGACATTTGCTTACAATATTCAAAATGAGTAGACTGAATTTTTTCATGTCTATATCTTCCATACTTGAGATGGAAATATAAAAATATAGTTAATTTATCATATGAATTGAGAAAGAGTATTTTTAGTGCAACTGTTTTTTTAACAATTGTAAGGTCATTCGACTTGCCCCAGAATAAAATTCTATGTAGATAGGCTTCAAAGTCTTTATAACTAAAAAAAGTAACATTTTAATATTTTTTTTTTGTTTTAGTTTTCTGGATATGCCACAAAAGGATCCATGTCAGAAACAAGCCTGTGAAATACAGAAATGTTTACAAGGTAGTATATAGATTTTTTTAAAAAAAATATTTTTAAACTTTATCAACTAACTGTAAGAAACTAATGATATTACCAGCAACTTTCATTAACTTTAATTAAGTAATTATGAATCTTTTCTTCTTTGTATTATGAAATGTTTAGAATATTAAAAGAGTTGTTATGTAGGGAATGGGAGGCTCTCTTCAGTGGTAGAGCACTTGCCTAACATGTGCAAAGCCCCAAGGGTTCTATCCTCAGCACCACATTTACACAAAAAAGTGATTTCATTTAAGCTATGGGTTATTGAGTTCCATTGTACATTAGAATTACCTAACATTTTTTGTTGTTGTTTTGTTTTTTGAGACAGGGTTTCTCTATGTAACAGCCCTGGCTGCCCTGGAACTCATTTTGTAGACCAGGCTGGCCTCTAACTCAGAGGTCCCCTGCCTCTGCCTCCCAAATGTACCTGGAGAACTTTAAAACTTGTTTAACACACTTAAAGCAGACTTCCTGGAGGTAGGGTCTGAGCAGGAATCATTTTACAAAGCTAACCAAGTGATTTTAATGCACAACCCCAGCTAAGAATTACTGAGATAGCCAGGCTGTGGTGGTACACGCCTTTAATCCCAGCACTGAGAGGCAGAGGCAGGCGGATCTCCGAGTTCAAGGTTAACCTGGTCTACAAAGTGAGTTCCAGGACAGCAAGGACTAAACAGAAACCCTGTCTTGAAAAGTCAAAAAAAAAAAAAAAAAAAAAAGGAAAGGAAAAAAGAATTACTGAGCTAAGCAAAGTCCTTCTATGAAAAGACTGGTTTGGAGTTGAGGATATGGGGCATCTGTGTCAAAACTCAGGTGGCTATAGCTGTGTGGTTTACTCATAGTATGCTGACTTTATCAGTTCTAAAGCTTTTCATGGAGCCTTAGGCTTTTCTAAGTATAGAATCATATTTATAAACATAAATAATTTGACTTCCTGCTTTCCTATTTGTATTTATTTTATTTCTTTCTCTTGCCTGATTTCTCTGCTGAACATTTCAAGTACTATATTAAGTAAAGGTAGAGAGAATGGAAACCCTTTTCTAGAGGAAAAAGTTGCCTTCAGTTTTCCCTTATTCACTATGATATTGGCAACAGGTTATATTTAGCATTTATTCTGTGAAGATACAACCCTATTATACCTAGTTTCTTCAGGGTTATTTTACATGAAAGGATGTTAAATTTTATTGAAGGCCTTTTTCCTACATCTATTGAGGTGTTAGTGTGGTTGTTTTGACTCTATTTATATATTGTATTTATTGATTTATGTATGTTGAACCATATTTGCATCCTTGAAACAAAACCAGCTCTTTTCGTTGGTATCACTGAATTAAGTTTTAAAGTCATTAACTTAGGCTTTCTACATGTATGTTCGTTAAAGGATCTTTGATGTATGTATTTTACTGTTTTTACTCTTTGTTCTTTTGGGAGCCCGCCACCCAGCTCCAAAGTAAATTACACATGGGGGCTTATTGTTAATTATAAATGGCCAGCCTTAGCTTGGCTTGTTTCTTGCCAGCTTTTCTTGACTTAAATTATCCCATCTACTTTTTGCAACTGAGCTTTTCTTGTTCTCTTACTTCTATAAATCTTACTGTGTGACTTGCTGTGTGGCTGGGTGGCTGGCCCCTAGTGTCCTCCTCTCCTTGTTCTCTTGCTCTTTATTCTCCTCCCAGATTTCCCTTTCTATTTATTCTCTCTGCCTGCCAGCCCCAACTATCTTTTCTCCTGCCTCACTATTGGCCATTCAGCTCTTTATTAGACCATCAGGTGTTTTACACAGGCAAAGTAACACAGCTTCACAGAGTTAACCAAATGCAACAAAAAAGAATGCAACACATTTTGCATCATTAGGAGGGAGGAGGTGGGATCTGTGGGTGGTATGTAGAGTGAGTAGAAAATTTCTTAATAAAGAAAAATGAAAAAAAATTGCATCATTAAATATTCAGCAGCATAAACATATGTAACACATCTTAAAATAATATTCCACAACAATATTGGTTTTGTAAAATAAATTTGGAAGAATTCTTTCCCTTTTATTTTTTTGTATATGGTATTTGACCTGCACATATATCTGTGCATCACATGTGTGACTGGTGCCCATAGAGGCCAAAGGAGGGTTTTGAATTTCCTAGAACTGGAGCTACATACAGTTGTGAGCCATCATATGGGTACTGTGAATCAAACCTAGACCCTCTAGAATAGTGGCCAGTGCTCTTAACTGCTGACTTATCTCTCCAGCTCCATTCTTTCCCTTTCTATTTTATGGTCTAGTCTGAGGACCATTGGTGTTAATTTTTTGTTTTTGTTTTTGTTTTCAAAATAGTAGTTGTAGACCATCTGCATAGCATGCACAAAGCCCTAACTTCAATCTCTACTACCACAAATATGTCAGGATCTGTGCTTTTCTTTGATGGGAGGTTTGTTTTGTTTTGTTTTGTTTGGTTTATTTTACTTTCTTTTTTTTTTTTTTTCGGTTTTTCGAGACAGGGTTTCTCTGTGTAGCTTTGCGCCTTTCCTGGAACTCACTTTGTAGCCCAGGCTGGCCTCGAACTCACAGAGATCGGCCTGCCTCTGCCTCCCGAGTGCTGGGATTAAAGGCATGCGCCACCATCGCCCGGCTTATTTTACTTTCAGTTTCATTGCTTGCTATTGATTTATTTAGATTTTTCATATTTGGGAGTTCAATTTTGATAGGTCATATATGCAGAAATTTGTCCATTTTCTTAGACTTTCCAATTGACATATTTTTCAAAATATTCATTAATTATTTCAGTTGTTTTTAGTGTAATATTCCTTTTGTCTCCTATTATTATTATTGCTTATTATTATTGTTGCTGATGCTGTTGTTGTTGTACTGGAAGTTGAACCTGGGGCCTTGTGCAAACATTCTACCAATGAGTTATATTCTCATGTCTCTTGTTACTTTTTAAATTTTGAAGTTATCCTGTCTAGCCTTGAAATCACTCAACAGCCCAGGTAGGTCTTGAACTTGAGATCCTCCTGCCTCAGCCTCCTGAGTATTTTAGGATTATAGCTCCATGCCACTGGGCTTGGATTTTAATTTTATGAATTTGAATCTGAGTCTTCTTTGTTTTGATTAGCTTATTTGTCAATTTTGTTTCCTTTTAAAAAGTCAACAGTTTCATTGATTCTTTGTATTTTTTGTGTTCTCCATTAATTTTCTACTTGATTTTTTATTTTCTTTCCATCTATTACTTTTGAGTTTGGATTGCTCTTGTTTTTTTTCTGAAATCTTGAGATACATTCTTAGGTATTTATATGAGATCTAATTTTTTAATATGGGCACTTATAAATTGTGAGTTAAAATGCACTATAGATCAAATAGACTTAACAGACTTCTAGAGAATATACTATCTAACAGCAGCAGAATACATATTATCTTCATCAGCCTATGGAACTTTCTCCAAGATAGATCAGGATGGCTGGCTAAAGGGTATGTTATTCCCCATTCCAAGAACTTTTTGTATATATAGCCAGCCTGAGCCACCACTAGTCCATGTTTATATGTGGCCAAGTGAGGATTCACTTGAGGCCCTCAGTCTGTGTAGCTGGGAGACTGACAAATGGCCTAGCCACATACTATATCCCCAGTGCCTCTGAGTTCTGAGCTGGGGGTGGAGGGATGCAGGAACTAAGCAATCCACAGGTGTTGGTCTTGGCACTCTCAGCCTTAGAACCCATAGTAAACCACACGCCATGAACACCTTACCTTTATGTTTTATAACCCTTTCAAAACCTAAAAAAAATTGTTAGCTCCTACTTTTATTTTTAAAGAAGGGGGATTAAATTTGGCATTCAAGCTTCAGTTTGCTATGAAACTATGAAAAATGTGGGTTATATGCATTTTTTCTAATTTATCACATTACAAAATGGGACTAGTGGCCACTAATCATATCGAAAACTACTGCCAAAGGCACTTAACTAAAACAGAAATTATATATTAAAATAGCATTCAACCACTTATAAATTGTGATTTTCTTCCTATTAGATCTTTAGATAGTTATTAATGAATTCTCCTTTTACTTCTTGACCTGTTGACAGATTTGTAAATCAGAAAGAATTCAATAGAGTTGGGTATATCTTCTAGGTGCTAAGTGAAAAGTGTTGGAAAATGCTTAATTACCTTGTACCTTCTTAGTTCTATGAGATCATTAATAAAACTTGCCTGTTTTTCAGCCAACAACTATATGGAATCGAAGTGTCAGGCTGTCATCCAAGAACTTCATAAGTGTTGTGCTCGATATCCCAAGGGAAGATCTCTTGTCTGCTCAGGATTTGAGAAAGAAGAAGAAAACCTGACACTAAAGTCTGGATCCAAGTAAAGTTGTGTTGAGAAGTTAAATTCTGCTTCATGTTTCCCTTAAGTATGTTTTATTTACTACCCCTTCTCCATGCCAGGTAGCAGCAAATAGCAAATGAAAAAGTCAATTGTAAGAGTTAGCAAATATGCCATTTATGCAAAATAGACCAAAATAACCTATGTTAGAAAATAAATATGTGTAATGTAAAAGGGAGCTGCTAAAATAAACCTGTTTTACGTGAAAATTTTGGTTACTGAATGTATTTTAAGAGACTATTAGATTCAGGTATTAATGAATTCTTTAATTCCTGAAATCAGACCGTTATCTGTATCTTGACCTTGTTTGCCAAATCTTGGATCTCTGTTGAATATAGATGAGATGTGGGGCGTTTACCCACCAACCCCACAGCTTCCCAGAGTTTTCTTGAGTATGAGCAGCATGAAATATTAGATAGAAGGATTTATTGCGGAGATAAACAGATCCCCCAGCACAGCCAAGTGCAGACCATCTCAGACACCTGCACTCAGGCCCGTGGTCCTAATCATCCTCTATGTGGACCTGCTGAGTAAAGCCATGAGGAACCTGAGTGCAGGCTCCCAAAGGTCCTCCTTTCTTAATATATAAAAAAATAACTATTAATGGCTTACAGCAATTTCTATAGCTGTTACACCTCCCAATATGGGAGTAGAGGATGATAAAGATGTCATTTCTCTTTTGAATTAGATCCAAGGTGACGACTACAGCAGTCTTAGCTGCCTCAAGCCCTTTCTAAACCAAAAACTCTCTCTTTTTTTTTTTTTTTTTTTTTTTTTTTGGTTTTTCGAGACAGGGTTTCTCTGTGTAGCTTTGCGCCTTTCCTGGAACTCACTTGGTAGCCCAAGCTGGCCTCGAACTCACAGAGATCCGCCTGGCTCTGCCTCCCGAGTGCTGGGATTAAAGGCGTGCGCCACCACCGCCCGGCCTAAACCAAAAACTCTTAAGGTGAATACAAACTTAAAGAATCCCTTAGCTTCATCATTACCATTAACAGATTAACATTAATATTGCTATACTTAGTCACAATTCTCTCAATCTTACAACTCAAAGCAAACTCTTAACAGAACCATTTGAATTAGCATATATGGTGCTATATATAGTTAACAATTTTCTCCGTCTTACAACTTTAACTCAATTTGAATTTTCTTGCTAACAGAACATAGGAAAAACCTCGATGTATTCACATCAAACTTAAATATTTCCTTAACTCCACAAAACCAGGGTGTATTAATATCAATAGGTTTCTGCGAACATAATTCAATCTCATAACTCCTCCTTTTCTTTATAATTTTTTAAACAAAATCTCAAACCGAGTTAGAGGAACCCAAACTTATACAATTCCTACAAACCCATATTGAAAAGCAATATTTTCTTTCTTTCTTTCTTTCTTTCTTTTTTTTTTTTCAAGACAGGGTTTCTCTGCGTAGCTTTGCACCTTTCCTGGAGCTCACTTGGTAGACCAGGCTGGCCTCGAACTCACAGAGATCTGCCTGGCTCTGCCTCCCGAGTGCTGGGATTAAAAGCATGCCCCACCACCACCCATCACGAAAAGCAATATTTTCAATCTAACCATTAACACTTTGAAAACTTTTAGCAAAACATCCAAAAGCAGTTTCTTAATAAAACTCTTTACACACATTAAAAGTAGTCTCTTAGTATACCCCATTTGCATTTCTTACTAACAAAACATGACTTTAATCCACTCAAAGAAAATATTTTTTAAATTAAATAGACTAAGGAATATTAACTCTCCCTTTTATATTTTTTAAGCAAAATCTCAAGCCTAGTTATAAAACCCAAACTTCTGTCTATACAGTTCCATTTGTAACACAAAACCAGTTTCATAAGTAATTCCATTTTTACATAAACAGTTCCACAAAACAATTCATGAATCATCAGTTAATAAAGCATATATGCATACACAAAACTGCATCTTGATTCTAGGTAGAAATAAATTTCTTCATTTAAATAGTTCCATTTTTAACCCAATTCCAGCAAACAGTTCCTAGGTCATTACTATGAATAAACTCAAAATTGTCCCATTGCAATGAAATCTCTATTGTTCAGTTTATTAATTCTCAAAATTCAAATGATAAATGCTGGTACTAGCCTTCCAAATATGAAGAAATTCATAACTAAAATCTTTCTGTAGTTTTTTCAAAAAGTTCAAAAAAGTAAATTCTGGTATCAGACTTTCACTTCCAAATATGAAGAGACGTTTTACAACCAAAACTTTTTGCAGTTAACAATTTTTGTTCAAACAAGCATCTCTGAACTTTTATTCTCAAGCCAGAGACCTTTTTAGGTACAGTACTATTCTAAACTGCACCGTTTTTTATGTTAGCTCAGGTTTTTCTGTGTTGTGTGATTTTTCACGGATCTCAGCTGCAGATTCCTTGTTGTGCTGGTTCTGGCATCCGCCATTTTTAGCTTCTTAGCAGCTTATGGAGTTTTTGAAAACCGCTCAGGCTGACTACTTTGCAGTCTACTAGGACACTTCCTTCTATGTCTCAGGTTCTTTCAACCATATACATTAAAAATAGACTCACACTTCACATTTACACTTTACAAACTCACATATAACATTTTTTGCCTTGCAAAGCATTTAGACTCATATTCAACATTTACATTTTACAAACTCACATATAACATATTAACATCTACTTATGTATACTCCTTAAGGAAACTATAGGACTACTTTAGCAAATATATTTCTTATTACTACTTATATACTTCTTATCTTATTTCTTATTTAAACTTACATTTACAACTAGTATCTTTACTTCTTACAAGCATATTACTACATGTCTCAAGACTACCTTAGATACTTCTTGCAAGCTTATATTCTTAAAGGAACTTTATAGATCTATTTTACAAACTTATATAGGGCTACCATTAGCATATATTTAACTTAGCAAACACCTAAAGATTTCTTAGCACAGAAATCTAACAAGACAGAATTTTTACAAATTTACATATCTCATTTTCATCTTTTTCTATTTACTCTTTTTTTTTTTTTTGGTTTTTCGAGACAGGGTTTCTCTATGTAGTTTTGCTCCTTTCCTGGAACACACTTGGTAGCCCAGGCTGGCCTCGAACTCACAGAGATCCGCCTGCCTCTGCCTCCCAAGTGCTGGGATTAAAGGCGTGCGCCACCACCGCCCGGCCTCTACTTACTCTTAATTATTATCACTATCTCTATTAGAAAGATTCTCTTAACTAGACAGGAAGTATGTATATCATTTCTAAAGTTTAGAGTTTATAGTCAGCTTTGTTATAAAGCACTGGGATTTAGTGAGTGTCCTGGTTATAGAATTGTGATAGTTGTTGCTAGGGGACTATAACCTTCCCAGGATGAAGCCACACTCCAAAGTTGCCAGTTCTCTCAGCCATTTCGGAACCGGCAGAGATGCACTGTCAGCGGTAGACAGTTTTTAGAGGCTGTCCCTTCACCCAAATTCATAATAGCTCCCCTAAGTACTTTTGGTTTATTCTACGGGAAAAACTTTACTTCATGCTGAGGGTGAAATTACCGTATTTCGCTGCTGTAAAGCTCTTTGCCAAATACTGCACAGCTATTAGGTGATATAAAGTATCTTTCTAAAGGAGCTAGTAAAGCCAAAAGCAGCCTAGCTCCAAACTCTTATTTCCTCACTGTTTGCATTAACCAGTGACAAAACCTCAGAAACACTAATCGAGCCACTTTCATTCTGGTTCCTTTATAGGAATGTCATTGGAGCTGACCCTTAGTTCCATGCTCCTTACCAAATGTTCCGGTAACCACTAAGCTTCATTCTCCTCTTGTGAAAAAACACAAACATGTCCTCGACCCCATATTAAAATAGGATTGGGACCCTTTTATAATCCCGAGCAGGGATCTTTCCATTTCACTTGAGCAAAAGTCACTTGGGTGCCAATGTGCCAAAATCTATCTGCAGCAGACTGTTCATAGACATCCATATTCAAAAAGCTCAGAACAAAAAGAGCATGATTTAATGTATTATGTGGGGATTGAGGATAAAATTTTTCCTTTTTTATTTTTATTTTTTGAAGTTGTACTTTAAGACTGCTATGAGCCCTTTCTACAATACCTTGTCCCTGAGGATTATAAGGAATACCTGTTTTATGTACGATTTCCCATTGGGTACAAAATTGTTGAAATGCCTTACTACTAAATCCAGAACCATTATCAGTTTTAATAATTTTTGGTAAACCCATATACGAAAAACACTTCAAGCAGTGCATAATTAAATGTTTTGTAGCTTCCCCAGATTGTGCACTGGCCATTAAAAATCCTGAATAAGTGTCAATGGTCACATGTACATATCTTAATTTGCCAAATTCTGCCATATGCGTAACATCCATTTGCCATAGATGATTGGGAAGAAGACCTCGAGGGTTTACCCCTAAGTGAGATACAGGAAAATATTTTGGACATACCCCACATCGTTTAACTATTTGACGACCTGCTCTTTGGTAAGACTGAATTGCTTTCTTAAGCTTTTGCTATTTTGATGAAGAGCATGTGACTGTTGAGCCATTTCCACTTGGGATAATGCTCAGCCATTGCATTACCCTCAGCTAAAGGACCGGGAAGATTGGAATGAGCTCTAATGGCCCACAAAGCATGGCATCTTTCTTTGTGAATAGTCTTGAATTTGTTGTCACATTTTTACTAGATTGTTGTTAGTTCCAATATTTTCATCAAAACTGTTACTATTCAAAGGAGTCAAGAGCATAGATGTTCTTTCATGAAACGTATCCTTCATTAGCTTACTTTGAGAAAAAGCACTTTCAGGATTTAGTATTTTCATTTCTTTAGCTTTAACTCCTAATGTTATTAGCAGCTGTGATATTTAGCATTGATTTCTTATAAAGGAACTTTCAGGTGAAGCAACTCTTTTGTAAGACAGCTAGGTTTTCTGAAGCTTGTTCCAGTCTATAAAGCAATCATTTCTTTTATTAATGCCTGTTTCTTATACCCTTAATTAGATTTGCAAAGGAATCACTCATTGTAGGCAGTTTGTTCAAGAGATAAAGAATTTTTAATTTCACATAAGTTTCTTCATATCTAAGACAACGTTCAGTGTATAAACTGCTTTCTTAAGGATTTTAAAGTGGCTTGTTTGCTCTTATAGGTAGCTTTTTGTCATCCAACTACCGTAAAAACTTTGCACAGCTATTAGGGTAAATAAGGCATTTTACCAATGGAGCCCCAAACCACAAAGCACCTAGTTCTGTATCCTTTAAATTTTTCATTGGGACTGACACTTAAACCCTTAGACAATTTTCCTCCTTATTCTTTTAAAAGCTGTATTTTAAGTTTACCATGAATGTATTTTCGAGCTGACAAAAATGTTTCAGGGCAATGTCACCATCTTTAGTGGAAAAACTACCTTTCCCAGAATGCATTTCCCTTATATCAGTCTATAATAATATCAGTCCCTTATATCATTTCCCTTATATCAGTCATTTCCCATAGTTCTTTTTGGGTCTGAGAGTCAACTGGATTTCTTTTACCAGACTTGCTTACAAATTCTTGCCCGGGAGGTTTGAACAAAGTTTTTTGCTTTTGCAATGGGAGATTTGAACAAGCATTTTACATTTTCAGCTATGGGACATTGGGAGATTCCTAGTCTCTCCTCAGCTGGCTTCAACAGGTGTCTCTCCTTCATCAGACACTGGCCCCCGAATCAGAACTGCACCTGCCTTGTTAGCCGGCATTGAGGCTGGCATTTGTGATAGCAACTTTCCTCAGGGCTTGTGTTTGCCTTAGCCAGTCAGTGAAAAGCAAAAACATTTACAACAGCTTTTCCATAGCTCCTTCAGAGAGATTTTCTCCCACTGATTTTATTCTCATTTTGCTTGTCCCACCCCCCCAGATGCAGAGCTTCAGCTATCTGTCTGAAGCTCTGTACCTCTGCCTTTGGAGGTAGGGTTTTTTTTTTCTCCCCCGGAATCTGCCTCAAATTCTAGCAGCTTTTTCAGGTCATGCATTTTCTGGGGAGGAATCTGTCCCTTCTGTGTTTCTTCAGAGTCTTTCTCCCAGACAGTTCTCAGTTCGGTCTCAATTTATCCCCTCTACCCCAGAAACCGTTTCTGACACTACTGTGGCAGCTTTCCTTGCTACTGAAGGTAGAGGTTTTTTGTCCGTTTCTGGTTTTGGGGTCTGTGGAGTTTGTGTTCATAAATCAAGCTTTGCAAGGGAGGTTTTTTGCCATATCTAAGCTCGAATTAGGACAGGTGTTTTTCCCTCAGGCCTTTCACCTGACCCAGTCCCCCAGTGGGTTGCATTTGCTTGTCTGGGTGCTCAAGGACAGAGCTTATGCCAGAGGCAATCACCCCTCAGGGCTACAGCCCCTCATCTCACTGGGAGTCAGTTGAAACAAAGCTTTTCTCAAAGAGGTGCTTTCTTTGACAGAAAAGAAAGCTTTACTCCTGGATAGTTCTGTTCTGCCCTGGCTGGGCTATTTCCCCAGACAGCATTCTGACTCAGCAACACAACTGCTTCAGACACAGTTCAGCTTTACTGTTTTCCCAGAAAGGTCCTTACTCTGATAGGAAAGCTTTTCTCAGATTTCTTTTTGCAGCTGTAGACCTATAAACCTGGGACTTGTAGGAAAGTGGACAACTGTGCTGTTCCCACCAGCTTTAGCTTTAGTCATTAGCAATCTTCCCCTGGGTCCTGCACCTTCCTGCCTCAGCTCTGTGCTCCAGGAAGTTTACAACTGCAGGAACCATAGTATCCCCGAAATGCATTTCAACTCAGAGATGCTGGCCAGTTGCCTCTGGGTTTTTGGTCAGAAGTGAGGATACAATGCTAACAGAGTTTGCATTGCTTCAGCGGATCTTTGCATTAGGATGATTAGGAGCACCTTTTCATTCTGAAAGGGCTCACTCAGAAACAAAACCCTTGATGCCTCAGCTTGGCTGTAACTGAAAAGCTTGGCTTTTTTGCTTTTCCCAGTAAAGTTTCCTGCCATTTTGGGCTTTCTGTAGCTCTTTACCCACACTCTCCTAAGCATTTCCTTCAGGGTACTGACTCATCCACTTTTACTAGCTTGAGACAGAGCTCAGAAGAGGTTTTTAGGAACTTGTCCCTGCCTCCTGCACTGCAGGGAGGATTCTTAAAGCTTGAAAGAACTTAGAGAGGTTTTGCTGTCTTAAGTTTGTTGTTTTCCCTTAGAACTAATCACAGGTGGTCCCCATACTAATATCTTCTGGTGATTCTAATTTTTGTCCTTCTGAGAGAGAAAGTTAAAGGATTTAGTTTAATTTTTTTAAGGAAGAAAGATTAAGGCTTTTAAAAGAGATTCTCCCCCCTCCTATTTTTTTTTCCAAGAAAAGCTTTTTAGTTTAAGAGAAAGATTTTTTCCCCCAAGAGAGAAAGACGAACTTTTCCCAAAACTTCTGAACTTTAAACTTTTTGGCTTTTTACACCTCCATTTTTGCCTCAGGGAGAAAACACTTTCTCCTGCCACTTGGACTTAGCATTTCAGCTGTCCCCATGTCAAAAGCTTCCATAGGAAACTTTTTCTTCCTCATAAGCTCAAAGAAGAGCTTTTTTTACTACTCGTAAAGCCCAAAGAAAGATTTTTCCCCCAGTTTGCATTCATAGCCCCAAAAGTTAGAAAATTGAAGAGTTTTTCTGTCCAGTTGCCTTATTTTTTTCTACACGCTCTTACACTTCTAAGTTTTTCCTACACTATATACCCTATATCTTATACTTATTTTTCACATATTGAAATTGAGAAAGGGATAGAAGAGGAAATTTTGACAGAAGAGAATTTTGTGCTGCAGCATTGGACATCCTTCCAGTCTGCTTTCCTTTTCTCTTGAGGATAAAACCCCTGCCCCTCAATAATATATATTTTCCATAACACTGGCATGCCTTTCCACTGGCAGGGCTGACTCAGCACTTTCGCCGAAAACTCTGTAATAAAACTATTATTTTCCTTTATCTTTAGTCCCTGTTCATTTGTCTTAGTCCCCCATTTTTTCTTTAGTCCCCTTTCTTTTTTCTTTAGTCCTTGTTCATGGCGCCATTCTGTGGGGCATTTACCCACCAACCCCACAGTTCCCCAGAGTTTTCTTGAGTGTGAGCAGCAGGAAATATTAGATAGAAGGATTTATTGCAGAGAATATTGTGGAGATAAACAGATAGAAAATAAAGGATAGCCTCGAGAGGGCCTGGAACCTTTTCCAATAGGCCCTGACTGTCTCTGCCCCAGGGTTTTTATAGAGACGCCAAGGGGTGGAGCAAAAGACCTCCTCCCCCAGCACAGCCAAGTGCAGACCATCTCAGACACCTGCACTCAGGCCTGTGGTCTAATCATCCTCTATGCGGACATGCTGGACATGTTGGGTAAAGCCATGAGGAACCCAAGAACGGCTCCCACAATGAGATACAGAGCATTGAGTTTATTACAGAATAACATGAAATACTCTGAAGAGTAAGTGGATAATGGTCTCTGACCAATAGAGGTAGCTTGTATACTATTTTCTTTTGTTTTTTAACCTTTATGTGAATAGGTATTCTGCCTACATGTGTGTTTGTATACCATGTCTTGGATCTCCTGGAAGTGGAGTTACAGACAGTTGTGAGCTGCCATGTGGGTGCTGGGAGATGAAGCTCTGGAAGAGCATCCATTGCTTTAACCCCTGAGCAGTCTCTCCAGCCCTTATTGTATACTATTTTCTAAATTTCTAGAACAGGCAGCTTTCTCAGCGGTGTTTTCCTGTTTAGGTAACTGATAATTCATTTGGATTAACTTGTAAGAATGAGGGAACAATGTTATAGCTTTGTTCTTTACCAGAAGGCCCCTGGCTACATAGTAATCTTATGACCTTCCCAACAGTTCAGAATATAATCTACCCACAGCCAAAGGTACTCAGATCCCATTCTTTGGATCAGTAATCAAAGTCCCACAGTTTCAGTTTCTGGTTTTACAAACTGCTGATTATGGAAGAAGCCATCCTCAATAAACTTCAAGCCTGATAATACATAACTAGCTATTTAACAAGATCAGTAGTGTCCGTGATAAAACCTAAGTTGCATGAGGCCCCCAGCATTAGAATCATATTACCTTTCATAGATTACATGCTACATTATTTTAAAGTTTCTTTTAACCTAACTCAATACCAATAATTCAGTTTCCTTCCAAATGCCAGTAGGAACATTGTTCTTTTGCATCCCCACCACAATGCCTAGCCGCGGATACTTAATATTTTCTCAGTGATAGGAAAAGCACATAGTGAAAGTTTTCCCTGGCAAGGGCATCTTGGCAGTTGGGAGCCAAGGAATACCACAAAGTCATACCATGCAACAAACCTCACACAAGAGATTTATAGGGGAGAGACACAGAATGGCAGCTGCCTCTAATGGGAAACAGACAACAATGGGCTGGGTAGAGGGGCAGCCTTTTGAAGGGCCTTTGAAGCATGCACAGTGAACTAGTGGGAAAGTACAGTGTGGTTAGAAGTATTGCTTGGCCATTAACAGAGTCATGGGAGCAGAGAGGGGCAGGGTGAATTTTCACTGGCCTGTTACTCTGAGGGGAAACTTTTTCCCCAGTTCAAGTGTTACAACTCTCTCTGAAGGAAAAGGCATCTTGGCAGTTGGGAGCCAACTACAAAGTCACTCCACACAACAAACCTCACACATTTATTGGGAAAGATACAAGAGGGTGGTGCCTTCTGCTTAGGAGAGAAGCAGCAAAGAAGTAAACGGGAGACAGACTTTATATAGGGTTTCTTGGGGGCGGTTTTAGATTTCCAAGGTGGGGATTGTGGGACTTCAAATTCAGGGATTGGTGGGTTTTCAAAACCCAGACATGAGCACGGACTTTTTACCCTACAGTTAGCCTACACAGTCTTCTAATGTTCAGTGATCCCAAATTTAATCATGAAGGAATGGAAGAAACACTTCCATTGCAAGTCAGTGTGAGGCCTAATGAGAACCAAACTATCAGAGCTGCACTGAAACTAAAGTTTTATTCAAGGCATGAACTGCCAAGTTGTCTCCAAGTGAAGAGAGAGCAACCCTACAAAAAAGGGAGTTGGGGTTTTATAGGGTGGTCTTAGTTGGGTGAGGGAGCATTGTGTGAAAAGAAACTGCTGTAAGCAAAAAAAAATTATGGGGGTACTTCTGGTCATAAGGATATGAACAAGGGGACTTTGTTAGGAAAACAGTGTTGTAGTCAAGCTGCTCTGCTAATAGTCAGATGACTTCTGACACATGTAGAATGTTCCATTTCTATTTATTCTGAAGGGGCCAGGTCCCACCCAGGTGGTGTCTTCAGCAAGACCATCTTGGGAAAGAAAGCCTTACAGTCAGCACTGTGTGACAAAACTTTTCCTGGTGAGATGCAACATACATATCTACTCAACATAAGTAGCCCATGACCAAAGTACAGTAGACCAAAGTACAGATACCACCAAAGTCCAACTTGGAGAACCAATGAGTTTTATTGGAGTTAATTGTAAATAAGGAGCAGAAACAACTCAAAGGCAGCTGCATCTACAAAGCCCACGCCAGCACAGGTGACAGCTCACAAATCTGGGAATCTGGAGCACACTGCACAGCCTGCAGGCAGTTTAACAGCTTGAGTATCTCAAGTGACTCATTTGATTTAAACCTCTTCCAGGTAGTCCAGCTGGTTTCTGATTCTTCCAGGAAGCTGGTCTGGTCTTAGGATCTTCTTTGTAGTTTGGCTAGTCTGAGTGTCGTCTTTGTAGTTTTATTTCTTGCTCTGGGAGGGAGGAGCCTAGTGAATCTGGTCAATTTTAGGGACTTCCTGAAGCTATTTTGAGTTGTTTAACTTCCTGCTTAAGGAGCTTCCCTGCAGGATGGAATGTTTCAATCTCAGAGGAAACTGTTATAGAACAGTCAGGCAGGCAGCAAAGGAAGTAAGAATTTTAGGTGATTAATCTATTCTTTATTTCCTTATAACCAAAACCTATTGTAGTAGATCCAGATAATATTGAAACAAAACTGCCAAAGGAAACCTGTTGATAGCTGGTAACTATTTTAAATCCATTTGCTTTCCTCAAATAGATGTTAGTTCTACTTGTCCCTCACCCCCCAAAAAGAAAAATGCCTTTTGGAGCTGAGGATGTAGCTCAGTTGGTAGAGTACTTGGTTAATGTGTACAAGGCCCAGGGTTTGACCTGCAGCACTTCATAAACCTGGCATAATGATACAAACCTGTAATCCCAGCACTCAGGTGAAGTCAGGAAGATCGGAGTTCAAGGCTATCCTCAGCTACATAGAGAGTAGCCTAGACTATGTATGACCTGTCTAAAAAAAAAAAAAGGAAAAAGATGCCTTTGTAAGAATGTGAGCAAGAAAATTCTGGTAGGTCCTTGATGTCCAAATACCATTATTTGATAATAAATCTTTTTTTTCTTTTAAGTGTCTGTGTGATATGACTGCAGTCATGTGCATACCACTGATACAATCTAGGGGTCTTGATTGAGTTCATTTTCTCTGCCACTGAAAGAATTGAAAGGCATGAAAAATCTCAAGGGCAACAGGTGGCAGCAGGAAAATCACAACCACCACAGAGAGAATCAGCAGTTGAAGAAAGGCTTTTGTTGTGAGTGAGGGAACACATACATACAACAGACACACAGAAAAAGGACCTTTGCAAAGCAGAGTGAGGCCTTGGGAAGACAAAAAATCCAGTCTCTTCTTGGGGGCTCGGGATTTTAAATCTCTGAAGAGCATTCCTTCCCTAATTTAGGGTTCATCACTTTGAAGAAATATAGGATGGCTCATTGGCCCACAACTGTTCAGTAACTGTTCATCACCAGGGGAGGCTTGTATTAAGCTGCCAGACTTTAATCTCAAGTCAGGAGTGTCTGCCTACCATGGTGCACATTTGGAAGTTCTCATCCCACAATGGTACAGCCTGGTGAATTCTGCCTAACCCTGTCTTAGTTAGGATTTTTTAAGCTGTAAAGAGACACCATGACCATGACAACTCTTATAAAGAAAACATTTAATTGGAATGGCTTGCTTAGTTTCAGAGGTTCAGTCCACTATCATTATGGTGGCCAGCATGGAGGCCTGCAGGCAGACATGGTGCTGGAGCTGAATGCTACATCTTTTTTTCCCTTCTTTTCTTTAGAGACAGAGAGGCGGCAGAGAAGCCGAATGCTACATCTTGCAGGCAACAGGAAGTCAACTGACACACTGGGCAGTATCCTTTAAGAAACCTCAAAGCCCACCCCCACGGTGGCATACTTCCTCCAACAATGCCACACCTAACAGTGTCACTTCTTTGGAGGCCATTTTCTTTCAAACCACCACACCCTCCCCTCCACAGACCCTCCCCAATTCAATTCTTTTCTTCAAAGCAACATTTTTTTCTAAAGCATTCCTAGGAATCACTGTAAAAATGAAACAAAAAGGCTTCTTCTGTGATTAAATACTTGAAGAATGCTAGTCTAGACACATGTAAATGGTTAGTTTCCTGCCAGAGTTTAGTTTTTCATATGTTAATATGAGATACAATTCTTTGTAGTATTATCTTGTAACGAAACTGAACCTCTTTTGTAGACAAGCATTTCTTTGAGTGATTTTCCTCCAAAGAGACTTTCTGGAAATATGCTATCTGAGAGATATTTGGTCCACAAAGGAAGGTAACAATTCTAAATTCCCATGAAGTAATTTAAGTGAACTCTCATTAATAGTAAAACCATTTTAATAAAGCACTTTACAATTATAATGTGTATATCACCTATGAATCTAAATTGCACTTAAAATAACATTTGACAGTGATTGTTTAGGACTTACATATGACTCACAAAATCAAATAATTGCTTTTTCTGTTTTATTAGTTATGTTTACTTTAAAACATTTTATATGTCTCTCTCTCCTAAAGTATACTGCCTTATTTTGAGTTTCAAAAGCTTCCAAGTATTTGTTCCTTTCTTTAAACTATCCTTTCTTAGTTTAAGTCAACAGATCTACTGAAAGACATTGACTTAAATCTTATTCTCTTTAGCTATTATGGCACACAGAAAAATGAGTATTTTTTATGTAACACTGACCAAGACTAACACTGAAACATGGTCTTCGGGGAAGAACTCTTGTGACAACTATGGTCTCACCTCTCATTTTAGAAATACAAAACCCTCCAAGTAGCTATTAGTGATTCTAAGTTTAATCACTTGGTTGGTGATTGACAGACCTTAGCAAGGATGCTACTTTTCAATAGCAATGGGTAAATCAATTGTAGGGTGACATTTGGGCAGCAAGTGAACATTCCATTACTCTACAGCCTTTTATTCAGTAATTTCAGCATATACTGATGGCAAAAATCCCCTTTTCCATTTTGTTATAATACACCTTTCTTCCTTACAATGTAATCAGTAAATTGTGGTATTATATTTGTGTTCAGTATCCAGAAATCATCTCAAGTTAATTTTAAAATAAAATTTAAAAAGTATTCACTTGTTAACAGAATTGTAATTTTATTAGCACCTACTTCCAACTCCTTCATTGTTCTCTATCTTCACTGCTCATCAAGAAAATCTGAGATGTGTGAAGCCTCAACCTACCACAATGGCATCCTAGACCAGTGAAGTCAAAACCCTTAGTATAAGAGCCACAAATCAACATTTAAAATTCCAAAGGTGATTCCCTTGTGTAAACAAGGATGAGAATTGCTGCCCTTAGTAATCACATCATTTCTTAACATTTTAATATTGGAAAAAGTAGATAGTTTTGATACAGCAAAAATGTGAAAAGAGGCATTGGGAACAGAAAGGAGTGGGAGGAGGGAAAGGAGGGAAAGAACGAAGGAAGAAGCCTAGCTTTTCTTCAAATTCTCCATTTCCTAAGGATAAAAACATCATAGATCTGAACCACACAGCATGGTTTCTGGGAAATCAGGTTCAGAACTAAAAGTTTTCTCCAATGGCTCATGGTTATCTGATTAACTGAACAAAGAACCTATTTTAAATACTCTATTTCACAAAATCAACTTCTCATGACAAAAAAGAAAGGAAACTGCTAATTTAGGCAGCAGATTCATTTCCATGCAAGGATGGCTAGATAAGAGCTTTCCTCTCAGATGAAACAAACACTAATGGTACACAAAAATTTCAAATTCATTTGCATATCACTTTTCCAGGAAGAGATTTGTAGTATTTTTCCAACTATAAAAATACAGCTTTCAAATAAGAGCTTAACCCTTAGTTATGTCCACCTTTCTGGCAAATATGAAAGAATAAAGAAGACATTCTTAATAATTAACTACAGAGAACCTCTGCCTTCAAAAAATCACAAGCATACACGTTAAAAACTACAGTACCTAGAATCATACAGCTTATTCTTTGCTGAACCATTAGATTCTTCCACTCGAATTATGTATGGCCTGCCACAATTCATGAGACATTAACCTCGAAGATCCAGAAGCATGGGCTCTGGCCCAAGTGATGGGTCATATGGGGGAGTCAAAAAGCTCAAACTGTTTACCAGTGTCTATAGGGGTGAGAGGTCAAGGCAAATAAAGGTTCATATGGGGGAAGTCTTGTTAGCATGTTATCAGAATGATGACACTTATAGCAATGAGTGGGCTGCTCTTATACAGGTAGGCATGTGGGTTCCTGGTTTAAAAAAAAAAGGTTTCACAGAGCCTTGGGTAGAGTGGAAATGTTGAAATTTATCTATTGAGCCTACACAGGCATGCCAGAAAAAAGAGTGCCTCTGCCTCTCCCCGCTGGCCTTCTATCTGATGGAGAATATCATAAACATTATAACTGCAGCAGCATCCTCATCCTACCCTGTCCCTTGTGGGAGGCACCCTTGGTCAAATGGTTGTCCAGAGTAGTAAGGATGCAGGGCAGAGCCATAGTGCCCCTGTGGGGGATCAGAAGCAAACCAGGGGCTATAGGGTACTGATGGAATGCACTGTTCCTGCATTTCTGCCAGTAGGGGAAACAAAAATACCAACACATTGTCAAACACCAAGCTTCTCAGTGCCTTATATATTGACAGTGATCAACCTCTCCATCAAAGAAAATCAATTCCATCACCTCTGGTAAAGAGGCTATCATGTTATTTGACTCTGGGCACTTGAAACAAATCATGTGTCTTTCCAAATAGGTCTTGCTAATCAAATGAAAACAAATACATTTAACGGTGTAACTGCCTAACCTGTTATCATTTAGGTTGTGCATGGAAAGACAGCTGCTTTTTCCAGAAATCTTAATCTACCATTTAAAGTCAGGCCTGCTTAGCTCTTCTTTTCTTGCAATACTGGGAATTGAACCCAGGGCCTCACACATGCTCTATCACTGAGCTATATCCCCAGTAATCTCCTATTTAAGATGAAGCAAAGATGCTGACACAATGAGGCGTCAATAAAGGTTCCCCAAAGTGCTTTAGGCTACTTAAGTGACCACTGAGCTAAACTGGAACTTGACATGTGCACATTGTGACTAATCACCTTCTATACCAGCTCTACACAAATACAAGTGACCACATGGACCCTGACCAAACTTCAAGACAGACCTATAGATTTTTATTTGTTTGTTTGTTTGTTTTTCGAGACAGGGTTTCTCTGTGTAGTTTTGGTGCCTGTCCTGGATCTCGCTCTGTAGACCAGGCTGGCCTTGAACTCACAGAGATCCGCTTGGCTCTGCCTCCTAACTGCTGAGATTAAAGGCATGTGCGCCCACCACCCGGTGACCTATAGATCTTATTTCAGACAATGAGGGTAGAATCTGACTCTAGACTATTACCTATTACACCTTTCAAAGGAACTCCAACCTGATAATCTTGATTATAATCACAAATAATCACAAAGAAAGCAGATGGGCCAGAAGTTAGCTACCAATCCAAAGAAGTAGTCAATGACCATTCCCCACCACATATCCAAAGGGGCACTGCAATAGCTTTTGCTGTCACCATACCATTGATGTGGGTAAGACATAGGGAGAGCAACATGGCTACAGCCAGAATCACCATAAATGGCACAACTCCAAGAATGATACAGAGAACTATAAAACAGATGATATCTCACAGTTATCAATATATATTACAAGTAGAATAAGTAACATTGGCTTAAATAATACCAAAATGTAATGAGGAAATACAAATAGGTGAATCCTAAATAGCTTTACACATCCAGTGGTAATTTCAATTTTAAAATTCAATACGTCACTGTTAAGGTATGTCAAAAAGTAATTATCTTTAATATATGACCTTAAAAACACACTATTGCACATAGGATCATCTACATATCTAAGAATTCATTTGGGGTAAACCTAATCTTTAACAGGGAAGAGTTTTCTTAATACAAATAAATATTCTCAATAAACACTTGAAATCTATTAAGTGGTAGGCCCTGTGGGTACAATGAAGATGACATGAGACTTAGCTTTTGGAAGATGATTTCCTAATTGGAGTTGAGATCATGGTAATAGGCATTATAGCAAAATCTGAAGTGCATGCAGACTTTTATTTTAAAGAATAATTCTGATGGAGACTGCATTTGATGGAAATAATTTATTTCACATAAACTATCATTGTCTTTCTAAATTCTGAATGCCTGGAACATCTCTTTAAAATTCTGGCTTATATGTTTGTTATATTTCATACTAACTGGATAAAGAAACAGTATTTCCATAGAGGAATACTGCTACCCCTAATATTTTAACAAATGTGAAGAATATTTCAAATTTCAAAGCACAGAAACCTTTCTATGAAATAAATATTTAACAGTTTCTTCCTTTTCCCACCTAAATCACTTGAAAACAGCCATGACATGAGATGCAGTATGTGGTAATGGTGGAAAACATTTCTGGACTGGATCTTAATACCAAAAAATGACTCATCTGACCATCCAATAATGAATTTCTAGCAGTTGGTTTCCATAAAGACCCACTTATCAAATTACTACCTATATTACTTCATACATCTTTATCAGAAGTTCATTTCATATTCAATCTTTTTAGTTATAGTATTTATACTGTCATTTTGGCAGGATAATTACAGCAAGTATAAAAACCTCTCTTGCTGGGCGGTGGTGGCACACGCCTTTAATCCCAGCACTTGGGAGGCAGAGATAGGCGGATCTCTCTGTGAGTTTGAAGCCAGCCTGGTCTACAGAGCAAGATCCAAGACAGCCAGGGCTACACAGAGAGAACCTGTCTCGAAAAAAATAAAAACAAAACAAAACAACAACAACAACAAAAAACAACCTCTTTGTATAATCTAAAATCAACTGAAAAAGAAAGCACATACCAAGATACCAAAATTTTTCATGCTTAAAGGCAAATGTATTTGGTTCCTTTCCATGTAACACATACTAAAGTAATTACATGCTGCTTTTCCAAATCAAGTTAGGAAAAGGATCTTACATAGAGGAAAGGGAACATTCTTATTAAGCTACTCATTGACCAAGTAGTGAGGAGTATACTGGGAGAATTAACATCTATTGTCTTTTCCAACATGTCAAGTTCATGAGAAGGCCTATATTAACCTTGTACCAGAAGAAGCCTATGGAAGCCATTCAGATTTGCTACAACAGAGAGGAAGCCATGGGAGGAGGGGAGGAAGAGGAGTGTAGATTATCCTATGTTTGAGTGTAGAAGCTGCTGGCAAGAAAAAAAATAAAATGAAGTTGTATTTCTTAGGATGCCATGCCAAGCAGAAAGCCTCCAAAAAATCCTCCAGTCACTAGAACATTCTTCTTTACAAATGACACAACCTGAAAAACAGAAGATTTTGATACAATGAGTTATTTTGCTAAGGATGTTGACCATTTCCATTACTAATGACTGTATGTATAGTCTTATTTCCTTATTTTCCAAAGCTGCCACCTTCCTACAAAAGTTTCTATTCATCTAAGGTTTGGTGCATACATGGATAAGCACCCTGTATGGCTCTTTTATCAACTTATTATCTCTCCTGACCATTTCCCTTACAAAGTAAATGTGAAATATTATACCTTACATTCTGGCTTAATCATTTCTTTTTATTTTTGCATTATGTGGTATGTGTGTGCACATGCATATATAGCAAATAACACATGTGCACATACATGTTGAGGGCCAAGATTGAAAGGTGTCTTCCTAGTTCACTCCCACCTTATATATTGAGGCAGTCTCTCTTGCTGGACCTAGAGACTACCATTTGGTCTAGTGTGGCTAGTCAGCTTGCTCTGGTGATTTTTGCAATAGCCCTGGGACTAAAGAGAGGCCACCATACTCACCTGGCATGTACATGAGTGCTGGGGATCCAAAACTGTGGTCTTTAGACTTGCATGGCAATCGCTTTACCAACTAAGCCATATCCCCAGACCTGGCCAAGTTATTTCTTAAACTTAAGAACAGTGTCTTCATTTTCCAACTAAGTAAACCATTTGCACCATTACATTTCCATCACTGTCCATCCTCCTTGCACCATTATGCAAAATCCACAGAGTCTTTACTACCACTGTATTTAGAGATCCTGGTTAGCTTTAACTGTCAACTTGACACAACCTACAATTATCTGAGAAGAGAATCTCAATTGAAAAATTGCCTAGATCAGCAGTTCTCAATCTCTGGGTTATGAGTCATCCAACACCATAAGAAAACACAGATATTTACATTAAGATTCATAACAGTAGCAAAATTAGTTATGAAGCAGCAACAAAAATAATTCTATTGTTGGGGGTCACCACGACAATACAACACGAGGAATTGTATTAAAGGGTCGCAGCATTAGGAACATTGAGAAACACTGACCTAGATCATATTGATCTGGGCATGTGTGTAGGGGACTGTCTTGATTGTTAGTTGATGTAGGAGGGCCCATCATACTGTGGGCAGCACTGTTACCTAGGCAGGTGATCCTGAACTGTACAAGAAAGCTAGCTGAGCAAAAGCCCATCTGCCAACCAGCAAACAGCATTTTATGTGGTTCTTGCCACATGGTCTCTGGCTGTGAATTAAGTTTCTTAGTCAGAGGTAATGCTGTGTGAGATAGCAAGCAGGCAGCAAAGATACATTTGTTTCTCTCTGCTCTCGGTTTAGGATTAATGTGATTAGCTGCCCAAGCTCCTGCCTTGACTTTCCCTCAACAATGGCCTGAACCTGGAACTGTAGGCTGAATAAGCCTTTTCCTCCTTTAAATTGCTTTTGGTCAGAATATTTTATCCTAGAAACAAAAAGGAATCTAGGACATTATGTCTCCTTGCCTCACCTCCACTGCAGCCTTTAACTTTCCATGACTCCCACATTTCTTTAAACAAAGTACTACCAGAGGAAAATTACTTACATTTTTTATGTGTATCTGGGGAAATACGTATATATGAGTGCAACATTCATGTGCATAGAGGCCACATATCATCTATGGCTATTTTCACTCTGTATGAGGAAGTCTGATTATTGTGACAGAGACCATAACTCAAAAACTAAAAATATTTACCATCTGGCTATCTTCAGAAAAAGTCTACCAACCCATTATTTAAGCATTTCTATTAGTCATGTGCAGAACAAACAGAGTTTGGCTATTTCAAAGATAAGCAGGCATAGAGATAAAATGTAACTCAAAATGTTCACATTGGCAGTACACCCCACCCACGATGGTACCCCTTGTTCCTATAAGAACTAGTTAACATGCCAGGTGGTGATGGTGCATGCCTTTAATCCCAGCACTTGGGAAGCAGAGATAGGTGGATCTCTGTGAGTTTAGGATCAACCTGGTCTACAGAGCAAGTTCTAGAATAGCCAGGGATGTTACACAGAGAACCCCTGTCTCAAAACACCAAAGGAAAAAAAAGAAAATAGTTAACACAACTACTACCTTCATTTCCTTTGTATTCTCATTCACTGACAAAGGTGACCAAATATTTCAATTACAAAGCTTTACAAGAGGCTGGAGACACAATTTAGTTAAGAACACCAGCTCTTCTTCCAGAGGACCTGGGTTCAATTCCCAGCACCCACATGGCAGTTCACAACTATCTGTAACTCCAGTTCCAGCGGACCTGATACCTTCTTCTTGTCCCTTCAAGTACCAGGTACATACATGGTGTATAGATATACATGTAGGCAAAACACCACATAAAAAAATAAGGTAAAATCTTTTTTAACAAAAAATGCCTTCTTCAGTTTCTCAGAAAATTGAGAATCAATCTTCCTCAAGACGAAGGTATATCACTCTTGGGCATATACCCAAGGAAAGCTCAATTATATGTAGCTGAAAGTTTTCCTGTGTCCCGCCTGGCTGTCAGCCAGGACAAATCTCTCCCACCCGTGTCCCCCAAGTAAACACACAGAGGCTTATATTAATTATAACTGCTTGGTCATTAGCTCAGGCTTATTACTGACTAGCTCTTACACTTAAATTAGCCCATAACGATTTATGTATCACCACATGTTCTATAGCTTTACCTGCGTCCCATTACATGTTGCTCCTTTGGCAGCTAACTGGTGTGTCTCCCCACCTTCTTCCTGTCTTTCTCTTTGAATTTCCCACCTGCCTCTAAGCTGTCTTGCCATAGGCCAAATGGCTTTATTTATCAACCAATCAGAGCAATACATATTCACAGCATACAGAAAAACATTCTCCCATCAATCATACCACAAGGACACTTGCTCAACTATGTTCATAGCAGCATTACTCATAATAGCCAGAACCTAGAAACAACCTAGATGCCCTTCAACTGAAGAATGGATAAAGAAAATGTGGTACATATATACAATGAAGTATACTCAGCAGAGAAAAACAATGACATCATGAAATTTACAGGCAAATTGATAGAATGAGAAAATATCATCCTGAGTGATGTAACCCAGACTCAGAAAGACAAAGATGGTATGTACTCACTCATAAGTGGATACTAGATGTAAAGCAAAGGATAACCAGATTTATAACCCATAGCTCCAAAGAAGCTAGGTAACAAGGAGGACCCTAAGAGGGATGCATGGATCACCCTGGGAAGGGGAAATAGATGAGATCTCCTGAGTAAACTGGGGGTGAAGGGGGATAATAGATGGTAGGGGATGGGGGATGAGAACATAAGGGAATGGAATGGTCGAGCTGGAACAGGAATGGAGTGGGAGAGCAATGAAAGAGATACATTGATAGAGGGAGACATCATGGGGATAGGGAGAAACCTGGTGCTAGGGAAATTCCCAGGAATCCATAAGGATGACCCCAGCTTAAACTACTATCAATAGTGGAGAGGGTGCCTGAGCTGGCCTACCCAGTAATCAGACCAGTGAATAATACCCTAACTGTCATCATAGAGCCTTCATCCAGTAACTGATGGAAGCAGATGCAGAGATCTACAGCCAAGCATCAGGCAGAGCTCCAAGAGTTCAATCGAAGAGAGGGAAGAAAGATTGTATGAGCAAAGGGCATTAAGATCATGATAGGGAAACCTAAAGAGACAACCGATCCAAGCTAGTGGGAACTCATGAACTTTAGACCAACAGCTGTGAAACCTGCATGAGACTGGACTAGGCCCTCTGCCTAAGTGAGACAGTTGTGTAGCTTGGTCTGTTCAAGGAGCCCTGGCAGTGGAATCAGATTTATCCCTGGTGCATGAGCTGGCTTTTTGGAGCCCATTACCTATGGTGGGACACCTTGCATAGCCTTGATGCAGGGGAAAGAGCTTGGACCTGCCTTAACTGAATGTACCAGACTCCCCATGGGAGGCCTTACCTTTTCAGAGGAGGGGATGGAGGGTGGGTTGGGGAAGAGGGCTGTGGAGGAGCTGGAGGGAGGATGAGAAGGGGATCTGTGGTTGGTATGTAAAATAAATAAAAAATTTCTTAATAAAAAAATGCCTTCATGAGTTGGGTGAGGTAGCCCATGATTATTATGCTAGCACTCAAGAAGTTGAGACAGGGATTTAAGACTTTTCCCCCTACAAATTGTTTCTACATTAACGATATTCTAAGATTGACATACAGAATAAGTTTTTGTCTCACTGCTCCAAGTCTTTGTAATCATAAAACTTTTTATACTGCTGAGACAATTATGTATCCCATTTTGTATACAAAACTGCTTGTACTTATGATATACTAAATCTGAACAAGGCAAGTCTTACCTCCTCAGCTTTGCTCTTAACCTCAGTTGGTATTTGGTTATTCTTACGAATCTTCAACTGCTCTTTGGCTTTCTTCATGTCTTTCTCTACTCGTTGCCAGTCAACTTTGATGTACCCAGTATGGTTTGCCAGCTACAATTTTAACAGTGATAAAAAGAAATGAGAAACTATTTCAGTCTTTGGTATTTTTTTTGTCAAGATAAATCATGAAGTAGGTAATCAAAATTCTTCTAACTTTCTGTTTTTGGAGACATTTGCTATTTGTTTTTTTATTTGTTTGTTTGTTTTAATGATCTTCAGGCAAAATGTCCATATTATATTCAAGGTTCCATGCTTGGTAATGGAAATAAACAACTGTCCTCAATTGCTGGCAATCCTTTAATGTATATGCTGAACTTTTCTTTACAAAGTTTTAAGTATGATTATAAAATAAGATGGTAAAATAAAAGTCAATGTACTAAGTTCAATTTTTCAAAAATAAAAATTTTAAATTAAAAAAATAAACAATTTTTCAAGGAATTGTGAATAAAATGAAATTGATTTAAGTATGTTGTTTCTGATAAATTAGGATTATCCAACTAATAAAGAGAATGACTATAGCCCATCAATCAACCCTCCATCAATATCGATTTTTTTCCTATTAAAATTTTGATGTTATATCTAAAATTGAAACTCTCCATCTTTCTATCTAGAGTCTGTAAGTGAATTGCTAAATGGTCTTATTAAATAAAAAACATGGAGCCAGATACAGGAGTGAAAATCTGAGAGATCAGAATAGGGAAAGCCACAGCTAACCTCACCTCACCAACTCCACAGCTTCCAAAGAGAGCTACTTCCTGTATATCCACGCCTATATGCCTTTCTGTTCTGTCCTCTCATTGGCTCTCTCAGCCCAGCCACATCACTTCCTCTTCCTGCCCAGCTCTGTCACTTCCTGTCTGTCTCTACAGACCTCCAGGCCTTTATGGTTAGTGCTGGGATTAAAAGGTGTGTGTTACCATGCTTGGTTTTGTTCTCCAGTGTGGCCTTGAACTCAGAGATCCAGACAGATCCCTGCCTCCCAAGTGATAGGATTAAAGGTGTGTGCTACCACTGCTTGACTTCTATGTTTACTTATAGTGGCTGGCTTTTCCCTCTGATCCTCAGATAAATTTTATTGGGGGACACAGTATATTGGGACGACATAATACATCACCACATTTCCCCTTTTTTGTCTATTAAAAAAAGTTGTAACTAATATAAGAAAAACCATATACAATAAGCACAATAACTAGATACAATATATACAAGCAATAAATACATCAACAATGTCTAGTCCATTTGCATTTGACAATTTCAGCAAAAATATTCCATTATCTATCATATTTTGGTGAGTCCAAAATATATCTAATTCACTTTCTATCCTAACTTATATTACCAACAGAAAACTATCTTATGATGTCTTTCAAATTTATACACTTTAAACCTCTTAGTGAGTTTCTTTTCTGAAATTGTTAACAAGGAAAACTGTAACTACAACTATCTAATCTTCAACTCCCTCAGAGACCTGCCAGGCAGGATGTATAGGCAGGGCAAGCAGACAAAGAGGATTCTGGGAAAAGGAAGAACAGAATCAGGAGTCACCAGCCAGACACAGAGGAAGCAAGATGACAAGGCAGAACTGAGAAAAGGTACCAAGCCACGTGGCTAAACATAGATAAGAATTATGGGTTAATTTAAGTGTAAGAGCTAGTCAGTAATAAGCCTAAGCTAATGGCCCAGCAGTTACAATTAATACAAGCTTCTGAGTGATTATTTTATAAGTGGGCTGCGGGACTGTAGGGGCTTGGCAGGACCAAGAAACCTTCTAACTATAAGAGTCTTTTCTTGAATTAGTTACCAAATAAAATGGAGAAAATATGTATATATCATAAGTAAAACATTGTCAGTCATAATCAATGAAGTTCTTATAGAAATCAAGAAAAAGAAAAACATCTGGGCTGGAGAGATAGCTCAGTGGTTAAGAGAACTGGCTCCTCTTCCTGAGGATCCAGGTTCAATTCTCAGCACCCACATAGTGGCTCTTACCCTTATAAATGTGAAATAAAAGGACACTAATGATTAAGATTTCACTCAATGGTTAGTAGCATTCAAAATAGTACACAAAAACAAATGTATAGACTATATTAGGGCATTACAGTCAAGGCTACAATTTCTCACAATATGTTAATGGGCAAGTAGAATTTCCAAACTAGGAAACTTAATAGACAAACCTGAAGTAGAAAGAATCCACCCCCTACAGCTGTTGCAGCCAATTTTCCAACTTTCTGGAATATGAAACCAGTGCACCTGTGAAACCAAACCAATATTAGACAAAGTGACAGGCTATCAGATGCACACAAACTGAAACTTCTGACAATGCTCATATTCTACTTACTTTGAGATGATCTAGCTCCTTCCTACCATCTATAGAAATAGAAGGCCATGCTAGCCTCCAGACTCCTACAGTTCCTATTCATAATTACCCATTATACATTTCAAAGTCCACACTAGCATCCCCGCCCATCTCACCTCCCCCTCTACCCTAAACCCCCAGGCTGTTTCAGTTAACAAGTTTTCCCTCCTCCTATACACCCCTTTGTTCTCTATATGGGCCATGTTGTTTCCCCTGTTTTAACTATTCCTACTGATCTACAGTCTCTCCTTGCCATCTCCACTATTCTCTCATCTTTTTCTCTTGGAGCTAGACGTTTTCAGATAAATGGCTCTAGATGTTCTTTCTCTTGCTTATCCACAATAAAAATCTCCTCCACCCCCAACCATGGAGTGGCCATTTCAATAGTTTCTTTACTGCACCCTTCACATATACTAAGAATGCATGCATGTACCACCATATGAAGCTCATCAATTAAAAACATATATGCAAGCTGGGCATAGTGAGGCACATCTTTGATCCCAGCACTCAAAAGGCAGAGGCAGGTGGATCTCTATGAGTTTGAGGCCAGCCTAGTCTACATAGAGAGTTCCAGACAGCCAGGGCTATGTAGAGAGATACTGTCTCAAAAAAAATTACATGCAAATAGTCTAAATACTATTCAAAAGGAAGAGATTTCAAACTGGACTTTTAAAAGATTCAGGCTGAAAAGATAGTTTAGTGAATAAAATCCTTGCTGTATACACATGAGGACTTAAGTTCAAATCCATAGAACACAAATAAAAGTGGGTGCTTTAACAGAGTAAAATCAGGCAACTGTTCCCTGAGACAGAGCCTGCCAGCACCCAATTGAACCAAGAGGTGAGTCTTTATACTCATATCCAAACACCCCAGCCCCTAGGCTTTGGGCGCAGGGGCACAACCCTGTGCCCCCACACCGCCACCCATTGCAGTTCCAGTCTCAACCAATAGGCAGGCCTCCTGCACACAGGTCAGACTACTACCATCCTCCATCACACCCTGTAACCCACAAGTCCCACCTCCTCCAATCCCCACCACCTGAGACTGCAAGTGTTCCCTGAGACAGAGCCTACAAGCACCAGATTGGACTAAGACCTGCTCCCTGAGACAAAGAGTCCATCAGCTCCGATTAGACCAAGAGCTCCCACTGGACCAAGAGTATCAATCAGACCAAGAGAGGCTCCCTCAGACACAGACACTGCTTGCACCAAGTAGAGAAAGAAATGGGTAGACACCAGTGCAAAAATACAGTCAACAACATAAAAACCTATATGGCTCCATCAGAACTTACATCAGCAAGACCTGAACATCCCAACACAGAAGAAACAAAAGAAATCAACCTTAAAAATAACCTTAAGAAGATGATAGAGATCTTTAAAGAGGAAATGAAAAATTTCCTTAAAAAATTCAAGGAAAAGTCAAACAAAAAATGGGAAGAAATCAGTAAATCCCTTAAAGAAAGCCAAGAGAAAGCAATTAAACAAGTGAGGGAAACAGTTCAAGATTTAACAACTGAAATCGAGACAATAAAGAAGACACAAACTGAGGGAAAGCTGGAAGTGAAAAATCTGAGTAAATGAACAGGAACTACAGATGTAAGCATAACCAACAGAATGCAAGAGATGGAAGGGCGGATCTGTGGCGTTGAAGATATGATAGAGGAAATAGAATCATCAGTCAAAGAAAACTCTAAAGGAAACAAAGTCATGAACAAAAATGACCAGGAAATTTGGGACAACATGAAAAGACCAAATCTAAGAATAATAGGGATAGAAGAAGGAGAATACCAATTCAAAGGCACAGAAAATATATTCAATAAAAATCATAGAAGAAAACTTTCCCAACCTAAAGAAGGAAATGTCTATAAAGATACAAGAAGGTTACAGAACACCAAATAGACTGGATTCCCCCGCCCCCCAAAAAAAGTCCCCTTGCCACATAATAATCAAAGCACTAAACATACAGAATAAAGAAAAAATATTAAGAGCTGCAAAGGAAAAAGGCCAAGTAACATATAAAGGCAGAACCTTAAGAATAAGACCTGACTTCTCAATGGAGACTCTAATAGACAGAAGGTCCTAGACAGACCTTAAACAGACATTAAGGGACCATGGATGCCAACAAAGACTATTATACCCAGAAAAACTCTCAATCAACATAGACAAAGTAAACAAAGTATTCCATGATAAAACCAGATTTAAACAATCCAGCCCTACAGAAAGTACTAGAAAGAAAAATCCAACCTAAGGAAGTTAGAGACTCCCATGAAAACACAGGCAATAGATAGTTCCACACCAACAAACACCAAAGAAGGAAAACATACAACACTACCACCAAAACATAACAGGAATTAACAATCACTGCTCATTAATATCCATTAATATCAATGGTCTCAATTCACCTATAAAAAGACACAGGCTAACAGAATGGATATGAAAACAGGACCCATCTTTCTGCTGCATACAAGAAACATATCTCAACTTCAAAGACAGACATTACCTCAGAATAAAAGGGTGGGAAAAGACTTTCCAATCAAATGGATTTAAGAAGCAAACTGGTGTAGTTATCCTAATATCTAATAAAATAGACTTCAAACTAAAATCAATCAAAAGAGATCTGGAAGGACATTACATATTTATCACAGGTAAATTCTGACGAGATAAGTCTCAATTCTGAATATTTATGACCCAAATACTGGGGCACCTACATTTGTAAAAGAAACATTACTAAAGCTTAAGTTGCACATCAAACCCATACACTAGTAGTGGGAGACTTCAACACCCCACTCTCACCAATGAACAGATCTACCAGACAGAAACTTAACAGAGAAATAAGGGAACTAACAGACATTATGACTCAAATGGACATAATAGAGATCTACAGAACATTCAACCCTAACACAAAAGAATATACCTTCTTCTCAGCACCCCAAGGAACCTTATCCAAAATTGACCACATGCTTGGTCACAAAACAAATCACAACAGATACAATAAAATAATCTCCTGTATCTTATCGGACCACCATGGCTTAAAGTTAGATTTCAACAACAACAAAAATTACAGAAAGCCTACAAACTCATGGGAACTGAATAATGCCCAATTGAATCACCAATAGGTCAAAGAAGAAATAAAGAAAGAAATTAAAGTTTTCCTAGAATTCAATGAAAATGAATGTACAACATACCCAAACTTATGGCACTATGAAAGCAGTGCTAAGAGGAAAATTCATAGCACTAAATACCCACATAAAGAAGTTGGAGAAATCTCACACTAGTGACTTAACAGCACAACTGAAAGCTCTAGAACAAGAAGAAGCAAAGTCACCCAGGAGGAATAGACTCCAGGAAATAATCAAATTGAGGGCTGAAATCAATAAAATAGAAACAAAGAGAACAATAAAAGAATCAATAAAACAAAGAGTTGGTTCTTTGAGAAAATCAACAAGATAGACAAGCCCTTATCCAAATTAACCAAAAAGCAGAGAGAGAGAGAGCATCCAAATTAACAAAATCAGAAATGAAAAAGGAGACATAACAACAGACAATGAGGAAATCCAGAGAATCCTCAGATCATACTTCAAAAACCTCTACTCCACAAATTTAGAAAATCTGAAAGAAATGGATGATTTTCTGGATAGGTACCACATACCAAAGTTCAATCAAGACCAGATAAACTATTTGAATAGTCCAATAACCCCTAAGGAAATAGAAACAGTCATTAAAAGTCACACAACCAAAAAAAGCCCAGGACCAGATGGTTTCAGTGCAGAATTCTACCAGATTTTCAAAGAAGAGCTAATAGCAATACTCTTCAAATTGTTCCACACAACAGAAACAGAAGGAACATTACCAAACTCTTTTTATGAGGCTACAGTTACCCTGATACCCAAACCACACAAAGACGCAACAAGGAAAGAGAATTACAGACCAATCTCCCTCATGAATATTAATGCAAAAATATTCAATAAAATACTGGCAAACAGTTTCCAAGAACACATAAAAAAAATCATCCATCATGATCAAGTAAGCTTCATTCCAGAGATGCAAGGGTGGTTCAACATACGAAAATCTGCCAATGTAATACACCATATAAACAAACTAAAAGAAAAAAAAAACACATGATCATCTCATTAGATGCTCAAAAAGCCTTTGACAAAACCCAACACCCCTTCATGATAAAGGTTGGAGAGATCAGGAATACAAAGAACAAGCCAACAGCCACAATCAAATTAAATGGAGAGAAACTCAAAGCAATTCCACTAAAATCAGGAACAAGACAAGGCTGTCCACTCTCCCCATACTTATTCAACATAGTACTTGAAGTTATAGCTAGAGCAATAAGATGACAAAAGGAGATCAAGCAGATACAAATTGGAAAGGAAGAAATCAAACTTTCACTATTTGCAGATGATATGATAGTATACATAAGTGACCCCAAAAATTCTACCAGGGAACTCCTACAGCTGATAAACTCCTTCAGTAAGGTGGCAACATACAAGATTAACTCAAAAAATCAGCAGCTCTCCTATATACAAATGATAAATGGGATGAGAAAGAAATCAGAGAAACATCACCCTTTACAATAGCCACAAATAATATAATGTACCTTGGGGTAACTCTAACTAAGAAGTGAAGGACCTGCATGACAAAACTTTAAGTTTCTAAAGAAAGAAATCGAAGAAGATATCAGAAAATGGAAAGATTTCCCATGCACATGGATAGGCAGGATTAACATAGTAAAAATGGCAATCTTACCAAAAAGCAATCTACAGATTCAATGTAATCCCCATCAAAATCCCAAAACAATTCTTCACAGACTTGGAAAGAACAATACTTAACTTTATATGGAAAAACAAAAAACATAGGATAGCTAAAAGAATCCTGTATAATAAAGCAATCTCTGGAGGCATCATGATTCCTGACTTCAAGCTCTACTATAGAGATATAGTAATAAAAATAAATAGCTTGGTACTGGCATAAAAACCGACATGTGGACCAATGGAATCGAATTGAAGACCCTGACATTAATCCATACACCTATGAACACCTGATTTTTGACAAAGAAGCCAAAACTGTACCATGGAAAAAAGAAAGCATCTTTAACAAATGGTGCTGGCATAACTGGATGTCAACATGCAGAAGACTGCAAATAGATCCATATCTGTTGCCATGCACAAAACTCAAGTCCAAGTGGATCAAAGAACTCAACATAAATCCACTGAACTTGATAGAAGAGAAAGTAGGAAGTAGTCTTGAATGAGTTGGCACTGGAGACCACTTCCTAAATATTATACCAGTAGCACAGACAGTGAGAGCAACAATTAAATAAATGGGACCTCTTGAAACTGAGAAGCTTTTGTAGAGCAAAGGACACAGTCAATAAGACAAAGCGACAGCCTACAGAATGGGAAAAGATCTTCACCACCCCACATCTGACAGAGAGCTGATCTCCAAAATATATAAAGAACTCAAAAAGCTAGACTTCAAATACTGAACAATCCAATTAAAATATGCGCTACAGAGCTTAACAGAGAATTCTCAATAGAAGATTCTCAAATGGCTGAAATACATTTAAGGAACTGCTCAACATCCTTAGTCATCAGGGAAATGCAAATCAAAACAACTCTGAGATACCATCTTACACCTTTCAGAATGGCTAAGATAAAAAACACTGAAGACAGCTTATGTTGGAGAGGATGTGGAGCAAGGGGAACACTCCTACACTGTTGGTGGGAATGCAATCTTGTACAGCCACTCTGGAAATCAGTATGGTGGTTTCTCAGAAAATTAAGAATAAGTCTTCCTCAAGACCCAGCTATATCGCTCTTGAGCATATACCCAAGGAATGCTTAATCATACCACAAGGACAGATGCTCAACCATGTTCATATCAGCATTATTTGTAATAGCAAGAACCTGGAAACAACCTAGATGCCCGTCAACTGAAGAATGGATAAAGAAAATGTGGCACATATACACAATGGAGTACTACTCAGCAGTAAAAAAAAAAACAATGTCATCATGAAATTTGCAGACAAATGGATGGAACTAGAAAATATCATCCTGAGTGAGGTAACCTAGACTCAGAAGGGCACACATAGTATGTACTCACTCATAAGTGGACACTAGATGTGAGGGAAGGGATGGCCAGACTGCAACCCACAGCTCCAGAGAGGCTAGCTAACAGGGACATATGGATGGCCCATCGAAGGAGAAGCGGAGGAGATCTACATGAGCAGACTGGGAGTGGGGCGGGGTGGGGTGGTGGGCAAGGAGTGCGGCATGAGAACATAGGGAAATGGGAGGGTTGAGCTGGAACAGGGACAGAGTGGGAGGGCAGGGAGGGAGATACCATGACAGATGAGGACATCATGGGAATAGGAAGAGCAGGGTGCTGGGGAGGCTCTCAGGAATCCACAAGGATGATCCCACCTTGGAGTGCTGGCAGTGGTCTAGAGGGTACCAGGACTGGTCTACTCTAGTGACCAGTATAGTGAATACTCTAACCATCATCATAGAGCCTTTGTGCAGTGACTGATGGAGGCAGATACAGAGATCCACAGTCAGGCACCAGGCTGAATCCAATTGATGAGAAAGAGAAGGGATTCTGCAGGCAGGGGATGTGGAGATCATGATGATAAGACGTGGAGATCATGATGATAAGACGTGCAGAGATGACCAGCCACACTAGTGGAAGCCCATGAACTGTAGACTAGTGGCTGTGGAGCCCCCATGGGACTGGACTAGGCCCTCTGGATATGGAAGACGGTTGTTTGGTTCAAACTGTTTGGGGGGCACTCAGGCAGGGGGATCAGGATCCATCCCTGGTGCATGGGCAGGCTTTTGCAAGCCTGGTGCCTGTGGTGTGATGTCCTGCACAGCCTTGGTGCACTGGTGAGGGGCTTGGACCTGCTTAGGCTCAGTGTGCCACTCTGCTGACTCCCCATTGGAGACCTCGATTTGGGGGATGTGGGGATGTGGGGTGGCTTGGGAGGGAGGGCTGGAGAGTGGGAGGAGGGAGGAGGAGGGATATGTGGGATATGTGGGTGGTATGTAGAGTGAGTAGAAAATTAATAAAGAAAAAGAAATAAGAGTAAAATCTGTCTATATGCTATGTACATGAAACCTACTTTAAATAAAAGACTCCAGAAAAGACAAGTGGGAAATTCATTCATGTGTTTCTGCTGGCTACTGTGCTGTGTGCTTCTTTTCTTGCCTGATTTTGTTATGAAGTTGTAACCCTGAGTAGAACAGCTCTGAGTTCTATGAGTCATCCCAGAGCAGTGGTTCTCAACCTTCCTGATGCTGTGATTCTTTAACACAGTTCCTCATGTTGTGCTGACCCCCAACCATAAAATTATTTTCATTGCTACTTCATACCTGTAATTTTGCTACTTCTACGAATCATAATGTAAATGTCTATGTTTCACAATGGTCTTAGGCAACCCCTATAAAAGGGTCGTTCTACTGGAGATGGAGGAGTGGAGGGAATGGGATAAGAGAGAGGGGAAACTGTAGTCAGTATGTAAAATAAAATGAATATATTTAATTAATAGAAAAATTAAAATTAAAAAATTTACAAAGTGTTATCCTATTCCCAAAGGGGTCATGACCCACAGGTTGAGAACCATCATCCTAGAATATTATCAAACACAAGAATGTCTTGAGGATTCTCAAACTCTGCAACCCAATAAATGACTTTAGGAAATCGCATTTCCACATACAAGTAATAAATAACAGGAAATGAAAATTTTAACCTGCAATAACATCAAAATATGAAATACTTATAGATATTTAAAAATCTATGTTGATTATATATTGTGATATATTGATCTCATATCAATAGATTGTATATAACCTACAAAGCTGAAAAAAATCAAAGAAAATAAAGTGATAGTGATCAGAATAATACAATACTGGCACCAAGACAAATCAATTTTTAAATGATTTTTATTTTTTAAGTATTTTATTTAGGGGGTGTATCATATGCATATGTGTATACATGTGTAACTTGTCATGGCATACATGTGGAAGTCAAAGGACAACTTGTGTAAGTCAGATCTGTCCTTCTACAATGTGGGTCCCTGCAATTGAACTCAGGTTCTCAGGCTTGATGGTAAGTGCCTTTACCCACTAAGCTTTATGTTGGCCAAAAGACAGATCAATTTAATGCACAGATGGTAAATTGATTTTTAATACAAGTATAAAGACATGGGATTAAAGCACACCCTGTTCCATTCCCTTTTCATGTATTGTTTATATTGTTTCTACTTTAGGTAAATAAATAAATAAAACTAGGAACATTTGTGTGAAAATTTCTGTATAAGCATCTGCTTTCATTTACTTGTTTAAGTGCCAATAAATAGTATGGCTGAGGCATACTACAAGTTTGGTGGTATACCATACCACTTGGGAGATAGAGGAAAGAGCATCACAAGTTCTGGGCCATGCTGAGCCATAGATCCCATTGCAAAACAAAACAAAACCAAAACACACAAAAAAGCCTCTTAAAACTCAATACTATAAAAAATTGACAATTTCACAGGGGGAAAACACAGAATTTAATAAAAGACAAATCTAAGTGGTAAATAAATACATGTAAAACTTTTCAGTTTTACCCCTATTTGGGAAAATGCAAAGATCACAATGAGAACACCACTATCTTTAAAGGCTGGCAAGAAGTTACCAGGATGGCAACAAAAAACATGGTCAAGGATGTAGTGCAACAGATACACTTGGTCCTTGTTGACAAGTGTAGCCACTTTTGGGCAGCAGTCTGACACCTCATCAAGTTGAAGATATATACACCCAATGACTTAGCAACTACTAAGCTGGGCGGTGGTGGTGGTGGTGGCAGCGGCGGCAGTGGCGGCGGTGCACGCCTTTAATCCCAGCACTCAGGAGGCAGAGCCAGGCGGATCTCTGTGAGTTTGAGGCCAGCCTGGGCTACAGAGTGAGTTCCAGGAAAGGCGCAAAGCTACACAGAGAAACCCTGTCTCAAAACACAAAACAAAAAAAACAAAACAAAAACAAAAAAAGACTTAACAACTACTAGGTACATACACCAAAGAAATATGTACCCATGCTCAATAGGAAACTTGTATAAGAATTTTATTTTGCCAAGTGGTGGTGGCACTTTAATTTCAGCACTCTGGAGGCACAGGCAGGCAGATCTCTGAGTTCAAGGACAGTGTGGTCTACCAAGCTAGTTCCAGGACAATGAGGACTATACAGAGAAACCCTGTCACACGCAAAAAAAATTTCATATCAGCATTGTCTGCATTATTCAAAAATTGAAAAAGGTCAATATCAGACATCAACTGGGCAAAAATATCCTATATTATATTCATATAATGGAATTCTAAATACAAATGACAGTAAGAAATTACAGCTTCATATGATATGGTTGAATATAGGAAACATCAAAAATGCAAGAACCAAAAGAATTCATAGTAATTGTGTTTATTCAAAATTCAAAACTACAATAAATTATTAAAATCATAAAGGCAAAGAAACAACTCCCCAACAACTTTTAGAGTTCTGGGGGATACTAGATGTATTTTTTAGCCTCAGTGGTTGTTAAATGGGAGTTTGTTCTCCAACTATTCCATATAGACACTGTTCTGTGTATTTGTATTACAGTAAGATTTTTCAAATGGAGTTTCTGAGATTGATGGATTGGTTATCCACTCACTAAACTGGCTACTATCATGATAAACATATCAAAAAATGAAAACTGACACACTAACATCTGACACAGATAATATAAGTGGATAGCTTCTTAATCTACCACTTGCTGACTGTGTAGCCTTGATCTAAAATCTAGATTCTAGATAAACATTCTGAGCCTCAGTTTCTACAAAAAGCATAGATATTAAAAGTACTAAGTTCAGAGTCATTTTTAAAAAGGAAATGAGATATCTATATATAAACTTAAAATAGTGCCTGACTTGTACCAAGTACCTGCATGCAAGGGTTTTGGCACCAGACAGAACCATTCCATGGTATGGTTAAGGGGACAGTATTTATTGTAGATATGAGAGAAAGAAGAGCCAGAGGCATTTGGAAGAGTCTAGAGCAGAAAGAGGAGTAGATTAAATTAAATATGGCCAGCAGACTGGACATGGCTAAGGCTATCTAGAGAGAGGAGAATAGCAGGGGATAGAGAATAAAGAGAGCATAGTAAGAACAGCAAGATCAGAGAATAGTTAGAATAGCCAGATTATAAGAAGGGTGAGTAGTTGGAGGAAGGGAAAGGCCAAGAGATAGGTGTGAGGGTTTGGAAATATATACAACAAGTACTTGAGAGTAAAGGACTGAGGGACCCTGGGGGCTAGCATGGACCTTGATATGTTGATAGGTGCCCCTAGTATATGTTAATTGGACAGCCATATGTCTCTTTTGTCAGAAGTAAGGGAAATGACTCCTTTTGGCAGAAGAGAACCAACTTCACAAGTTCCTGAGGAATGCTAGCCTTTATCTAGCCACCAGAAATCCTCCTATAGTTCAGGTCAAGTTCATTTCTGTATATTTGGACCATCTTTTGGAGTTTTGGGAATTGGAGTGTCCTTTGGGTCTGACAGTAGCACGCATAAATACCAATAGTCCTTTAATTTGATGGTTCACTACATGTGTTTATCAATTTCAGTGAAGTCACTGTGTTTTAACTAATTAGACAGCTTCTGTAACTACGCTACTAAATCAGGCACAAAAGAACTGAAAATTTTTAACACCACTTACCATCCAGTAACACCTCCAATTAACAGCTGAGTTGCTACACTATACTTTTCAGCTGATGGCCCAGATTCCTGCCCAAACAGCTTACGCCACCATGGTTGCTTTTTAGTTAACTCTGCAAGATCCAGTGCCTCAAGTTTTCCATCAAAGCTTCCTATAAGAGAATTAAGATATGCAATGAAAAGATGTATGAAAAGTCATAATAAAATCCACCATTGCTTATGATTAATATATACTAATAAAAAACTAAAAAAGAACTAAAATAAGAAAATATTTACTTTTATAATAAATTACCACCATTCTTAACTAGATTAAGAGATTTTTAAGGAATACAGAATACACAAATATTCTATTTTAAATAGTTAGAATTTTGGAAAATCTGACTAAAATAAATTATTGGACTTCTATTGTTTTTCCTCTCAAATTTAAACAGAATTAAACTGACCTAGAAAAAGCAAGTACTATTGGATAAAAGCATTCTAAATATAAATATTTTTAATTTATCTCTTTAGGAGCCACCTACAAACCAATTTTCTGTATTATACAGATCTCCAGTGAATAAAGCAAACAACATTTGACTAAGAGCTTACTAATTTACTAGACAACATGTTTAATAACAAACTAATCAAGTGCAAAGAAAAAGGTAGGTACCACTTATTAATCCCACTTTGTAAACAGGAAACAAAGCTTTGGAATGTAATGCTTAGACCAGGAAAGGAAAACAAGCCAACAAAAAGTCTAATCCCCTTGTTTGTACAAAGATCATCTTGGGTTTACCTACTCTGTCTAGTCCTTCCCTGGAAACATACTGCATTGAGACAACTTACTATCAAAAACTTACTATCCAAGACTGTGTATAAACAAAAGAAAAAGCCAAGAATTGTCATTTAGAAAATAGAGGCAAAATCAGAGATGATCCAAGATATTAAATTAAGCAAAAATGTTCAGAAGGTTTTATATATATATATATATATATATATATATATATAAAATATATATATATATATAAATTGGAGTCCAAGAAGATTACTGGAATAGGAGAGAAGTAACATTCAAGAGGCATGTTGATGTGACTCAAGCAAGAAATGCCAAATGGGCTGGGTGGTGGTGGAACACACCTTTAATCCCAGCACTCAGGAGGCAGAGGCAGGCAGATCTCTGTGAGTTCAAGACCAGCCTGGTCTACAGAGCGAGTTCCAGGACAGGCTCCACAGCTACACAGAGAAACCCTGTCTCAAAAAATAAATAAATAAATAAAATAAATGCCAAGTGGAACTCTAGAAATGAACAGGGGAATGAAGAGTACTTGAACGAGTACTCAGGTTGATATACAAATGAATGTTATTGTATAAAACAATACCTAAAGTAGCTTGTAAAACTTAAAATATACATTAAATTAAACAAGTGATTTCCAAATTATCAGCAGGCAAAATAAAAAATGGTAAACTATGGAATACCCTCCCCCTCCTAAATTTATGTAGATTAAGAAAGCCAAGCCTATGAGCTACATTCCTGCCTGAGTTTCAATATTAAGATGTTCGTTTTCGGGCTGGAGAGATGGTTCAGAGGTTAAGAGCACTGACTGTTCTTCCAGAGGTCCTGAGTTCAATTCCCAGCAACCACATGGTGGCTCACAACCATCCATAATGAGATCTGGTGCCCTCTTCTGACCTGTAGTCATACATGCTGCATACAAAATAAATAAATGAGTCTTTCAAATTAAAAAAAAAAAAAGATGTTCGTTTTCTTTATAATATAGTCCTTAGCAAAAGAAAAAAATATGTCCATTACAGGTTAAGGCAGATGTTCTCAATCCCTTTGGGGAAAGTTACACATCAGATATCCTGCATATTAGATATTTACATTATGATTCATAACAGTAGCAAAATTATAGTTATAAAGTAGCAATGAAAATAATTTTATGGTTGGGGGTCACCACAACATGAGCAACTGTATTAAAGGGTCACAGCATTAGGAAGGTTGAGAACCACTGGGTTAAGGATCCTAAAATTTATATAGATAGGCAAAGGACCAATAATAGTGTTCCAGTTACAATCGCTATACAACAAACTGCCCCCCAAACATCATGAAACAAAGCTATTTTGTCTATGGTCTCCAGTTATTTGCATGTGAAATTTAATCACAGCATTAAGACTTCTTTATTATTCTGTGATATCTGAGGCTTTAGCTAGAAAACTTATAGGGGCAGGGTCTGGAATAATCTGAGAAGTCTATAGTCACATGTACAGACTACTTTTCTAAGAGGCTAGAGTGGGCTTCCTTAATACCATTGTAGTTAGGTTCCTCTTAAGTGGAGGAAAGATCAAGGACCTGGAAAAAAAAAAAACTGTGTCATCATTTTAAATCCTAGCCTCGGAAGTCATACAGTTTTACTACCATCAAACTGGGCTAGAGTAGTTCCCATCCAGATTCAGGAATAAGGAATATAGACTCCAATTCTTACTGGGAGGGGAATATCAAAGTCCTACTTAAAACAGGCCATGTGGGAAAATACAATCTTCTATATGATACATGGCCACAATAATCTTAGGGAGAAAGTTTAAGTGCATTCAAAACTTACAAAACTACAGTATGACATAGAGCCACTTAATTTAAAGATTTATAAAGCTACAATATTCAATAAGGTGTTACATTGACCAAAGTATACACAAAAATATTAATTGAAGACAAAAGCCTAGAAATAGATTTATACATACTATTATATGATTTTTTCTAACAAGGTACACCAAGGTAATTCTACAGTAGAAAGCAAGTCTTCTCAGTTGTGTTAGAAGCAGTATTCATTTTTTTCTAAAGAAAGGGTCTATCTTACATCATACACAATAAAACAATCTATGTAACATAACAGTAACATATCACCACTATGTTTTAGAAAATATCGCTGAAAACAAAAGATTTTTTAATGTAATTTTATCAAGCCCATTCACTCAGTAGATGGCTCCAGTTAAAAATGGGATTTAAGTTGGTTGTAGTGCCATGTGCCTGTAATGCCAACACTGAGCCTGAGTGAGACAGGAGGATTGCTGAGTTTGAAGCCAGACTGGTCTACACAAAATTCTCTGTTGGTGGGTGGGGTGGGGTGTATAAAAATAAGAATGCCCTCTAGCCCACTCAATTTCATCAGTCGCTCACTAAACACTGCTAAACAAAATTTACAAGTCTTGTCTATGGGCCCAGGAAAACAATGATAATTACTATAAGCACTACAATTCATGTAAACCTCAAGACTTCTCAAAAATTCCTAGGTACTCTCTTTAGCAATTGCATCAGATGCGCTGGTTAATGAACTGACTGATTTAACAATAACCAAATTTAGAGTAAGAAGCATAACTTAAATGAAGTGCTCCACTGGAGTTTTCTCTTGAGTAGGCCGACTAAAGGTACCATCCTATACCTTCTACTATTTTCAAAAACATCAATAATACAATTAGGAAAGCACCAACGAAAATGAGGACTGCCAGGAATTTGAGAGGCACATCCTAAGCGACAAACACGCTTGTATCAGGAAGCCAAATCGCTTGAGAACAGGAACTGAATCTCTATAGGATACCTCGGTAGGGGAGGGGCTAGCTGGCTGGAGGAGCTGAGCAGAGATAACATCTCAGGACAGCTCTGCTACTACCCTGAGCATGACCTTGGCCAGGCCCCAGAGCACCCACCGGAAAAGTCTCCGAGCCATCCTGTCCGGGCGCTACTGAGGCTCCCCGCGGCAGAAAGAATGCTGCAGGCCCTCGGCCATCCCTCATCCTAAGCCAGGAAGGTGATTCCACCCTGGCCCCTCCACGCGCGCTCCCGCCTTTACCTTGACTGGTCGCGGCCATTTTGGGGGAACTAGTATCGCGAGGACACAGCTGCAGATCGCGAGACCAAGGACAGGCATTAGTCATCCGCAGCTGGCTTCTGGCAGGTGAGGCATGTATTTCCAGTCCCCTGGCGGAAAAAGAGGGCGGGCCTAGCACAATGAAACAGCTTTCCTGTCCCGGAGCAGCTGCTTCACCAATCTCAGCTGCAGTCCCACGCACGCGCAGAGGAATGCTTACTATCCAGCAGAAAGCCTTTTCGCCTTAGGGATGACAGGGTTTATTTTTGTTTTATTCATTTATTTCAGATTATGCATATTTACGTAAGCAGTGAGCTTACATAATTCCGGCACTCGTTCCAACGCTGTTTCAGCACTGGAAAACATATCTTACACATTTTTAAAGCATTCTAGGTACATTAATAAAGTACACTTGTATTATAATGGCTGCTTCTTGCCCCTCTTTCAAGCTTATATATATTTAAAGAGAATTATTTTTATATTATGTATATGGGTGTATCCCAAAGGGGGCTGCTACAGAGAAGTTTATACATTTCATTCAGATTCCGGAATCTTCACCATCTATAGTTTCTTTGCTGCTGGTACTGAGGAAGAGACGTTTAGAACAGTCTAGGAATCTGAGTACAATTGAAACCTCTTCTTCAGCATTCTGTTGCTTTCTCAAGTATTCAAACTTGGGAGGATGCTCTCAGAGGGGAATGGGTTAAGCCTTAGCTCAGCCACCCTTTTCCTGTTCCAGGTTTTCCTGTGCCTGTTTCCTACTGTCAAAAAGGAAGCAATCCTTTCAGTTCTGCTTAGTGCTAATGCTACTGTCACTCTTAGAAGATAAACTTCCATAAAATCCTCTGCAAAATATTTAGGAGTTTTCACTAAATCTTAAAAATTTTACATTTTTTTTCTTCTTGAGAGCTAAAGATATTTTACAGGAGTTAATTTTTCACTTCTCTAGTTGAACATTTTCTAGTAATAAAAGCCATGCAAATAGCACTTTTCACTTGCTCCTTTCTGAGCCTTTTCTATTTCTGCTCTAGTGCCACCAGAAGATATTACCTGGGTGCAGTGGAACTATACTGGAACTATAGGCAGAGTGACCTGCTTAATGTGCTGCATACGGACACAAGGTAAAAATGCTCTGTTGAGTGTAACATTGTGAGGATATGACTTCAACTAGAAGAAGGTGCAGACACTAGGCAAGGGTGGATAGCTGATAGTTAAGTCCTTCAAACATTTGCAGGTAATGTGTGCATGCAGTCTGATTATTTGCATCATGCTGCTTGCCATTCCTTCTCATGGACTTAAGCTTTTCATTGATTTTTGTTGTTTGCTCATTGATTCTTTGTTGCATGCTGCCACTGTGATTTAGAGACAAGGAGAGTGAAGAGGCAAGGAGCATGGGAGAGAAAGTAGAATTTCCTTTGGCCTAACCTAACCTTCCATAGAAAGAACTGGAACAGTGAAATTCTCAGGAGTATGCATATGATAGACTTTTTATATGATATTTGTCATGGCATTAGAAGCTTTTCATCTTTAGGAAGGGATTCTAGTTTATCTGATGAGATTAGACCATTAAATGAGCTCCTCAGTATTATAGTGATCATTGACTTATTTCAGTTTTTCCTCTTCTTAAATCTGTTACACCTTGATTTGATAAAGTATTGAAACTGAATTATATACTAGTCTCTGATTTTGCTAAAGTACTGTCTGTACTTATATCTCCTTTGTCATTCTTGATCTTTCCTTCCCTCTACGTCCTTCTCTCTTTTTCTCTCCCTCCTTTTAAAAATAATACTTACAGGACATTTCCTGATTTTATTGGTTTTTGTCAGTAAATATCTTTTGGGTTGATTTGTCAATTTCTTTCTATTACTTCAGTTTCTGCTTTTTAATTTTATTAATCAATTCTTTCTAATTTTATTTGGATCACTTTGTTATTCTTTTTCTTATCAAGTTGAATGCTGAAATTACTTATTTTACATTTCACTGTGGTTGTTTTGTTTTGTTGTTGTTTTGTTTTTCCAGGCAAGGTTTCTCTGTGTAATAGCCCTGGCTGTCCTGGAACACACTTTGTAGACCAGGCTGGCCTTGAACTCACAGAGATCCACCTGCCTCTGCCTCCCGAGTGCTGGGATTAAAGGTGGGGGCCACCACCACCTGGCTTATTTTGTAATTTTTTTGTTTTGCTTTGAAACAGGGTCTCACTTTGTTGTATTGACTGTCATGGAACTCACTTTGTATACCAGGCTGGCCTTGAACTCACAGAGTTCTGCCTTCTAAGTGCTGGGATTAAGGGCATGTACCACCACACTAGGCTTTCATTGTGTTTCTTTAAATGTGTACTATAAAGTTTTAAACAGAGACAGGAATATGAGAGCAGAAAAATCAAGAGTTCAGTCCAGGTTTGACTACATAGTGTGTACATGACCAAAGTGTGTGATGTATTCAACAATAGGATGTTATCTTCATATTTTGGCAGGTAGACAAGAGCAATGACAATAGCCTATATTGTTTTGGGGTGTATCTTGGACCCCTCCCAACAGCTTGAAAGGAGATATCCTTTGCCTGACCAACTAACACATGGGTTTTTATTAGATAGACTATAGCTCCCAGGAAATATTATTTCACTGTGTAGGGTAACTGCATTAAAAGGTTGTGTGTGTATGTGTGTGTGTGTGTGTGTGTGTGTGTGTGTGTGTGAGAGAGAGAGAGAGAGAGAGAGAGAGAGAGAGAGAGAGAGAGAGAGAGCATATGTATTGTATGTACTTTTTTTTCTTTTTGATTTTTTTTCTTTGAGACAGGGTTTCTCTGTGTAACAGCCGTAGTTGTCCTAGAACTCACTCTGTAGACCAGGCTGGCCTCAAACTCAGAGATCCACTTGCTCCTGCCTTCCAAGTGCCGGAATTAAATGCATCATCACTGCCTGATTGTATGTGCATTTTTAAATAAGATTATAAAGTAATAAATTTCATTATGGCTTTTTCCAAACATCCTTAGTGTTATTTATCCCTCCTTCCTTCTTTCCTTTCCCTCTGTTTCTCTTCTTCCCCTTCCCCAGTTAAGCCCCCTCAGTTTTTCCTTTCCCACTGTATCCTGCTATCCCCATTTCTAGAGTTCCTTCTTCCCCCTCCACTAACAGTCCCTTTGTTTATTCCTGGCTTCTACAGTTATTCTAAGTTACACAATCAATCCTTAAGATTCAGAGCTAGAATCCACAAATAAGAAGGAACATGTGGCATTTGTCTTTCTGTGTCTGGGTTACCTCATTCAGAATGATGGTTTCCAGCTCCACCCATTTACCTGTGACTTTCATGGTTTTGTTTTCTTTCTTTCTTTTTCTCTCTCTTTCTTTTTTCCTTCCTTCCTTCATTCTTTCCTTCCTTTTTTTTTGTTTTTTTGAGACATATCTTCTGGTTGTCCTGGAACTCACTTTGTAGACTGGCCTTGAACTCACAGAGATCCATCTGCCTCTGCCTCTTGAGTTCTAGGATTAAAGGTGTGCACCACCACTATCTGGCTCATTTTTCTTTATAGATAATTAGGATTCCATTGTGTATATGCACTGCATTTTCATTATCCATTCATTAGTTTATGGATAGCTAGGCTAATTCCATTCCCTTGCTATTATGAATAAAGCACCAGTGGACATGGGTATGCAGATATCTTTGTAGTAGAATATGGAGTCTTTTGAGCATATACCCAGGAGTGATATATCTGGTTCATATAGTAGTTCTATTTGTAGCTTTTTGAGAACTTCCACACTGACTTCCAAGGTGGCTGAATCAGTTTATAGTCCATGGGTAAAAGTTCCTCTTACCCCACATTTTCACCAGAATTTGTTGTCATTGGACATTTTTTTATGGTAGGCATTCTAGTTGGGATGAGAGAGAATCTCACCATAGCTTTATTTTGAATTTCTCTAATTGCTAATGATGATAAACACTTTAAAAGTGTTTATTAGCTTTTGTATTTCTTCTAGTGAGAACTTTCCGTTCAGTTCCAGAGTTTTAAAAAATGAGTTTTTTTCTCTTTCATTCTTTCTTTCACCTTTTTTGTTTTACTTTTTTTTGAGATTCTAATGTAATTACATTTCTTCCTTTCCTTTCCTCCCTCCAAATCCTCCACTATATTGCTCTCTTTCAAACTCACGGTCTCCTTTTCCATTAATTGTTATTGCTTGGATATATGTATATGCGTGTGTGTGTATATATTCCTAAATATAATCTTCTTAGTCTGTATAATGTTACTCATATGTATTTTTCAGGGCTGACCATTTGGTATTGGTAGCAATTGGTGTGCTCTTTCCCAGGGTAGACTGTTTCTACTTCTTTCATCATTCCTTGGTTGCCTGTAGTTCTTTGTGTAGGGTTGAGACCTCTTGGGATTTTCCCAGTCCACTTTAGCAGGTCTATTGGTATATCATCCTTGTTTAGTTCATATCTGGACAGTTATGTTGTTAAGACCATTGGAGTGTAGCTTCTGATATTCCTAGGAGATACAATCTCACAGCAAAGCCCCAGATCTCTGGGTTTTACAGTCTTTCCACTTCCTTTCCCAAAATGTTCCCTGAGCCTTAGGTGTATGAGTATTCTATAGATATCCACTGGGACTCAGCACTTTGATTGATTGTGATTTTCTGTTATGGTCTCCATTTGTTATGAAGAGAAGTTTCCTTGATGAGAGGTGAAGACTACAGTTATCAGTGGGTATAAGAAAAAATGTTTAGATTGTCATTAGGGATTTTGCTGATTGGATTAGTAAAGTAGTTGATGCAAATTATCCTCCAATACCCATGACTTCACTAGCACTGAGTAGTTAGCTAGGTTTCTAGTAGCAGGCATGTTTTCCCTCTTGTTGAGTGGGTCTTAAGCCCAATCAAATAACTGTTGGTTACCACCAAGGTAAGTATGCCACTACTGCATCCTTAGGATTATGGTTTCCATGCTGGTCACTGTTGTGGTCTATAGGTGTCATAGCTGGGTAGGACTTGGATGCTTCTCTCCTTTGGAGTGTTTGTTTATTGTTTTTTTTATTTGTTTTAATTCTTTGTATATTCTAAAATGATCTGTCCAATGTATAGCTGGCAAAGATTTTCTTCTGTTCTATAGGCTGTCTCTTTACTTGATAGATGGTTTCCTTTGATGTACAGGTCCCATTTGTTGATTATTGGCCTTATTTCCTAAGCAATCAGAAATGTTTTATTCAGAAAGCCCTTACCTATTCTTATATCTTGAAGTGTGCTCCCTACTTTTCCCTCTAGCAATTTCAGTTTCATATGTAATATTGAGGTCTTTGAGCTATTTGGAGTTTATTTTGTATAGGGTGGGAGATAAGGATTTTGTTTCTTTCTTCTATATGTAGATATCCAGCTTGTCTAGCACCATTTGTTAAAGATGCTATCTTTTCTCTTGTGCATATTTTTTTTTGTCCCATTTGCCAAAAATCAGGTGGCTTTAGGATCATGGACTTATATTGGGACCTTCTATTCAATTCTATTGATCTGCCTGTCTTTTTTGTGCCAATACTATGCTGTTTTTCTTACCATGTCTCTGTAGTATAACTTGTAATCATCTATAGTAGTAGCTCCTACAGTAAGTATTCTTTTTGCTTGAGATTCTTTGATTATTGGGACCCTTTTTGTTTTCATATGAACTTAAGATAGTTATCTTTATATTTCTATGAAGAAGAAAGCTGCAATGCTTATTGGATTGCATTGAATATGTACATTATTTTTGATAGGATAGTCATTTTCATAATACAAATTCTTCCAATCCTTGAGCATGGGATGTCTTTCTGTCTTCTAATGTCTTCTTTAATTTCTTCAGTGTTTTAAAATTTTGCTGTAAAAGTCTTTCACTTCCTTAGTTAGATTGATACCAGGGTAATTTTTAAAACAAATTTATGGTTTTATTCATTTTATGTGTATGAGTGTTTTGCCCGTGTGTACGTCAATCCACCACTTGAGTGCCTAATACCCACAGAGGTCAGAAGAGGGATCCCCTAGGACTGGAATTCTAGTCAGTTGTGAGCCACCACATGTGATTTGGGAACCAAACCTGGGTCCTCTTTAAGAGGAGCCAGTGCTCTTAACTGATGAGCCATCTCTTCAGCCCCCATCTGGGGTAATTTTTGAGACTATTGTTAATTGGATTGTTCCCCTGCTTATTTTCTGTTACATTGATTTCTGACCTTGTGCTGGCTAGTTTTATGTCAACTTGAAACAAGCTTTAGTCATCTGAGAGGAGGGAACCTCAATTGAGAATATATCTCCATAAAGTCTGGGCTGTGGGCAGGCCTGTGGAGCATTTTCTTAATTATTGATTGATGGGGGAGAACCCAGCCCATTGTGGGTGGTGCTGTCACTGATCTGGTGGCTCCAGGTTCTATAAGAAGGCTGCTGAGCAAGCCATAAAGGGCAAGCCACTATGCAGCAGTCCTCCATGGCTTCTGCATCAGCTCCTGACTTCAAGTTCCTCTCTTGAGTTCCTGCACTGACTTCTTTCAGTGATGAACAATGATGTGGAACTGTAAGCCAAATAAATTGTTTCTTCCCCAGGTTGTTTTTGGTTATGGTGTTTCATCATAGCAATAGTAACACTAAGACAAATTGATACCAGAATTGTGGTGTATGGCTGTGACAAGCCTGACCATGTTATTTTGGGGAGGATTGTGGAAGGACTTTGGAACTTTGGCCTGGAAAAGCTGCTGAGTGTTCAGACCTTGGTGAACTGTTCTATGGGAGTATGGAAGATGGGGATGTTAAGAGAAATGCAGAGAATGGAGTCCTGGCTTGTGAAGTTCCAGAAGGAAGTTTGAGAGTCACATAAAGACTCTGTCGGGGCTGTTGCATATCTTGAATTAAGAATTTGTGGTTTTGGTCAGCTAGGACTGAATAGTCAGCCATGATTAACAAGAGACCATCACCATTAAAGTGAAACCTTTGTGTTACTGAGAAATTGATACTGGTTAGCTGGAGCTGAGAAATTAGTGGGGATTTGGAAGAGACCAGCATCATTGAGGTAAAATCTGGGAAGTGTCTCCTGACAGTCAGCACACAGAATCTGTGCTCTAGAGGCAACCAAGCTGTACCTCATGCTGACAGCTGAACTTGGTAGAGCAAAAGTCACACAGGTGGTACTGGTTTTGAAGGCATAAAGGGATGGAGAGCAGCTGAGGCTTAGCACTGTGAGTGCCAGGAGAGGCCATTAGTGAAGATGCAGCCTCACTAGCAGTAGGAGGTCCAGGATTAAAGGAGTGATGCAGAGAAATTGAGGCTTGGCACCATGAAGAGAACCTAAAAGAGCTATTGGTAAAAGTGCATGTATATCTGTGCACCATGTGTGTTGCTGGTGCCTGAAGAAGGCAGAAAAGGCATCAGATCTCCTGGAGCTGGCATTACAGATGGTTGTGAGCTGCCATGTGGTGCTGGGAATCAAGCCTGGGATCTAGTAGTAGTACTTTTAACTGCTGAGCTATCTCCCCAGATCCTGTATTGTCTTTTTTGTTTTGCTTTGTTTTTGTTTTTCAAGGCAGGGTTTCTCTGTGTAGCTCTGGCTGTCCTGGAACTCACTCTGTAGACCAGGCTGGCCTCAAACTCACAGAGATCCACCTGGCTCTGCCTCCTGAGTGCTGGGATTAAAGGCATGTGCCATCACCTTCCAGCTTGTATTGTCTTTTTTTTTTTTTGGTTTTTCGAGACAGGGTTTCTCTGAGTAGTTTTGTGCCTTTCCTGGAGCTCACTTGGTAGCCCAGGCTGGCCTCGAACTCACAGAGATCCGCCTGGCTCTGCCTCCCGAGTGCTGGGATTAAAGGCGTGCGCCACCACCGCCCGGCTGTATTGTCTTTTTGATACTGAGATTTAGAAGTTCTTTATATAGTCTTGATATTAGAACTTTATAAGATTTATATTATGTGAATGTTATTCCATGCTGTGGGTAATCTTTTCACAGTACTAATAGTATTCTTTTTTTTTTCTTATAAGGAGACATTTAATTGGGGCTGGCTTACAGTTCAGAGGTTTAGTCCATTATTGCAGGAGCCATGGTGGCATGTAGGCAGACATGGCCCTAAAGAGGTAGCTGAGAGTTCTACATCTGGATCTGTATGCAGAAGGAAAAGAAAGTGAGCCACAAGGACTGTCCTGAGCATCTTAGAATTCAAAGCTCACCCCAAGTGACACACTTCCTCCAACAAGGCCACACCTACTCCCAAAAGGCCATGCCTCCTAATAGTACCATTCCCTATGGGCCTAAGGGGGCCATTTTCATTCAAACCACCACAAATATCAGTATCACAATATAAAACATTTTACAACTTTAAAAGTCCCACAGTCTTTACAAATTCAAACACTTTAAAATTCAGCCTCTTTAAAAAAAATCCAAAGTCTCTTTTTACATGCAAAGTTTTTTACTTCACAGTCTCTCAACTGTGGTCTCCTGTAAAGTCAAAAAATAATTAAATACTTTCTTACTTCAAGAGGGAGTAGAACCAGGGCACCATCACAATCATATCAAAGCAAAAACAAGAGGGGAAGAACCAGGGCACCATCACAATCATATCAAAGCAAAAACAAATTCCAGCTGTATAAATAACTCAGTATCCAATGTCTGGGATCACTCATCAGTTGCTGGATGAAGGCTCTATGATGACAGAGTATTCAGCGATCTGATTACCTGGGTAAGCCAGCTCAGGCACCCTCTCCACTATTGATAGTAGTCTAAGCTGGGGTCATCCTTACGGATTCCTGGGAATTTCCCTAGCACCAGGTTTTTCCCTATCCCCATGATGTCTCCCTCTATCAAGGTATCTCTTTCATTGCTCTCCCACTCCATTTCTGTTCCAGCTCGACCATCCCATTCCCTTATGTTCTCATTCCCCATTCCCTATCATCTATTATCCCATTTCACCCCCAGTTTACTCAGGAGACCTCATCTATTTCCCCTTCCCAGGGTGATCCATGCATCCCTCTTAGGGTCCTCTTGTTACCTAGCTTCTCTGGAGCTGTGGGATGTAGTTTGGTTATCCTTTGCTTTACATCTAGTATCCACTTATGAGTGAGTGCATACCATCTTTGTCTTTCTGAGTCTGGGTTTCCTCACTCAGGATCATATTTTCTCATTCCATCCATTTGCCTGAAAATTTCATGATGTCATTGTTTTTTACTGCTGAGTAGTACTCCATTGTATATATGCACCACATTTTCTTTATCCATTTCTTTATCCATTCTTCAGTTGAGGGCCATGTAGGTTGTTTCCAGGTTCTGGCTATTACAAATAATGCTGCTATGAACATAGTTGAGCATGTGTCCTTGTGGTATGATTGATCATTCCTTGGGTATATGCCCAAGAGTGGTATCGTTGAGTCTTGAGGTAGATTGATTCCCAATTTTCTGAGAAACCGCCATACTGATTTCCAAAATGACTATACATCTTCGCACTCCCACCAACAGTGGAAGCGTGTTCCCCTTATTCCACATCCTCTCCATCATAAGCTGCCATCAGTGTTTTTGATCATAGCCATTCTGACAGGTGTAAGATGGTATCTCAAAGTCATTTTGATTTGCATTTCCCTGATGACTAAGGATGCTGAGCAATTCCTTAAATGTCTTTCTGCCATTTGAGATTCTTCCATTAACAATTCTCTGTTTAGCTCTGCAGCCCATTTTTTAAATTGGATTGTTCAGTGTTTTGCTGTCTATATTTTTTGAGTTCTTTATATATTTTGGAGATCAGCCCTCTGTCAGATGTGTAGTTGGTGAAAATCTTTTCCCATTCTGTAGGCTGTCATTTTGTCTCATTTTACTGTGACCTTTACCTTACAGAAGCTTCTCAGTTTCAGGAGGTCCCATTTATTAATTGTTGCTCTCAGTGTCTATGCTACTGGTGTTATATTTAGGAAGTGGTCTCCTGTGTCAGTGTGTTCAAGGCTACTTCCTACTTTATCTTCTTTCAAGTTCAGTGTAACTGGATTTATGTTGAGTTCTTTGATCCATTTGGACTAGAATTTTGGGCATGGCAATAGATATGGATCTATTTTCAATCTTCTGTATGTTGACATCCAGTTACATCAGCACCATTTGTTGAGGGTGCTTTCTGTTTTCCATTGTATAGTTTTGGCTTCTTTGTCAAAAATCAGGTATTCATAGGTGTGCAGATTAATGTCAGGGTCTTCAATTCGATTCCATTGGTCCACATGTCAGTTTTTATGCCACTACCACTACCAAGCTGTTTTTATTACTATAGCTCTGTAATAGAGCTTGAGATCAAGGATGTTGATACCTCTAGAAGTTGCTTTATTGTACAGGATTGTTTTAGTTATGCTGGATTTTTTGTTTTTCCATATGAAGTTGAATATTGTTCTTTCCAGGTCTGTGAAGAGTTGTGTTGGGATTTTGATGGGGATTGCATTGAATCTGTAGGTTGCTTTTGGTAAGATTGCCATTTTTACTATGTTAATCCTACCTATCCATGAGCATGGGAGATCTTTCCATTTTCTAATATTTTCTTTCTTCAGAGACTTAAAGTTCTTGTAATACAGGTCTTTTACCTGCTTAGTTAGAGTTACCCCAAGGTATATTATATTATTTGTGGCTATTGTAAGGGGTGATGTTTCTCTGATTCCTTTCTCATCCCATTTATCATTTGTATATAGGAGAGCTACTGATTTTTTTTCAGTTAAGCTTGTATTTTTCCACATTACTGAAGGTGTTTATCAGCTATAGGCATTCCCTGGTAGAATTTTTGGGGCCATTTATGTATACTATCATATCGTCTACAAATAGCAAAAGTTTGACTTTTTCCTTTCCAATTTGTATCCCCTTGATCTCCTTTTGTTGTCTTATTGCTGTAGCTAGAACTTTGAGTACTATATTGAATAGATATGGGGAGAGTGGAGAGCTTGTCTTGTTCCTAATTTTAGTGGAATCACTTTGATTTTCTCTTCATTTAATTTGATGCTGGCTGTCGGCTTGCTATAAATTGCCTTTATTATGTGTAGGTATTTTCTTTGTATCCCTGATCTCTCCAAGACCTTTATCATGAAGGAGTGTTGGATTTTGTCAAATGCTTTTTGAGCATCTAATGAGATGATCATATGGTTTTTTTCTTTCAGTTTGTTTATATGGTGGATTACACTGACAGATCTTCTTATGTTGAACCATTCCTGCATCTCTGGGATGAAGCCTACTTGATCATGTTTGTTTTTTGATGTGTTCTTGGATTTAGTTTGCCAGTATTTTATTGAATATTTTTGTATCAATGTTCATGAGGGAGATTGGTCTGTAATTCTCTTTGTTCCATCTTTGTGTGGTTTGGGTATCAGGGTTAACTATAGCCTCAAAGAGTTTGGCAAAGTCCCTTCTGTTTTTATTGTGTGGAACAATTTGAAGAGTATTAGTGTTAGTTCTTCTTTGTAATTCTGGTAAAATTCTTCGTTGAAACCATCTGGTCCTGGCTTTTCTTTCTTTTTTTTTTTTTTTTTTTTTTTTTTTTTTTGGTTGAGAGACTTTATTTATTATGTACACAGCATGTATGACTGCAGGCCAGAAGAGGGCACCAGATCTCACCACAGATGGTTGCGAGCCACCATGTGGTTGCTGGGAACCGAACTCAGGACCTCTGGAAGAGCAGTCAGTGCTCTTAACCTCTGAGCCATGCTCCAGCCCCTGGTTGAGAGACTTTTAATGACTATTTCTATTTTCTTAGGGGTTGTAAGTCTACTTAAGTTGTTTATCTGATATTGATTTAATTTTGCTTTCTGTTACCTATCCAGAAAATTGTCCATTTCTTTTAGATTTTCCATTTTTGTGGAGTAGAGGTTTTTGAAGTAATGACCTGATGATTCTCTGGATTTCCTTATTGGCTGTTGTCTCCCTTTTCATTTCTGATTTTGTTAATTTGGATGTTCTCTCTCTCTGCCTTTTGCAGAGTTTGCATAGAGGTTTGTGTAGTGGGTAGCCATTCCAGCTTTGATCTGGAAGTTCCAACCCTCATTGAGGCTTTGGTAACTGTCATGCCCAAAGTGGGGCCAAGAGAGGACCCTGAAGACCCGAGATCTGGGTGTGCCGGCTCTCTTAGTTCCTGAACCCTGGACGCTTGGAGGTCTAGGCCGAGCAGAGTTCTCCAGAGAACACTGCTGGACAGCACCATGCCTTTCCCAGACTCTGTAAACTATCCATTCACTTGTAAGTTACCCACAAAATAAACCTCCCTTTTTACTATGTGGAGTGGCCTTAATAATTTCACCAATAGGTTTGTCTATCTTGTTGATTTTCTCAAATAACCAACTCTTTGTTTCATTGATTCTTTGTTTTGTTCTCATTGTTTCTATTTTATTGATTTCAGCTCTCATTTTGATTTTTACCTGGTGTCTATTCCTCCTGGATGAGTTTGCTTCTTCTTGTTCTAGAGATTTCAGGTATACTGTTAAGTCACTAGTGTGGGATTTCTCCAACTTCTTTATGTGGCATTCAGTGCTATGAATTTTCCTCTTAGTGCTGCTTTCATAGTGTCCTCTAAGTTTGGGTATGTTGTACATTCATTTTTATTGAATTCTAGGAAGTCCTTAATTTCTTTCTTTATTTCTTCCTTGACCCATTGGTGAGTCAGTTGAGTATTATTCAGTTTCCATGAGACTGTAGGCATTTTATAATTTTTATTGTTGTTGAAATCTAACTTTTAGCCGTGGTAGTCTGATGAAATACATGAGGTTATTCCATTTTTTTTATCTGTTGAGATTTGCTTTGTGACCAAGTATGTAGTTGGTTTTAGAGAATGTTCTATGGGGTGTTGAGAAAAGGGTATATTCTTTTGTGTTCGGGTAGAATGTACTGAAGATATCTATTAAATACATTTGAGCCATAATGTCTGTTAGCTCCCTTATTTCTCTGTTAAGTTTCTGTCTGACAGACCTGTCTATTGGTGAGAATAGGGTGTTGAAGTCTCCCACTATTAGTGTGTGGGGTTTTATGTGCATTTTAAGCTTTAATATTGTTTCTTTTACATATGTGGATGCCCTTGAATTTGGGACATAAATGTTCAGAATTGAGACTTCATCTTGGTGGATTTTTCCTGTGATGAATATGTAATGTCCTTCCTGATCTCTTTGATTGATTTTATTTTGAAGTCTATTTTGTTAGATATTAGGATAGCTACACCAGCTTGTTTCTTAATTACATTTGATTGGAAAGTCTTTTTATAGCACTTTACTCTGAAGTAAAGTAGTGTCTGTCTTTGAAGTTGAGGTGTGTTTCTTGTATATAGCAGAAGGATGGATCCTGTTTTTGTATCCATTCTATTAGCATGTGTCATTTTATAGGCAAATTGAGTGCATTGACATTAAGGGATATTAATGACCAGTGATTGGTACTTCCTGTTAACTTTTGGTGGTAGTGTATGTGTTTTTTCTCTTCTTTGGGATTTGCTACTGTGGGGTTATCTATTGCCTGTGTTTTTGTGAGTGCATCTAACTTCCTTAGGTTGGAGTTTTCCTTCTAGTGCTTTCTGTAGGGCTGGATTTGTGGATAGGTATTGTTTAAATCTGGTTTTGTCTTGGAATGTCTTGTGCACTCAGTCTTTGGTGATTGAAAATTTTGCTTAGTATAGTAGTCTGAGCTGGCATCCGTGATCTCTTAGTGTCTGCATAACATCTGTCCAGGATCTTCTGTCTTTCAGAGTCTCCATTGAGAAGTTGGGTGTTTTTCTAATGGGTCTGCCTTTATAAGTCACTTGGCCTTTTTCCTTTGCTGCTCTTAATATTCTTTCTTTAGTCTGTATGTTTAATGGTTTGATTATTATGTGGTGAGGGGACTTTTGGGGGGGGTCTAGTTTATTTGGTATTCTGTAAACTTCTTGTATCTTCATAGGTATTTCCTTCTTTAAGTTGGGAAAGTTTTCTTACATAATTTTGTTGAATATATTTTTTGTACCTTGGAGTTGTTATTCTTCTTCTATCCCTATTATTTTTAGATTTGGCCTTTTCATGGTGTCCCAGATTTCCTGAACGTTTTGTGTTATGACTTTTTGGCTTTGGGATTTTCTTTGACTGATGAATCTATTTCATCTATCATATCCTCCATGCCAGAGATTCTCTCTTCCATCTCTTGTATTCTGTTGGTTATGCTCGCATCTGTATTTCCTGTTCTTTTACTCAGATTTTTTATTTCCAGCATTCCCTCAATTTGTGTCTTCATCATTGTTTCTATTTCAATTTTCAGGTCTTGAACTGTTTCCTTCACCTGTTTAATTGATTTTTCTTGGTTTTCTTGGCTTTCTTTAAGGGATTTATTGATTTCTTCCATTTTTTGTTTGTCTTTTCCTCAATTTCAAAGAGATTTTTTTCATTTCCTCTTTAAAGGCCTCTATCATCTTCATAAAGTTATTTTTAAGGTTGCTTTCTTCTGTTTCTTCTCCATTGTGATGTTCAGGTCTTGCTGTTGTAGAACCACTAGGTTCTGGTGGGGCCATATTGCTCTTGATGTTGTTGTATTTTTGCACTGGCATCTACCCATCTCTTCTTCCAATAGGTACAAGAGGTGCTTTGTTTGAGTGAGCTGCTCTTGGTCCAGTATGTGATTGCTGTGTCTGTGTCTCAGGGGGCCACTCTTGGTTCAATCGTAGCTCTTAGTCTAATTGGAACTGGTGGATTCTGTGTCTCAAGGAGCTGCTCTTTGGTCCAATCAGATCTAGCAGACGTTGTGTCTCAGGGAGCTACTAAAGTATCAGGGGGATGTGTGGGTTTGGTGTAGGGAAAGGTTCTTGTAGATTGTAGGGTCCAATGGGGTGTTTGTGGGTAGGCCTGCCTGTAGGAGTCTTCCCTGCTGGCCTGTAATTCTTGGTCCAATCAGAGCTGAAAGATTCTGTGTCTGAGGGAGCCACTGAAGTGTCAGGGGGATGAGTGGGTTTAGAGTAGGGGTGGATCTTATACATTACAGGGTCTGATGAGGGGGTGTTGGTGGGGAGGCCCACCCACAGGTGTCTTCCCTGCTGGCCTGGAACTTTTGGCCCAATCAGAGCTGGTAGATTCTGTCACAGGGACCCACCGAGGGCTCAGGGGAATGGGTGGATTTGAAGGTGGCCTTGAAGTAGGGAGTGGGTCTTGTAGGTTGCAGGGTCCACTGGGGTGTGTTGGTAGAGATGCCTGCCTCAGGAATCTTCCTGCTGGCCTGCAACTGGGCCATCGATGAATAGGAGTTCTAATAGTATTCTTTCAAGTTCAAATTTTTTTTACCTTAGTTACATATATTTTTGATATCATATGTAAGAAATAGTTGCCATATCTTTGGCTTCATTTTCTTCTAAGCAGTTTATATTTTTAATTCCTACATTAAGGTCTTTGATTCACTTGTGGTTTTTTTTTGTGTGTGTATGGTGTGAAAAAGGGATAAAAGTTCATTCTGTAGTTTATATATCCTGCTGTTGAGTACCCTGAGTAGCAGCCCAGAGGATAAGGTACCTGGTGTCTCATTGAAAAGTTGTCCACTTATCTGTTTGGTCTTGTTAACAATTAATATTGAGATGATTATACATCGCGAAGTGCTTTGTATTATAACGTCTAGTGGCTTGGCACAATGAATAATACTTTTGGTATAAAATTTTATTTAGGAGGCTTGGGAAATGACTCAAACAGTAAAGTGCTTGCTTTACAAGCATGAAGAACTAAGGTCAGATCACCAGCACCCACAAAAAGATTCTAACACTGGGGAAGCAGAGATAGGCAAATCCCTGGAGCTTACTCTATCAGTGAACTTACCTGAATCCATGAGCTCCAGGTTAAGTCTCAAAAAAAAAGTAAGGTGGAATCCTAAGAGATGGCCCAGTGGTTGAGCTGTTTCTGCTCTTTCACAGAACCCAAATTCAATTCCCAGCACTCATATGATGGCTCACAACCACCTGTGGCTCCAAGTCTACAGGATTCAAAGCCATCTTATGGCTTTTGTAGGTACCTGCACTCATGTGGTGTATACTTACACAGACACATAAAGATAAAAATAAGGTGGAAAGAAATAGAAGACACCTAACATCAACATCTGACCTCCATATTCACACACACACACACACACACACACACACACACACACACACACACGAGCACAAGTTATACCACACACACTAAAAATGGATTTAATGAAGTAAATAATTCATTAGCAGGAAGTCACATGGATTTACCAGAAAAAAACAGAATTTTTGTTTTAATGTTAACATTTTATAATCTAGATTATTTTGACAACAGAATAAGCTGACTCTAAACACTTCCTGACAGACTCTGCCAAGGTTTAAAATAAACAGCTAAGGAAATTCAAATTTACATTATCTGTTCCTGCAGCTGCTCAGCTTCTTCTAAGCAAGTGCCAGAAAATATAATGGTTTTTCCAACTGGTTTTAGATAAAAAATTGAAAGAACAATTCATGTCAGGGATAATTATTGCCAAGTACATTTGGCAGAATTTATATATCAAATTCCAAGGGAAACACAAACAACATCCTCAAAAGTTAAGAGGAAACAAATTAGCATGGATTGTGAGACATTTTATCTATGTTGTTTTGTGTTTCTTCAACAGTGGAAATTTTCTGATAGAATTAACATGTGGTATGAAGATCTTTCTTCTTTACACTCACTAATATGTCTCTATACCAGAAATCTTTGTCACTGTTCTTCTACCCCTTACTAGGCTACTGACAAAAAAACAAGACATTTGTTGCTGAACACAATCTGATATAACAGGCATAGTCTGTATATAACTGAACCTTGTGCAATTTATCTTTTTTTCTTTTGTTTTTTTTTTTTTTTTTGAGACAAGGTTTCTATGTATAGTTTTGGTGCCTGTCCTGGATCTCACTCTGTAGACTAGGCTGGCCTCGAGCTCACAGAGATCCACCTAGCTCTGCCTCCTGAGTGCTGGGATTAAAGGAGTGTACCACTACCGCCGGGTGCAATTTATCTTTTTAATATATTGAACAATTAGTAGCATTGGTTAAAGTTTCACACATTGGGGGCATGTTTTACTCTACCACTGTATATCAATGCCACCAACAAATGTGTTGTCAACTTTTATCTTATACTAGTGTATGATGTGGACCCATCTATATAAGCCCAGGGACATGCCTCTCCCCAGAAATTGGTCATCATCAGGTATCTCCTGCAAGGCCACGAGTGTGATGAGGCAAAAGAGGATTAGAGGGGCCCCTGGCCCCCTGTTTTTATAGTTGTCTTAACCCTCTGACCATGCAGTTCCCCCATGCATTTCTCTGTAAGGAAATACTATTTACTGGAAGAGCTTCCTTATCAACCCCTGACCCTTGGCTCACAGCCAGTATAGAATGTCTTTTGTCAAGGCCTTCAGTTGGCAGAGCCAGTCAACTGGCTCTCAGATATCTTGGAAACCCTGGAATGGAGTAAAATTCAGGGCTAAGTGGAAGAGTAGGCCAGCAGAATGTGGTAGGGATAAGGTCAGCTCTACCTTGCCCTGTTTGGTCAGAGTCCTTGACAGAGATCTCTAAAAACAAAGTATTAGTTCAGTTATTTAACTGCTAGATCCTATAGAAGACTGTTAAAGTCTTCCTCTGTGACTGGATTGTTCTAACAGGTTTTTCTTTGTGTGAATGGAACCAAAGCTGGCCACCATTGAGAGATTCCTTCCAGAGTTACCTTTCTTAGGAGGAAATCTACTTCATTCTTTCAGCTACAACTTCCAACTTTTACGTCTACATTTACACACTAGGAGGCACAGAGCCTCCCTCTAAGAGGGTACAGCCTTCTCTCTGGTGTGTCTCTGTGTTAGGCTTTCTCCTTTCTGTTTTTCATCCCTTATGGTTCCTGTGGTATGTAACTGCAGAGGACTTGCACACACATGTGTGGCAGGGCAGGGCAGAATTTGTTCTATAGGCAGACGAACATAGTTCTATGTTTTGCTAAAAGAGTTCAGACATCATATCTTCATCCATCACATCTGTCATCCACATTGATTTTTACACCTTTGGGGTATAAACTCAGGGACCTGCTGAGTGGTTCTACAATGTTATATGCCCAGATGAGTTTTCCCATGGTCACCATTGTGTCTCCATGGTTTAGGTATCTGTATGTCTCATGAAGGAGGTCTTTTTAAAAAATCTTTTATTTTTATTTTCTGTATGAGTGTTTTGCCTGAATGTGTATGTATGTGCACCACATGTACACAGAAGCTAGAAGAGGGTGTTGGATCCCCTGGAACTTGAGTTATAGACAGTTTAGAGTGGCCTTATGGATTCTGGGAGTTGAACCTGGGTTCTCCGCCAAAGCAACAAGTGCTCTTAACTGCTGAGTCATCTCTCCAGCCCCTTTATGAAAGAGGTTTTATAACCTTGCTCCCAAGCTTTGTGTATAATACAGTTGCTGCATTTAAGTTTTCAGCTTAAGGATTAGTGTTTCTATGCATTTATAGCTTACAGTAAATTGTCCAAACCAAACTAGACAAAAAACACTTCCAACTGACATAGTTAAAACACTGATAGTTTTTGTTCATCTTTATATGATTTTTATAGCTTTGGGTGGATTAAGGTCCTGCTTGATGAAGTAAATGCTTGAACAAAAGATGATCTTGATTTTACAGCTTTTGAAACAAACATATAAAGGTTACTGTCTGCATTTTCCTCATTTTTATTCTTTCTTTTGCATACAGGAAATTATTGTGAAGAGGCAGGGCAACATCTATATCAACAACTATAGGGAAGTGAAGGAAGCAAGTTCTGGATATGTGCAAGTTCTACTTTTCTTGTAGATAATAGAGGAAAGTGAGATGAAGGAAAATACTTCCAGCTGATTTTTGAAGCGGGATCAAATAAAGTCCTTCAAAATGAATGACCTTTTCTTTTCTTCATCCAGATTTCTTCCTAGAATGCCATCAACTTTTCCATTCAACACCTCCATCATGTACAAAAAGACTGTGTTTGTAGAGTACATGGACCACCTTTTCAACATTGCCAAGCCCAGGCCACCCTGGATGGGTAATGAAAACAATATTGAATGCTAATTATGATACTAAGTACCTCACTTTCTAGCAAAGATCCCTAACAGAGGGTGGTTACCAAAGGTTATATTCTTTAATTATGTGTCCTTAAACTGGCTGGACTTTCTGTCTCCTCTGCTTGGCTTCTACAAGCTTGGACTTGGATTATTTCCTTTTCTTTCTCTCTTCAATCTAGTTTTATCTTCTATAGTTTTAAAGCTTTAAATTTTCATCTATTTTTTAATAATTCCACTTCTATATTTAATTTTTACTAAATATCAACTATGGTGATATTTTATTTGTATTAAAATATTATTTGTATGTTAATAAATAAAGTTGCCCCAGGGGTCAGAGCTATTAGCAAGCCATAGGAAAGCAGGGCAGTGGTGGCATACGCTTGTAATCCCAGCACTTGGTAGGCAGAGCTAAGTAAGTCTCTGTGTGTTCAGGGATACAGCCAGTATTGGATATACATGCCTTTAATCTCAATACCAATCATACAGACAGGCCATGACGAGGTGGTCATGTGATTGGGTTTACAACTAATGAGAAGGCAGAACAGAAACTCTATATAAAGACTTTAACACAGGAAGTAGCTCTGGTTCGGAGAGGTAGGACCACCACAGGAGGAAGGGTAAGGTTTTAGCTCTTAGCTCTGACCTCTTGGCTTTCTTCTTTGCATTGGTTCTGTGTTTCTTATTTAATAAGATGGTTGGTTACATCTACAATCAACTCTTTATCTCCACTTAGATGCCAAATAAGCATGTAACAAGATCATAAGATATTTATTGCATTAACAATGTTTTTATCAATGCTAGGGATTCAACTGAGGACCTTGTACATGTTAAGCAAGTGCTCGCCTACTGAGCAAAACCACCATTACCTGTCTTAGAATTGTTGCTGAGAATTGTAGGAGACAAATACTTTCATATTTAAAGAGAGTGCTGAGGCTTGATTAAGGTTTTTTTTTTTTTTCATGTAGTAGCCATAAACTGGTTCTTCAACCCCTGGCCCATGACCCCTCTGTAGCCTATATGAAAGAAGGCTAGGAATGTATAAGATTTACTTTTGAGGATTTCTTTGAAAAACATTTTTGGTATGTTCTCTACTCCAAGATGGGAGGGAGGCCACTTGAGGAGGATTAAGAAAAGAAGTCAGGAAATGTGTGACACTGACAACAAAAGTACTTTTACTTCCTGAAGTTGTTTTTGAGCTGTTCAAAACATAGCAGTAGAATAAAGGGAGCTTTAAGATTCAGAGGACATCGGGCTGGAGAGATGGCTCAGAAGGTCAGGAGAGATTGCTCAGAAGTTAAGAGCACTTGTTGCTCTTGCAGAGGACCTGGGTTCCATTCCCAGTACCTACATGGTGGTTTACAACCATCTGGAACTACACTTCTAGATCCAAAACCTTTTCCTGACTTCCTTGGGCACCAAGCACACATGTGGTGCACATAGGCATGCAAGCAAAACACACACACACACACACACACACACACACACACACACATAAAATAAAATGGATAATAAAAAATAGATTCAGAGGACATAAAAGTTTGTCATTAAAAGGTACTGAAATTTTTAACTTCTAAAAACATTAGCATCTGTTAATATTTGAAGATGACTAGGAATTTGAAGATGACTAGGCTTGATCAAAGTACAAGAAAGAAAAATTCCACAGAATGCAGCTTAAAAAACTGTGGTCATCTAGGAAAACAAAGCTATTTCATATTTTCATGCCACTGACTCCAGTTCATTCAATAAATCATTTATAGGCATCTTATAAAAATATCCACAGACTACAACTCTTAATTTCCTCTTGATTTCCATGTTATGAACTATCCGTCATAATCTAAATTCAATCATAAGAATCACCTATGATCTCTCTTTGTTTTTCCTCCCTCTGTTCCTTCCCTCCCTCCTACCCTCCCTCCCTCCCTCTCTCTCTCCCATAAGGTCCTACATATTATGTTCCCTGTATATATCTATAATCTTATTTATTATTTTTCTGCTGGCCATTCACATTATTTCACCCATATTATTCAACTATGCCAAGTTTATTTTTGCATCAAGACTTTGGCATTTGTTTTATTTGCTTTTAATGTTGTTCTAGATAGTTGAATTAATGAAACACTGAATGACTTAGAAATATTTTCTCAGAACAACCCTGAGGCTGAACTAGGGTTAGTGCAAAGCATAACTACTATTCATCAGTTTTAAAGTAACATGCTTTTCTGTGACTTTAACCTTCACTTTTATAATGACAGGCTTTCTGGTATGTTATCCTTCAAGTAACTTTTGAGGGACATCTCATTTTAACAGGTCTGCTGGGTCCTACCATTTGGACTGAGGTTCATGACACTGTGGTTATTACACTTAAAAACATGGCTTCTCATCCTGTCAGTCTTCATGCTGTTGGTGTTTCCTACTGGAAAGCTTCTGAGGGTAAGTCAAATTCTCTCCTATTGTTCTGTCTTTCTAGTTGTAGAAAGCTGAGAAGCATATTATTGGTAATAAGGGCATGTTACTCCACTTTGAATTTCTATAAAATAAAACACTTAGCTTAACAGCTTACAAGGTAAGATGATTATATAATTAATAGTTCTGAGTTCTAAGAGCATCAGCTATTGTGACAGCTCCATGTCATATAGTATAAGAAATGATGATAGATGTAAAACATCTGAAACAGTGAGCAAAAATTAACCTTTCCTTCTTAAATGCCACAATACTATTACATTGGGACCAAGTATCCAGCACAAGAAACTTTGAGGGACATGTCTAAACCATAACAATATCACACTTGGAATTGTATCAATTCTCTTGCATATAAATGTATTGGAATTTAATAACAATAGCAGCAGTAATTACTTATACGGACTGGGTTCAAGGCCATGTGCTTGCCAGTGGTGGAAACAGGTCCACAACTAGGAAAGAACTTTTCATGTTGCTAAGAGCCATTTAGCAGAAGATCAAGATGAGATCATTAAAATAATGTATTGGTCCCTGGCCCCCACTCCAGCTAGCTTCTGTTTAACCTAACAGTGAATGGAATGCCAGTTGACTCCAGTATTGTCAAGATAGTCTGTAGCATTTACAAATCAAGGAAATCATCAATAAATTATTGATGCATATGTTCTATATTATATACTCTTTAAGTTGTCATTCTGAAATGGAAAGGCCTTAACTTGAGAGTTTTCAGACTAATATGGCCAAATAATCAAGAAACTTCCTACCCTTTGGTAATGCCTAATGAGAGATGAAATTTCAAGAGACTCTTTAAAGACAAATATTTGTATGCTTCTGAATGTTTCCCTATATTAGTGTAGAAACTCCCAAGTGCATAAACCTCATGGAAGGAGCCTGCTAGTTGCCAACAAAAACAAGAAATAGTTTTTCTATATACATGTAAAATCTCTGTGCTCCACAATATAAACTTGTTTATATTCTCAGCTTGTAGATGAGCTTAATAAAGAACAAAAACTCAGTAAATATTTAAGTTAAATGAGTGAAAATTTAAAAATATTTATTTTGTTTATACTTGTGCACCTGAGTGTATGCGTGTATACCATGTGTACATGGGAACCCACAGAGGTCAGAAAAGGGTATTGGATCCTTTGGATCTGGAGTTATTTGTAGTAGTAAGCTACTATATGGGTGTTGAAAACTGAACCCAGGTCTTCTGCAAGAACAGTAAGCACTCTTATCTGATGAACCTCCTCCAGAACCATTAATTAATTTTTTGCCAGTATATTATTTCTATGTCATTCATCAAATAGAGTGTTGTCCCTCTAAATAAAAACCTGATTTTTAAAACCTCTCTATCACATCCTAGTATGTAATAACATTCATGAAAAAGGAGGCCATGAATTTGAAAAATAGCAAGGAAGGATATATAGGAGGATTTGGAGGAAGGAAAGGGAAGAGGGGAATGATATAATTATCATCTCAAAAAACTAAAACAGATATTTTTAATATATGTGTCCAGGGCATATTTGTTATTGAACTGAGTTGAATTAGGCTAAAGATGCAAGAATGGCGGCAATATTACTGGTTAACAGAATCTAGAGGTCTCAACAAGAACATAATTTTCATTACTTATGTTAGGATTGGTAATCAAGCACCTCTGTAAGATAAAAGGTTTCTCCCCATTTATAGCTGCTCCTTTTTAATATTTCAAATGAAGTTATAAAAAGTTTTGTGTGTGTGTGTGTGTGTATGTGTGTGTGCGCATGAGCATGCATGTTCATGTGGGTGCATGTGTGTGCTAAAGAGGTCATAGTCCTTAGGAGAGAATCCACCACTATTCTGCTAAATAAACATAGTATTAAACCTACTCCTAATGACTTATTAATATACCCATAGATTGGTGCATCTTTTGTGAAGCTTCTTCATTTAGTAGATATCTACTAACACAGAGGCCCATACTGGTCAAGGTGCAGAGGATGAGAGACTATGGGATGCTCATCTATAAACATCCCCTTTACCCAATGCTCAGGGATCATTTCAGAACAAAAAAAGAACAAAAAGCTTGCAAGAGCCAGAGGTAGTGGATAACAAGGAAGGCTGTTGCATATATGAATTCACAGTGGTTGTGGGTTGTGACAGCCTACCTTTTTTGTTTTGTTTTGTTTTTTGAGACAGGATTTCTCTATGAGCCTTGGCTGTTTTGGAAGTTGCTCTGTAGACCAGACTGGCCTTGAACTCAGATATCCTCCTGCCTCTGCTTACTGAGTGCTGCTATTAAAAGCATGTATTACAACTGCCTGGCTGAGCTTCCCTTTTTTAAACAGTAGTTTGAGACATCAAAGTCAGATCCTAATACTTTTTTTTTTTAATATAAAGAGAATTTTTATTGACACATAATAGATGCTGTAGTTGGTGTTTTTTGTTCTGTTCTGTTTTGTTTTGTTTTGTTTTGTTTTAACTTTTTGGGAGCCCACCACCCAGTTCCCAAATAAATACACAGAGACTTATTCTTACTTATGAATACCCAGCCTTAGCTTGCCTTGTTTCTAGCCAGCTTTTCTAACTTAAATGATCCCATTTCCTTTAACTACATTTTGCCTCTGGGCTTTTATCTCTCTTCATTCTATATATCTTGCTTTCCTTTTTACTTCATGGCTATCGGTGTGGCTGTATAGTTGGACCGTGGTGTCCTCCTCTCCTACTTTTTTCACTCCTCACTCTTCCCATTCTCCTATTTATTCTCTCTTCCTGGCAGCCTCACCTATCCCTCTTTCCTGCCTAGCTATTGGCCATTCAGCTCTTTATTAGACCAATCAGGCATTTTAAGGAGACAAAGTAACACAGCTTCACAGAGTGAAACAAATACAACATAAATGAATGCAACACATCTTTGCATCATTAAACAAATATTCCACAGCATAAATGAATGTAACATCTTAAACTAATATTCCACAACAAGTTGCATATGTTTTGGAGGTACAGTGTAATATTTTGATACACTGTGCTTTAAAACTTGTTATTTTATCATATACATATAGTACATAGTAATGGTATAATATATGATGTTTAATATAGACACATATTATGCAATATTTAAAACAACTTGAACATACATATCTATCTCCTTGAACATTTTATCATTTCTTTATGGTGAGAGCTTTCAACATCTTGGAAGTCTACTTATTGTGTAGAATCCATAACAAATTGGAGCTTAACATGTTTCTGAGTTGACAGTAGACACAAAAAAGACAGTTTTATACCTTCTTCCTTTAGGAGCTGAATATGAAGATCAGACAAGCCAAAGGGAGAAGGAAGACGATAAAGTTTTTCCTGGTGAAAGTCATACCTATGTTTGGCAGGTCCTGAAAGAGAATGGTCCAATGGCCTCTGACCCTCCATGTCTCACCTATTCATATCTTTCTCATGTGGATCTGGTGAAAGATTTGAATTCAGGCCTCATTGGAGCTCTGCTAGTATGTAAAGAAGGTAACTATATGAAAGAATGGAATTGATATGAAACAGAGAAGGACAAAACAGAATCTGTTGGTAACTGTGAGCTTTTGAATTCATTTCTCTGAAAAGGGCTTCTTTTCCCTGGAATTATATTCATAGAAAAGAGAATAATCCAGTTTTTTAAGCAATAATATTTGTTCTATGTAATACAGTGAACTCTAGCTTAAGAACATCTAAGATCTGCAATTAGGTTTCTGTTTATAAATAATTTCTATATTCCGCCTGAAATCTGTGTGCTATCTCAGCAGTGTTTTTTCATTCTTTTGCTTTTTGAAAACGTGGAATTTTCTTAAGTTTCATGGAGACAAGCATATTTGTGTGTGTGTGAGATCAGTGATATATTGATTGGTTCAGGTGCTTATTTTGTAAACCAAAGGTATACATAAATATAAGAAAATATGCATTTACTCATAACTTGTTATTCTAAAGATAATCTTAATCCTGTTCATCTGTTATTTAATTTATAATTTAATAACATATTCTTATAAAGAAATAAACATTATAATTTGATTTTAATTATTTTGTGTGGAAAGTCAGCTTCATTGGAACTTCTTTGTTCTAGTTATCTATTGCTCAATAACTCCATAATTTTGTGGAGCAATAATAATATGTTCTTTCTGATAGTTTTCTTTAGTGCCATGGAATTTGGAGTTGTCTTGTGTATGGATACGTCAGTTTTAGTCAAAAAAGTTTTCAGAGCTGAGATCACCTCAAAAGTATTTCATATGTTTTACATCTATGCTTGAAAAAATGTCTTTCGTATGTCTTACATCTATACTTAAACTGAGATCATCTCCACATGATATCTTTAGCATAAGCAATACAAGGGATCCAGACATTTTATATGGTCTCAAGAAAGAGTCCATTGGAAGATGTATTACATTTCTAATTCTGTTTCATTCTGTTATGTCATACATACTCATTCTGTTATGTTATGGAGGATAGACAAAGAATCTAGGAACACACCATTTCTGAATAATAATGAATGTGTTTCAGAGGAGGGGAAGAAGACTAAAGTTTATAATTACTTTATTTAGAAACTTGATCTCTCTTATATTGAGTTCAGTTTCATAGCTACAATTAATAACAAAGCAAAGACCCATAATGTGTTATTTGTGTGATGTAAAGATTGTAACATATATAACATACAAGTAAGTTTATAAGCAAATAGTTTTTGACAGATTTAAATTATCACTAGAGGTCTAGTTCTGGATAACATGAGTGAACCCATTTTACTCCTTTTTTGGGGTTGGGGTTTCGAGACAAGGTATCTCTGTGTAGTTTTGATGCCTGTCCTGGATCTTGCTTTGTAGACCAGACTGGCCTCAAACTCACAGAGATCCACCTGGCTCTGCCTCCCAAATGCTGGGATTAAAGGCATGCACCACCACTGTCTGGCTCACATTTTACTCTTTATCCTTGACTAAATTCAGTGATTTGACAAAAAAACAAACAAACAAACAAAAAACAAAAAAAAACTTGACAAAAATTACAACCTAGTTCTTTGAAATTTTTAAAAGTAAGTAAAACAACCTGTAGATAAGGAAAACCACCAGAATTCAAAGGACCAGTAATGATAGGGAGGTAACCTTTTTCTCCCTTGTAGGATTCTCTAACCTGTATTAAAGCATGGCTTGAAACTTGGAATGAATGCTGTGCCTCTGGGAATTGGAAATGTATCTGTTAGTGCTCAGAGGGTAGGGAGAAATAACAGTTTCCACTCCTTTCCTCCATTCTTTCATGCCCCAGCGCCAGCTATATCCATGGCAGAGACAATGACTGGCAACAGAAGCCTACAGGAGCTAAAATCAAAGGAAGAGGATCTGGTACAGATGTAACAGTTGACATCTTCTGGTTAAGGAACCAAAAAGAGATATCTGAGCTTTCTAGCTCAGAAAACTACAAAATAAAAGGATGAGAAAGAAAGACCCCTATACGTTCTCCCTTCACCATCTCCTCCTGCTAGTTCCCTTTCCTCCCACAGATAGTTTTGCTTCTGCTTTCATATATGTATATGATTATTATTGTGATATATATATATACACACACATATATATGTGACACAAAAGACAGAAAACATGCAATATTTGCATTTCTGAGTCTGGCTTATTTCCAGTGGCATCCATCTTCTTGCTGATGACAGAATTTTATTCTCTTTCTTTGTTACTGAATAAAACTCAATTGTGTATATATTTACCACAAAAAATAAAGAAAAAAGGAAAGATCTCATACCCATAAAGGTATGCAAAAGAATTTGAATTTGTCTCCAACTGGCATATACTTATCTAAAAGACTGAAAACTTAAATATGCATTTTTGATACTTAGAAAAAAACCAATAAGATATTATATGAATATATATAATAAAGTTAAAATAGAGAAATTAAGACATTAAAATAAAGCATAAAAGGAGAGAGAGGAACAAAACTACAAGAAAAAATATAAAAAGATGATATATTTGTAACTAAACATAAATAATTATATTAGATGTAAATTATCTAAATATACTAAAACCAGAAAATATCACACTGTATATAAAAAGCAAGGACTACTTTTATATTTTGTTACAAGAAATACATTTCAAAAACAATAGCATAGGTTACAAGCATAAGGATGGAAAAAAGACATACTAAACAAATATGGATATAAAGAAAATTGGAATACTATGAACACACAATCAAGAAAGAGTAGTACTGCCATAAGTACAGATATAAAGATCTGTGCAATAGAAATGAGAGTTCAAAAATAAACGCATAAATGTATGGTCATTTGATTTGGTAGGCACTAGCTTCTTCATGATGTTGGAAGACTTGGCTATACCCATGAAAAACAAGTAATGAAATTGGGCTTTTCCTCATATTACATACAAAATTTAACTCAAAATGGATCAAAGATATACTATAACATACAAAATTAAAAGAAAACACAAGAGTCAAAATTTTATAACTGTAGGTTTAGCAATCATTTTTTAAATAATCCACCAAGCTTTTGAGCTTTAAGGTGTATCAAGAAAATAACAAAAATAATGCTTAGAATGGGAGAAATTATTTGCAAATCATATTTGATAAGTGAGTTATAATTGGACTATGCAAGGAAATCTTAAAGTCAATAATAAAAGGACAACTCAGTTTTAAAGTGGGTAAAAGATCTGTAAGGATATGTATCCAAATAAAATGTGCAAATAGTCCCTGGATATTTAGCTCAGTGGTAGAACCTTTACCTAACATGTGAAAGGCTCTAGTTCACATCCCCATCACAACAAAAATAAATAAAAGAAACAGAAAATATAGAAATGGCCAGTAAGTGCACAAAAGACACTAGTACTATTAGCCATTAAGGAAAAGCAAATAAAAATAAAAATAAGAGATCACTTCACTGTTGCTGGAGTTTTCTCCAGTCCTGCCTGGCCCCCGGTCAGGACAAATTTCTCTCACCTGCCAGTCCCACAGCTGCTCAGACCCAACCAAATAAACACACAGAGACTTATATTCTATATAAACTATATGGCCGTGGCAGGCTTCTTGTTATCTAGTTCTTCTATCTTAAATTAACCCATTTCTATAAATTTATATCTTGTCACATGGCTCATGGCTTACCAGTATCTTACATGTTGTTACTCATGGCAGCGGCTGGCAGCATCTCCTGCCTCAGCCTTCCTGTTCCCAGAATTCTCTGCTTGTCCCGCCTATACTTTCTGCCTGGCTACTGGCCAATCAGCATTTTATTTATACAGAGCAGTATCCACAGCACTCCACATCCACTAATATGGATCTGTCGTTTTTAAAATAAGATAAAGTCTGGAGAGATGACTCAGGAGTTCCCAGAACATATGTCAAGCAGCTCACAAATCCCTGAAATCTCCAGCTCTGGAGGGATCCAGTGCCCTTTTCTGGACTCTGTGGGTACCTGCATTACACATAGACACACAAGTATGCATAATTAAAAAATGAAATCTTTAAAAAATAAGAAAAGTAGTAAATGTTGAGGATATGAGAATTTTAACCCTAACATTGCTTCAGAAGATGGTTTGGTGCTTCCTCAAATTTTTACAAACAGAATTACCATATAATCTAATAATTTCTAAATATAAGCACAAAAGAACAGAAAAACAGATATTCAAACAAAACCATGTGTGTGAATGGTTATGGCAGAGCTAATCACAGAAGTTAACTAGAACAAGCAATGAGTTATGGTTAAAAAAAAAAGGGAGGAAGGGAGGGGAGAAGGGAAGGAAAGAAAACCCCTCAACTAGCAATAGAAAGGTACTTCTCAATCTGATATCTTAAAGCAAAACAAAACAAAACCCTCCAGGTTAAACCAGGAGTGGTAGTATATGTCTAGAAGCTCAGTATTTAGGAGTTGGAGGCAGGCAAATCAGGAATTGACAGCATCCTTGTTACATAAAAAATTCAAGGCCATCCTGAGATACATGAGCCTTGTCTCAAAAATAAAATTCTAAAAGATCAATAACACCCTAGAGTTAATCTCTCAGTGATTAAAAACTAAATGCTTTCACACTATTAAGACTTGGAACAAGATTCTCTTAACTATTTTTATTTGATACAGCACTGGCAGTCTTGCCTATGATAACATAAGATTAAAAAACATAGCAGTATTATTGTCCCTATTTACATAAAACATAATTGATTATGTATAAAAATCCCTGAGAACTTTTAAATAAAACTATAAATAACTAAGTCTAGGAGGATTGCAGGACTCAAGATCAACATATAAAAATTAGTTGTACTTAACATACTGTCAAAGAATAATTAGAAACAATTTATAAAAGAACACAATTACACACAAATATTTAAAACTTTTTTTTAACAAAACATGTACAATTGCCTGTAAATTAAAACTACAAAATGCAGGTGAAAGAAATCAAAGACTTAAGTGGAGAAACACACTATACTCATGGCTATACTGATTAGTTTTTTTGTCAGCTTGACATGAACAGTCATATGAGAGAGGGAACCTCAGTTAAGAAAATGCTTCCATAAGGTTGGCTTGTAGGGCATTTTCTTAATGATTGATATGAAAGGACCCAGCCTATTGTGAGTGGTATCACCACTGGCAGGTGGTCCTGGGTGCTATGAGAAAGCAGGCTGGATAAAGTATGGGGAGCAAGCCAGTAAGCAGTGTTCTTTCATAAGGCCTGCTTCAGTTCCTGCCTCAAGGTTCCTACCTTGAATTCCTTCCCTGACTTTCTTCAGTGATGGACTACAACTGTAAGCTGAACTCCCTAACTTACTTTTGGTCATGGTGTTTATCACAGCAATAGAAAGCAAACTGTAACAGTGGGCTACAAAATTCAACATAGTAAAGATATCTGTTCTCACCAATGTACACATTTAATGTAATACAAGTCAGATTTCAAGTATAACTTTTGTTGATATACACAGGTTTAGTCTAAAATTTCTAGACTGTCAGTTGCTAAATTAGTCAAACATATTTTACAAAAGAATAGAGTTTATTAATCACTACCCTAATTTATAACTTACTATACAGCTGAACTATTATTACACATTCCTCAAAAGTTAATGAAACAGGATAGATAGGCCAGTAGATCCACAAAAAAACTGATTTGGTGTAAAATACAATCAATGGAGAAAGGGTAATTTCTTCTACAAATGGTGTTATAATAACTGGACATTCATATGCAAAAATGAATCACAACCTAAATCATACTCCTTATACAAATATTAACTCAAAACAGATTAAAGTTTTAAAATGTAAAATGCAATACCTTAAAATTTTAAGAAACATAACAGAAAGTCTAGTTATTTGGGAAAAGAGAGGGGATCAAAAACTGACTCCAAAAAGCCATTAAAAGTCACAGCAAAAAGAAAACATGAAAGTGGGAGGGGGGAATTGTTGGAAAGAAAGGTATCAGTAGCAGACAGAGGATGAGATAGGGGAGTGGTGGGTAAAAATGACTAATTCATTATATACGTGTATGAAACTGCCAACAAATTGAAAAAATGTGAGTGTATAAACTGAGCTGTGTCAAAATAAATAACTTTTGCTTTGTGAAATATACTGTTAAGAGAATGGGGGAGAGAGCCAGGCACAGCAACATATCTGTACCCACATACAAATGTGCACACACATACATACACACACACACACACACACACACACACACACTCGCGCGCACGCACACATACACACACATGCACAAACATATGCACAATTAAAAAACTATATTGATAGATCTTTAAAGTGTGAGTTTTGTTGTTTTTTTACCTATAACTTTTACTCATTTGCAATTACATAAGTATAAAAGTTACAAGAGCAAGAGAAGATTCCTATATTAATTGCCCAGATACACATCTCATTAACAATGCTTACTGTTTTGTAATTTCTGCTGTGAAATCTATTTGTCTATTTGTCTGTCTGTCTGTCTATCTATCTATCATCTATCTATCTATGTGTTTTATTTGGGCTTGTATTTTTGTATTTTAAATTCCATTTTCTAACAATAGTTTTTTTTTTAATTTTGCAAAAGTAATGATTTGGAAGAAATTTGAAACTTGCATAAATAACTGTTAAGTTTCAAACCCAATTCAAATGGCTGAGGTACCTTTTTAACATATCAAACTGGACCTGGCATCCAGGTTCTCCCAGTATCCCTCAGTCTCTACCTGTTACAGGGTATGGCTTGCATACACCGCCCTTTGCTCTGAACTTTCCTGCCAGAGGTTCTTCCCTATATAATCCAGACATTTTGGTTATCCTTACCTTTTGGACCTTTGGCTTCCTGGCTGATGCACTTGGTTCCACTCTCTCCTCTGCCTTCCCCTCCCCCCCCCCCCCCCCCCCCCGCCCTATACCACATGGCTCAGCTCAGTTTGGTCATGTCCATTCTGGACTCTCCCAGGTGTCCCTGCCTCTGACTATGTTCTCCCACATATAAACTTTCTCCTCCAACATACATAAGGAACAATCATGTCCTTTCTTTTCCTTTTATTTTCTTTTTTTATTCAATAGCCATGTTTTTCATTCTAGAAACATCAATTTAAAGGACTTTACACCAAAGAACATCACAGCAGAGTTGACATTAGGCAAAGGATTCTTTTTTTTTTTTTTTTTTTTTTTTTTTTTTTTTTTTTTTTTTTTTACATGCTCAAATGGTTTGTGAAGAAATGGCTCCTCCTTGTGGCAATTTTCTACAATGGCATTTTAAATGGAAGACAAATGCTGTCACTTCTTTTTCAGGAAGTCTTTCCAAAGAAAGAACACCAATGTTGCACCAATTTGTACTACTTTTTGCTGTGTTTGATGAAGGTTAGTGAGCTTCAATCAGATATTTGAATTCCTAAAAGAAGTCAAATATGTAACAAGTATATTTTCCCATGTTGGAGAATGTGGGCTATATATGTTCAGAAAAGGTGATGTTGATTATAGGAAGACCACAAACTGTATTACTGTTCAAGAGTGAAGGAAATGGAGGATGAGAATGACTCTAAGACAAAAATGCAACCTAAGTTCCAATTGCATATATGAAGTAAAAAGATAGAGCAGCTTGGTTTAGGTAATAAATACTTTTGGCTCTACTTTTTAAATATCTTCTTTCAAAATCTTTTGTTAAGTTTTAATTATTTATTTATATGACTTTGGGGAGAGGAGGAGTATCCATGCTATGGTGCTTATATGGAGGTCAAAGGACAACTTGTGGAAATCAGTTCTTTCCTTTTCCCATGTGGGTTCCAGTCAGGTCACCTGGCTTGGTGGCTGGCACCATTACCCACTAAGAATTCTTGTTAGCCCCTAAATATCTTCTTTTAATAATTATCTATTGCTAAGTGCACAACATTGGGCAAATTACATACTTTTCTCTGCTTTATTTTCTCACATCTAAAATTGAAATAATAGTATTTTTCATAGGATTGTTATAGGGACTAATTGATTTCACTTAAGTAATTTAGAACATTGTGTAGCAGAATAGATATATAATCCTCTCCCCTTTTATCCACTTGCACTGTTATCTTCTTATTAGAGGCTGTGTCATCTTTATCCTGACTAGTCTATGTCTTTTTGTGTTTCACATTCTATTTTTAGTAAAGTAGTCCAAGCAATTTTCAGTTGTGGTGATATATTGTTTACCCTAATAAAATTTACCTGAAGATCAGAGAAGCAGAGCAGGCCATAACCACCACCTCTTACCTCACCAACTCCTCAGCCTGAAAGAGCCTCTAGTTCTTGTCTCCTCACACCTTATATACCTTTCTCCACTCAGCCATCATTCCCTGGGATTAAAGGCGTGTGTGCTTCCTAAGCAAAGGCATGAGATCTCAAGTACTTGGATTAAAGGTGTAGGCCACCACTGCCTGGCTCTGTTTCTTTCCTAGACTGAGTCAATCTCATATAGTCCAGGGTAGCTTTGAACTCACAGAGATCCAGATGGATCTCTGCCTCCCAAGTGCTAGGATTAAAGGTGTGTGCCACCACTGTCAGACATCTATGTTTAATCTAGTGGCTTGTTCTGTTCTCTGATCTTCAGGCAAAGTTTATTAGGGTAAGCAATATATCACCACATTTCCCCTTTTTTGCCTAAAATAATAGTTTTAGTGCTTCAGCTTTTGTTAGTTTTGAAGAAGAGGTTGGGAAGCCTTCAAGTTCCTGGGGTCTCCTTGCTACAAAATGAGATGAAGCAATTTATGATAGGGCAAAGACTGACAATCCTTTTAAATCTACCATCTAACTTGCAAAATGAAATTCTTGTGGCTCAAACTAACCAGTATTCTTCCTTCTCCTAGTTATCATTTGCCATTATTCTTCCCCACTTTTATTATGAACAAATATAGGGAGAAAGAATTGGTTTGGAAAAAAATGTAATTTCCTTCTCAGTGACTCTGAGTTTGTGTCTACTCTGCTGACAAAAATTCAGAGTGTGAATAGTCTGTGTCACAAAGGAGGAAAAGAAAGAAGAAAAAGGGGAGTGTAATTCATGAAACAGTTCAGTTGGCCTTATTTCCTCCCACCCCCTCTCTCACCAGGGAAGAGCTGGCATTCAGAAACAAAAGACTCCTTCACACAGGCTATGGATTCTACATCTAATGGAGCCTGGCCTAAAATGCACACAATAAATGGCTATGTAAACAGATCTCTGCCAGGTATGTACATGTTGTCTGTTGTTATGTCCCCCTTTTCATTTCTGATTTTGTTAATTTGGATGTTCTCTCTCTGCTTTTTGGTTAGTCTGGATAAGGGCTTGTCTATCTTGTTTATTTACTCAAATAACAAACTCTTTGTTTCATTGATTCTTTGTATTGTTCTCTTTGTCTCTCTTTTATTGATTTCAGCTCTCAATTTGATTATTTCCTGGTGTCTAATCCTCCTGGGTGACTTTGCTTCTTTTTGTTCTAGAGCTTTCAGGTGTGCTGTTCAGTCACTAGTGTGAGATTTTTCCAACTTCTTTATGTGGGTGTTTAGTGCTATGAATTTTCCTCTTAGCACTGCTTTCATAGTGTCCCGTAAGTTTGGGTATGTTGTGCATTCATTTTCATTGAATTATAGAAAGTCTTTAATTTCTTTCTTTATCTTCCTTGAACCAGTGGTGATTCAGTTGAACATTTTGCAGTTTCCATGTTTTTGTAGACTTTCTATAATTAGTGTTGTTGAATTCTAAGTTCAAGTCATGGTGGTCCAATAAGATTAAGGGGGTTATTCCAATTTTTTTGTATCTGTTGAGATTTGCTTTGTGACTGAGCATGTGGTCTGTTTTAGAGAAGGTTCCATGCGGTGCTGAGAAGAAGGTATATTCTTTTGTGTTTGGGTGAAATGTTCTATACGTGTCTTTTAAGTCCATTTGAGTCATAACATCTCTTAGTTCCCTTATTTCTCTGTTAAATTTCTGTCTGGCAGACCTGTCCATTGTTGAGAGTGGGGTGTTGAAGTCTCCCAGTATTAATGTGTGGGGTTAGATGTGTGATTTAAGCTTTAGTAATGTTTGTTTTACAAATATGGGTGCCCTGGTATTTGGGGCATAAATGTTCAGAATTAAGACTTCATCTTGATGATTTTTTTCATGTGATGAATATAAAATGTCCTTCTCCATCTCTTTTGATTAATTTTAATTTTAGTCTATATATATATTAGATATTAGGATAGCTATACAAGCTTGTTTTTTAGGTCTATTTGATTGAAATATCTTTTCCCAACTCTTTACTCTGAGGTAATGTCTGTCTTTGAAATTGAAGTCTGTTTCTTGTATGCAGCAGAAGGATGGATCCTGTTTTCTTTTCTGGAGCTGAGGACTGAACCCAGGACTTGTGCTTGCTAGGTAGGCGCTCTGCCACTGAGCTAAATCCCCAACCCAGGATCCTGTTTTCTTATCTATTCTGTTAGCCTATGTCTTTTTATAGGCGAATGGAGTGCATTGATATTAAGGGATTTTAATGACCAGTGATTGTTAATTCCTGTTATTTATTTTTTTTATTTTTACTTTTTTTTTTTAGCTCCAGCCATCTTTATTTATACATCAAAAACAAGCATGCTTTTCCATAATAACAAACATGTTTTTTTCCATCCTCCATTAACCCCCAGCAAAAACAAATATGTCAAATGTGTTTTTCCCAACTTTAACATCAAAACATCTTTAAACCCAAAACAACAGTTATCATGTTGCTGGTTTGGCCAAATATCGAGTTGGGTACATCCTGTCTTTACAAAACTAAAAGGTAATTGACATAGGCACACATTTTCAAGAACAACAATATCATTCAAAACATATTTACAGAAATAGGGGTGATCTGCCTCCGATCCTGTCAGCTCTGAATCAGAACAGCTCCCAGGCTCTTTCAGACAGCTGGCTTCCCCAGACAAGAAACCTGAGAAACATCAGCTCCCAAAGAATTTTAGGGAAAAATATTGGAGAAAAATTGGGTTTCCAGGAATGATCACATCTGTTCCATGCAAGATTGACAAAATGACACTAAATCCACCAAGAGAATCATCAATATCACGAGAGAGAGAAGAGAGAATACAGGCCTTGTGGTCCCAGCAGTATCCTGCAGTATCCTGAAGTCCACTGGTCCTTGCTGAGTAAGACTGTCCCTGTGGGCTTTTACCTCATCTGGACCTGTTGGACAAGCACTCATATACTGGTCCAAAACTAGACCGTAGGGCTCCCAACAGAGAATCATTGGTCTGAGGGCATATAATCAACCCAATATGGCAGGAATTTAACAAAGTTGGTCATATTGCTCCCACAGTCAAGAAGCAAGGGTAGATGAATGCTTACACCCAGCTGCTTTCTCCTTTTTTCCTTTTTATTTATCCTTGGACCTTAGGCCATAGGATGGTGCCACCCAATTTCAGAGCTGGTCTCAGTTCAACTTCTCTGGAAATGTCCTTACGGATATGCCCCAAACTGTATCTCATAGGTGATTCCAAACTTGGTTAACTTGACAATGAAAATGAACACTCACAGCCCCTATTATCCAACATGACAGATTTCTACTCAACTGCCACTTGTATGTTCAAGAGATACTTTTGAGTCATATTACATTTGCCCTCATCGTTACTCCTTCCACATTAAAAGCCTTTCTTCTGAGTTCAGTGCCACCCTTTTTTCTCCTACTGTCTTCTGACTACAGCTGGGTTTCTTTTTTCTTTTTGAAAAAGAAAATATAACTTAAGATATTTGAAAAAAACAAGGTGAATACAGGTTCAAAAATAATTAAGATACATTTTCCTAAGGCTACTTAGAATTAGGCTTTAAAGAATTCTACCATTTCAAGTTTACCACTAGTTACTAGATACCAATTTACAAACAAGATGTTCACCTTTTTTGTTCCTTTATCAAGAGAAAAATCTACCTTCAGACTATGAGGGTGGTGATGGGGAGGGACTAAAAAACAAGATTCAAACAATCCCATGTAAATATCACATTTTTCAAATGGAAGAACTCCAAACTGCACTAGAAGTTCCAATCACTAAGACACTTTCCATTGAAATGATTTAAGTACAAATACATGGCACCAAGGTTTAAGCCTAATATAGGCCTGACAACCAAGTCCTTGTTTTCTGGAAGAAAGGCCTCAAAAGTCCCACTCAATTCCACATAACAATGCTTCAAAGATCAATTAGGTTTTCATTTCCTTAATATTTTTGTTTTTGACTTCTAATCTTAAAGACTAGATTAAAACTTAGCTCAATTCCCAGAAGGCATTGCTTCCCTTTGCTCTATGAAAGAGTCCACCAAGACCTCTTCCTCAAAACCATCTAGCCCCCAGCCTCCAGCCTGTGCTTGTGATGCATCTTTCTCAACATCCTGAAAGGTAATGTAGGTAAAATATGCTCATAAACATTAAAACTAATTATTAGAAAGACGTAACTAGCTTTATAATTTAAGTTTTAAAACACAAATACTTGCAGCTTGATCTGCACTGACAATGATTGTTGGAGCCTAGAATTCAACATTTACAAATTCTCATTCACACACACAAAACACACTATTATCACACAACTTGTGTCTTGAGAGAATCTTCTGCTTTTTAAATCTTTGGCCTCCCAGTCAATCCCAAGTTCAACCAACTTTAACTAAAACTTCACTCAGAATTTCACCAAGCTTTTCACCAAAACATTAATGCTTGTATCTTTCATCAACTGTCAAAATCTGAAGCCTGTAAACCATGTGCAACATCTTAAGCCAGTAAAGCACCAAAATAAAAAAAAAAAAATTTAAAAACCCACCAAAAATCACTTTTCATAATGATTAACATAGAAGCACAAAATATCGACCATAAGTCAGGAAGCAGTTACCTGGACAGATACAATGTCCACTGTTGAAAGAATTTTTCTTCAATTTAAATGTCTTTTCTCATCTCTAAAGAAACCTTAAAGTGCTAACTTTACTTATATAAAGCAAGCAAATTCTTCAAGTAATTTGCTACGCCAATTTTTATCAGCCTAAACAAGGAACTAAAAATAGCAAGTGAAGTGAAAAGGGCAGAACACCCGACCGGTTCCACACAGGTAGACACCCCGGAGAACGTCACCTACCATCCCGACTTTCTTCACTGCACTGCACAAGCTAACAGATTAAGTATCTGTTTTCTTACATTAACTCCCTAGGATTTGCTAAGGTTTTTGCAAGTCACTAGGTAACACATACAGTCCTAAGGAAATAATGTCACTTAAAAATCAGCACACTAATTAAAGCGAGCTTGTGTGTGTGTACTGCCTTAAACTAAAAGTGAGGCATTACTTACAAACTGTGACGAGCCGCCCTCCACTGGCCGGCTCACTACTCCTGCCCCTCGGCTGCTTTTTCAAGGAAGTATACATTAACCAGATGGCGATTGAGGTGCTTGCTGTAATCCTTTTCCTTTCTGAAAGACTGATCACAGAAAATACAAACAAACTCTCCCTCGGTTATTTTAACTGCCAACCCCTCCTTCCCACTTTTTGAACTTACTTCTTGTGGCACTGGCTGAGTCCCATGCAGCCCAGAATCATCACTTCCCTCGGACATATTATCACTCAGGTCACTTCCATCATGGCTGTGGATGCCTTCATCTTCATCAATGTCCGGTGACTCGTTTTCAGCCAAAGTGATAGGAAGCGAGGCCGTTATGGTTGGTGATGGGACAGGAGGCAATGGTGACGTCGGTTCGGGTGCTGAGGCTTTCACAGGGACACTGTCTGGGTTCTGCTCAGTGTCCACTTCCATTTCACAAAGCCCAGCTGAACCAGTCTGACACTTAGCATGTAACGTTTCACCACCTGACCCATTTGAGTTTTGTTCTGAGGATAAGACACTGGTAGATTCCTTGGGAGCAGCAAGTGTAGCTAGACTCTTGCCAGCTTCCTCTGTTCCCACTTTCTTGATAGGGGCCATTTTATTTCTTTCCCCATCAGAGCCAATTTCTTGGTCCTTGGGTGTCTCGTCTCTTCTTGAGTTTCCCTTTGGAAGATCCTGCGTGCGTCTGCTTTCCTTCAGAAGCTGGCTATCTCTTAACAGGCACTAAGCCAACTTCAATAAGGACTTGCTCCTGCCGCACCACCTCACTCCGCATGCCCGACCTCTCCTTGGTACTCTCTTTTCGGGGAGAAGACCTTTTGGTGACTGGTTTCACTTGAAGAGGTGGCTCCATGACAGCAGGAGGCTCCTTCTGAACAGATCCCATGTGAGGAGGCCCTGTCTGAGCAACCTCCACCTGAGCATGGTCCAAAGGACAAAGCAGCTTCTTCTGACAATGTCCCCGCTGAGACTCCATGGGAGGAGGTGGCCCCATCTGATCAGGCTCCATGGGAGGAGGCGGCTCCATCTTGATCAGGCTCCATGGGAGGAGGCGGCTCCCTCTGAGCAGGCTCCATGGGAGGAGGAGGCTCCATCTGATCAGGCTCCATGGGAGGAGGCTGTTCCATCTGAGTAAGCTCCATGGGAAGAGGCTGCTCCATCTTTGGAGGCTCCGTGGGAGAAGGCGGCTCCCTCTGAGGAGGCCCCAGGGGAGAAGGCAGCTCCATCTGAGCAGGCCCAGTCTGAGCAATATCCATGGGAGAAGGAAGCCTGGGCTGAGTAGAGCCTGTAGGGGTGACCACCACCTGAGTGAGCGCAGGACCGGAAGAGACCTCCTCCTGAGCCAGCTCCATGGAAGGAGGCTCTGCTGGAGCAGTCTCCTCTGCGTCTCCAGAGCAGGTCTGCTGCCTTTCTTACTTGATTTACCTTTTTGAGGTTTCTTCTTTGCACCTTTTTTAATGAAAGTATTTTGCTTTTTATTGTCCCCCTTAGTCTCCTCCGTCTTTCTGTCATCCTTTAGCACCTTGGTACTATTTTTGGATTTGCTTTCCATCTTTTTTTTTTCTTTTTTTTGTCACTGGTTCCCGTTCACAGGCTCATCTGACGGATGGGCTTCAGCATCCACCTTTCTTTTGTTCTTCTTGGCTTTACTGACTTTTTCTTTATTATTTCCTGTATGTACATCTATGTGTTTCGTCTCTGCTGCCTTAGTCTCCGTCGCAGATTTCCGAGTTCTGGTAGTTACCTGGACCACTGAGGCATTGCCACAAGACTTCTCTTTTGAAACATCCTTTTTCTCTAGATATTAGGATAGCTACACCAGCTTGTTTCTTAGGTCTTGTGCTTGCTAGGTAGGCACTCTGCCACTGAGCTAAATCCCCATCCCAGGATCCTGTTTTCTTATCTATTCTGTTAGCCTATGTCTTTTTATAGGCGAATGGAGTGCATTGATATTAAGGGATATTAAGGGATTTTAATGACCAGTGATTGTTAATTCCTGTTATTTTTTTATGTTGTTGTTGTTGGTAGTGTGTGTTTCCCTTCTTTGGAATTTGCTGATGTGAGATTATCTATGCCTGTGTTTTAGTGGATGCAGCTAACTTCCTTGGGTTGGAGTTTTCCTTCCAGTACTTTCTGTAGGGCTGGATTTGTGGATAGGTGTGGTTTAAATCTGGTTTTGTCATGGAATATCTTGTTTTCTCCGTCTATGGTTATTGAAAGTTTTGCTGGGTATAGTAGTCTGGGCTGGCATCCATAGTCTCTTAATGTCTGCAAAATATCTGTCTAGTACCTTCTTCTGGCTTTCAGAGTCTCCATTGAGAAGTCAGGTGTTATTCTGATGGGTCTGCCTTTATATGTTACTTGGCCTTTTTTTTGCAGCTCTTAATATTTTTTCTTTATTCTGTATGTTTAGTGGTTTGATTATGATTATTATGCATCAAGGGGACTTTTTTTTTTTTTGGTCCAGTCTTTCGGTGTTCTGTAATCTCCTTGTATCCCCATAGGTATTTTCTTCTTTAGGTTGGGAAAGTTTTCTTCTATGATTTTGTTGAATATATTTCCTGTGCCTTTGAGCTGGAATTCTTCTTCTATCCCTATTATCCTTAGGTTTGGTCTTTTCATTGTGTCCCAGATTTCCTGGATGTTTTGTGTTAAGAATTTGCTGGATTTAATATTTTCTTTAACCAATGAATCTCTTTCTTCTATCATGTTTTCAATGCCTGAAAGTCACTCTTCCATCTCTTGTATTCTGTTGGTTATGTTCACATCTATATTTCCTGTTCATTTACCCAGATTTTCCATTTCCATAATTCCCTTGGTTTGTATTTTCTTTATTGCCTCTATTTCAATTTTCAAGTCTTGAACTGTTTCGTTCACCTGTTTGATTGTTTTTTTTTTCCTTGTTTTTCTTAAAGGGATTTATTGATTTCTTCAACTTTTTTGTCTTTTCCTTGATTTCTTTAAGAGAATTCTTCATTTCCTCTATAACAGCCTCTGTCATTTTCATAAAGTTGTTTTTAAGCTTGTTTTATTCTGCTTCATCTGCATTAGGATATTCAGGTCTTGTTGCAGAATCATTAGATCCTAATGGTGCCATATTACTCTTTATGTTGTTAAATGTATACTTACACTGCCATCTGGGTTTAGGATAATTATATGAGTAGGTGTTGATTCTTGTGGTATCTTTGTTGGATGGGTCTTTGGGTCCTTTATTGTCTGTTTGCTTTATTGTCTTTTGGCCTGAATGGCCAAGGGTTCTGGTGATTGGCTGGTATTCAGGTTGAATAGGGTTGTCTCAGCTGAGGTTTGTGGGGGATTGGGTGCCTAGATCTAGCATATTGACCAGTTCTTCTGGCTGGTGAGGGCATTACTTGTGCCTATGGGGTCTGTTCTTCTAACTGGTGTGGGTTGTGCCTATGCCTATGGAGTCTGTTCTTCCAACTGGTGTAGGTTTTGCCTGTGCCTATTCTTCCAGCTGGTGTGGGTGGTGCTTGTGCCTGTAGGATCTGCTGATGTTGCTGGAGAGGGCTGTTCACAGGGAGGCTGCTCTTCTTCCACTTGGTGCAGATGGTGCTTGTGCCTCTAAGGGCTCTTCTTCCAAATGGTGCAGGTAATGCTTGTGCCTCTAAGGGCTCTTCTTCCAAATGGTGGAGGTGGTGCTTGTGCCTCTAGGGGCTGCTGATTTTGTGGGGGGTGGTTGGCCAGGAGTAGTATGATGGGTTTGGTGGGTTTCGGCAACAGAGTGGGTCTTGTTGGTTACAGAGTACAGTGGGTGGCAGTGGTGGTAGAGTGGCCTGCCCACAGGATTCTTACCTGCTGGCTGCTGGGGCTGAGGTGGGAGGGGAAAGAGCACAGAATGTGCCCTGGGGCTTAGGGCATAGGGATTGGGGTAGCAAAACCATAACTCTTCTCCAGCTCTCAGAGAGTTCTGCATTTAAGTAAAAAGCCCACTAAATTCTAGCCTCTGTTTTGTTTGTTTGTTTAAATATAGCAACTGAATCCTCTTTATGTCACTCAAAAATTAAGTCCCTTTCCTTTTGCTTAAATGAATGGACTTTCAGGATGAACAGATATTTAAGAGGAACTAGAAACATGAAAGCCATATGCAAAGATAATAAAATAATTCCAAAGGAGAAAAAAATTTGAACAAGTAGGTGTTCATAAAATTAGAAATACGATTGTCAAAATACAAACAATGGCAAGTAGATAGACAAAATCTCCAATAAAGTAAAATCAAAAAAGAGAATACATTTTAAACTGACTTTAAAAAACAATAAAAACAGAAATGATAATAAATAAAAGATATTAGTATTCAGAATTAAAATCACTATTAGTATAAACAAAAACAGAACGCCACACAAAATGATCATTGTGACAATTTGGAGTGCAATGATAAGATGCTTGAAGCTTTTCCTGGAAGAAGTTGTTCATATATAAAAGAAGAGGAATTAAATGGACAATAGAGTAGGATAGTATCTTTAAAAGAGATCTAAGGGAAAGATTATTTTCAAGCTAGAATTTAGAGCCAAATGATGAATCAGCTTTGGGGAATAATAGAAAATATTATCAACTATGGAAGACTCTAGCAACCACTGAATATATACTAAAGCTGTTGGTTTAGTAGTGCCCTAACTAACTTCCTTGGCAACTTTGTTTTGTTGTTGTTGTTTTGTTTTGTTTTTAGCAGCAACCACCTTTATTCATGGAAACTATTCTTTGACATTCATTTGTTATTATGAACAAATGTTTGGTCCTGAAAATAAACTAACTCATTCCACATGGCAACTTTGTTTATAAGTTAAGGTAGCAGTAAAATTTGTAGGGTCATTTTGTCTATCCTACTCTAGCAAGTACTTTCAGTTTCAAGTTCCCTATTTCTTTGCCATAGCTGTCTCATTCCCATTTTACAGGTCTAATTGGATGCCATAGGAAATCAGTCTACTGGCATGTGATTGGAATGGGCACCACCCCTGAAGTACACTCAATATTCCTCGAAGGTCACACGTTTCTCGTGAGGAACCACCGTCAGGCTTCCTTGGAAATATCACCTATAACTTTCCTTACTGCTCAAATACTCTTGATAGATCTTGGACAGTTCCTGCTATTTTGTCATATCTCTTCCCATAAGCATGGTACTACTATTTTGGATCTTAAAAATGAATATTATAAAATATTTTATTCTAATATTAATGAAATTTCCTGGGCAGTGTACAATACAATGTGTTGCAGAAATGCTGTTATAGAGTTAAGATTATGTTAGACTTCAACTGAAATCTTCTAATGTAAAGATTTTTATCTTGAGTATATAAGGACTTTATTGTTAATACAATAGTATTGTGGGCTTTTAGTTAAATATCTGTGACAGAAGGAGGAGACATAGTTTAGGAATGAATGAGATAGGAAAAATGAAGGAAAGTATGTTATTGGTTTCTCAACCTGACCCCATTAACTAGGCTTCAGTACTCTGGGAAGAGATGTTTCCATGAGAAATATAGGTAAATGAGGTGTCACATGATGTTTTCAAGGACTATTTTGATGGAGGTTTTGCAAAGGAGCAAAGATCCTGTGAACAAATGTGCCTACAGTATCAATTCCTGGTCACATGATGTTTTGGGTAGTAGTTGTGCAGATTCATATCAGATAATCCTTTTACTTCCATTTTCTTCTTGTGTATTCTTTTTCAACCTAATTAACCTAATAACTCTGTCTTAGTTATGTCCATTTAAGGCTTGGCCTATTATATTGCCGGAACAGAATATCAGAAATAGGGTAATTTATAATAAACAAAGTTATTATCTCACACAGTTCAAGAGACCAAGAAACACATTATCAAGATATTGTCATTTGATAGGTGCTTTCTTTCTGTGTTACAGTAAAGGAAAATGATACACATGGCAGAGGGGCAAAAGAGAAAGAGGAAGAGAGAGAGGGAGGAAGGAGAGAAGCAATCTTCTGACATTGTTTGGGTTGTCTGACTGCAGATGGCATGGAAGCTTATGTCAAAGTAGATAGCTGCCCTGAGGAACCCCAATGGCAAAAGAAAAATAATGAGGAAATGGAAGATTATGATGATGATCTTGATTCAGAAATGGACATGTTCATACTGGATGATGATAATTCTCCTTTTATCCAAATTCGCTCGGTTGCCAAGAAGTACCCTAAAACTTGGATACATTATATTTCTGCTGAGGAAGAAGACTGGGATTATGCTCCTTCAGTTCTCATCTCTAATGATGGGTAAACACCTTTGGACTCTTGGTACTACCCTCCCCTATGCTCAAATTCTTCTTACTTATTCAAACTGACAAATACTTAAGCCATATTTAAGAGTTAATATGTCGCCGGGTGGTGGTGGCACACGCCTTTAATCCCAGCACTCGGGAGGCAGAGCCAGGCAGATCTCTGTGAGTTCAAGGCCAGCCTGGGCTACCAAGTGAGTCCCAGGAAAGGTGCAAAGCTACACAGAGAAACCCTGTCTCAGAAAAAAAAAAAGAAAAGAAAGAAGAAAAAAAAGAGTTAATATGTCATAGGATCAAATGGTAAGGGTGTTTGCTAGCTACCATTCCATCACTGTGGCAAAATACCAAAATTAACAACTCTTAAGTAGGAAAGGTTTGTTTTGACTCATGGGTTTGACTCATAGAATTTTCAGTCCATGGTTGCTTGACTACGGCTTTGGGTTTGTGACAGCGCAGAAATTCATAATAAAAGTGCACAGTACAAGGGGCCTGTTCCATACACAGAACAAAGAATAGATAAACGGGGCCTGATGTTCCAATATCATCCATTCAAGGGCATACCCCCAATGACCTAAGTTCTTGTCGCTAGGCTCTAACTCCTAAAGGTTCCATCACCTCTCACTAATTCCATATCCTGATGACTAAGTCTTTAGTACATGTGCAATCTGTGAAGATTCATAGAACATTAGATGTTAGCATAGGTAAGCCTAAGACTACTTATACTTCTCTCACTCTTTGCTTTGAGGAAATCATATTAGAATTGGATTTTTGACTATCTAAAATTTTTTATCCTTACACTTCACCTTTTTGCCTCTCATACAGAAATTATAAAAGCCAGTATCTGAGCAATGGTCCTCATCGGATTGGTAGAAAATACAAAAAAGTCAGATTTATAGCATACACAGATGAAACTTTTAAGACTCGTGAAACTATCCAGCATGAATCAGGAATCTTGGGACCTTTACTTTATGGGGAAGTTGGAGACACTTTGTTGGTAAGTCAAGGGAAAATAAGAGATTGCTTTAGAAAAAGAGAAGTTTCAAGGCTGGAGAGATGCACAGTAGTTAAGAGCACTTGTTATTCTTGCAGAGCTGGGTTTAGCTCTCAGCACTCACATGGCAGCTCACAACCGTCTGTAACTCTAGTTCTAGGGAATCCAAAGCCCTCTGCTTACCTCCATGGGTACCAGGCATACATGTTGTACACATACATACATACAGGCAAAACACTCATATACATAAATAAAATAAATCTTTTTTTTTTAATCTGGAAGGGTTTGAGTTTCTGTGATCCTTCAAAATTTGGTCTTATCTCCAATGTACAGAATCTTTTAAAAATTATGAATGTTGCACAAATAAAATATACTCATATTTAATGAGTATATGGAATAAAAATATAATGTGACCAATTACACTCTCAACTTCTTTTAACTACTCACTATTTAGACTGATGCATACATATACTTCCAAAACTTTCTTCATTAATTGCTTTTTCCTCCATTAACTTTTAAAATAGAAATCATACCCTCAGATCTAGAGGTAATCTTCAGACATCTTCAGTACTATTTCCATGTTACAGTTTTTTTCTTTTTTATTCTTCTTTAAAGCTCTTGTAATCAGACAATGTCACCTGCTGTAGGTGTAACCAACCGTCTTATTAAATAAGAAACACAGAACCAATGTAAAAGAGAAAGCCAAGAGGTCAGAGCTCAGAGCTAAAACCTTACCCTTGCTCCTGTGGTGCTCCTACCTCTCCGAAAGAGGGCTACTTCCTGTGTGCTTGTCTTTAATATAGTCTTTCTGTTCTGCCTTCTCATTGGTTGTAAACCCAAACACATGACTGCCTCGTCACTGCCTGTAAGTACAGCCCTCCAGGTCTTAAAGGCGTATGTCTCCAATGCTGGCTGTATCCCTGAACACACAGAGATCTACCTAGCTCTGTCTACCAAGCACTGGGATTAAAGGCTTGCACCACCACTGCCACACTCTTGCTATGGCTCTAATAGCTCTGACCCCTGGGCAACTTTATTTATTAACATACAATTAAAATCACATTTCAGTACAAATAAAATACCGCCATAACCTGCCACCCTTGCTTGAGGCTATTTATTGCCTTCCTTGTTATACCTACTTATTAAGTGATAAATCTTATAACCTGAACAACTGTCTCCTCCTCCAGTGTTGAGGAATTAAGTGCCAAGAATACAGAAAGGCTGAAGAAAAGTAATGTCCTTAGCAGACATCCAAATTTCACTTCGTGTAGGAGATGTGGGCAAGACTTACTGAAGTAATTCAAATTAAAAGGATCATAACAAAACTAAGCAGCTACCTAATCTTCCTTTTCATGAAAAGAATGAATATATTGAGTTTTATTAAGGGCTCAGACTCCTGTAATGTGGATATAGGAAGCTTTTGATTTTCTGGAGCTAGGCTACAGTTTGCTTGTTGATCCTAGTCATCTTAGAAGTTGATCTCATATCTCACCTATATTTTCAGATTATATTTAAGAATCAAGCAAGCCGACCATATAACATTTACCCTCATGGAATCACTGACGTCAGCCCTCTACACTCAAGGAGATTGCCAAGAGGTAAGTAGTATCTCAGTTTATAGGTCTTTCTTGATGTAGATACACTTGAGGTACAACTCCAGCTGTTGACACACAATTTTTTTGTTGTTGTTTGAGACAGGGTTTCTCTGTGTAGCCTTGAAGCCTGTCCTGGAACTCGCTCTGTAGACCAGGCTGGCCTTGAACTCTCAGAGATCTGCCTGCCTCTGCCTCCCGAGTGCTGAGATTAAAGGTGTGCGCCACCACCACCACCACCACCACCACCACCACCACCACCACACCACCACCACCACCCACCTGACACACAATTTTTACAATAATTTTACATAAGTCTTCTTTGCTTTTTCTAAACATTGATTCTAAAGATAATAAACCTAAAAATAGTATTTGTATCATTTTAGTAATGCAAGGTCAAGGTCATTTTATCAATTTATTTACCATAGAACTAGGTAATATGCTGTGGTTATTTTCTTGCCCATAATCCTAATCATTTTGTTATTAAAATAAAATAGATTCTTCTATACGCAAGAATATTCAAATATTCTTATTTTTCTGTTATTTGTAGTAAGAGGTAAATTTGTTCAAACTAACATGTTAAGAAAACATGGCATAGGTGAAGGAGAAATGCCTGCCTCCCCAAACCCTCCCATCCTCACCCTCACCCTCCCTACCCTTTGTTGCCTGTGGCAGGTGGGAAAGCAGGTCCTGAGGTCGTGAGAGCAGGAGAGCTGGCCCTGCCCCTCACCAGCTGCAGCACTTGGGATAGCATGCCCTGCACCTCAACTGGGCAACACAGTAGAGCTGGCCTTGGTGGTATAGGTGTGTGTGAACCAGGCCTGAAGGTGAACCTGCCCTGCCCCTTGTTGCTTGTTGCATATGGTGAACTAGCCAGGACAGTGCTGGAGAGCCCACCCCAGTGGTGAGAATGAGGGAGAGCTGGTGAGCTGACCAACCCTGCAACCACCCAGGCCCAGAACCAGGGCCCAACCCAACATCCACCCCATTTATGATCTGCTGGAGTATGTGAAGGGGCCAGTCCTGCAGACCCAAAGCTGCAGGATCTCCATAACACAGGCAACAACAGGATATCCCAGAGGAGTCCCAGTGAGAGCCCAGTATAGATAGTGTAGCAGAGACCAGAGGTCTCAAGCCAGACCAATGACTCATTGCAATGAACACTTGCAAGAAAAGATATATGAACTAAAGGGTATACTGTGTGGCTTACTGTGTCATAGTACAGCTTCCATGATGAGGTTTTTCTTTTTTTTCTTTTCTCTTAAATTTTATTTTATATTTTTTGGGGTAGCGGGTTTGCAAGGGCAGAGGGCAGATACGAAGAGATGAGGAGATGAATGGGATCAAGATGCATGATGTAAAAACCACAAAGAATCAATAAAAAGTTTTTTAAAAAATATTTCCTGGGCCCATTTTTATTGTATAAAATAATTTTTTGAATCTTCAGTTTATAGTAGGTGTCATTTTACTTTCTGTTTACTGAAAATTTTCACATATGGGTTAGTAGTTCCCTTGAAATAAAAACATAATTATTGTTAAAAGGGGAACTTTAGATACATTTAACTTGACAGAATTTACTTGAGAAAAGTAATAATTCATTAATTAATTTTGGACTACAAATGATTCAGAATGTTCCACCTAACCACACATACCCACAGACTGTATTTACAGACAGAGAACAGAAAATGACATAGAAATAACCTGATTAAATGCTGCTAGCAGTTGTCTTATATGGTGTTTTCACAGCTTCAGCCTTAAATGGGCTAGAGGTTTAGCTGTTATGATTTGCTAAGACTTGGCTACTTGTTACAAGAGTATACTTCCAAGTTAAAATTGTTTATATAACAAGTTAGGTTGTAGTTTCTATGCACAGAAACCTTTAACACAAAGTTGAAACACGTATAGAGGCAGGTTTAGGCCAAACTTAATTCAACATTACTAAATATATAGCTTGCTATACTCTAATTGATCTATTTCTATTTTGGGTGTGGGTAGGTATAAAACATGTGAAGGATTTGCCAATTCATCCAGGAGAGATATTCAAGTATAAATGGACAGTTACTGTAGAAGATGGACCAACTAAATCGGATCCACGATGCCTGACCCGCTATTATTCAAGTTTCATCAACCCTGAGAGAGATCTAGCTTCAGGACTCATTGGCCCTCTTCTCATCTGCTACAAAGAATCTATAGATCAAAGAGGAAACCAGGTGAGATCTTCCCCTACCAAGTATTAAGTTTGAAACTAAAAGTGAAATAAAATGCCTGTGAACTTAGAGATATTCCCTATACTCTCTTAATATAGGTACCTCTATAACCTGTAGAAACTATAACCCAATAAAAGTGATTAAGCTGAGTTCCACTTAGCTTTTATTAAATTGAGCTTTCTAAGAAACTTGCCTTTTGGATAAACAGAAAAGCCAGGACACTAGATTCTTTCTATAATACTCAGTCCCAATCTGGGATTTTGCTTCCCCTCAAGGATCTTGCCCATTTTTACCTGTCCAGTTGCCACCTACATTTAGATGGCAAATTTTATTTGAGGCAGGGTTTAAGGTGTCCCAAGCTGGCCTTGAACTACTTATGTAGCTGAATATGGTTGTTGACTTCTGGTCCTCCTGCCTATACTTTCTGAATACTGGAATACAAGTGTGTGTCAGTTTATGCCAAGTTTGTGCAGTACTAGGGATCAGGCTCTTTGTTTTGTGCATGCTAGGAAAACATCTACCAACTGAATACTCTCCCAACCTCTGTAATTTTTTAAACCTACAAATTTATGTCTATAGCCTATGTTTCTCTCCTAACATCTCATCATGAATGAATCAAAAAGCACCTTAAAATTAGCCATGTAGGTGACATATGCCTCCAATCTCAGTAAAGGGAGGCTGAGTTAGGTGAATTTTGAGTTCAGGCCCAGCCTGGAATACATAGGAACTTCTAGGCCAGCTTCTCATATGAGCAAAACCCTGTCAGAAAACAAAAGTAGTACATATGTAACATCTACAACACTATGTGACATTTAGTAAGGAGCAAATATTTGTTGAATAAAATAGAGAAAAATATAAAACTATTTTGATCATTGTTAGCACTATTTCCACTGCTTTAGAAAATTATCTAAACTGGCCAGTAATGGCACATGCCTTAACCCCAACACTCAGGAGGTGAATCTGTGAGTTTAAGGCCAACTTGGTCTACAGAGTGAGTTTCAGGACAGCCACATCTGTTACACAGAGAAACCCTGTCTCAAAAAAACAAACCAAAAAGAAAAGTTGAGTCCAGACTAGCTAAATTCCTTCAATCTTTATGCTGAGAATTACAGTTACAGGTTTCCTGTACATCATTAGGTTATACAAAGCTTCAAAAGAGCTTTAGATTAGACCAGGTGCCTTGCTATCACAAGGTCACACAGCTGAACTGCCTAGCTAGGTTGTAAATACAAACACAGCCCTATTATTACTAGCTAGCAAATGATTTAGTCCTTTCACCCATTCCTGACCTCAATTTGTAAAAATATATTCTGACTAGTCAAGGTTACAAAAAATAACTTAACTCTAGCCCCTAATGAGGGCTACAGGTGTTCTTAGGTAATCAGAAATTACATACAAGGTAGGAAAATATATTTCAAGATTTAAAAATGCTTTTATTATCACTGTGCTATTGGAGAATGTCCTAGTGAGCTCATATTAAGGCAAACCTGAGTTCCTACCAAAGCATTTATGACACAGCTCTCTTTCTGTAAACACTTCTAGAAAGCCCGGCATTTCTGCTAATCACAAAATGTTAGATAATGTAATGACTGATATATTTGCTGCTGCAGTTGTACTTTACAGCCAATTAAGAAGTTGAGATTTACGACTTGTAAGTATAGGGATGACTCTGTTTCTTATCATTTACTGAACTGTGACCTTAAAATGTAACTCCTATATTCAACATAAAAGTTTCTCTTAAATATATATAGCTGAGCTGTAAAAATAAAGAGAGAGAGAGCGGGTGGTGGTGGCGCACGCCTTTAATCCCAGCACTCGGGAGGCAGAGCCAGGCAGATCTCTGCGAGTTCAAGGCCAATCTGGTCTACAGAGTGAGATCCAGGACAGGCACCAAAACTACACAGAGAAACCCCGTCTCAAAAAAGAAAAAACAAACAAAAAAAAAATAAAGAGAGAGACTTCATAAGAAAATAGACAGAGAAGCCTAGATGAAAAAAGAGAACAAACACAGAAATAAAGTTACCATCTACCATGGATGGTCTTTCTGTATGCTGTGAATATGTGTTGCTACCATTGGTTAATAAAGAAGCTGCTCTGACCGATGGCAAGACAGGTTATAGCCAGGCAGGAAATCCAAGGAAAGATACAGGGAGGAGGAAGGCAGAGTGGGGGCAGACATGATCCAGCTGCCCAAGGAGCAACAAGATGCCAGCAGACTGGTAATGCCAAGGCCGTGGGGCAAAATATAGATTAATAGAAATGGGTTAACTTAAGATGTAATAGCTAGCTAGCAATAAGCCCAAGTCATAGACCAAACAGTTTGTAATTAATAAAGCCTCAGTTTACTTGAGACTGAACAGCTGTGGGACTGGGCGGGACAGAAACTTGCAGCTACAACCATCAGAGCATGTATGTTTCTTCCTATACCCCTCAGATAAAAAAAAAAGTTATGTTTCACTGTGCTGCAGCTTTTTCTTTGAGCCCTGTTCTGCAGCCCTTGGAGCTGGTCTCCTTGGGCTGTAATATAAATTCTTACTAGTTGAAGGCATTTCATAGGTTTAATGATCAAAGTACTTAAGTGAAGGTATAACATATGGTATACAAATCCAGAATAGTAGGACTTTGAACTTAATATTTGGATATGATTAAATATCTGTCCTAAGAATGTTTCATAATTGTACTTTTCCCACCAGCTTTTGGAAGATGACTGACATAGATGTTCTCCAATTTTCTCTTCAGCGTTTTAGCTTTTGCAACTATGGGTTATACAAAATGAAATTTACACATATGAAATTTAGACATTAAATCTTATACTCAATTAGCAGGTTAAACTCATGAATTTGGCTCACAATACAAAGTGCTATTCTAATATATTGATTTTTTTAGAACAAAATCTTTAAGGTATCAGTATTATTCATTGTTCATCCTGTCATATCTGAATTCCTTTTTATATTTTTAGTTTACTATAAGCTGGTAGGCTTATGGAAAGATAGTTGCAAGATAGAAACTTAGGAATGGTTTGATTTTATTTAACCTGGATGACTTATCTTTAAGATCTATATTTCTCTACATTAAACATAGAGAAAATGAGGCTATAAACTGTACCGGTATATGATCTTGGGTCCAGAAAGAATGAAATTTACTAGATACAGCTACTTTCCTGCCTGGGTTGCATTAGTTTTAAACATATATTCATCATTCAAAGTGCCTATCTCTCTTCCAAGACATGCCATATAGTGACTGTTCAGAGGAAATGAATTGAGCCAAAGGATGAGTATATGACATCCCTCCATCCTGCACAGCTAGTTCCTACCTACAATATGAGTGGCATTTCCTTTTCCCTTTTCATATATGTTATTAACAGATGATGTCAGACAAGAGAAATGTCATCCTGTTTTCTCTGTTTGATGAGAACCAAAGCTGGTATATCACAGAGAACATGCAACGCTTCCTCCCCAATGCAGCTGATACACAGCCCCAGGACCCTGAGTTCCAGACCTCCAACATCATGCACAGTAAGTAAAGAATCACTTATAGCTGGGTGGTGGTGGCACACACCTTTGATCACAGCACTCGGGAGGCAGAGGCAAACAGGTCTCTGAGTTCCAGGCCAGCCTGGTCTACAGAGTTCCAAGACAGCTATGAATACACAGAGAAACCCTGTCTTGGAAAACAAAAACAAAAAAGAGAATCATTTATATTTAATGCACATCTGGTAAAGGGAAATTGACAGCCCCAACTGATGTCTAAATAATATCTGTTATGAATGAACTGTAAATAAATAACTGTGACCATATAATGCATATTTTAAAAATCCACTAACCACTTTTCCTTTCAATATTTATTTGGCTACCCTGGCCTTTTAATTTGTATTTTATCTCTTATATTACTCCTTTTCACCAACTATTCCATACCAAGATAACTCATTTCAAAATACTTTCTTTTTCTTTTTTTATTAAGAGATTTTCTATTCATTTTACATATCAACTACGGATTCCCCTGTCCCCCCTTCTCCCACCTCCCAGCCTTCTCCCCTAACCGCCCCCATTCCCACCTCCTCCAAGGCAAGGAATCCCATGGGGAGTCAGCAGAGCCTGATACATTCAGTTGAGGCAGGTCAAGCTCCTCCTCCCTGCACCAAGGCTGTGCAGTGTCTCACCATAGGCTCTAGGCTCCAAACAGCCAGCTCATGCACTAGGGACAGGTCCCGGTTCCACTCCCTGGGGGCCCCCTAAACAGTTCAAGCTAAACAACTGTCTCACTTATCCAGAGGGCCTAGTCCAATGTCATGGGTGCTCCTCAGCTATTGGTTTATAGTTCATGTGTTTCCACTAGTTTGGCTAGTTGTCTCTGTTCTTTTTTTTTTTTAATTTTTTTTTAAGATTTATTTATTATTTATTATGTATACAGCATATGTGACTGCAGGCCAGAAGAGGGCACCAGATCTCATTACAGATGGTTGTGAGCCACCATGTGGTTGCTGGGAATTGAACTCAGGACTTCTGGAAGAGCAGTCAGTGCTCTTAACCGCTGAGCCATCTCTCCAGCCCCCTCTGTTCTTTTTCTAATCATGGTCTCAATATCTCTTGCTCATAGCATCCCTCCTCTCTCTTGTTGATTGGACTCCTGGAGCTCCACCTGGGACCCAGCCATGGATCTCTGCATCTGGTTCCATCAGTCACTGGATGAGGGTTCTATGATGTCAGTTAGGGTATTCAGCCATCCAATCAACAGAGTAGGTCAGCTTAGGCACCCTCTCGACCATTGCCTGTAGTCTATTATGGAGTCAGCCTTGTGGATTCCTGGGGACCTCCGTAGCACTGTGGTTTTTCTTAGTCCCATGGTGTCTTCATTTATCATGGTATCTCTTTGTTGTTCTCCCACAATGTTCCTGATCCAGCTCGGACCTCTCACTCCCCTAAGCTCTCTTTCCCCTGACACTTGCCCTCCATTACGCACCCTCACCCCAGTTTGCTCATGTAGATCTTATCCATTTCTCCATTACTGGGCGATCCCTGTATCTATCCTAGGGTCTTACTTACAAGCTACTCTCCCTGGAGCTGTGGGTTGCAGTCTGGTTATCCTTTGGTTTACATCTAGTATCCACTTATAAGTGAGTACATACCATTTTTGTACTTCTGAGTCTGGGTTACCTCACTCAGGATGATATTTTCTAGTTCCAATCATTTGCCTGCAAACCTCATGATGTCATTGTTTTTCTCTGCTGAGTAGTACTCCATTGTGTATATGTACCACATTTTCTTTATCCATTCTTCAATTGAGGGGCATCTAGATTGTTTCCAGGTTCTGGCTATTACAAATAGTGCTGCTATGACAATAGTTGAGCATTTGTCCTTGTGGTATGATTGAACATTCCTTGGGTATATGCCCAAGAGTGGTATAGTTGGGTGTTGAGGGAGATTGATTCCCAATTTTCTGAGAAACCACCATACCGATTTCCAAAGTGGCTATACAAGATTGCATTCCCACCAACAGTGTAGGAGAGTTCCCCTTGCTCCACATCCTCTCCAACATAAGCTGTCTTTGGTGTTTTTGATCTTAGCCATTCTGACAGGTGTAAGATGGTATCTCAGAGTCCTTTTGATTTGCATTTCCCTGATGACTAAGGATGTTGAGAAATTCCTTAAATGTATTTCAGCAATTGAGATTCTTCTGTTGAGGATTCTCTGTTTAGCTCTATGGCCCATTTTTTAATTGGACCGTTAGGTATTTTGATGTCTAGTTTCTTGAGTTCTTTATATATTCTGGATATCAGCCCTCTGTCAGATGTGGGGTTAGTGAAGATCTTTTCCCATTCTGTAGGCTGTCGCTTTGTCTTGTTGACCATATCCTTTGCTCTACAAAAGCTTCTCAGTTTCAAGAGGTCACATTTATTAATTATTTCTCTCAGTGTCTGTGCTGCTGGTGTTATATTTAGGAAGTGATCTCCAGTGTCAATGCGTTCAAGACTACTTCCTATTTTCTCTCCTACAAGGTTCAGTGTAACTGGATTTATGTTGAGGTCTTTGAGCCACTTGGACTTAAGTTTTATACATGGTGACAGATATGGATCTATTTGCAATCTTCTACATGCTGACATCCAGTTATGCCAGCACCATTTGTTGAAGATGCTTTCTTTTTTCCATTGTATACTTTTGGCTTCTTTGCCAAAAATTAGGTATTCATACATGTGCAGATTAATGTCAGGGTCTTCAATTCGATTACATTGGTCTATATGTCAGTTTTTACACCAGTACCAAGCTGGTTTTACTACTGTAGCTCTATAGTAGAGCTTGAAGTCAGGGATTGTGATGCCTCCAGAGGTTGCTTTATTGTACAAAATTATTTTAGCTATCCTGGGTTTTTTGTTTTTCCATATGAAATTGAGTATTGTTCTTTTTAGGTCTGTGAAGAATTGTATTGGTATTTTGATGGGGATTACATTGAATCTGTAGATTGCTTTTGGTAAGATTGCCATTTTTACTATGTTAATCCTGCCTATCCATGAGCATGGGAGATCTTTCCATTTTCTGACATCTTCTTCGATTTCTTTCTTCAGAGACTTAAAGTTCTTGTCATGCAGGTCCTTCACTTGCTTAGTTAGAGTTACCCCAAGGTATTTTCTATTATTTGTGGCTATTGTAAAGGGTGATGTTTCTCTGATTTCTTTCTCAGCCCATTTGTCATTTGTATATAGGAGGGTTACTGAGTATTTTGAATTAATCTTGTATTCTGCCACATTACTGAAGGTGTTTATCAGCTGTAAGAGTTCCTTGATCAAATTTTTGGGGTCACTTATGTATACTATCATACCATCAGTAAATAGTGAAAGTTTGACTTCTTCCTTTCCAATTTGTATTCCCTTGATCTCCTTTTGTTGTCTTATTGCTCTGGCTAGAACTTCAAGTACTATATTGAATAAGTATGGGGAGAGCAGTCAGCCTTGCCTTGTTCCTGAGTTTAGTGGAATTGCTTTGAGTTTCTCTCCATTTAATTTGATGTTGGCTGTCAGCTTGCTCTAAATTGCCTTTATTATGTTTAGGTATGTTCCCTGTATTCCTGATCTCTCCAATACCTTTATCATGAAGGGGTGTTGGATTTTGTCAAAGGCCTTTTCAGCATCTAATGAAATGATCGTGTGGTTTTTTTTTCTTTCAGTTTGTTTATATGGTAGGTTACATTGACAGATTTTCATATGTTGAACCACCTTTGCATCTCAGGTGAAGCATACTTGATCATGGTGGATAATTTTTTGATGTGTTCTTGGAATCTGTTTGCCAATATTTTATTGAGTATTTTTGCATCAATGTTCATGAGGGAGATTGGTCTGTAATTCTCTTTCTTTGTTGTATTTTTGTTTGGCTTGGGAAGCAGAGTAACTGTGGCCTCATCAAAGCAGTTTGGTAATGTTCCTTCTGTTTCTATTGTGTGGAACAATTTAAAGAGCATTAGTATTAACTTTTCTTTGAAGATCTGGTAGAACCATCTGGTCCTTGGCTTTTTTTGGTTAGGAGACATTTAATGACTGTTTCTATTTCCTTAGGGATTATTTCTGGTGATATTTTAATTGTGCTGAAATGTGATTTTATTTGTATGTTAATAAAGTTTGCCTGGAGATCAGAGGTTATTAGCAAGCCAGGAACAGAATTCAGGTGGTGGTAGCACATGCCTTTAATCTGATCACATGGCAGGCAGAGTCTCTGTGTGTTCAAGGACACAGCCAAGCATGGTGACCCTTGAGTCTTTAATCCCAGTACCAACCATAGAGACCAGGAAGCATGTATAGACAGGCAGTGACAAGGAAGTCATGTGGCTGGGCTTAGAGCCAATGAGGAGGCAGAACGGGAAAGCAATAAAACTCAAGATACACAGGAAGAAGGTCTCTCTCTCTCTCAGAAGAAGAAGGACAGCAGCGAGTGGTAAGATAAGGTGGTCTTGGCTCTTCACTAGTGCTCGAATCTCTTGGGCTTTTAAGTCTTTATTTGGCTTTGTGTTTCTTATTTAATAAGACCGTTTAGCGAATGGAAACACATGAACTATGAACCAAAGGCTGAGGGGCCCCCAACTGGATCAGGCCCTCTGAATAGGTGAGATAGTCGATTGGCTTGATATGTTTGGGAGGCATCTAGGCAGTGGTACCAGGTCCTGGACTCGTTGCATGAGTTAGCTGTTTGAAACCTGGGACTTATGCAGGGATGCTTGGCTCAATCTGGGAGGAGGGGACTGGACCTGCCTGGACTGAGTCTATCAGGTCGATCCCAGTCCTCGGGGGAGACCTTGATCTGGAGGAGGTGGGAATGGGGGGGGTGGACTGGGGGAAGGGGAGGGGGCAGGAAGGGAGAGAACAAGGGAATCTGTGGCTATTATGTAGAACTGAATAGTATTGTAAAATTTAAAAAAAAAAGACCGTTTAGAATTTCATCTACAGTTATTGGTCTATTTAAATAGTTTATCTGGTCTTGATTTAACTTAGGAATGTGGTACCTATCCAGAAAATTGTCCATTTCTTTTAGGTTTTTCAATTTTATGGAGTACAGGTTTTTGAAGTAAGACCTAAACATTTTCTGGATTTCTTCAGTGTCTGTTGTTATGTCCCCCTTTTCATTTCTGATTTTGTTAATTTGGATGTTCTCTCTCTGCTTTTTGGTTAGTCTGGATAAGGGCTTGTCTATCTTGTTGATTTTCTCAAATAACCAACTCTTTGTTTCATTGATTCTTTGTATTGTTCTCTTTGTCTATTTTATTGATTTCAGCTCTCAATTTGATTATTTCCTGGTGTCTATTCCTCCTGGGTGACTTTGCTTCTTTTTGTTCTAGAGCTTTCAGGTGTGCTGTTAAGTCACTAGTGTGAGATTTCTCCAACTTCTTTATGTGGGCATTTAGTGCTATGAATTTTCCTCTTAGCACTGCTTTCATAGTGTCCCATAAGTTTGGGTGTGTAGTACATTCATTTTCATTGCTCTCTAGGAAGGCTTTAATTTCTTTATTTCTTCCTTGACCCAATGGTGATTCAGTTGGGCATTACTCAGTTTCTATGAGATTGTAGGCTTACTGTAATTTGTGTTGTTGTTGAATTCTAACTTTACGTCATGGTGGTCTGATAAAATACAGGAGGTTATTGCAATTCTTTTGTATCTGTTGAGATTTGCTTCGTGATCAAGTATGTGTTCGATTTTAGAGAAAGTTCCATGGGGTGCTGAGAAGAAGGTATATTCTTTTTTGTTAGGGTGGAATGTTCTGTAGATATCCATTAAGTCCATTTGAGCCATAACATCAGTTAAGCCCCTTATTTCACTGTTAAGGTTTGATCTGGCAGATCTGTCCATTGTTGAGAGTGGGGTGTTGAAGTCTCCCACTATTAATGTGTGGGGATTTAAACGTTAGTAATGTTTTACTTTTACATATGTGGGTGCCCTTGTGTTTGGGGCATAAATGTTCAGAATTGAAACTTTATCTTGGTGGATCTTTCCTGTGATGAGTATGTAATGTCCTTCTTGGTCTCTTTTGATTCATTTTCATTCTATTTTGTTGGATATTAGGATAGCTACACCAGCTTGCTTCTTAAGACCATTTGATTGGAAACACTTTCCCCAGCCTTTTACTCTGAGGTAGTGTCTACCTTTGAATTTGAGTGTTTTTTTTTTTTGTTTTTTTTTTTTTTTTTTTTTTTTTTTTTTTTTTTTTTTTTTTTTTTTTTGTATGCAGCAGAAGGATGGATCCTGCTTTCATATCCATTCTGTTAGCCTGTGTCTTTTTATAGGTGAATTAGGTCCACTGATATTAAGGGATATTAATGACCAGTGGTTATTCATTCCTGTTATCTTTTGGTGATAATGTATGTGTATTTCCCTTCTTTGGGATTTCCTGCTGTGGGGTTATCTTTTGCCTGTGTTTTCATGGGTGTATCTGACTTCCTTAGGTTGGAATTTTCCTTCTAGTGCTTTCTGTAGGGCTAGATTTATAGATAGGTATTGTTTAAATCTGGTTTTGTCTTAGAATGTCTTGTTCACTCCATCTATGGTGATTGAAAGTTTTGCTGGTTATATTAGTCTAGGCTGGCATCCATGGTCTCTTAGTGTCTGCATTACATCTGTCCAGGTCCTTCTGGCTTTCAAAGTCTCTATTGAGAAGTCAGGTGTTATTCTGATGGGTCTGCCTTTATAAGTCACTTGGCCTTTTTCCTTTGCTGCTGTTAATATTCTTTCTTTATTCTGTAGGTTTAGTTGTTTAATTATTATGTGGCAAGGGGACTTTTGGGGGGGTCTAGTCCATTTGGTGTTCTGTAATCTTGTATCTTCATAAGTATTTCCTTCTTTAAGTTGGGAAGTTTTCTTCTATGATCTTGTTGAATATATTTTCTGTGCCTTTGAGTTGGTATTCTTCTCCTTCTTCTATCCCTATTATTCTTAGGTTTGGCTTTTTAATGGTGTTCCAGATTTCCTAGACATTTTGTGTTATGACTTTTTTGGCTTTGGTATTTTCCTTGACTGATGAAACTATTTCCTCTATTGTATTCTCTACACCAGAGATTCTCTCTTCCATCTCTTGAATTCTGTTGGTTATGTGTGCATCTATGTTTCCTGTTCATTTACTCAGATTTTCTATTTCCAGCATTCCCTCTGTTTGTGTCTTCTTCATTGTTTCTATTTCCCTTTTCAGGTCTTGAACTGTTTCCTTCACATGTTTAATTGCTTTTTCATGATTTTCTTGGCTTTCTTTAAGGGATTTATTGATTTCTTCCAATTTTGTTTGTCTTTTCCTCAATTTCTTTATTAATTTCTTCCAATATTTTGTTTGTCTTTTCCTCAATTTTATTTTTTATTTTTTCTTGAAAGGCCTTGAGCATCCTCATGAAGCTATTTTTAAGGTTGCTTTTTTTCTGCTTCTTCTACCTTGTGATGTTCAGGTCTTGCTGTTGGAGGAGGGCTAAGTTCTGGTGACACCATATTGCTCTTTTTGTTGTTGTATGTATTTTTTCCTTGATGTCTGCCCATCTCCTCCTCTAATAGGTATAAGAAGTGCCTGTATCTGAGCGAGTTGCTATTGGTCCACTCTGTGCTTGTTGTGTCTGTGTCTCAGGGGGCCTCTCTGGGTCCAATCTGGTCTCTTGATCTAATTAGAGCTGGGAGATTCTGTATTTCAGGGAGCTGCTCTTGGCCTAACCCAAGCTAGTTGATTCTTTGAATCACAGAGCTGCTCCTGGTCTTATCAGGGCTTTTGATTCAGTCAGAGCTAACAGATTCTGTGTCTCAGGAAGCCTCTCTTGGTCCAATGAGAGTTGGTAGATTTTACATCTCGGAAAGCCACTCTTGGTCCAATGTGAGCTCTTGTTCCAATGAGAGGTGGTGGTTTGGTTTCCGTGCCTCAGGAAGTTACTGGGGTCACAGGCGGGTGGGTATAGGGGCAGGGTGTGGAACTTGTAGATTGCAGGGTCCAATGGGTTTTTTTTGGGGGGGCGGGGCTTCCCGTAGGAGTTTTCCTGCTGGCTGGCAACTGGGGTAGAGTTGAGTAGGAGTTCCCAGGGACAGGCTGTGTCCCAAGGCCTGGGTCCCAGGGGCAGGACTCTCTGGGTGTGAGTAGAGTCACTCACCTCTTGGTTCAGTGAGAGCTGGCAGTTTGGTTTCTATGCCTCAGGAAGTTACTGGGATCATAGGCGGGTGGGTATCAGGGCAGGGTATGGAACTTGTAGATTGCAGGGTCCGATGGGGGGTTTCAGTGCGGGAGGCTTCCCACAGGAGCTTTCTCTGCTGGCCAGCAACTGGGGCAGAATTGGGTGGTAGTTCCTGGGGACCCAAACATTTTCTTATTATTATATAATCATATACTACATACATGGTATTAACCTTTCTAAAATGTTAGATTTATCTCTTCACTGTCTGAGATCAAAGTGTCAGAAGACTTAGCTTCTTCTTCAGTCTCTCTTTAGCTTTTAGATGTTGTCTTGTCCCTATACCCTTGCATGATCTTCTTTCTGTACCTGTCTTTCTGTATTGTATCTATCTCTTCTTATAAAGAACTTAGGATCTACACTAATAACCTTATTTGAACTAATTTTCTCTTTAAAGACCTATTTCCAAATACAGTCACATTTGAAAGTATTGGAATTTCAAGCATCAACATGAAAATTGGGAGAACACAATTCAGCATATAAATTATTCATGTGTATTTTTATATATAAATGCATATCTGAATAGCTAAAACATAGTACAAATTTAATCTTACTATACTACTAGGAAAGGATTCTATCAGTGAGATAGATAACGTGGCATACCTATCAAATTGCAAAAGTAGGAGACCATTATTACTAATGGGTATGAGTAAAAGGGGACTGTCATACAGTACTAGTAGGTAACACTAATAGTTCTTTTGAAGACTACCTTACATATTAAATTTTTTTGAGATTTTTTTATTTTATAATTTAATTTAATTTTAATATCAGCCATGGATTACCTTGTTCTCTCCCCTCCTGCCCCCCACCTACTCCCCCATATTAAAATTTTAAATATATGATTTTGAAGTCCTGATTCCCAATGGGATGGAATAAGCACATATCACCCTGTCTATTTCATATAATGTAACTATAATTCCTAACCAAATCTTGGAAAAGCTGCCTAAGAACAGAACCTTTAAAAGTTATGTTGTAGGTTATACTCACCTTCCACTATGTGCCTTCTATCAGAATTCTATGCCCCTTATCTCCTAATGTCAGTCCTTAGCTTCAAGTTGAGCTGTGCCTCACATTTAATTTGAATTTCTGATAATAGTTGCCTATTATAGTCTAGGCCATAGTACTTTATTCTCCCTTCTTCTAAAACTTTTGGTGCTTGATGTTGCACGAATCCTAAATGGTCTCATAATAAAAACTTGGAGCCAGATATCAGGGTGAAAGATGAAAAATCAGAGAAGTAGAGCAGCCACAGCTACCACCTATTGCCTCACCAACTCCTCTGCCTGAAAAAAGTGTGAGTTCCCGCCTCCTCTACCTTATATTTCTTTCTCTGCCCAGCCATATCACTTCCTGTCTCAAATTTCCTAGTGCTAGGATTAAAGGTGTGTGATCCCAAGTGCTGGAATTAAAGGTGTATGCCACCACTGCCTTGCTCTGTTTCTCTCCTAGACTGAGTCAATCTCGAGTAGTCCAGGGTAGCTTTGAACTCACAGAAATCCAGATGGATCTCTGTCTCCTGAGATTAGGGTTAAAGGTGTGCACCACCATTGCCTGACCTCTGTGGCTAACTCCGTGGCTGGCTCTGTCCTCTGATCCAGGCAAGTTTTATTTATTAGACCACAAACAATATATCACCACATTTTATAGTCCCTTCAATTGCATTTACATTTTTCATATACTCAGAGACATGGATTATTTTGTCAAAAGTCTGATTCATAGTATTTAATTTAGATGACACATAATTTTTTTCTTCCTCTTCACTCCAAGGTCATAATTTTGTTGTTGATTTTTTTCCCCACCTGACATAACATTGCATTTTATTTATTTCCTTAGTGTAGTATAAACTAGATATCTATGATTTTATTTTTCTATCCATCACTTCTCTATTTCCTACTACAGCTCATTTCAAATATTAGGGTAAGCACCTGTCTGGACAGTGAAAGTATATTATTTTAATAGAGACAATGTTTAAAACAAGAGAGAGAGATGGTTACATAGAGTCTAAAAAAAGTAAAACTGGTGTATTAGGGTTCTTGGATTATAAAATGAATCTCTCTCTCTCATATATATATATATATATATATATATAATATATATATATATATATATTTGAGAGTTGTGGAGAAATATGTTTATGTGGATTCAGACTCCTACTCTATAGTATATTGTTATCTCTAGCAGGCTAATGTTGTAACATTCCCCCACCTCCAGTTGTTCATAGTTCACAAAGGACATGTATTAATCCATGTGAAAGCTACTTTTATAAGTGATGTAAAATGATGTGGAATGTATTTTTTCCCAAATGGACAGTTGTATTTTCCATAATAATTTACCAACTAGGTCATTATTTTACCTATTTTCTGAGATGCTGCCCTTTTCATATATATTTAAGTTATACTTATATCTGTGTCAGTTTCTGAACTTTGTATTTGTTTGATGTATTTGCTTATATTAATAATGCATTTAAGGGAGCTGGAGAGATGGCTATTCTAGTTTTATATTGTGGCTATGATAAAACAATCTGACCAAAAGAAACTTGGAGAGAATAGGGTTTATTTGGCTTACATTCCAGGCCACAGTCCACCACTGATTGGAAGTCAAAGCAGGAACCTGAAGACAGAAGCCAAGGGGGAACATTGACTGCTGGCTCCCTCACTGGCTCACTCTCTGGCTCATGCATAGCTAGCCTTTTATATATCCTAGGACTGCCTACTTGAGGAATCATGCAGCCTACAGTGAAATGGACCCTCTTACATAAATTAATTATCAAAACAATCCCTCACAGATATGCCCACTGTATTAGTCAGGGTTCTCTACAAGAACAGAACTTATTGAATGAATCTTTAAATAGAAAGGGGATTTATTAGAATGGCTTACAGGCTGTGGTCCAGCTAGTCAAACAGTGGCTGTCTACCAAGGGAAGATCTAAGAATCTAGTGATTGTTCAGTCCATAAAGCTAGATGTCTCATCTGGTCTTCAGTATATACCACAATCCCAAAGAAGTAGACTCTGATGCCAGTGAAGAGCTTCCTTTTTCCATGTCCTTTATATAGGCTGCCAACAGAAGGTGTGGCCCAGATTAAAGGTAGATCTTCACATTTCAAAAGATACCTTAGAAGATCTAGATTAAAAGTGGGTCTTTCCATTTCAAATAATTTAAGAAAAAAATCCCTTACAGGTGTATCCAGCCTCCTGGGTTTTAATTAATTCCAGATGTAGTCAAGTTGACAAGCAAGAATAGCCATCACACTCACAAACCAACCTGATCTAGGCAATTCCTCAATTGAGGATTCTCCTCTTGTATGACTATAGATTTTTGTCAGGTTGACAATTAAAGCTAACAAAAACAATTGCTCAATAGTTAAGATGGTGTTCTGCTTTCAGAGGACCCAAGAGTTTGAGTCCCAGTACCCACATTGGGCAGCTCACAACTGCCTGTAATTCCAGCTCCAGGGAATCTGACATCCTCTTCAGGCACCTGCAATCATGTACACATTGTGCACACATACACCCCCACACAAATATAGTTAGAAATAAAAATCTTTAAAAATGATTCATTTTAAATTTTATTTTGTGTGTATGTGTGTATGAGAGAAAAGAAAGAAAGAAAGTGACAGAGACGGGGAGATTGAATGTGTGCTGGCATGATGATTCCACAGTACATTTGTGGAGGTCTGAGACCAATTCTCTGGAGTTGGCACTCTACTCTTACTAATTATTTTCCACTTGAGAATATGTTGGAGGTATCATCCCCTATTGTTTTTAATAACTCATCATATATTTCCTTTGAATAAAGATATGTGTTGTGATAACCAGTATCATGAAATTCTGGACACTTCACACTGATATAATACATTTTGGTGTCTATATTTTAGTTGTGACTGCCACTGCATTTTCTTCATATGATACAGAGACCTAGTATTTAGTATTTAGTCTTTTGTTTCTTTGAATCTGGAGCTTTATACAATGCTAACATTGATCATTTGTTTTGAGTTTATCTATATAAGTTACTTTTTTTCAATGCAACTAATAATTTATAGGAAAATCCTTTGAGATTTTATAAATGCTTTGTTCCTCATCAAACTTTCCATAGTTTACATCCAAATCTCTCTTTATGTGACTCTCTCTTTCCTTACTTTGGGATTGGAGTTGGGTGATTAAATATTAACCATCTACCTGATTGATAATTCTTTTCTGTGGTAAGGTAATGAGCATAACATGTAATAATTTTCTAATTGTATCCTAACAATCATAATCCAAAATAATAAATCCAGATATAGCTGAATCTCTTGTTCCCCATTTCTTTTGTAGGCATCAATGGCTATGTTTTTGGTAGCTTGCAGTTGTCAGTTTGTTTGCATGAGGTGGCATACTGGTACATTCTCAGTGTTGGAGCACAGACAGACTTCTTATCTATCTTCTTCTCTGGATATACCTTCAAACACAAAACGGTCTATGAAGATACACTTACCCTGTTTCCATTCTCAGGAGAAACTGTCTTTATGTCGATGGAAAACCCAGGTTCGCTATTTATATTATCATTTCACTAACAACTGTGAATGTTTCATTGTTCTTTTACCTTGTATTTGGACAGGTAGTAAATATTTCAAGTGACTTTGATTTGTTACTTTGGTGATTGGAAAGTATTACAATGAGGAACAAAGAGCTTAGAACTTGGTTGAGATATTGACAATAAAGACAACCACATAAACATAATTAAGATATTTCTTCTAAGTTTAATTAGTATGTATAAATAATACTGCTATATGTACCTTTGTATATAATCTTTATGTATAATACTTTCAAATGTACATTTCATTCATTCTTTTAAAACATTTATTAAGGATCTTCTATATGCCAGGCACTGTAGGCATTGGTAATATATGACAGTACCAACTCAGTATTGTTGCTTAGTGTTACAGTGCTTGCCTACTACACATAAGTTACTGTATTTAATTCTTAACATTGAAAAACAAACAAAAAAAGCAGCAAAGCAGCCTTTCCTATAAAAAAAATAAAAAAGACTTCTTTATCTGTCATGAGTCATAATTTTAAGTATGTTTGCTAAATGGTAGCAGTGGGCTCTAGCTTGCTAATAATTTCTAAAACTTGACTTAGTAGATCTTCCAGTACCAACCATGAAGTTGGTTGGTTACTTTGCTCCTGAAATACTGTTTTTTTTCTGGCTTCTAAGAAAACACTATCTTTGGTTCTCATTTACTGATACCTTTGTAGGCTCCCTATTTTAATCTGTACACCTTCAAGCATTTTTCCTTATTTTCATTTTCAATAGTTTGAATATTATGTTTCTATGCTTGGAGATGGAGGGAGAGAGGGAGAGAGAAAAAGAGAGAGGAGAGGGGGGTTAGTTTATTTTATGTGGTGTTCTCATACCTCATTATGTAATTTGGTGTCTCATCAATTTTGAGAAATACTTGTCTACCTCTTTAAAGTACTTTTTCTGACCCTCTTCTCCTTATAGAGTTATAGTTATCTATATGTATATTGTTTTTGTTTGTTTTATTGGTTTTTACTGTTTCCCCTCCTAGTTTTCCAGTTTAGTTAACTTATAAAATTTATTTCATTTCATATAATATTCATAATATTCAGTTTTTGCATCTGGTTCACAAAGTTTATTCCAAGCCAGTTACAAAACCACCATTAGATGAATACTCTTAGTCAAAGAATAAGTCTTCCAGATCCAATAAGATTTTCCTTCTCATTTCCACCTTGTTTTTTGAGACACAGCATCTTATTGAACTTGGAGTTCATAGATTAACTAGGGATCTGCTTGTCTCTGCATCCCAACCCTCTGAGATTACAGACATGCAAGTTTTTTTTAACATGGATTTAGAATCCTAATCCAGAGATACTTTGGTTAAGGGTGGAGCATGTTACTGCCTTCCTTTAAATCTGCATTCAGGAGACAGAGGGCGTCATATTTCTGAGTTTGAGGCCAGCCTGGTTTACACAGTGAGTTTCAGATCAGCCAGGGCTTACACAGGCACAGTCTCAAAATAAGAGAGAAGTGGGAAGAGAGGAAGAGACTTTTGTCTTTAGTTAAAGTACATTGCCTGAACTTTTGTAATACAGCCATCTTCTTGCATTACAAATATGACTAAATATAAATTAAAAAGAACATTATTATTAGTTCTTACATATCAATCCAGTATTTTAAATAATAGATACTTTGGACCAGGGAGATAGATCTGTGATAAAAGTACTTGTCATAGATCACCAGAAAGAACCCATGGAAAAAACCAGGCATAGTAGCATATGTCCATAATCCCAGTGCTCCTACAACAAGGTAGGAATTCAAGACAGGAGAATCCTCAGAAGCTTGCAGGCCATCTAGCCTGGCCTATGCAAAGGAAAACAGGCAGACCCTGTCTCAAACAAGGTGGGAGGCAAGGTATGTATTAACACCCAAGGTTGTCCTGTGACCTACAAACATACATCATGGCATATGCATGCACAAATAAACACACACCATAGAGAGTGAAAGCATAATGTATTATACTCTGAATGTCCTCAACTCTGGGCTCATTCTTTCTAGACCTGAGTCTGAATTATCAGCTTGGGACTTTTCTCCACCTCAGAATTAAAACCTTGTCCTGGTTTCTATAACTGATCAGTACTCCACTATTTTGTTGGGAAAAAACTCTATAATCACTTCTTGAGAATATCTACATTAGAAATAGTTAAATGTTACATAATTGAGCATTGCAAATATTTTTATTACATTTATTACTTTACTGTGTGTGTATGTGTTTGGGCACATATGCCATAGCACAAGTGTAGAGGTAAGAGGACAACCACAGGACTCAATTCTGTCCTTTTACTATGTGGATTCTAAGGATTGCATTCAGGTCATCAGGCTTGGAAGCAAGCACTTTTACCCACTGAGCTCTCTCAATGGTCCTCAATATCCCTTTCTTGTGATCAGAAACATCCATAGTACAGTAGCAGCAATGCAATAATGAATTTTACCACCATAGTGGAATTATTTTAGATGTTGAGAATTTGACCAAATAACCTATGATGTAATAGTCTGGACTAGCATTTCTTCATTTGTCTAGGAATAAGAGAGAACCCCTGATACAGAACTTCCCTAGAACCTGGGTTCTGAGTAACCATGGTTTTATTCTTTCTCATTTTCAGGTCTATGGGTCTTGGGATGTCATAATTCTGACTTTCGGGAGAGAGGTATGACAGCCTTGCTGAAAGTTTCTAGTTGTGACAAGAGCACTAGTGATTATTATGGAGAAATATATGAAGATATTCCAACACAGTTGGTGAATGACAACAATGTCATTGCACCCAGGAGCTTTTTCCAGAATTCAAATCATCCTAACACTAGGAAAAAGAAATTCAAAGCCACCACAATTCTAAAAAATTATATAGAGAAGATTGAGCCTCAGTTTGGAGAGACAGCAGAGATGCTTAAAATACAAAGTGTCTCCTCTAGTGACTTATTGATGCTTTGGAACAGAGTCAACCTATTCCACATAGCTTATCCTTATCAGATAACCAACAAGCCATCTATGAGGCTATTCCTGATGATCATTCACTTGATGCAATATACAACAATGAAGGCCCATCTAAAGTTGTCCAAGTCAGGCCAGAACTCCATCAAAGTGGCAAAATAGTATTTACCCCTGAGTCAGGCCTCCAGTTAAGATCAAATAAAAATTGGGAGACAACTATAGAAGTAAAGTGGAAGAAACTTGATTTGCAAGTTTCTGGTTTGCCAAATAATCTAATGACCACAACAATTCTGTCAGACAATTTGACAGCAATTTCTGAAAAGATAGATTATTCAGGATCTCCAGATATGCCAGTTCACTTTATTAGTAAATTAGGCACCGCTGCATTTAGTAACAAATTACGTCCCCTTATTGGGTCTCATGTACCTCTGAACATTAGTGAAAGAAATAGTGATTCCAACTTGTTGGATGCAACTTTAATGACTAATCAAGAAAATTCACTAAGAGATAATATATCATCAATGGAGAATGATAGATTACTCAAAGAGAAGAGGTTTTATGGAATTGCTTTGTTAGACAAAGATAATACTTTATTCAAAGATAATATCTCTTTGATGAAAACAAACAAGACATATAATCATTCAACAACTAATGGAAAAGCTCACATTGACAGTCCAACATCAAGTGAGAATATTACAGCAATCTTGCAGGATACTGTATTAAAAATCAATAGTGAAATTCAAGAATTAACATCTTTGATTCATGATGGCACACTTTCAGGCAAAAATACTACATATTTGAGACTGAACCATATGCTGAATAGAGCTGACTCATCAAAAACTAAAGAAATATTTCCTAAAAAAGATGAGGATCCTGTTCCCCGAGATACAGAAAATACAATCATGCCATTTTTAAAAATGCTTTTCTTGCCAGAATCAGCAAATTGGATGAAACAGACCAATGGAAACAACTCCTTGAACTCTAAGCAAGGGCCCAGTCCAAAGCAATTAGTATATTTAATTTTAGAAAAGTCTGTGAAAAATCAGACTTTCTTGTCAGAGAAGAATAAAGTGATAGTAGAACAGGATGAATTCACAAAGGACACAGGACTTAAACACAGGGTTTTTCCAAGCAACATGAGCATATTTCTTACCACCTTGGCTAATGTACAAGAAAATATGTACAATCAAGAAAAAGATATTCAGGGAGAGATAGAGAAGGAAGCATCAATCAAAGAGAAAGTAGTTTTGCCTCAGGTGCACATAGCAACTGGCTCTAAGAACTCCCTGAAAGACATTTTCTTTCTAGGTACTAGAAATACTTCAATACTTCAAGATATCAGCTCAATAAACAACTCAACAAATACAGTAGAGAGTCACATGGCCCATTTCTTTAAAAAAGAGAATGGGGAAATAAATTCAGAAGGTTTGACAAATAAAACCAGAGAAATGGTAAAGAACTATCCAAGCCAAAAGAATAATATTACTCGACGTAGTAAACGAGCTTTGGGACAATTCAGACTCCCACTAAAAGAAACAGAGCTTGACAAGCAGCAAATTGTAAATAATGCCTCAACTCAATGGCCTCAAACCATGAACTCTTTGGCACAGAGTATCATTATACAGATAGACCACAGCAAGGAAGGGGAAAAGTCCATTATTAGATCTCTCTTATCAGATTCTTCTATGATTAAAAGCATCACTCAGACAAATAGTTCTAGATCACATATTGTAAAAACATCAGCATTTCCACCAACAGATCTCAAGAGGATCCCATTCCAAGACAAATTTTTTCATGTTCTAGCATCATCCTACACTTACAACTTTAAGACAAAAAGTTCTAGAATTCAAGAAAGCAGTCATTTCTTAAAACAAACCAAAAGAAATAACTCTTTTTTAGCCACCCTACTATGGGAGATGATCATAGATCAAAGAAAATTTGCCTCACCAGGGACAAGTAATACAAACTCAGGCACATATAAGAAAGTTTCCATTCATGAGAAAGAACTTTTACCTACAAAAACTAGCCATGAATCTCCTGGGCACCTGGATCTCATGAAAGAGATCTTTCTTCAGAAAACACATGGGCCTATTAAATCCAATAAAGCAAATAGACATGAGGAAAGAATGAAAGGAACAAGAGAGAGCTCTGAAAAGATTCTCTCTAAACTGCTGGACCATCATGCTGCACAGATGCCAAAAGATAAGTGGAAACCCAAAGAGAAGTCACCAGAAATTACATCCACTAAGAGAGGGGACATGATTTTGTCTCTGAACCCTCATGAAAATAATCATTCAGTAGTGGGAAATGAGAAACAAAATTGGCCCCAAAGAGAAACCTCTTGGGTAAAGCAAGGTCAGATTCAAAGGTTGTGCTCTCAAAATCCACCACACTTGAAACGCCATCAAAGGGAACTTAATGCTCTTGAGTCAGAACAAGAAGCAACTGACTATGATGATTCCATCACTGTTGAAACAAATGAGGATTTTGACATTTATGGTGAAAATATAAAGCAGGATCCCCGCAGCTTTCAACAGAAGACACGGCACTATTTTATTGCAGCTGTGGAGCGGCTCTGGGACTATGGGATGAGTACATCTCCTCATGTTCTACAAAATAGGTTTGTATCTATTGGGGCTTTTTCTATGCTGTTGTGACCTTTCACATTACTAGGTGCCAAAATGTTTTTTTTTTAAGTCACCATCATCCATCAACCCTATGAGCTGCAAGAGGAATCTTTTTTTGAAAGATCTCTGAAAGTGGGAGAAGTGAAGTGTGTGGTAAAGAAGTTGAAGATGTAGGTAGGGATGTTTTCTAAAATATGGGAAATCCAAAAGAAAAATGAATCATTTAATTTTAGTAGATCCAAAGGAGGTTGTGCTAGGGAAGAGACTTAAACTTGGGTCCTCTGCAAGAACAACAAGTATTCTAAATTGCTGAGCCATTTATCCAGCTCCTAATCATGTTATTAATGGCCATTCCTTCATTTCATTTATTTAGACCTCAAATTTTGAAGTAATTCCTGACTCCTAATATTTCCCTCATATTCAGATCTGATCCATCAGAGGATCTTGTTCATTATAGTATGTTTTCATAAAACAAATTTTTGAAATTTACTCAAATATTAGACAAGATAAAAAAATATAGTGAAATGGAAAGGTGAGGATGACTGGGCATAAAATCAGATTACAAAACACTACATAATAACAAGAAAATCACAGGCTGCTCCATCAGGCTGAGACTTGATGATGTCTCATGGAGGTGGACTAAGTTCTCCACACCCCACCTAAACTGATTACTGTCTGTCTCTATATCTCTATGAGCTGGTTCAGAAGAACTATTATATAGCCTTAATAAAATAGACTTGCCTTTCTAGATGGATATAAGCCTGCAGTTAATCTAAATGGAAGTTTACAGAATGAAGTGCTATCACAAAAACTGAAAAATGACCTGAATGAACTGACTCCTTACATCAGAATACATCAAAATGCTTCCATCAGAGTCAATAAGGAAAAATTCTACCTCAACAAGCACTTGGAGCAAAGCCATTAGATGAACAGATAAAGCCACAAACATCTAAGAAAAAAGAAAACAGGATTTATTAATCTCAGGGTGGGAAAATAAAAATGATTAACTAAAGATACATGAAGAATTAGCCAATGTAATATCCATTTCACTGCTTTAAAATTATGAACTTGGAGCTGGAGAGATGGCTTAGCATTTAAGAGCACTTGCTGCTTTTGCAGAGGACCTGAGTTTGGTTCCTATGACCCAAATGGCAGTTCACAACTGCCTGTGACTCCAGTTTCAGGAGTTCTAACAGCCTCTTCTGACCTCCATGGACACTGATATGCATGTAACATACACACATGGACATATATGTACATAAATATAAAAAAAATCTTTAAAAATAATTAAAAAGAATAAAATTATGAACTTGATGTTTTGCATCAAAAAGTATGCCAAAAAGAATGAGGATATTAACTATAGAATGGAAAAACACACCACTTTCTTGATCATGGAAATGTAAAATAAAACCATAATGAGACACTATTGTGCAATCACCAGAATGAATGAAATGTAAAAGTGTGGTCAAGTGTTTTGAAGATTTGAAGCAAATGGAACTCCCACATTTTATTGTTGTTAAAAATGGAAAATAAACCAGCTGATTTAGAAAGCAGTGTAGCAATATCTACAAAGCCTAAAATATGCCTGTCAGCAATTCAATTCCTGCATGTGTGACCAAAGGAAATACATGTATTTGTTCACCAAAGACATATACCAGAAGGTTCATTTGCAGGACTATTTGCAAGTCCCAAATTTAATAATAACCCATAATTGGAGTATGTTAATCTTATGGAATACAACAGTGAATAACAGAGAATACATAAGCTATAACTACAACATAGATGAATGTCTCAATTATAATGCTTAGTGAAAGAAAAAACAAGGATATGTATACTGTTGCACCTTATATAGTTAAAAAAAACAAGCAAAACTGAACAATTTTTAAGAAAGTATGTTAGAAGAGATACATTTATAGAAAAGCAAAGAAATAAGATTATTATAAATATCAGAAGAATGGTTACCTTTAGTGGGGAGATAGCAGGGTATGAGTAGAAAGGGATATATAGTTTTCTGGGAGGTGTCTGCATTTCTCAATGAAAGACATTTATGTGTATGTTTCAGTTCAGAATTTTAAGCTGTTATTTTTAAATTTTTAAAAGAGATCCAAAGAATAGAAACTTGTATCTCTTATATTTGGGGTGTTTTTAAGGCCTACATTTATTCAACATTCCATAATAAATTGTGAATATGTGCCTTGTATTAGATACTGTTCCAACTACTGGGAATGAAGCAGTAGACAAAATAGACAAAAAACCCCTGCTTTTAGGGAATTTAAATAAATAAGTAAACAAACAAATAAATAAATAAGTAAATAAAGTCCTAAGAGAATATTTCAAAGGAGATGGAGTGGTTATCCATTATTTTGGCTAGAGTTTCAATTGCTGTGAAAAGGCACCATGACCATGGCAACTTTATAAAGGAAAACATTTAATTGAGGCTAGCTTACAGTTTCAGAAGTTGAGTCTATTATCATGGCAGGGAGCATAGTAGCATATAGGCGAGCAAGGTGCTGGAGAAGGAGCTGACAGTTCTACATCTTGATCAGCAGGCATCAGGAAGTGAACTGTAACACTGGATGTAACTTAAGCATAGATCTCAAAGCCCACCCCAACAGTGACACACTTTCTCCAATAAGGGCACATCTACTCCAACAAGGCCACACTTCCTAATAGTGCCACTCCCTTTAGAGGCCATTTTCTTTCAAACCACTACAACCATGCAAATTATTTCTTAGCTATCTAATAAAATAAGGACATAAATTTTTGTGAACTGCTGACTTCTAAATATTTGGCATTTGCCAATTCAGTACACATAGTGTTGTATATAACCAAAACCAAAACCTACCCCTTAAGCACTATCCATCTTGAAAAACTGCATCATCATACACTTACTTGTTCAAACTAGAAACCTGAAGATTATTTTTTTTCTTGTAAAAGGGACTTAGGTACCTAAGGCTATTCTCAAATTTGCTGTGTAGATCAAGCTTGTAGTGATTCTTCTGCTTCAGCCTTCTGGGTGCTGGAGTTACAGCCACCATACCCAGTTTATGCTGTACCGGAAATGGAACCCAGGGCTTCTGGCATGCTAGGTAAGCACTCTACCAATTGAGCCACCTCCTTCACTCCTGAAAATTATCTTTCATATCTCTTTCTTTCCTCCCTACACCATTGCATTTACCATCTATCATCAATTTTATTAAGCATATCTCAAATACAGGGAAAGCAAAAGTGTGAGGCATCCTTCCTCGTGGGTCTATCAAAGTACTGCTTTTCTTTTGCTTTTTCTCCAGGGATCAAAGTGGCAATGCACCTCAGTTCAAGAAAGTAGTTTTTCAAGAATTTACTGATGGCTCCTTTAGTCAACCCTTGTACCGGGGAGAACTAAATGAACATTTGGGGTTGTTGGGACCATATATAAGAGCAGAAGTTGAAGACAATATTATGGTAAGTTAAGGACAATGGAATTACAAAAATTCTATATATTTAGTTTGCTTCTGATTATAAAAATAATATATGTACATATGGTATGAAAGTTAAACAGGCTAGGCCAGAGGTACACAACCTGTGGGTCAAGACCTCTTGGGGAAGTATAATGACGCTTTCACAGGGTCACCTAAGACTATCAGAAAACACAGATATTTACATTACAGTTCATAACCATGGCGAGATTAGAATTATGAAGTAGCAACAAAAATAATTTTATGATTGGGGTTCACCACAGCATGAGGAACTATATTAAAGGATCAAAGCATTAGAAAAGTTGAGAACCACTAGTCTAGGTCCAACCTACAGCCTGAAAACTACATGCAACCAAATATAGATATGTGTGTCCTAGCACAAAATCACAAGTTTACTTAAAACATTATGGAGGGTTTTTTTGCATTTATTTTGAAATTCAGTTGTACAATTCTTCATTGTGAATGTTAGTAGATAATATCATGTCATAGTGTGAAAAGGCTGAACACACCTGGTCTATAGGAACAAAAATAACTAATGAGAGAGAGGAGGAAAAGAAGAAGGTAGAGGACTGTGTGATGAATATGTTCAAACTGCATTATGTACATGTATGAAAATACCCTTGTGTAACACAGTACTATGTACAATGAATATACACCAATGGGAAAACTAATATACACCAGTGGGAAAAATAATGTGTTCTACCATCTGAAAAAATTAAAGTACATAAAAGTTAAGAAGTTGAATATAATCCTATAATAATCATTTTAATGTATATTCCTTATCTGTTGCCTGATTTTTATCTTTATGTATTAGAAATTATACCATATGTAATATATGTAATTCTGTCTCTTTTTAATTATGTATTATGCAATAAACATTTTACATCATTCAAACACTTCCTAAGTAAGAGAGAAGGACTATGTGTCTGGGCATGGTTGCATATGCCTTTAACCCTCCCCCAACTCTCACTCCCACACTCAGGAGGCAGAGACAGAGGCAGGTGGATCTCTATGAGTTTGAGTTCAACCTGGTCTATGTAGGGAATTTAAGGATAGCCAAGGTAACATAGGCTCTATCTCAAAAAAACAAAACAACAACAAAGAATGACTACATGATATTCTATTACATGAATTGTTGGGACCATAGGTTACTTAACCATGTACATTGAATAACCTTTGAGATCATTTCCATTTTCCTTTTCTTTGTTTCTTTGAGACAGTATCTCACAATGTAGCCTTGTGTCTTAGTCAATGTTTTCTTGCTGTGAAGAGACACCATGACCAAAGCAACCTTTATAAAAAGAAAGCATTTAACTGAGGGGGAGCTTTCTTATACAGGTTTATTTCTATATCATCATGGTGGGAAACATAGCAGCAGACATGGTAGGCATGGTGCTGGAGAGTTAGCTGAGAGCTACATACTAATCCACAAGCAAAGAGACACTGAGCTTGGCATGGACTTTTAACACCTCAAAGCCCAGCCTGTAGTGACATACTTCCTCCAACAAAGCCACACCTACCCCAACAAGGCCACAACTCCTAATAGTTCCACCCCCGGGCAACTTTATTTATTAACATACAATCAAAATCACATTTCAGTATAATTAGATTACCACCACAATGGTGGCCATTTTTATTCAAACAACCACACCTTGGCTGACCTGAAACTCACTAGGTAGACTTGTCTGGCCCCAGACTCACAGAGATCCTCCTGTCTCTGCCTCTTGAACATTATGATGAAAAGTGAATGCCATCATACCCAGTGTATTAGTCAGGGTTCTCTAGAGTCACAGAACTTATGGAATGAATATATAAATTTATATATAAAGGGAATTTATTGGAATGACTTAAAACTGCAGTCCAACAAATCCAACAATGGTTAACTGTGAATGGAAAATCCAAGAATCTAGTAGTTGCTTAGTCCTACAAGGCTGAGTGTCTCAGCTGGTCTGTATATGCTGGAATCACAAAGAGGTAAGCTCCAATGCCAATGAAGGAATGAATGTGCTGACAAGGCGAGGGCAAGCAGACAAAGAACCAAACATTCCTTCTTCCATGTCCTTATATAGGCTTCTAGCAGAAGGTGTGACCCAGATTAAAGGCATGCCTTCCAGCCTCAAGATCTGGATCAAAGGTGTGTTATCCTCCCACCTCACGATCCAGATCAAAGGTGTGCCCTCCATTTTTGGACTTGTAGTTCATTCTAGGTATATTCAAGTTAACAACCAAGAATAGCCATCACAAGTCCACACCTTGTCAACTTGACACACAATCATATCTCCTTATGTAATGATTAATTTCCAAATGAAAACAATAACCAGGTCATAATGCCTAAACATAACTATCCCACATACAACTGCAAATGTGTTATATACTTAACAAGATCATAATTATGCCTAACATGATTTAACTATACCTTGTACAACCACAAACACAGCAACTCTTATAAATGAAAACATTTAATTGGGGCTGGCTTACAGTTTCAGAGGTTTAGTCCATTATCATCATGGTGGGAAACATGGCAGTATACAGGCACACATGGTGCTGGCGAAGAAGCTGTGGGTGCTACATCATGATCCGCAGGCAGCAGAAGGAGACTGACACTAACCCTAGCTTGAGCATATGAGACCTCAGTGCCCACCTCCACAGTGACACACTTCCTTCAGCAAGGCCACAACTCCTAATAGTGCCACTCGCTATGGGCCAAGCACTCAGACACATGAGTCTATAGGGGCCATTCCTATTCAAACCACCACACCCAACTTTGTTTTTTTCTATTTATAAATAATTGTTTTCCTTTTCCTAGGATAGAACTCTAGAACTGTACTATACAGGAACTATGAATTCTCTGTTAATGTCCTTTATAAATTTGTCTTTTGGGAGGAGATAATTTTATTAATATTACCTTACATATTAGATACTGACCAGTGATAATTTTAATTGAAAGTATTTTCCTAAGTTTACTGTCTCTTAACTTCATATGATTTTTTTAAAATAATTTTTTTAGATAGCAACTCATAAAACTTTCCTCTTTGACATTTTCATTGTTTTTATATTCACAAAAATTTCTCTCTACCCAGAAGAGTTTTAAATATTTTCTTTTATAGATTCATTTTTATATTCAATTATTTAACCATCTCTCAATAACTCCTGTAAAATTGTGAGTAATTTTTGGTGCATTTTAAGAAAAAGATCAAAGTTTTTTATTCCATTTATTTTCCCAGCTGGCTGATAGTAAAGCTATAGAAGCATCTAAAGCTATGGGATTGTAGATACGTTTCTTTCTGACTTGGAATTTATTTTACTTTGTATGTGTTCTATGATAAATATGCATAGGTTTTTAAATCTAAAAAGCAAATTTTTTAAAAAAGAAGACACAAATTTGGGGAGTAGGGATGTAGGGTTTGATCTGGAAGAAAAGTGGAGGTAAATATAATCAAAATACATTGTTTGGAAATCTCAAAGAACTGATTAAAAATAAATAAAATTTTTAAAAAATAATACACATCCATCTTGGTATCTGTTATGGCAAATCTTAAGTAGTCACTTCTGAAGTTATAGTGACATTTTCTGTTTACTTTTGAATTACTTTTAAGTGCTTAAAAATTTTCTCCTTCATAATTTTCATATTATAAAATTAGAATTTAAATTTTTCTCGTAACTTTCTTCTTAAAGTCTAAGGTAATAAAAATTGAATAAAGACCAAAAGATAGAGGGAAACAAATATAAAACTTTATAACTCTTTAGGATTTTATTATTATAAAAAAATTTCTTTCTGAGTTTTTTTTTCCTCTTCAGGTAACTTTCAAAAACCAGGCCTCTCGCCCCTACTCCTTCTATTCTAGCCTTATTTCTTATAAGGAAAATCAGAGACAAGGAGAAGAACCTAGAAGAAACTTTGTCAAGCCTAATGAAACAAAAATTTATTTTTGGAAAGTACAACATCATATGGCACCCACAGAAGATGAGTTTGACTGCAAGGCCTGGGCTTATTTCTCTGATGTTGATCTTGTAAGTGGCTCTTTATTGGGATAGTCATATTCTCACTTAAAAGAAATGGCTTTTATCTTTTTTATGGATATGGGTGTTTTGCCTGTGTGCATATCTGTGCATCATGTGCATGCTTGGTGCTTCTGGAGGTCAGAAGGAAGCTTTGGAGTCCTTGGAACTGGAGTTAGAAATGGTTGTGAGCTGCCATGTGAGTGCTGGGAATAGAACCCAGATCTTCTGGAAGAATAGCCAGTGCTCTTAACCACTGAGCCATTTTTCAGCCTGGTTTTGATCTTCTATGCTAAGAATTTTGTTATTTATCCTAAGCACAATGAGAAGTTTTAAAGTGAGGGAAGTGATGTCATTTTTCTGTGTTAGAAATATCACTCTGGAATCCATTGCAGAGAATAAATGCTATTTTGGCATACAAGTTGATAAGAGAGAACTTACACTAATACAATTAATGTCCTCCTGGGAACTCTAGGAAAGAGATATGCACTCAGGATTGATTGGACCCCTTCTGATTTGCCACACGAACACACTGAATCCTGCTCATGGAAGACAAGTGTCAGTACAGGAATTTGCTCTGTTTTTCACTATCTTTGATGAGACCAAGAGCTGGTACTTTACTGAAAATGTGGAAAGGAACTGCAAGAAACCCTGCAATATCCAGATAGAAGACCCCACTTTGAAAAATAATTATCGTTTCCATGGTAACATAATCGATACATAAATATTATTCTTTATGAAATATAGTGTGTACTTTTTCAAATGATCTTTGAGCCAGAGATTTGAACAGTAATGAGAAGTGAAATCCTGATGGATATCAGGATTTTCTGTTGATAAAAAGGACGGAAACTTTGGTGATACATTTTGATAATTTTCTCTTTGTTCTTCTCCAGCAATCAATGGTTATGTGATGGATACCCTACCAGGCTTAGTAATGGCTCAAGATCAAAGAATTCGTTGGTATCTTCTCAGCATGGGCAGCAATGAGAACATCCAGTCTATTCATTTCAGTGGACATGTGTTCACTCTACGGAAAAAAGAGGAGTACAAAATGGCAGTGTACAACCTCTACCCAGGTATGAGATAGTTTTTTTTCTACCTACTGTATGTATTGAATGCTTACTTTAAATGGTCTTAGTACTGACGATAGAATCAATAACAAAGCAGAGAAGCTCCTTTCTGAAATCCCTTACTTTTTTTTAAAGAAAAAGATTTATTTATGTACTTTATGTATATGAGTACTCTGTCTGCATGTATGCCTGGACTCCAGAAGAGGGCATCAGATCCCATTATAGATGGTTGTGAGATGCCATGTGGTTGCTGGGAATTGAACTCAGGACCTCTGGAAGAGCAGCCAGTGTGCTTACGTGCTGAGCCATCTCTCCAGCCCAATCCCTTACTTTTTCAAGTAATTTTATCCTGTACACAGAGAGAAATAAATTAGCAAATGAACAAGATAATTTTAGGTATATAAAAACTACTAGAAATGAATAAGTACCATATAGTACTTTCCTAAGAATCTTTTATCACTTTCCCCTCAAATTCTAGTAGTTATCAAGACTGATTTGTTTATGTATGTAACCAATATATTGGTGAGGCACTAATTAAAGTGTTGATCCATGGGGGCTCCTCAGCTATTGGTTCATAGTTCATGTGTTTCCACTAGTTTGGCTATTTGTCCCTGTGCTTTTTCCAATCATGGTCTCAACATCTCTCGCTCATACAATCCATCCTCTCTCTTGCTGATTGGACTCCCAGAGCTCCACCTGGGGCCTGGCCATAGATCTCTGCATCAGCTTCCATCAGTCATTGGATGAGAGTTCTATCATGACAGTTAGGGTGTTTGGCCATCCCATCACCAGAGTCGGTCAGTTCAGGTTTTCTCTCGACCATTGCCAGTAGTCTATTGTGGAGGTATCTTTGTGGATTTCTGGGGACCTCTCTAGCACTTTCTGGATCAGGCCCTCCAGATAAGTGAGACAGTTGATTAGCTTGAACTGTTTGGGAGGCACCCAGGCAGTGGGACTGGGACCTGTCCTTAGTGCATGAGCTGGCTGGTTGGAGCCTGGGGCCTATGCAGGGGCACTTTGCTCAGCCTGGGTGAAGGGAGGAGGGAACTGGACCTGCCTCGACTGAATCTACCAGGCTGAGCTGAATCCCCATGGGAGTTCTTGCCCTGGAGGAGATGGGAATGGGGGGTTGGTGTTGCCAGAGTCTTCCTGCCTTGCTCACAGTCAGGACAAATCCTTGTCACCCACCAGTCCCACAGCCGCTCAGACCCAACCAAGCAAACACAGAGACTTATATTGCATACAAACTGTATGGCCGTGGCAGGCTTCTTGCTAACTTTTCTTATATCTTAAAGTAACCCATTTCTAGAAATCTATACCTTGCCACGTGGCTTGTGGCTTACCAGCATCTTCACATGCTTCTTGTGCTGGCGGCATCTGGCAGCCAGTCCTTCTGCCTTCCTGTCCTTTTATTTCTCCTCTCTGCTAGTCCCGCCTATCCTTCCTGCCTAGCCACAGCTGATCAGGTTTTATTTATTGATCAATCAGAACAACTTGACATACAGACCATCCCCCAGCACAGCCAAGTGCAGACCATCTCAGACACCTGCACTCAGGCCCATGGTCCTAATCATCCTCTATACGGACCTGCTGGGTAACGCCACAAAGAACCCAAGAAGGGCTCCCGCAGGACATACAGAACATCCCACAGCAGGTTGGGTTGGGGGGAGGGCGGTAGGGTGGGAGGAGGGAGGGCAGGGGAATCTGTGGCTGATATGTAAAATTAAATTAATTATAAAATTGAAAATATATATATATAAGAATTTAATGACATCACATTGAATACTAAAAAAATTAAAGTGTTGATCAAAATATAATTTTATTTTTAAACAGTATATTTGTGTATGTCTGTGTATGTGTGTGTGTGTGTGTGTGTGTGTGTGTGTGTGTGTGTGTGTGTGTGTGTCTGTGTCTCTGTTGGTATGCACATATACATGCCTGGTGCCCACGAAGACCAGAAGAGGTCATCAGAACCCCTGGAACTGTAATTGCAGGTAGTTGTGGGCCACCTGACATAGTTAATGGCTACCAAACTCAAGTCCTCTGCAAGAATACTAGCACTCTTAACCACTGAGCTATCTGTCCAGCTTCTCTCCTCCCTCCAACTTCCTACAACTTGAGATTCCTTTACCTAGTACTGTGGATCCAAGATGATCTTACTATGATTTCTCTTCCCCTTAAAGGTTACATATGGCCAATAGTAAAGACACATATAGGATTTTTTGATATAGAAATATAGGATATAGATATGATAGGATGAAAGGGTAGATTATTGAATCTACTTTTAAAGAGCAACAACTTGTTTAAAATGTTTTACATTGGTATAAATTTTAGTTTATTGATACAAATTTAAAGTTAATTTTGTTATGCTGTATGTATATTTCTACTCTTGTTTAAGGTATTATGTTTGTGCAGCTCATTTAAATTGTAATGAATAATTAAGACATACAGATTAATAGTTAATCATCTATGACAGTCAAACTTACAGTCATGTTAGTTTAGTTTTCTAGGTATACATACATACATTTCAGATAGATAAGTAATCTTCAAACCCTTCAAAACCTACATAATATGGCATTTAAAATGTTTTAAAAACTTAGACTTTCTGGACAATGAGACACATCTGCTCATGGCAGCACCAATTTTCTTCAAAGAGAAAGATGGGTGTTCATGGGAGCACTTCACCAACTGGTCCACATCTCCAAGGCCCCTCTCTGCAATCACAGGAATGACTTTCCCAATGTTGCATCCTGGCTGGAAAGTGCCTCCACTGGGATAAATGTCAACATGTCCTACTGGTTTCTGGATCCCAGTACTTCAGCCAGGTGACCCTCTGGTGAATGTGTGTAAGACATCCACTAAATCTGCGACATCAGGTCAGACTCAGATTCTGCTACTCCAGGAATGAGATGACAAGTGTCCTCAGCTGTGTCTTCAGGGGTCCTTAGGGCAAATTTACTTTCAATGTCTGCAAAATCTCTTCCCTTGTCTGCTGCAGCCACCCCTCCATGGAAGGCAGTCGAACTCTGAAGCCACACTCTCAGGACCACCAGGAGCAGGGCTTTGCTCTCCATCTCCTAGTGCATCCTTCTGCTGCAGGAAATGCGGGATGCGGGCTAGCAGGAGGGAGCCGATCCAAGTAGCAAGGGATTGAGCAGGAGGCCCCAGAGGGCTGGAGCACAGTAGAGCTCCACAGGGCAAGTCAGCCTTTAAAGGGGGAGAGCAGGGCAGCTGGAAGGGGCAGAATTCCTGGGAGAAGGAGGAGGAATCGAGTCTGACTACCACTTCAAGCACAGCAGCAAGACCTTCGTGGTGATCTATGGCTGGATTGTGACAGGAATGTATGAGAGTTGGGTGCCCAAACTTGTGGCCACCCTGTGCGAGAGAGAACCTGACTCCAACATTATTGTAGTGGACTGGCTATATCGGGCCCAGCAACATTATCCAGTGTCTGTTGGCTACACCAAGCTGGTGGGAAACGATGTGGCCAGGTTCATCAACTGGATGGAGGAAGAATTTAACTACCCCCTGGACAATGTCAACCTATTGGGGTATAGCCTCAGAGCCCTCGCTGCTGGGGTGGCAGGAAGTCTGACTAACAAGAAGGTAACAGAATCAATGGCTTGGATCCAGCCAGGCCTAACTTTGAGTATACAGAGGTCCCCAGTCGCCTTTCTCCTGATGACGCAGATTTCGTGGATGTCTTACACACATTCACCAGAGGGTCACCTGGCTGAAGTATTGAGATCCAGAAACCAGTAGGACATGTTGACATTTATCCCAGTGGAGGCACTTTCCAGCCAGGATGCAACATTGGGAAAGCCATTCCTGTGATTGCAGAGAGGGGCCTTGGAGATGTGGACCAGTTGGTGAAGTGCTCCCATGAATTTTTCAGAGCAAAGATGCACTTGAGATATCTGAGAATGGTGGAACTGAATTTGGTAGCTCATTGTGATGACACATATTGTAAATAAGCCAATGTATTTCATACTCATTTTTAATGAAAAATAATTTTTGTTCCTTTTGATTTTAAAAGGAGTTTTTGAGACAGTGGAAATGCTACCATCCAGAGCTGGAATTTGGCGAGTAGAATGTCTTATTGGCAAGCACTTACAGGCTGGAATGAGCACTCTTTTTCTAGTATACAACAAGTGTGAGTAACTGTGGGTAGAAGCTCACGAACTAGTCCGTCTATTTCTGCACAACTTTCCTCCTGCTTGAAGTGGTTGTCTTTATCAGGAAATAAATACAAGCTTATATTATTATTAAATTTAAAATGAATGTTGCTGGTAGAAACCATCAGAGTCCTCAGAGGAGATAGAAGCTTTGGACCCTTTGAATATGGATCTGTGGTATTTAACAAAGTGGTGGTTAAACAGTCTTCAATTTCACAGTAGTAGATTTTGGGATTTAATTTTAATTCAATTAACCAAAGATAACTTACAAACTTCACATGGAAGAGTTTGGGGATATAACTTTAAACAAGTAAAAGAACTACCACCTACCTAAATATTATAGTTTATCCTTGTTTTCATGGGTTCTGTGTCATTTCTAGCATCTGTGTTTGATTTCAGGGTGTCAGATTCCCCTGGGAATGGCTTCTGGAAGCATCAGGGATTTTCAGATTACAGCTTCTGGACACTATGGTAAATATTGTTATTCTTGCTATAAGAATCTGAGCTGATTTTTTTCATTTCTGTTGGAGAGTTTCAAGTAACCAATCTACTTCCTTCCATGCTTTTCTCTCTTTTTTACATTATTTTAAAATTATATATATAATTTCCCTGCATATACACCTGTGCACCACTGGCATGCCTGGTGCCCGCAGAGGCCAGATAATGGCATAGAATTCCCTGGAAATGGAGTTACAGGTGGTTGTGAGCTGCCTTGTGGGTGCTGGGAATTGAACCTGGCTCATCTGGAAGAGCAGCAAGTGCTCTTAACTGCTAAGTCATCTCTTAAGCCTCCTCCATGTTTTCCCTACTTCTGCTCAGTAGATTTCTCTCAAGTCTGTACCCTTTCCATTTCCCACTGTGACCATCTTAATTCAGGCACTTTCATTTCTTACCTGGGCAATGACATTAACTCCTGAAATATCCTCCCTACTGCTCCCATGGGTTCATTCTACTGTGCATAGTAGGAAGCTACACTTTCTTCTGAACAGTGGTAGTAAAGCTTGAATAGAGTCTATAGAAAATTCTCACACATTATTCTAGAATAAGAATTTGCAGATCATTGTCTATAGGCCCATTAACTATTTTCATATGTGAGTTAAGAATAATATTTCATTTTTAGTGTATATTTTCTAAAAGTATAGATTTCATTGTGACATTTTTGTTTTCCTATTTGAATATAATATACTTTGATTCTAATCACTGCCCTCTCTTACCCTCTGATACTCCTCTTCCCACTTTCCAGTCAGCTTCCTCTTCCCAAATAGTTAACTTTTCCATTTAAAAAATTTATTACCCTTATTTATGTATGCGTGTATGTGCATGCACATGTCTGTGTGCACATATAGAAGTCAGAAGACAGTCTACATGAGTCTTTTCTCTCCTGATATGTAGATCAAATTCAAGTCATCAACCTTAATGGCAAACAATTTTACTCACTGAAACATGTGGTGATATATTGTGTTCCCCAATATATTGTGCATCCTAATAAAGCTTATCTGAGGATCAGAGGAAAAAGCCAGCCACTATATTAAACATAGAAGTCAGGCAATGGTAGCACATGCCTTTAATCCTAGCATTCTAGAGGCAGAGATCCATCTGGATCTCGGTGAGTTCAAGGCCACACTACAAACAGAGCCAGGTGTGGTGGCACACACCTTTAATCCCAGGACTTGAGATCTCATGTCTTGCTTGGGAAAGACACAAGCCTTTAATCCCAGGGAGTGATGGCAAAAAGCAGAAAGGCATATAAGGCACGAGGACCAGGAACTAGAGGCCTTTAGGCTTTTTAAGCTTTTAGGCTTTTTAGCAGCAGTTCAACTGAGATCCATTTGGATGAGGACTCAGAGGCTTCCAGTTTAAGGAAACAGGATTAGCTGAGGAGTTGGTGAGGTGAAGTTGGCTGTGGCTTGCTCTGTCTCTCTGATCTCTCAGCTATCACCCCAATATCTGGCTCTGGATTTGTTATTAATAAGACTTTTTAAGATTTGTGTTACAGAAGCATCTCACTAGTCCATCTTTTTCATTTTTAAATGACTTTAAAAAAGTTTCATGACATGTTAAAATTGTAAAATTCAAATTGAAGTATCCATTAAAAGATCTTATTTTGCAACACAGTCATACCCACTCATTTACATAGCATCTATAACTACAATGGCAGTTATGTAGCTAAAACAGAGACCATATAATCTGCCTTTCTTTTTTTATTTCTTTAAGAAATTTTTTATTCATTTTACATACCAACCACAGATCCCCCTCTCATCCCTCCTCCTACTCTTCCCCCAGTCCTCTCCCACCTCGATCCACCCCTCATCCCCTCCTCCGAAAGGGAAAGGCATCCCATGAGGCATCAGCAAAGCCTGGTACAGTCATTTGAGGCAGGACCAAACCCCTCCCCTCTGCATAAGGCTGAACAAGGCATCCCACCATAGGGAATGGGCTCCAAAAAGCTAACTCACGCACCAGGGATAGATCCTGATCCCACTGCCAGGGGCCTCTCAAATAGACCATGTGGTGATATTTTATGTACCCCAATATATTGTGTACCCTAATAAACTTACCTGGGGATCAGAGGACAGAGCCAGCCACTAGATTAGACATAGAGGCCAGACAGTGGTGGCACACACCCTTTATCCTATCACTTGGGAGGCATGGATCTCTGTGAGTTCAAGGCCACACTGGAAACAGAGCCAGGTGTGGTGGCACATGCCTTTAATCCCAGCATTTGAGCTCTCATGCCTTTGCTACCAAGTATTTGGGAAGGACACACAACTTTAATCCCAGCACTAGGAAGGAAGGAAGAAGGCAGGACACAGAAATGTATATAAGGTGTGAGTAAACAGGAAGTCTCTCTTGAGGCTGACCAGTTGGTAAGGTGACATTGGCTGTGGCTTGTTCTGTTTCTCTGATCTTTCAGCTTTCATCCCAATATCTGGCTCCAGGGTTTTTTTTTTATTAATAAGACCATTTAGCAATTCATGTTACAAGACCAAGCCACACAGCTGTCTCCTACATGCAGAGGGCCTAGTCTGATCCCCTGTAGGCTCCACAGTTGTTGGCCTATAGTTTCTGAGTTCCCATGAGCTTGGTTTAGTTGTCTTTGTAGATTTCCCCATCATGATCTTGACCTCCCCTTGCTCATACAATCCATCCTCCCTCTCCTCAACTGGACTCCAGGAGCTTGGCCTGGTGCTTTGCTGTGGATCCCTACATCTGCTTCCATCAGTTACTGGATGAAGGCTCTATGATGACAGTTAGGATATTCACCAATCTGATCACCAGGGTAGGCCAGCACAGGCACCCTCTCTACTATTGATAGTAGTCTAAGCTGAGGTCATCCTTGTGGATTCCAGGGAATTTCTCTAGCACCAGGTTTCTCCCTAAACCCATAATGTCTCCCTTTATCAAGGTATCTCTTTCATTGCTCTCCCACTCCGTCCCTGTTCCAGCTTGACCATCCCATTCCCTCATGTTCTCATCCCCCCTCCCATCCCCTCTATTACACCCCCTCAACCTGTAGCTCAAGTTTTCTTGTGTCCTGACCTGCCGGCTGTCGGGACAAATCTCTCCCATTCACGTCCCCCAAGTAAACACACAGAGACTCATCTTATAAACTGTATGGCCATAGCAGGGTGCTTGCTATTGGTTCTTATATCTTTTTTTTTTTTAGTTTTTTTAAAATTTATTTTGTTTTATTTTATTTTATTTTATTTTATTTTACAATACTATTCAGTTCTACATAATAGCCACAGATTCCCTTGTTCTCTCCCTTCCTGAACCCCTCCCCTTCCCCCCAGCCCACCCCCCATTCCCACCTCCTCCAGGGCAAAGCCTCCCCCAAGGACTGGGATCGACCTGATAGACTCAGTCCAAGCAGATCCAGTCCCCTCCTCCCAGATTGAGCCAAGTGTCCCTGCATAAGTCCCAGGTTTCAAACAGCTAACTCATGCAACGAGTCCAGGACCTGGTACCACTGCCTAGATGCCTCCCAAACAGATCAAGCCAATCGACTGTCTCACCTATTCAGAGGGCCTGATCCAGTTGGGGGCCCCTCAGCCTTTGGTTCATAGTTCATGTGTTTCCATTCGTTTGGCTATTTGTCCCTGTGCTTTATCCAACCTTGGTTTCAACAATTCTCACTCATATAAGCCCTCCTCTTTCTCACTAATTAGACTCCCAGCGCTCCACCTGGGGCCTAGCCGTGGATGTCTGCATCCAGATTCCTCAGTCCTTGCATGGGGCTTATGGCACAACTATCAGGGTGTCTGACCATCCCATCACCAGAGTAGGTCAGTCCCGGCTGTCTCTCGACCATTGCCAGCAGTCTTTTTGTGGGGGTATCTTTGTGGATTTCTGTGGGCTTCTTTAGCTCTTTGTTTCTTCCTTTTCTCATGTGGTCTTCATTTACCATGGTCTCCTATTCCTTGTTCTCCCTCTCTTTTCTTGATCCAGCTAGGATCTCCCGCTGTCTTTCCCTCGACCCTCGCCCTTCATTGCTCCCACTCATGTCCAGGCTGTTCATGTAGATCTCATCCATTTCTCCGTGTCTTTCTTGGGGTCCCGTTTCCCGGGTAGCCTCACTGGTGATGTGAGTAGCAGGCCAGTCATCCTTGTTCCACATCTAGCATCTTCCTATGAGTGAGTACATACCATATTTGTCTTTCTGAGTCTGGGTTACCTCACTCAGGATGATTTTTTCTAGATCCATCCATTTGCCTGCAAACCTCATGATGTCATTGTTTTTCTCTGCTGAGTAGTATTCCATTGTGTATATGTGCCACAATTTATTTATCCATTCTTCAGTTGAAGGGCATCTAGGTTGTTTCCAGGTTTTGGCTATTACAAACAATGCTGATATGAACATAGCTGAGCAAGTGCTCTTGTGGTATGATTGAGCATTTCTTGGGTATATGCCCAGGAGTGGTAAAGCTGGATCTTGGGGGAGATTGATTCCCAATTTTCTAAGAAAGTGCCATATTGAATTTCAAAGTGGTTGTACAAGCTTGCATTCCCACCAGCAGTGGAGGAGAGTTCCCCTAGTTCCACATCCTCTCCAGCATGAAGTGTCTTCAGTGTTTTTGATCTTAGCCATTCTGACAGGCATAAGGTGGTATCTCAGAGTTGTTTTGATTTGCATTTCCCTGATGATTAGGGATGTTGAGCAATTCCTTAAATGTCTTTCAGCCATTTGAGTTTCCTCTGTTGAGAATTCTCTGTTTAGTTCTAAAGCCCATTTCTCAATTGGACTGTTGGTCGTCTTGATGTCTAATTTCTTGAGTTCCTCTACCTTCTTCATGATGTTACTCATAAGGCTATTTTCTTCTGCTTCTTCCAGTTTTTGATGTTCAGGTCTAGATGTTGGAGACAGGCTAGGTTCTGGTGATGCTGTATTGCTCTTCATTTTGTTGTATGTACTTCTGCCTTGACATCTGCCCATCTCCTTGTGGTTCCTTCTTGGTCTTATCAGTGTACTTGGTTCAGAAAGAGCTGACTGATTCAGGAAGTCTCTCTCTCTTGTCTAGATGGGAGTTCTCTTGTCCAAATGGGAACTCTGGGGCAGGATGGAAGCTCTTATCTGGACCGGAAGTCTCTGGTCCAGAAGGGAAGTCGGGGGCAGGATGGGAGCTGGGGGCCGGTCTCTAAGTCTCAGGAAGTGGCTGGAGTCTCGGGCAGATGGGCGTGGAGGCAGGGCGTGGAGATTGCAGGGGCTGCCGGGGGGGGGGGGGCTTGGAAAAGGGGATCCCTCCCGGTGGGGCTAGAAGGGGACCTGCCCGGTGCCCAGAACCTGGGACCAAGTTGGGCAGGTCTTCCCGGAGTGGCTGGTGCCCAGGGTTGGGGTCCGGGTTGGGCCCGGATACTCACCTCTGGTCCAGAAGGGAAGTCGGGGGCAGGATGGGAGCTCGGTTCTTATATCTTAAATTAACCCATTTTTATAAATCTATACCTTGCCATGTGGCTTGTGGCTTACTGGTATCTTACATCATGCTTCTCCTCATAGTGGCTGGCAGCATTTCTCTCCTCAGCCTTCCACCTCCCAGAATTCTCCTCTCTCCCTGTCCTGCCTACACTATCCTTCCTGTCTGGCTACTAGCCAATTAGCATTTTATTTATCAATCACTCATAGCAACATATATTCACAGCATCAAACCCAGTTTACTCAAGAGATTTCATCTATTTCCCCTTCCCAGGGTGATCCAGTCATTCCTCTTAGGATCTTCCTTGTTAGCTAGCTTCTCTGGAACTGTGGGTTGTAGTCTGATTATCCTTTGCTTTACATCTACTATCCACTTATGAGTGAGTACATACCATGTTTGTCTTTCTGAGTCTGGATTACTTCACTCAGGATGATATTTTCTATTTCTATCCATTTGCTTGCAAACCTCATGATGTCATTGTTTTTCTCTGCTGAGTAGTACTCCATTGTGTATATGTACCACATTTTCTTTATCCATTCTTTGGTTGAGGGCCATCTAGGTAGTTTCCAGGTTCTGGCTATTACAAATAATCCTGCTATGAACATAGTTGAGCAAGTGTCCTTGTGGTATGATTGAACATCCCTTGGGTATATGCACAAGAGTGGTATCATTGAGTCTTGAGGTAGATTGAGTCCCAATTTTCTGAGAAGTCGCCATACTGATTTCCAAAGTGGCTGTACAATTTTGCACTCCCACCAACAGTGGAAGAGTGTTCCCCTTGCTCCACATCCTCACCAATAATAATCTGCCATTCTTAAAATACTTGCTATCTAGCCATTGACATAAAAAGTTTGTCAAACCTCTACTTTAAAGGAGAAAGAAAAAAAAGGAGGTTTGAGTATTATTTAAAGAGTTTCTGGACAGAAAGTCTATGCTTTTTATTTATTTTATTTTTACTATTTTTTAATTTTCTGACTTTTCTATAATAAATGTACATTATATGATAAAGCAATATTATAGTATCACTTGTAGATTGCATATATACCTCAGTGGTAGAGTACTTGCTTAACACATGCAAGGGCCCAAGTTCATTTCCCATTACTGTCCTGCCACTAAAAAAAAATAGAACATGGGATATACAACATCAAAAAACAAGTTCTTCAGATAGTAATCAATGCTATCATACTTAAAACTTTTATGCATTTCTCTATCTCTTCCACAACTAATATTAACCTTTCTCCAGATAATACTATTGTTCCAGAGTTTTTAAGATAAATACATTTGTATATATAATAATATAATCTCTCTCTTCTTTTTTGGACAAAGGACAGTGGGCTCCAAACCTGGCCAGACTTCATCATTCTGGATCAATCAATGCCTGGAGTACCAAGGAGCCCTTTTCTTGGATCAAGGTCAGAAAATTATGAGAAATATATCAACATTCAACAAGTTCAAAATGTTATACATACCCTTTTATTCTGCAGTCTCTTCTATAAAACATCAGTTAACATATGAGGAGACCATATAATAGAATGACTTATTAATTTGTGCAAAAATATTCACAAATGAATGCTTGTTCTGGTAGTTTGAATAAAATAACCCCCATAGGTTCACAGAGAGTGGCACTATTAGGAGTTGTGGTCTTGTTGGAGTAGGTGTGGCCTCATTGAAGGAAGTGTGTCAAGGGGGGCGAGCTTTGAGGTCTCAGATGCTCAAATCACACCCAGTGTGATATTCTCTTCCTGCTGCCTTTGGATACAGATGTCAAACTCTCAGTTACTTCTCCAGCATCATGTCTGCCTGCATGCCACCATACTTCTCGCCATGACAACAATGGACTAAACCTCTGAACTGAAAGCCAGTCCCAATTAAATATTTTCCTTTATAAGAGTTTTCATAGTCATGGTGTCTCTTCACAGCAATAAAACCTTAACTAAGACACTTGGGAATGGAATTGAATATACAAATGTGTCCCATTTCTTTCTACTTGGAATATAACATCACAATGATTTCTATAATTGAATTTACTATCTTTCAAGACCATGTATTCTGTATTCTATGAGAATATATCTCCAACTGAGTAGGTACCCCTGAGTCCTCTGATGCTCTGCATTTTTATACAAAAAGGGTAGCTCAGTAGTTCATCTTAAAAACAACTAAATTGTAGCTTCTTTTGTATAGTTAAATCTGTCTTTTTCAGGAATTTTATATCCCTTGGGTATTAGGAAATACCTACTTAATGTAGTTCAATATGGGAAACTAGGATGGAGTAATACTTGAGGCAGGTTAGCTCAACTTTTTAAAATGCATACAGTCTTTTGATGTCTCACTTTGCTATTTCCTCTAGACCAGCCCTGACCAATGGAAATATGATGTGCACCACAAATTGTAGCATATTGGGGAACACAATACCACCACAACAAATTAAAATCACATGTATTATTTTACATGATCTAGTAACCATATAAAAAATGAACATGAAATTTATCTTTTTATTTTTAATGTTTGTGTGAGTATATATGTGGTATGCATGTATGTGTGTACATGCATATGTGCACCTATGCATAGCACATGTGGAGACCAGGGGTAAATGTCAGTTGTGTTTGTCTGTTACTTTCCACATTATTTTAAACCATATTTTATTAATTCTTTGAGAATTTCATATAATGTATTTTGAACATCTTCACCCACGCCCCCATCTCCTTCCATAACTACCCTCTCCACTCTCCCTTAACTTTCCACCCAACTTTTGAGGTTTCTTCTTTTTTTTCCATTTCAAGTCTAGCTTGTATTTATTCAGCTAGTCTTGGGAGTCGGGCCTTCCCTGTTTGTGCTCAACCTACTAGATATTATTCCAATAAAGATGAAATTTTCTGATTTTCCTTCTTCCAGCAGTTATTTAATGCCAAAAGCTCATCAGCTAGTGGTGGGATTTTACACGCAATTCCCCCCTCCCATATTGGGATTTTTTTCTGGCTGGATCTTGTGAAGGTCTTGCGCTTGTTCACAATGGCTTTGAGTTCATATGTGTAACTACCCTGTATATTTGTAAAACACTATCCCCTTGTTGTTAATAACTACCTCTGGCTCTTACTATCTTTCCACCCCAACTTCCATAAAATTCCATGAGCTACAGGAGGGGTTTGATATGTATGTCCCACTTAAGGCTGAGTATTCCACAGTCTCTTATTCTTTGCATGTTGACCAGTTGGAAGTTTTCTTAGGGTATTTATTGCTGTGAAGAGACACCATGACCATAGCAACTCTTACAAAGAAAAGAGATAATTGGGGTGGCTCACTTACAATTTCAGAGGTTCAGTCCATTATCATCATGATAGGGCGTATGGCAATGTGCATGAAAACATGGTGCTGGAGGAATAGGTCCTACATCTTGCATCCAACAGGAAGTCAACTGAATGTCACACTGAGGGAAGCTTGAGCAAAAGAGACCTCAAACCCGACCCCACGGTGACATACTTCCTCCAACAAGGCCACACCTCCTAATAGTGCCACTCCCTTTTGGAGCCATTTTCTTTCAAACCACCACAGAGGTCTCTGTATTGCCATCTACTACAAGGAGAAAGTTCTCTGATGAGGGTTGAGAAATACTCTGAGCTATGAGTATAGCAATAAGTCATTAGGAGTCATTTTAATACTGTGTCCACTTAGCAAAATAATAGTATTGAGTCCTCCCCTAGGGCCTATAACTTATCAAATCACAAGTTCTCGGACCCTTTAACAGTGCCAGATATGGTTCCATGTCATGGAGCAGGTCTTAGATCCAAGCAGAAAGTAGTCAGTCACTTCAATAGCATTTGTGCCATTATTACACCAGGGGGCATATCTTGCCAGATCAGTCATTATTGTAGCTTGTAGAGTTCATAGTTGAATAAGATTTTTGACTACTTTTCTCCCCTGGCAGCGTGCATAGACAATTCTTGCACTATGAAAACTAGCCACTATGGATGAGCCTTCCATATCAGTGCCAGCTTGATTTTATCCATGTTCCATGACTCAAGTGTGTGGTGTCCTTCAGCAACTGGGTTTTACCACCAAGTTCTAGAGGGTAAACAATAGCATTGTCAATAGCCTATAATTTGGGAGGATCTATGTGACCTTATTGACTAAGATCTCCAAAATAAGTAACACATTCCTAGCACTGGGCTTTTTATTTGTTATCTTTGGAATCCAGTAGCGGCATTGTTGCTCCATTGTAGGATAATTCCATTTTAATACTCCCCCTCTCTGTGTTCATCTCTCACTTATTCTACCTTTCTCCCTCTTTCTCTGCCTGCATGTGTGTATATCTTCTATAGTAGTAAGTAGGTGTCTTAGTCAGTGTTCTGTTGCTGTGAAGAGACACCATGACCATGGCAACTCTTTAAAAGGAAAATGTTTAATTGGAGCTTGCTTATAGTTTCAGAGGTTTATTCCATTGTCATCTTGATGAGGAGCATGGCAACATATAGGCATACTGGTGCTGAAGAAGTAGCTGAGAGTTCTACACCTGTATCCACAGATAGCAAGAAAAGTATGACACTGGACCTAGCTTGGGTTTTTTAAACCACAAAGCCCAGCCCCACTTCCTCCAACAAAGCCACACCTACTCCAACAAGACCATACTTCCTAATGACTCTCAAGTAGTGCCACTCCTTAATGACCAAGCATTCAAATATATGAGCCTATGGGGGACATTCTTATTCAAAATATCACAGTAGGTTTCCATATGACTTTTTTCAAAGGCCTTTTGTGTTATTTACCCTCTTTTCCCTGTCCTTCCTATCCCCACTCAAATTTAGCCCTTCCTTTTCCATAATTCCCTTTTAACCCTTTTACTAATGTGTTCTATCTCCCCTCCCATGAAAGCCCCCTTCCATGGCCCCTAAGTAACTTCCCAACTTCTATGAATATCCCAAATGAAACACATATTTCTACAAATTCAAAGCTAACATTCAAAAGTTAGAAAACAAGTAACATCTGCCTTTTTGTCTGGTCTAGGTTACCTCACTTGGAATGATTGTTTCCAGCTACATTCATTTGCTTCAGTATGTCATAATTTCATTTTTATAATAGCTATATAATGTTCCATTTTGTGAATGTGCCACATTTTTTATCCATTTGTTAGCTGATGGATATCTAGGCCATTTCCATTTCCTCGCTATTGTAAGTAAGTAGAGCAGCAATGAGCATGGATGAGCAGTAGGCATCTCTATAGTATAAAATGGAGAACTTTGGATATATGCCCAAGAGTGGTATAACTGGATCATGTGATAGTTCTGGAAGTTCTATTTCTAACTTTTTGAGGAACCTCTACATTGTTTTCATTGTACCAGTTTCTATATCTCGGTTTTAAATGGGTGCTAAGGATCCAAACTCAGATCTTCATGCCTACACAGCAAGTACATTACTTTATGATCCATATTTCTGGCCCATGAAGTTCATCTTAATATGACATTTTATTTAACTAAACATACCCACAAAATAATACCATTATCCTATTATCAATCAGGCCCATGACTCCTTCAAAGGCAGATAAGTAAAATCTTTTTTTTTTTTTTTTTGAGGGCGGGGGGTCTCTTCCCATGATACATGGAAGCTGAGGACAGCTTGGAAGTACCAACTCAGCCTCTCTGCCCAGACACAAGTTGTGATCCCTTATAGAGCCACAAACAGGAAATAGTGAACTCTGAATGATATATTCTGTTAAGTTTCTATTTACCAGATCTGGACCATTACTTTAACTGGCCAAGCTTTTTTGTCCCAAAGTATTTCCTGTTCTTCTCAATTTCATATCAATTACTTAATACATCTGTGAACTTTCTTTACTACTCTAGCAAAGTCATGATTAAAATATTAAGACAGACTTCCTTAGTATGTGTTCAACACAAACCAAGCTAGTAAATCCTTATCCCTTATGAACTAGATGCTAGTATTAATCATTTCAATTAAGAACACCAAAGCACAGAGATGTTACATAGCATTACAAGTCACACTCACAAAAAAATCTGTGCCGGGGCTCTTGTACCCTAATGTGAACCATTATATTATATGATGTGCACAATGTCCACTCTAGCTTGCTAGTCATTTCTCAATGGTTACTGTGGTAATTAAACCAGTTACAAATCCCTTTTAATTGTATTATCATTCAATCTTTCTTAAGATACAGAATACTATATCTTAAGGGAGTTGATGTCATCTGTTCCACTTAGAACAGATAAGCAAAGTGGGAGTTTAGGGAGATGTTTACAAAGAGGGGAGTTCAGATAGGCATCCTAAAATGTAAAAAAACATATGACCCATAGGTACACAAGTGCTTGAACTGGCTTGAAAAGTACTAGGCAACAAGTACTAAACAATCAGCAGCAGGTAATTGGCACCCCCCTTGGAGCTATGCAGCTGTCAGATTTGCAATGTTTGTTGCCTGAAAACATAGTATACTATGAAATTTATTTACACCTTGTAGAGGGAAGTTTCTCTGGCCCTGCCTGGCCCTGTGGTCCTGAAGATGTTTATAAAATAATCCCTCAGAGCCTTATATTAATTTCTAAGTGTATGCCTAATGGCTTCAGCTTCTGGCTAGCTAACTCATCTTAAATTAACCCATTCCTATTAATCTATATGTTACCACATGGCCATAGCAATACCTGTCTGCTAGAATCTTGTTGCTCCTTCAGCAGTGGCTGACATCTCTCCCCACTCAACTCTTCTTCTCTCTGTATCTCTGCTTGCATTTCCCACCTGGCTGTAAGCTTTCTTGCCATAGGCCAAACAGCTTTATTTATTATCCAGTGAAAACCACACATATTTACAGCATACAGAAAGATATCCCACAGCACTTTCCCTTTTCTGTCTAATCAAAAGGAAGGTTTTAACTTTAACATAGAAAAATTATATATAACAAAACAGTTGTCAAGCAAGAATTACAGTTACAATATTTGTATTTGGCAAAATTGAAGGAAATATTCTATCATCTATTCTATTTTTGTGACTCTAAAGTTTTATATCTAATTTATCTTTTATCATAACCAAGGAAAATTATAACTATACAGTCTTCAACTTCATCAAAGACCCTAGAAGGATAGAATATTACCTGAGTAAACAGGAAGTGCATGGCAAACAACTTCCATAATTCTAGAAATGACAGGGACAGCTGGCAGCCTGGACAGTCATCCAAAGTTCCTCTGTAATGTTGGGGCATCTACCTTCAGCCTACAGGCCTACAGTCTCTGGCATAACTTTCAGTGAAGCAAGAAATTTTAAGGACTGTTCTGCCCACTCTGGCAAAGTTCCTCAGGCACTTCTTCCATTCTCCCCTTGTCCTGTAGTTTCTTCTGTGAAGCAGGAACCTGAAGGACCATTTCATTTTGCAAAGTTCAGTGATCACCTTCCTATGGGTCCTGCATGTCTAGTTATACAGCATCCTGTCAAGCAGTCAAGTCAAGGGCACTTTTTTTTGCCCAGTGGCTTGCTTTTGCCACAAAGAAAGCAAACTCCATAATGAATTTCTTCAATGCCCATCATATTTTCTGAATTAGATTGATGCTGCCAGGAGCAGACATGTTTCAATGTCCAGAAAAGTCTAAGTTCTTAAAACATTTTAAATGCCATATTCTGTAGGTCTTTGAAGTGTTTAAAGATTACCTACCTAATTGAAATATATCTATGTTTACCTAAAAACTTAACTAACATGACTATAAGTTTGATTATTCTAGATGACTATTAATCTGTATTTCTTAATCATATTTTACAATTTTAAATGAATTGCATAAACATAATACCTTAAACAAGAGGAGAAATATACATACAGTATAACAAAATTAACTTTAAATTTGTATCAATAGGCCTGGAGAGATGGCTCAGCCATTAAAGGCTATTGGCTCACAACCAAAAATATAAATTTGTATCGGTAAACTAAAATCTATAGCAATGTAAAATATTTCAAATGAGTTGTTACTTTTTAAAAGTAGATTCAATAATCTACCCTTTTATCCTATCATATCTATATCCTCTTTTCTTCTTTAGAAAGAGATTGCATTTATAATCAACATACTTTAAATAAAAATAAACATTTATGTACACTGTTTTGGCAATTTGGGTGTAGTTTCTCATACTACTTCCTGCTGGTTGGGGGCACTGGCAATTTTATGGGGATCCTGAGAAAATTAAGAATTATAGTTAAATCTTGGCTGTAATAGTCTGTGAGGCTGTATCGACCTTTCAGAGGGTCTTGGTTGATCAAACCATATTAGCCTGGAAGAAATCCACAGGTTCTCATCTGTAGTGGGTAGCTGTTCCAGCTTTGACCTTGAAGCACTGCCCCTAGTGAGGCAGCAGGTAACTTCTGTGGAAACCAAAGCAGAACATCTTTTCCAAAGCAACATATCCTTAGACACAAATTTTGAGTCAAGATACCTTCAAAATATACATATTGGTTTAACTGAGTAGCCCCTACAATCAAATGTCTCTTTGCAGTTAAAAATCCCAAAGACAATATAATAATATGCAGTATCCAGATTCTTTGTGTAACTTTCATCTTTATGTGGCTTAATTTTTATATTATTTTTACTGTCTCTTTATGTATCTATAATCATTTTCTGATCATTGCTTTAAACTGTAGCATGGTTAGGACTGAAGCAGCAGCAGCCCTGGCTGCTGGCCCCGCCCTACTCAGTTTTTCAACATGGCACAGGTACCAATGAGTCACACTTACCTCCCCAATTCTGGGAAGTAGTATTAAATATACCTATGTTTTTAAGCCTGCAGCTGTGCTCCCAAGCCAGAATGCAGTGGCTGGGAGAAGCCTCTTGGTATTGTAGCCTGTGAGAGACCACAGGAGCCTGGCATATTGCTGCTGAAGCCTGCCAAGACTAGGGGACATGGCCGGGAATGAGATACATGAACTAGGAAGCTGTTCTTAGCTTAGTTTTAGAATCTCCTTTTAAGTTTTCTCAGGTTTTAGGTGGAACTCTTGCCATCATGTATGGGCACCATTTGTAGGCAGAAGTGTTTTGTATCCTGCCTGGTCCTTCAGCTGCTCATTCCCAAGTAATTACACAGAGGCTTATATTACCGACAAACTGTATGGCCTATGGGTCAGGCTTCTTGCTAGCTTATAACTTAATCCATTCTATTAATCTGTATGTTGCCATGTGGCCATGGCATTACCAGTCTGCTGGCATCTTGTTGCTCATTTGGCAGCAGCTGGTATCTCCCCTGACTCTACCCTTCATCTCATCTTCAGTTTGAATGTACCACCTAACCTTATCCTGCCCTGCCATAGGCCAATGCAGCTTTATTTATCAACCAATCATAGCATCACATATTCACAGCATACAGAAAGACATCCCACTGCAACACCTTGCTCACTTCCTAGTAGAGACATATCTATTATAGTCAAACTGAAATATCTGTCTCCCTACATAGGTGAAGTTGTTGACATTTTATGTGTTAAACTGTTAAAAATATAAAAGGTACCAGTTATAGCTTAAAAGAGATGCAGCAAAAAAGTAGAAGTAGATAAGCTAGCATCCATCAATCATAGAATGTTGGTAGACTGGCAAAACTTTATTAGACTCACTAGAAGATATATTAGCAAGTGGTAAACAAAAGCTTTTTATACTCTACATAAAGACATAGTATAACCAATTCTGGAAAAAAGTTGATTCTTGAATATGGTATTTTTATTGATTATACCATAGTACTTAGAAGAAAAGTAGACTGTCTTCAATCAGAAATACTAATTTGGGAGAAGGCAAGGATGTCTCATCTAAAGATAGGATCACTCTATGACTCACTATTCTACTTCATTGTTTTCCTGCATTAATTATCACCATACCAAAAACAATGTTTTGTGCAGAGTAAGCACTAGAAATATTCTTTTAATGAATGGATATATAAATGTCATTTACATTCAACTCAAGAAGATAGTGTCATTAAACAAAAAGTTGTGTGATCATAGCAATTTGGTCATGTCTTTTGTCTTAGTCAGTGTTCTATTGCTATGAAGAGACAACATGACCACTGCAACTCATAAAGGAAAGCATTTAATTGGGGCTTTCTTACAGTTTCAGAAGTTTAGTGTATTTTATGATCATGAGGGGAAGCATGACAGCAGGCAGGCATGTTGGTGGAGGAGGAGCTGAGAATTCTACATCTGGATCCACAGGCAGCAGGAAGAGAGAGGCACTGGAGCTTGGTTGAGCTTTTGAAACCCCAAAGCTCACCTCCATTGATACACTTCCTCCAACAAAGCCATACCTATATCAACAAGGCCACACCTCCTAATAGTGCCACTCCTTGATGACTAAGCTTTCTATTATATGAGCCTATTGGGGCCATTCTTATTCAAACCACCACAGCATCTATGAAAATGTTAACTCTGACTTGCTTATGAAGCCATTAACCTATATCTCTTGCCATGCATACATGGCTGATTGTTCTGTTGATCATTCAGTTCTCTTTCTTTGGGAACTTTTCATTTCTTACCACTCTGCCATTATTCACTCTTTCATTCCAAAGCATTTTCTAAGCATCTTCATTTACATACTACCATGTTAGATACCAGAGATAGAGGGAACATTTGTTTGTTGCTTAGTATGTGTTAGTTACTGGATTCATCATATTATACCTATTACCTCTTTAATCTTTTGAGATAAAAATTATCTTCACTTTACATATAAACAGAGACATAAGAAGGATTTCAGACCAATAAGAGAAGAAGACAAGCAAAGCACCTTTATAATGTAGTGCAATAATTTGCTAGAATGAAGTTATTATATATAACATGAAGTAGAAACACAGATAAAGCAGTACTAAATTTTTCTGAGTCAGGGAAGACTAAGAAGGAAAAATATTTTTACAATTAACATTTGAAAGAAGTGTAATGACTTATTCCTCATAGTATTACAGAGATAGTGCTGGTCTAAGAAAGGGAGGAAATTAGTTTTGGCTGGTACAGAAGTATTGGGTAAAGCATTGGGCCATTCTGGTTCATATGTGCAGCCCCATGGATATGTGTGAGGAGGAAATGACTCAATGATTTGAAAGTGATCTGGTTTGCCAGGAAATAGATAATTCAATAAGTACCTTTCCTACTCATTCCTACCTATGTTCCATGGCTTTAAATACATACATGTTCATATTTCAACATTGGTGCCTGCTTCCCCTGACCATGCCAGGTAATTTGTAGAATTAGAGTCTTCCTAAGTGGATAATTAATAACAATAACTAATTGTTTTCAGAGTGTAATATGTACTTTAAAAATAGATTAAAATAAATTGTTTTAATTGGTAGGTAGATCTGTTGACACCAATGATTATTCATGGCATCAAGACTCAGGGTGCCCGTCAGAAATTTTCCAGCCTCTACATCTCTCAGTTTATCATCATGTATAGTCTCGATGGCAAGAAGTGGCTGAGTTATCGAGGGAATTCCACTGGAACTTTAATGGTATGTAATTAGTTCTTTCATGAGAGGGCAGGAAAACTTTAAAGAGCTTTTGGCAGATGGTACAGTCTACAAGCTCCCAAAAATGAATTTTCTTCCTATGGGTAATATGAATGTTTATGGACATACAAACAAAAAAGTCAAAGTTTTAATACTTTCATACATGGTATAAATACAGACATGTTGTTTTATGAGATTGTGAATTTTCTTAGGGGTCTGTACATGAAAGACTTTAGTTTATTAGCCAAAACCGTGAATGGAGATTAAGATCATTTATATGAAAGAATGGGAAAACCTTGGGAATTTCTTCTCTAGAGGTAAGCTTGAGGAAATTAAACAGACATAAATCCTTAACATTGTTGGCTATACTTCTCTAATTTTACATCCCTGATTAGCTGCACCAGAAATGTATCCCAATTCTCTCTTTCTGTGTCCCTCCCATTTTGTCCATTTTCACTTATATGACTATTAATTCAATGCAAAGCCCCATTCCCTCATATTCACAGTATAATATTATCCATATGCTGAGGCTATAGGTAGATATGACACAGGAGCTAAGGAGAAGAGTTACAGAGTTTTACTGACAAATGCAAAATAGCTCTTGATATGCTACAAAAACACCCCAGTGGTACCTATTATATTGATGATATGCATGATGCTGACAGGACCTGGTAAACAGAAAACATTAATTGCTCTAATGTATTGTGATTCACACACAGAGATACACACAAATAAGCCTACTTTGTTCTTGAAATGCAACTTTATCCAATGTTTAATATGTTTCCCATTGGTTTTAAACAAATACTGTTCATCATGTATAAATAGTTTCCTTCTAGCCATGCATAATAGTGCACACCTTTAGTTCTAGCACTTGGAAGACAAAGGCAGTTGGATTTCTGTGGGTTCAAGGCCAGACTGGTCTACATAACTAGCCCTAGAGCAGCTAGAGCTACATAGTGAGACTTCATCTCAAAAAAAAATTCTTCTATTTCTATATTGTTTGTAATTACAATTGAATTTTATCAAATACTTTATGAGCACTTACCTCCTTATTTTTTCATACAACATATTTTTTTTCATTTTTCTTTATTAAGAAATTTTCTACTCCACATGCTATCCACAGACCCCTCCTCCTCCCTCCTCCCACCCCCCAGCCCTCTTTCCCAAGCCACCCCGCATCCCCACATCCCCCAAACTGAGGTATCCCATGGGGAGTCAGCAGAGCCTAGCACATTGAGCCTAGGCAGGTCCAAGCCCCTTCCCACTGCACCAAAGCTGTGCAAGGTGTCACACCACAGGCACTGGATTCCAGAAGCCTGCCCATAGACCAGGGACAGATCCCGATCCCCCTGCCTGGGTGCCCCCCAAACAGTTTGAGCCAAACAACCGTCTTCCGTATCCAGAGGGCCTAGTCCAGTCCCATGGGGGCTCCACAGCCACCAGTCCACAGTTCATGGACTTCCACTAGTGTGGCCAGTCATCTCTGCACGTTCTCCCATCATGAGCTCAATGTCCCTCGCCTGCAGTATCTCTCCTCTCTCTCATCAATTGGATTCCCAGAGCTCAGCCTGGTGTCTAGCCATGGATCTCTGTATCTGCCTCCATCTGTCACTGGACAAAGGCTCTATGATGACAGTTAGGTTATTTGCTAGGCTGGTCACCAGAGTAGACCAGTCCAGGCACCCTCTGAACCACTGCCAGCATACCAAGGTCGGGTCAACCTTGTGGATTCCTGAGAGCCTGCCCAGCACCATGCCCCTTCCTATTCCCATGATGTCCTCATCTATCATGGGATCTTCCTCCCTTCCCTCCCACTCTGTCCCTGTTCCAGCTTGACTCTCCCATTTCCCTATGTTCTCATCCCCCACTCCTTGCCCTCTGCCATTACCCCCCCCCAAGTCCACTCATGTAGATTTCATTCTCTTCTCCTTCACAGGATCATCCATGTGTCCCTCCTAGGGTCTTTCCTGTTAGCTAGCCTCTCTGAAGTTGTGGGTCATACAACATATTTTGAACATGTGTTTTCCCTCCCCCAACTCTTCTTAGATCCTCTGTACCTCCCTACCTACCCAACTTTATATTCCCTCTCTATCTCTCCCTCTCTTTGAAAAAGAAACACAAAAAAAAATGAAAATCAAAACAAAGCTGGATGGTGGTGGCACATGCCTTTAATCCCAGCACTTGGGAGGCAAAGGCAGGCAGATCTTTGTGAGTTTGAGGCCAGCCTGGACTACAGAGCAAGTTCCAGGACAACCAGGGCTACATAGAGAAACCTTATCTCTAAAAAATCAAAGCAAAGTAAAACCAATAAGACAAAAAAAATGAAAAAAAGTACACACACTTACACACATACACACACGAAAAACATAGAGGTCATTTTGTGTTGGCCAACTTATCCTGAGTATGGGCTCTGCCCTGGAGTATAGTTGATATACCCAGTGACAATCCATAGGAGAAAACTGACTTTTCATTTGCCAGCAGATATCAATTGCAAATAGCTTCTTGGTTAGAGTTGGGACCCTGTGTCAACTTCTCCCTATCAGTGATGGAACCACATCTGGCTTGAACTTGTGAAGGTCTTGTGCATGCTACAATAACAGTCTCTTTGAGCTCATATGTTCATCAGTCCTGTGTGTCTAGAAGACACTGTTTCCTTGGAGTCATCCATCACCTCTGGCTCTTACAATCTTTCCCCTTCCTCTTCCATGTAGATCCTGGAGCCTTGAGAGTAGGGGTTTGATAAAGACATCCCATTTAGGAATGCTCCAAAGTCTTTCACTCTTTGCACATTGTCTAGTTGTGTATTTGTGTTAGTTCCCATCTGCTACAAGAAGAGGCTTCTCTGATGAGACTTGAGCAAGGCACTGATCTATGAGTATAGCAGTGTGTCATTAGGAGTCATTTTGTTGCTATGTTCCTTTAGCAGAATAGTAATATTAGGTTTTCTGTTGTATGATATTTTGTTTGTGTTCTGACAAATAAAGCTTACCTAGAGATCAGAGACTGGAGCGCCCTACTAGTTAACCATAGAGGCCTGGTCCTGGTGGCACACACCTTTAATCCTAGCACTTGGGTGGAGGAATCAGGAAAATCAGGAGTTCAAGGCCACCCTGGGCTACATGAGATTGAACCAGTCTTAGAGATACAGAGCCAGGCAGTGGTAGTGCATGCCTTTAATCCAAGTATAATCAGGAGGTAGAGACAGGTTTATAAGGTGGGTGGAGACAGGATCTTAGTCCCCCATTCAGTCTGAGGATTTGTAGAGGTAAGAAGTTTCTAGTGGCTGCTGCTCTGCTTTTCTGATCTTTCAGCTTTCACCCTCGATATCTGACTCTGGGTTTTTATTGTTAAGACTAATTAGGATCACACTTCAATTTTCCCCATAGACCCATGACCTGTCTAGTCTTGGGATTCTTGGCCACTTTAGCGTGTTAGGTATGGGTTCCATTTCATTTCATGGAGTGGGCCTTGGATATAATTTTTAAATAATGTGACATTTGTGCCACTATTGCACCAATATATCTTACAGTCTCACTTATAGGTCACAGGGTATGTAGCTGGGTGATATTGATGATTACTTTCCTTCTTCAGTAGAGTGCAAAGTATGTTCCAGCATCATGAACACTAGTCAGTAGGAATGAACCTTCTATTTGGTCACCAGCTCAACTTCTCCATGTTCAGTGACATAAGTAAATGTCTCAGCAACAGGGCCTCACCATAAGGTTGTAGGGAAAAAAAAACAATAACCTTGGCAATAGCCTGTGATGCTTGGTGGTGGGTATCCATGGGACCCCTCTGGTCAATGACTCAATGATTCCAGGCATTGGAAGTTTTGCTTGTTAGCATAAGGTGTCTAGTGTAGCTCAAATTTTAAAGGTCTTATAATAATAATAAAAAAACAGAACCAGATATTGGGGTAAGTGCTGAGAGATAAAGGAACTAGCTACTGCCACATCTTACCTCTAGGACTCCTCAGCCTGAAAAGGCCTCTAGCTGAAAGACTTTATTTCGTGTCTCCTCAGGTCTTATATACCTTTCTCTGCCCACCATATCACTTCCTTCTTAGTGCTGGGATTAAAGGTGTGTGCCACCACAGCCTGGCTCTGTTTCTCTCATAGACTAGTAAATCTCATATAGTCCAGGGTGGCTTTGAACTCACAGAGATCCAGACAGATCTCTGCCTCCTGAGTGCTAGGATTAAAGGTGTGTGCCACCACTGTCTGACCTCTATGTTTAATCTAGTGGCTTGTTCTGTGTAACACAAATTGCTAAATGGCCTTATTAATTGAAAACTTAGATCCAGATATTGGGGTGAAAGCTGAAAGATTAGAGAAGCAGAACAAGCCAGCTACAAGTTCTTACCTCTAGGAAGTCTTCAGTCTAAAGAGAGCTACTTCCTGTGTACTCACGCCTCATATACCTTTCTGTGCCCTGCCATCTTTCTTCCTCTCTCCACCCAGCTCCATCACTTTCTGTCTGTACAGACCTCCAGACCTCTATGTTTAACTAGTGCTTGGATTAAAGGCATGTGTCACCACGCCTGGCTGTTCCCAATGTGGCCTTGAACTCACAGAGATCTGGATGAATCTCTGCCTCCCGAATGGTAGGATTAAATGCATGTGCTACCACTGCCTGACCTCTATGTTTAATATAGTGGATGGCTTTTTCCTCTGATCCTCAGATAAGCTTTATTAGGATGCACAAATAAAATATCACCACATTTCTGTTCTCTAATCTTCAGGCAAATTTTATTAGGGTACATAATATATCACTACAGTCTAGTCTGTGCATTATCTCCCCCATTATATGGTGACTCCATTTAGATTCTTTTCATATATGTATATATTTTGGGAAAATCCTACAGTAGTGCATTTCCATACAGTTTTTCAAAATGCCTTTAATATCAGTTATCAGCTGAATAATATTCCATTGTGTAAACATACTTCATTTTCACTCATCAGTTGGTGGACATCTAGGCTGTTTCCAATTTCTGGCTATTATAAATAGAGCAGCAATAAATAAGGATGTGCAACTATCTCTGTAGTAAAATTTAGAAACCTTTGGGTATGTTCCCAGGAGTGGTATAGCTGAATCTTGAGGTAGACTGTTTTTTGGCTTTTTGAGGGACCTCTACACACTGATTTCTGTAGTGGATGTACCAGTTTACATTTCCACCAGCAATGAATAAGTGTTCACCTTTCCCCACATCTCACTAGCATGTACTGCCATTTTCTTTATTGATCTTGGCCATTCCGACTGGTGCAAGATGAAATCTCAAAGTAGTTTTATGTTACATTTCCTTGATGGCTAAAGATGTTGAACATTTCTTTAAGTGTTTCTCAGCCATTTGGGTTTTCTCTTTCAAGAAATCTGCTTAGTTCTATACCCCATTTTTAATGGGTTATTTGCTTTCTTGGCATTCAGGATTTTTCATATAGTTTAGATAATAACACTCTATCAAATGTATCATTGATAAAGGACTTCTCCCATTCTGTAGGAAATTTGCTGTAGTCTGCTGCTTTGCCTGAATGATGGTGTCTTTTTTTTTTTTTTTTTTTTTTAGTAAATTTATTTTACAACATCATTTAGTTCAACATAATAGCCACAGATTCCCCTGTTCTCCCACTCTCGCCCCCCTCCCCCTCCCCCCACCCCACCCCTCATTCCCACCTCCTCCAGATCAAGGTCTCCCCGAGGACCGGGATCGACCTGGTAGACTCAGTCCAGGCAGGTCCAGTCCCCCCCACCCAGACCGAGCCAAGCGTCCCTGCATAGGTCCCAGGATTCAAACAGCCAACTCATGCAACGAGCCCAGGACCCGGCACCAACACACAGCTGCCTCCCAAACAGATCAAGCCAAATGACTGTCTCACCCGTTCAGGGGGCCTGATCCAGTTGGGGGCCCCTCAGCCTTTGGTTCATAGATCCTGTGCTTCCATTCATTTGGTTATTTGTCCCTGTGCTTTATCCAACCTTGGCTTCAACAATTCTCGCTCATATAAACCCTCTTCTTTCTCACTAATTAGAATCCCAGTGCTCCACCAGGGGCCCAGCCGTGGATGTCTGCATCCAGATTCCTCAGACCTTCCTTGGATGGGGTTTATGGCACAACTAACAGGGTATCTGGCCATCCCATCACCAGAGTAGGTCAGTTCTTGCCGTCTCTCGACCATTGCCAGCAGTCTTTTGTGGGGGTATCTTTGTGGATCTCCGTGGGCCTCCCTAGCTCTCTGCTTCCTCCCCTTCTCTGATGGTGTCTTTTGCTGCACAGAATCTTTCTGCTTTATGAGGTTCCATATATTAACTGTTGGTTTTAATGTCTGTGTTATTGGTGTCCTGTTCAGAAAGTTCTTTTCTGTGCCATTGAGTCAAGCTTATTCTCCACTTTCTCTTCTATCATATTCAGGGTATCTGGCCTTTATGTTGAAGTCTGTGTGATCCATTTAGAATTTAGTTGTGTGCAGGGTGATAGATATGAATCTTCTATTTTCATGCTTCTGCATGCAGCCATCCAGTTTGACCAACACTATTTGTTGAAGATTCTGTCTGTTCTCCAGTGTGTACTTTTTGGCTTCTTTGTCAAAAATTGGGTGTCCATAGTTGTGTGGAATTATGTCTGGGTCTTCTATTTTATTTCATTGATCAACATATCTGCTTTTATGTCAATACTATGCTTTGTTATTATTATAGCTCTGTAATACAACTTGAAATCTGGCATGAAGTTTCCTCCAGCAGTTGTTTTATTATTTAGAATTGTTTTATCTATCCTTGGGTGTTTGTTTGTTTATATATGAAGTTGAAGATTTTTTTTTCAATCTCAGTGAATAAGTGTTAGAATTTTGATGAGGATTGCATTTAATGTAGATTGCTTTTGATAAAATGGCCATGTTCATAATAGTCATCCACTAGCATGGGTCATCTTCCGATCTTCAGATATCTTCAGTTTCATTCTTCAGTATCTTAAAGTTATTATTGTACAAATCTTTTACTTGCTTGGTTAGAGTTATCTTGTGATATTTTTTGAGGCTACTGTGAAAAATAGTTTCCATAATTTCTTTATCATTATATTTATCATTTGTGTACAGGAAGGCTATAGATTTTTTATATTTAAAAATGTGTTTATTCATTTTACACACCAACTACAGCTCCCCCTCTCATCCGTCCTCCCACTCCCCGCCAGCCTCCTGTCCCAACCCACCCCCTACCCCTTCCTCCAAAAGGGTAATGGGGATTCAGCAAAAGGACTATGGATTTTTGTGTGTTAATTTTATATTTGTACTTTTATGGAGAGTGTTTATCAGCTATAGAAGTTTCTTGGTAGAATCATTAAGGTCTTTTATGTATAAAATCATATGATCTGCCATATTTTTACTTCTTCCTTTCCTATTTGTATTCTCTTGATCTCCTTCAGTTGTCTTATTGCTCAAGCTAAGACTTCAAATACTATATTGAATAGGTATGGAGAAAATGGACAACCTTGTCTTGTTCCTGACTTTAGTGGAAATGTGTAGCTGAAGTTTTCCTGGTCCTTCCTGGCTCCCGCAGCCCTTGCAGTCCTGCAGCCGCTCAGACCTTTGAGTTTCTTTCCATTTAGGTTGAGGTTGACTGTGAGTGTGGGCTTGCTCTGAATTGCCTTTATTGTGTTGAGTATTTTTATCATGAAGAAATGCTGTATTTCATCAAAGGCCTTTTCTGCAAACAATGAGATGATCATATGGTTTTTGTCTTTCAGTCTGTTTATGTCATAGATTGTTTATTGATTTATATATGCTGAGCCATCCCTACATCTGCAGGTGAAACCTATTTTTTCATGGTGAATAATCTTCTTGTTGTATTCTTGAATTCTGTTTTCAATTATTTTAGTGAGAATTTCTGCATCTGTGTTCATAAGGGATATTGTTCTAAAATGTTCTTTGCAGGGAAGTTTTTGTGTGATTTAGGTATCAGGGCAATACTGGCTTTATAAGAAGAATTTGGAAATGTCCCTTCAGTTTCTATATTGTAGAATAAATTTGAGGAGTATTAGTGTTAATTCATCTTTCAAGATCTGGTAGACATCCCCGCTTACACATGCTGATAAGCTTAGATTGGAGCAAGTAAGAGCTTATTTCTTAAAGTAAAAACCCCTCTCTATAAATTAGCCACATGTAAGGCCTACAACATACTGTATTTTTTTCATTTTTTAAATTTATTTATTAAATTTAATTTTACATATCAGCCACGGATTCCCTTGTTCTCCCCTCCCCCCAACATACTGTATTTTGTTAAATTTTAAGTTAGTAACAACTTAATTTTGAATATAAAAAATTGGTGTGAAAAAAAAAATCAAGATCTGGTAGAATTCTACACTGACTCCATCTGGCCCTAGGCTTTTTTGGTTGGGAGATTTTTAGTGACTGTTTCTGTTTCACTAAGGGTTATAGATCTGTATAAATTGCATATTTCATCTTGATTTAACTTTGGTAAGTCATATATACTGAGAAATTAATACATTTCTTTTAGGTTTTCAAGTCTGATGAAATAAAAATTTCTAAAGCATGTCCTTGTGATTCCCTGAATTTTCCTGTTGAATGATACGATGTATCCATTTTCATCTCTAATTTTATTAATTTGTATCTTCCCTCTCCTTTTGGCTAATTTGACTTAAGGTTTGCCGATTTTGTTGATTTTTCTCAAAGAAACAACTTTTCACTTCATTGATTCTTTCTATTGTTTTGTTGTTTCTTTTTTATTAACATAATTTTATTGATTCTTTGGAAGTTTCACATCAAGCACCACAACCCACTCATTTCCCAGTCCTTCCATGTCCACCCTCCATCCTTGTAACTCCCCAGAGAAAATATAAATAAATAAATAGATTTTAGAAAAGCCAGGTGGTGGTGTTGCACACCTTTAATCCCAGCACTTGAGGCAGAGGCAGGCAAATATCTGAATTTGAGGCCAACCTGGTCCTACAGAGCAAGTTCCAGGACAGCCAAGGCTACACAGAGAAACCCTGTCTAAAACATGAATGGAACATGTCAGTGAGAAAAACAAAACCAAAATCCATTTCACTCCTCTGTCTTTCCCACCTCTCCATCACATATTCATTTGTCGTAGTGATTTTGGGAACTACAATATGTTATGCAGTATACCCTTTTGCCCAAACAGCTTTACTTGCAAATGTCCATTGTAATGAGTTGTTCATCTGGTTCAAGGCCACTGGCTTCTGCTTCACCATCAATACTAGACACCAAAACTCCTCTCAGATATCCTGCTGTTACCGTGAATCATAGAGATCCTGCAGGTATTGCTGTGCAGGACCAGTCCCTTCATATGCTGCTACAGGTCATAGATGGGGTAGATGTTAGGCTGGGCCAATTCAAAGCCCTGGATGTGGGCCTGAGTGGTAGGTGAATTGGTCAGTCTGGGTCTCCACCAGGACTCAGGCAGGGAGCAGGGACAGTTCTCCCAGGAGGCAGGGCAACTCTCCCACTGAGGCATCCAGTGAGGGTCAGGACCAGTTCTCTGGTGCCCAGGCCAATGGGGCAGCTCTCCCATGGCCCCCAGTGGTAACACAGGCCACAAACATCAACACAGACCCCAGCTGCTGTGATAGGGACAAGGACCCAGACATGGCCCTCTGTTGCAGTTTGGGTCAAGACATTACCATGGCCCTGAATGGCAGCACAGGCCACTCAAATCAGTATGGCCCTGGAGGCAGCAGGACCCTCTGACACCAACATGGCCTGAGGTGACAGCCCAGACCACGGGCCTCCATCATCACTAGCCACAGACATTAACAGACCCCAGCTGCAGTAGATCCACAGATCCAGACATGGCCTTCAGTGGCAGCACATACAGGGACATCACATAGCCCCTTTTTGCAAGGTAAACCACCCATATCAGCCTGTTCCTCACTGCCATTGTATCTTTATTTCCACTTCTCTCCACAGTGCATGAATCATTCTACTTCTCTATCATTTCTCTGCTTCATACCTGTTCATTGTAGTAGTGCCGCACCCTACTGGCTTCTGCCCACCCAGGCCACAGGGCACTGAGCCTGATGCTGTTTCTATTTCATTGATTTCAGCCCTGAATTTGGTTATTTCTTCCTGTCTACTCTTTTTATTATTTCTTCTTGCTTTTCTAGAGCATTCAGGTGTGTTGTTAACTTACTAATATTAAATCACTCCATTTTTTTTGATGGAGGTACTTAGTGCTATGAATTTGCCTCTTAAAACTGCCTTCATTTGTTGTTCAAACCCAGAGCCAGATATCAGGGTGAAAGCTGAAAGATCACAGAAGCAGAGCAGCCAGCAACTAGTTCTTACCTCTATGAAATCCTCAGCTTAAAGAGAGTGAGTTCCTGTTTCCTCACACCTTATATATCTTTCTCTGCCTAGACATCATTTGCTGGGATTAAAGGCCTGTGTGCTTCCCAGTACTGGGATTAAAGGTGTATGCCACCGCTGCCTGGCTCTGTTTCCAGTGTGGCCTTGAACTCACAGAGATCCAGATGTATCTCTGCCTTCCTAGTGATAGGATTAAGGGTGTGTGTCATCACGGCCTAACCTCTATGTCTAATCTGGTTGCTGGCTCTGTCCTCTGATCCTCAGGCAAGGTTATCAGGGTACACAATATATCATTTTGATTGATTGTGGTTTTCTCTGTTACATAGAGAAATTTCCTTGATGAGGGGTGAAGACTACACTTATCTGTAGGTATAAGAAAATTGTTAGGTATTATGCTGGTTTAATAAGTAGTGGTTATAGATTCTCTTGCTCCAATAACCATACTTCAGTAGCACTGAGTAGTTAGCTAGTTTCCAGTATGGATATGGTATCCCTCTTGCTGAGAAGGTCTTAAATCCAATTAGAGAGCTGTTAATTACCATTAAGGTATACATACCACTACTGCACCCTTAGAGTTATTGTGTCATTTTGGTCACTGAAATAGTTCATGGGCATAATAGCTGGGTAGCACTTTTGGTTGCCTCCCTTCTTTGGAAGCTTGCATGGTGTCTTCTGGTACCATGAAAGCTAGTCCTCATGGAGGACACATTCAGGTCAGTTCCAGCTTAGGGGTCTCTGGACCCTGTTTCTGAATGTGCATGTTGTATTCAGCAATAGCAACTTACCTTCCACTTCTGGGGACAACCGAGGGCAATAGCAATAGGTTGTTTTGGTAGTCTTTTGGATTAAGCTACACTTTAAAAAAAATTAGGTTATTATTTCCCAGCAGCTATCAATTACAAATAGTCCCCTGCCTATGAGTGAGACTTCATGCCCACCTCCCCTCTCCATGATGAAATTTGGTCTGACTTGAACTTGTGTAGGTCTTGTGCAGATTAACACAACCACTGAGAGTTCATATGTGTAACTGATCCTGCTGTGTCCAGAAGATACTGTTTCTTTGCAGTCATCCACCACCTACAGCTTTTATACTTGTTCTACCTCTTCTTCCACCCTGAGCTTGGGAGGAGGGGCACAATAGATAAATGATAGATAGATAGATAGATAGATAGATAGATAGATAGATATAGATATAGATATAGATATAAATATATAGATATAAACATAAATATAGATATATAGATATATATGTATGTATGTATGTATGTATGTATGTATATTCCATTTAGGGCTGAGCATTTTTCAGTCTCTTATTCTCTGTACCTTGGCCAGTTGTGGGTCTTTGTGTTAATCACCATCTACTTTAAAGAGAGGCTTCTCTGATGAGGGTTGACAAATTACTATATCTATGGATATAGTAATAAGTAATGAGGAGTTGGTTTAATACTTTTCATTTAGCATACTATTTATTTGGGTTCTCTTCTAGGGCCTATGACCTCACTAGTAACAGGTTCTTGTCCTGACAACAATGTTACTAGGCATGGGTTTTATCACCTGGAACAGGCCTTAGATCAAAGCAGAAAGTGGTTGATTACTTTCATAAGATTTATGCCACTATTAAACCAGTGAAAAAAATCGTACCAAACCAGTCATTATAGTAGTTCACAGGGTTCATAGCTGGGTAAGGTTGTTGATTACCTTTCTGGCCTGGAATTGTGTATAGAACATTCCATCACTATAAAAACTAGCCAATATGGATAAATCTTTTATGTCAGTGACAGCATTGTTTTTCTATGTTCTATGACTGAAGTGTGTGGTGTCTTCAGCAGTAGGGCCTTACCATAAAGTTCTGCAGGGTAACTTATAGCATTGGAAAAAAGCCTGTAATGTTTGGGAGCCTATGTAAACTCACTGGCCAACAAATCCAAAAGATGTAACCCATTCCTGTCAGAGGGCTTTTGTTTTGTTAGCCTCTGCTGCCTAGTGGGAATATTGCTGTCTCTTTATAAGGTAATTCTGTTTTAACTCTCTCCATATAAGTATATTTTAGTACCTTTTACAGTATCAGGTTTTCATATGATTTATTCAAAATGTCTTTAGTGTTATTTATACTTCTTCATAGTCCCTCCTCCTAATCTGCCTTACCCACTCCCACCCAAATTTAACCCTTCCTGTTCCATTATTCCCCTTTAACCCCATATACTAGTGAGTTTTACTTCCCCTCTCTTGAAAGCCCCTCTATAGCCCCTTACTAATTTCCTGACCTCCATGGGTATTCCATATAGAATACACATATCTGATTTGAAGCTAAAATACACAAATTTAAAAATATGATGGTTGTCATGCTTTATCTAGGTTATCCAACTCAGAATGATTGCTTCCAACTCCATCCATTTATCTGTGAAATTTTCATAATTTCTTTTCTTTTTTTAGATAGGGTCTGATATGGTGTTTCTGATATTACTCAATACATTTGAGGATATTATTTACTGGTGTAAATAAATTATTTGTCACTTTATGCCTCCCAATGTTCTGTCAAATAGTGGTTGTCACTTGTGTAAACAAGATATAGAGTCATTATCTCTTGGTTCTTACACTCAAAAGTGAGTAGCTCAGGCAAAGACTGTTTGTAGCAGGAATCTTAAAAGTTCTTATTAACAAATTCAAACCCGAGGCCAGTTATTGGGGTCAATGCTGGTAGATCAGAGAGACAGAACAAGCCACAGCTATCTCACCTTGCCAATTCCTCAGCTGGTCCTGTTTCCTCAGACTGGAAGCTTCTGTGTCCTCATCCCAATGGCTCTCAGCTGAACTGCTGCTTAAAAGCCTGAATGCTTAACCAGCCAAATGCTGAACCAGCCAAATGCTTCTAGTTTCTGGTCCTCACACCTTATATATCTTTCTGCTTTCTACCACCACTCCCTGGGATTAAAGGTGTGTGTCACCATGCTTGGCTATTTCCAATGTGGCCTTGAACTCACAGAGATCCAGAGGGATTTCTATCTCTGGAATGCTAGGATTAAAGGTGTGAGTGCCACCATTTTCTAGCCTTTGTATCTAGTGGCTGTCTGTTCTCTGACCCCAGATACATTTATTAGAGTACACAATATTTTGGGGAACACAATACCACCACATTTCCCCTGATGTAGATGTAACTAACCGTCTTATTAAATAAGAAACACAGAAACAATGTAAAAGAGAAAGCCGAGAGGTCAGAGCTCAGAGCTAAAATCTCACCCTTCTGCCTGCGGTGTCCCAGCTTCCCCAAAGAGACCTATTTCCTGTCTGTTCGTCTATTTATAGTATTTTGTTCTGCCTTCTCATTGGTTGTAAACCCAAACACGTGACTGCCTCGTCACTGTCTGAATGTACAGCCCCCTAGGTCTTAAAGGCATATGTCTCCAATGCTGGCTGTATCCCTGAACACACAGAGATCTATGGGATTAAAGGCGTGTGCCACCACCGCCACACTCTGTCTATGGCTCTAATAGCTCTGACCCCCGGGCAACTTTATTTATTAACATACAATCAAAATCACATTTCAGTACAATTAGATTACCACCACAACTGTTGCTTTATCAAATTGAATAATTTAAGACTAAGCAGACTAGCTTCTTATCCTCTTTACCATAACACTTCAATACCACCACACTCAGTATCAGTCCTCCAACACACAAAACATTAAGAAAAAACTCATCTAAACCATAGCAACCTGTTACTAGAGGTACTGATAAAAAAATGGCCCTTCCAAGGTACTTGGGTGGATAGAGCTAGTGTTAAGACTACACATGAATGGGGTTGGATCTGAGTCCACAAAAGGTAGTCTTCTTCTGAATGTATAGCCAGGATTACAGGCAGCAGGCTGATATCAAACATCTATACTTGGTTTGGTGCTTCTGTAGTGTTTCTCAGACTCCCATACGCATCCCAAGATGTCTATAATGTCTGCCAAATTATTGTTCCTATGAAATAAGAGTTAGGTATCCCTTATTTCACCAGCTTACTAGTGTAATTATTCAAACACTGCCTTTCTGATGGCTCTATGCTGGAGTTACAAAGTGCTAATGACCTCCTCAATTTTTGTGAGGTACCTAAGGTAGAAAAACATTTCATTTGACCAAGACCACACTAAACTATCTTGTTCCACTCTTCTTCTTGGGGCATTTTAAAAAAACTTCAGGTATACCATCTTTCTAGTCAGCATATTGAAAAAAAAATGCCAAAGGCAAATTTATAAAGAAAATGTAATAGAACAACTTTCTTTATGCTTTGTATTTACTTTCCACATATTGATCATCTCTTCTAATAGGTCTTCTTTGGCAATGTGGATTCATCTGGGATTAAGCACAATAGTTTTAATCCTCCAATTATTGCTCGGTATATCCGTTTGCACCCCACTCATTCTAGCATCCGCAGTACTCTTCGAATGGAGTTGATTGGCTGTGATTTAAACAGTAAGTGCCAAGTCATCCCATATTATTTTCTTTTTCTTTCTCAACCATAAATAGAATAACTGTTTTAGTTATCCTGAGTGTGAGGAGGGATTTCTATCACAGAATAAAGAACTATCAGTGATAAAAAAAAAACCAAACAAAACCCCAGCACAGTCCTGAAACAGCAACAAAAAATAGGAGTATGTTACTGTAGTTATACTAACCATAGGGTTCTCCAGAAGCAGTCATCTCCTATACTTTTATCAACAAGGAAATTAAAAATCAAGCATAGCTAAGCAGAACTGACCAGAAAATCTGAGCATTTTAGCAATAACAGAAATTGTGTAGAAGTTGATGCCTGAAAATTATGATAACAGTATCTCTAAACGATTGAAGGCAGCCCAGTGAAACCTAGGCTGCAGCCTACCCATGTGGCAACACTGCAATTTTGTTTCTTTGAGGTTGTAGCATACCATTGGGAATGGAGAATAAAGTAATATCAGATACACAAATTACTGCCTCATCCTACTTCACCAATATGTTTGCCAGTTGGTCTCCTTCACAAGCACGACTTCACCTCCAGGGAAGGACTAATGCCTGGCGACCTCAGGTAAGAGCAATGTATTTACCACTTAACTAATAAAAGTAGACAATAGAGCCTGGGAAAATAGGCGAAGCCCTTGTTTTTCATAGGTATTTCTGTTCACTGTTCCTAAGAATGTTTAGGGAGGTTAACAATGCTCCACAGGCATTTAGATGATATACCATGTGATTTTGCATTCACTGAAGAAAGAAATGATCATTAATGAACTACCTGGAATAAGAATCTCTGTATCTGGTACTAGGTTAATATCTGTGAAATCGTCATGGTAACTAAAGTTCAATCCAGAGCTGGTGAGATGGCTCAGCAGGTAAAGGTGCTTGCCACCAAACCTGATGACCTGAGTTCAGTCCTTGGAATCGACATAGAGGAAGGAGAGAAACCAACTCCTTCAAGTTGTCCTCAGACCCCCACACAGGCTCTATGGCCCATGAGTACACACACATACACACACACACACACACACACACACACACACACACACACACACACACCAGAACAAATAAATATAACAAATTTAAAGTCCAGAGTATTACTATTTTGAATTAAATAGTTTGGCTACTACATTGCCAGACATTGTATTCTAGTAGATATGGTTCCTAGATTCATTCAGCACTTATTAGGCCCCTATTAAGTGGGTGACCCGAGAAGATTAAAAAAGAAAAGAATTATGAAAAATTTGGACCTCAGGATTCTTAGTCAAATAAAGGAGGCAGACAAACCATTATGTAGGGTCATAAGTACTGTAATATGGTTAAAAAGAGAGTTGTGGATTTCTGGAAGCAAATAGTGACAAAGGAGATATTATTCCAATATCTTTTCCTCAGGTGAATGATCCAAAAGAATGGTTGCAAGTGGACTTACAAAAGACAATGAAAGTCACTGCAATAATAACACAGGGAGTGAAATCTCTCTTTACCAGCATGTTTGTGAAAGAGTTCCTTCTCTCCAGCAGTCAAGATGGCCATCACTGGACTCACATTTTACACAATGGCAAAATAAAGGTATGTTATCATAAGAAAGGCACAGTGGGTATAGTGACTCAAGCCTATAATCCTGTCACTCAGTTCAAGGCCAGTTTGGGTTACAGAGTGAGACCTGGCCTAATGAAAGACATAATACCTGTCTTAGTTTTTGACATTTAGAGATAGAACCAGACTGATTTATAACCACCCTCTCAGGACAAAATTTACTAAGTACGTACATTAACAGAACACTGTAAATGATATTCTGAGAGAATACAGCGACTCCAAGTAAGGAAGTAAAATTCCAAAGAAAAAAACAAAGTACAGATCATCATGCTACTCATACAGAATGATGGCAAGAATCAAAGCTAAAGACAGAGTTGTGGTTTGGGTTTTGTTTTTATTTTTGTTTTTGCTTATTGACAAATGCTTAATGATGTTCTTATGCTCACTAGCAAGGCTAGACTCCTAAACCTTATTAACTCTAGTGGTCCATATATTATTCAAGCTTGATCTGGATTTTCTAGATAATTCAGCAAAGCATACCAATTACAAGCATAACACAAGGTCTTACTGTAGGGGAAAGGGGCTGGCTAAAGAAACCCACCCTGACCCTGGAGCCCAGAACTAGGGAAAGATGGCTCAGATCAGGGCAGAAAGAAACACAGTTTGGTTCAGTCAGATCAGAGCCATCTCTGCCCCTGGCCAACTGACTTGTGAAACCAACCAATCACAGAGCAGGACAGTAGAACCCTGGGCCCCAAGTCAACCCCTGGTTGACTCCACCCCCAAGACATCATGTGTAAACCGTCCTGCCTGGTCAGTTAGAAAAAAAGGCTGTTCTCTCCACCCTGGTAGAGGCAACTACTCTCCTGGACTCCTCCATCCCAAATAAATCTCTTTCTCAAAAGAGTTTTGGGTGTGAAGATCATTCACTGGTGTAGAGAAGATCCTTGCTGAGATATCCCGCAGTGAACAAAACAAGGGAGAGCTGAAAGAGCAGAGCAAGGAGCAGCTGAACAGAAGATCTTTGCTGAGATCTTCTCAGTGGACACACACAGCAAGAGAGAGCTGAAAAGTAACACCTTTCTCCAGAGCCAGAGGAGATTGCTACATTTCTTCAGGGGTTTCCCCTTTGGTAGAGTAAAGCAAAAGAAGCAACGGCTAGCTCAGTCGATAGAGCATGAGACTCTTAATCTCAGGGTCGTGGGTTCGTGCCCCACGTTGGGCGCCAATTGTTGCTGAAGGGCTTCTCTCCAGGTTCCATCAAGCCCCACAGTCCCACAATCCACGTATAAAATAATCACTCAGACGCTTATATCACTTATAAACTATATGGCCATGGCAGGCTTCTTGCTAACTGTTTTTATATCTTAAATTAACCCATTTCTATAAATCTATAACGTGCCATGTGGCTGGTGGCTTACCAGCGTCTTTACATGCTGCTTGTCCTGGTGGTGGCTGCAGTGTCTCTCCTTCCTTCTTCCTGTTTCCCCAATTCTCCTCTCTCCTTGTCCCACCTATACTTCCTGTCTGGTCACTGGCCATCAGTGTTTTATTTATATAGAACGATATCCACAGCACTCTTAGGCTGGAGAAGCAGAGCTCTGCTAAGAAGTCCCTTTAAGTGGGGGCTGAGCAAAGCTCAGCTGTAAAGGCTCTCCAGGAGAGGAGCAGGATTGCTATATCCTGCAGAGAGAACATCCCCCATCACACCAGGTATACCTTGACTTTCCCAAAGAGTCAGGATACCCTTACCTGCTGAAGCAGTTCCAGGCCTGACTCCCCCGAGAAGTCAGAAAAATTTCCCTTCCAGGGTTGGGCTGCTTCTTTGCAGTTCCAGCCATCAGAGCTGGGCTAAATAGCTCCAGGTGTCCAGGACACCTTCAGGGCAGAGCTGTTGTTCTGAGCAGCTCAAGGTGTCTGGGATACCTTGCCCTCTAGGGCTAAACTGTCTCCTTGCAGTTTCAGCCATCAGAGCTGTCCTAAGCAGCTCAAGGTGTTGCCTGACTCCCCAGGTAGTCGGGACATTTTTCCCCAGAGCTGTTGCAACCAGTTTACTTACATTGTTGGTGCTGAAACGTGGGACCAAACCCACAGAGTTGCAATCAATTTACTTACACTTACTATGCCATAAATTTATGTTATCTGTAGTAGTTTGTAATATATTTTAAATCAAGAATTAACCATGCTGTGGTATGTCAGCTTTCCATTACTATAACGACCACTTGAGATATCCAACTTATGATAGATTGATAGTTTATTTAGAACATATGACAACAGCAGCATAAATATCATAGTAGAGGGAAATAGAATAAGGAATTATAAAATTCTAGTATTATTTGGAGATAAAAGTATTGATTAATATTAAATGTTGATAATTTAATGTATATTGTATTTTCTAGAATAACCAGTCAATTATAGGAAAGGTTATAAGACTCCCTAAATGGCATAAGAAAAATATAAAAGGATAAACTCAAAAGCAAGCAGATAGAAACATTAAAGGTCAAAATAAGCAGGAAAAAATAGCATGATGAGATGTCAGATTTGCCAGGCATAGTAGTACACACCTTTAATCCCAGTACTTGGGAGACAGAGGCAGATGAATTTCTATGAGTTCTAGGCCAGCCTGGTCCACATAGTGAGTTCCAGGCCAGCCAAGTTACAGAGCAAGACCTTATCTCTAGGGCAAGTATGGTTCCCAAAATTGAGATGTTTGTACGGCAAGAATTGGAATGGCTGTTGAAGCGTCGGTAACCTGGTGTCTCAAAAGAGTAAAGAGGTATTGGTGGTGATGAGGAAGAGTAAATGGGTTTAGGGTTGCAGAGCATGGAGTTTAGAGTTACATGTATAAGAATGATAGCCATCATGAGGGAATATTATAGAGGAATGCAAAGGAAGCAAGAAGTTACACAAAGTGACCCATTGTTACTTCCATAGGTACAGAGAAGATTTGGGGACTCATTTAGAATAGTCTAAAAGGAGATCTCACACAACTTGCACTGCAGTGTGGATTTAAATTGTCTAATAACCTCAACTATACTGTCTATAGGGGTGGCTGGTGCTTCCTCAAGGGATCTAAATATTACCATTCCTCTTTGAGAGGGTCTAAACCCTACCATATAGATGTAGATCTGTCTCACAACCCCCTAGGCCCATTTTTATCCCAAGGATCTTAGATGGTGAAGGTGACCATACATTGTGCCAGCCCACAACAGAGTTGTTGAGGCCATATGCCCCATGCTGGCTTATAATAATAATGGTACTTACACCTCCAATTTGGATACCCATCCCAGGAGGGTCATCCATGAAGGCTGGATTTGTTTGGTCTTGGAGAAAACAAAGATATTTGGCATTATTATGGTAATTAAGGGTAGAGTTATCATTACCAAGTTTACAGAAATAGACTGCCTGGAATTGAAAGACAGAGGAAACTCCAAGCAGCAGCTGGAAGTCAAGTAGAGGAAGAAACCAAGGATTTTATTAGTTTGAACAGCATATATCTGACATTTCTACATTTGTTGTTCTGCCTAGGAGGCCAGGAAGAAAGGATCCACACACACACAAGCAAGAGTAGGAAGAACCCATATTAGGAATCCTCAAGCATAGAAGGCAAGAGAGAAAATTTAAGTGTTTTTTTTTTTTAATTTTACAATACTATTCAGTTCTACATAACAGCCACAGATTCCCTTGTTCTCTCCCTTCCTGACCCCCTCCCTTTCCCCCCAGCCCACCCCCCATTCCCACCTCCTCCAGATCAAGGTCTCCCCCGAGGACTGGGATCGACCTGATAGACTCAGTCAAGGCAGGTCCAGTCCCCTCCTCCCAGATTGAGCCAAGCGTCCCTGTATAAGTCCCAGGTTTCAAACAGCTAACTCATGCAACAAGCCCAGGACCTGGTACCACTGCCTAGATGCCTCCCAAACAGATCAAGCCAATCAATTGTCTCACCTATTCAGAGGGCCTGATCCAGTTGGGGGCCCCTCAGCCTTTGGTTCATAGTTCATGTGTTTCCATTCATTTGGTTATTTGTCCCTGTGCTTTTCCAACCTTGGTTTCAACAATTCTCGCTCGTATAAACCCTCCTCTTTCTCACTAATTAGACTCCCAGCGCTCCACCCGGGGCCTAGCCGTGGATGTCTGCATCCAGATTCCTCAGTCCTTGCATGGGGTTTATGGCACAACTATTAGGATGTTTGGCCATCCCATCACCAGAGTAGGTCAGTCCCGGCTGTCTCTCGACCATTGCCAGCAGTCTTTTTGTGGGGGTATCTTTGTGGATTTCTGTGGGCCTCTTTAGCTCTTTGTTTCTTCCTTTTCTCATGTGGTCTTCATTTACCATGGTCTCCTATTCCTTGTTCTCCCTCTCTTTTCTTGATCCAGCTAGGATCTCCCGCTCTCTTTCCATCGACCCTTGCCCTTCATTGCTTCCACTCATGTCCAGGCTGTTCATGTTTACTACTCAGCAGAGAAAAACAATGACATCATGAGGTTTGCAGGCAAATGGATGGATCTAGAAAAAATCATTCTGAGTGAGGTAACCCAGACTCAGAAAGACAAATATGGTATGTACTCACTCATAGGAGGATGCTAGATGTGGAACAAGGATGACTGGACTGCTACTCACATCACCAGTGAGGCTACCTGGAAAACGGGACCCCAAGAAAGACATGGAGAAATGGATGAGAATTTAAGTTTTAGGCATCCTTTGATTGACAGGAATACTTATCAGAAAAGGGATCCAGAGCCATTTGAGCTGTGACAGATGGGTCCAAGTTGCAACCCCTTGAAGCTTAGCAGTAATTAGTATGGTGAGGATGACCAGATATGTACCCATTCAGTGTGGTTTGAGGACCTGAGGGCAAAGTTTTTTTTCATAAATTTGTGTCCTGGTAAAATGGTTTAGGTGATAAGATCAGTAGAAGGCGGAGAAAGGACATGGTTGTAGCATGAATCTTAAAAGTTCTTATTAATAAAATCAAACCTGAGGAGAGTTATTGGGGTCCATGCTGGTAGATCAGAGAGACAGAACAAGCCACAGCTATCTCACCTCGCCGGATCCTCAGCTGGTCTTGTCTCCTCAGACTGGAGGCCTCTGAGTCCTCATCCGGAATGGGTCTCAGCTGAATTACTGCTCAAAAGCCTGAATGCTTAACCAGCCAAAATCTTCTAGTTTCTGGTCCTCATGCCTTATATATCTTTCTGCTTTCTACCACCACTCCCTGGGATTAAAGGCTGGCTTTCTGGGATTAAAGGTGTGTGTCACCATGCTTGGCTATTTCCAATGTGGCCTTGAACTCACAGAGATCCAGAGGGATTTCTATCTCTGGAATGCTAGGATTAAAGGTGTGAGTGTCACCATTTTCTAGCCTTTGTATCTAGTGGCTGTCTGTTCTCTGACCCCAGATAAATTTATTAGAGTACACAATATTTTGGGGAACACAATACCACCACACATGGTCAACATGTTCCTGAAGAAGGTGTCTTAAGATAATGAGAGAAAGTACATGGTCATAAAGTTGGGTTGGTTTCAGAGGAGGTAAATTTCCTAGAAGAAAAGAGCTGCCATACATTAACTCAAATGGATTGAGAAAGGAGGGGGTTCAGGGCATGACATGAATGCAAGTGAGGACTAGAGGTAGGAGTTGAGTTCACGAAAGATGAAGCTCAGAAAACAGCTTTGATAGATGAGTCTTAGTAGGTCCATTAGCCCTTTCTACCTTTCCTAAGGACTGGGGACAGCAGGGAATGCAGAGGTGCCACTTATGGAGTACCCAGGAATCTGGGGGTTTAGCTACATCCAGCATAGGATATCTGAGGAAAAAAATCTACATACACTATGCTCTTATGTCTGTTAACTTTATTCCTCTAAGACAAAATCCTATCAATACAGCTATAGCTTCATCAGGCATTTAAAGCAGAAATAACTCTAGATACAACAAGCTCTATACTCATCTACTTTATTTTTCTGGGATGAAATCCTGTTTCCATAGCTTCAGTTCCATCCAGCTCCCTAGCTCATTGTCCTGCTCATGACTAAACTTCTATGCTACCAGCCTCATCTTCATCCTCTATTTCCTCATTCTCCATGTCCACTACCCTCTACTCAGAAAACTCTACCTGAGACCTGCTTACCCTCTATGGAACCTCTGTCGTCTTCTCTTCTCTCTCCCATGCTGTTCTGTCTGTTTCTACAGAAAATGCCTGCCCTTTCTTTCCCTGGGTGGTTCTCTGCCTCCTCAGGAATGTTATTCCACCTCTCACCTTGATATATAAAAAGCTTTGGAGCTGAAGAGATGGCTCAGCGGTTAAGAGCACTGGCTGCTCCTCCAGAGGTCCTGAGTTCAATTCCCAGCAACCACATGGTGACTCACAACCATCTGTAATGAGATTTGGCACGCAGACAGAACACTGTATACATAATAAATAAATAAATCTTTTTTAAAAAAGAAAACAACCTCTTTTGTTCTCAGTCAGTTGCTCTGGAGAGCCGTTAGGCCTCGGGTCAAGGGGATGGTCTGAGCTTCATTTGTACAAGACGCAAAGCTATGCATCTCCGGCCAGCTTGTCTTTGCTTTCATGACCTTATCCAAGTACTGGCTCCAGCAGGGAAGTTACCTAGTTCAGCAGGTCTGAAAATATTTGGCCACACAAGAATTTCATAGTAGAAGACAGCTAGAATATTAAAGGCTGGATAGCACCAAATATTCATAATAAATGGCTTGCCTCTTAAGAGACCCTTAGCAGGTCAAGGTATAGCTTTAATACACAGCTGAATCTCTATGATATATTCTTGCAGCCCACAAGAGCCACTGTACCCCTAAGGCCCTTGAGGCTAACTCAGTAACTTTAGAGATGAATGGTAGGCCGTTATTCAATTGTATATGTCTAGAAAGTCTAAATTTGAGATGGAAACAAACCCTTCTACAGTCTCAGCTATAGTAGAGAAAACGTCTACCTATCCTGATGAAGTGTAGTAAGAAGATACCTATGTTTCTTGTTAGGAGGCATATGTGTGACATCTGTCAGTCCTTCCCTGGAAGATTACCCCAGAATTTATGTGGATTGAAGGGAAGAGGGGGTTGAAAGGCCCTCTGTGTAGATGTTTGAGTGCAGGTATAGAATCCTGGGTGATAGTCTAAAGGAGGGGAGAAAGGCTGAGATGGAAGAAGAGCGATTGAAGAAAGTGGTAGAGATATCAAGACCCATTGTGAAAGGATTTGTGAATAACTGTCAGGAACAGCTTTGCATAAGCATCAGGGATAAAGTACCTTTCCTGTAGATGGAGCCAGCCCTGAGTACCCATAACAGGTGCCCATATCCTGGAGGAGCTGTCATTGAGACTCAGAGTAGATAGGAGTTAAGCTTGGAGGAGCCAAGAGGAGAATATGGGAAGGAAGATAGAGATGTTACCTGACCTCATTAGCAGGCTTCTCAGTGGAAGCATTTCCCAAAGCTCTATTTCAAAGGGACCTGATGACCTCAACAGTGAATAACAGCCACCTGCTTGGGAAAATAAGAAGCTTCTAGCAGCTTTAGGATTAGAGGCCCACTGGTAATAGATATACTCTTGGTAGTAAGGAATCTCTTCTCCTGCCAAATGGAGGCATGATAGTGTAGGATGTAGATCACATATTTAGAATCTGTGTATATGTTGATGGTTTTATCTTATGCTAAAGTAAAGGCTCTAGTTAGGGCTATGAGCTCTGTCTTCTAATAAGCGGTGCCTAGTGGTAAAGAGACAGACTCTACAACTTTGTCAGAGAAGACTATGGCATAGCCCATTTGACTGGAGCCAGTGGAGGTAAGAGATGAGCTTCCACCTATGAACCAAGTATAGTCAGGACATGTCAAGGGAGAAAGAGAAAGTTGTGGGTTTTTATAGGTAAGGGTTTCACATTCTAGGCAAGAATGAGAGGGTTGTGGTCTTGGAAATGAGGGTAGCAAGGTTGAGATGAGAGCAGGAATCAAGTGAGATATAAGGATTTTCTAGGAGGGTAATGTGAAAAAGTTATAGCTTAGAATGGGACAAAGTAGATGGAGTCTTGTGTGTGATAGGAAACCCTTGAGCTGGTCTGGTGAAAGGACAGAGTGACCAAAGATGAGCTTAGAGGCCTCCTGTGCCAATAGGTAGGTTGCTGCTACTGCCTGTAGGCAAGGTTGCCGTCCCCTAACTGTTTGTATCTAGCTATTTGGAAATATAGACAATAGGGACAAAAGTGGGTCCTCTCTCTGTCCCCAAACCCCCAGAGCCATTCCCCATTTTCAGTAGTATACAGGATAAAGGGTAGTCAAGGTTAGGGAGAGCCAGAGCAGAGACCTGTAGTAGTACCTCTTGGAAGCAAGAGAAAACAGGCATGACTGGTTTAGTAGGACCTAGAGGCTCAATTAAGGGACCCTTAGCTGCTTCACATAGGGGGTGAACAAGAAGACCCAAGTTGGGGATCAAGGTTCTAAGGTACCCCACCAGGCCAAGGAAGAAGAGAATCTATTTGGTGATTGGAAGTGTGAGGGACTTCAAGTTCTGTCCTCCATCAAGAGTGAGTTTGTAGCTGTTTGGGTGATAATAGAAACCCTAGATACTTGACATGAAGGACAGAGAGTTGAGCTTTAGTGGGAGAATCTGTATCCTTTGCTTCCCTAGAATCATAAGAAGTTGAGCAGTATGTTGACATGACAGTGCCAGCAAGGGGCTGCATAGTAGAAGGTCATCTACATAATTGGATTAAGTTGCTAGGAAAAGAAATTAGTAGCCAGAGCGTGGCTGAAGAAATGGGGGATATCTCAGAACTTCTGGGGAAGGACAGTCCAAGTAAGCTGAGACACTTTCTCATGTCTGTAGATAAATTGCTAAAGGTCTTATTTAAAAAAAAAACACAAAACAAACAAACAAACCTGAGAGATCAGAGGAATAGGAAAAGCCACAAGTCATCCTCACCTTACCGACCCTCAACTTCCAAAGAGACCTACTTCCTGTATACCCACACCTATATGCCTTTCTGTTCTGCTACCTCATTTCCTCTCTCTGCCCAGCTACACCATTTCTTCTTCCTGCCCAACTCTGTCACTTCCTGTCTATACAGACCTCCAGACCTTTATGGTTAACTAGTGTTGGAATTTAAGGTGTGTGCCACCATGCCTGGCTCTGTTCCCACTGTGGCCTTGAACTCACAGAAATCCAGACACATCCCTGCCTCCCAAATGATAGGATAAAAGGTGTGTGCTACCATTGCCTGACTTCTATGTTTACTTATAGTGGCTGGCTTTTTCCTATGATAAACTTTATTGGGTGACACAGATAAAATATCGTCACATTTCCCCTTTTTTATCTGATATAAAAATTATAACTAATATAAGAAAAATGATATACAATAAGTACAATAACTATATACAATATATACAAACAATAAGTACATCAACAATGTCTAGTCCATTTGCATTTGATAAATTCAGCAAAAATATTCCATTATGTATCCTATTTTGGTGAGTCCAAAATGTACCTAATTCACTTTCTATTTTATCTTTTATTACAAACAGAAAACTATCTTATAATGTCTTTCAAATTTATATACTCTACACCTCTTACTGAGTTTCTTTTCTGAAATTCTTAACAAGGAAAACTGTAAATATAACTACCTAATCTTCAGCTTCCTTAGAGACCCAAGAAGGAAATAATATTACCTAGTAAAACAGGAAGTGCAAACAAGCGACTTCCAAAAAAATCTGAGTTATGACAGAAACAGCCAACTGCCTGGACAATCACATGAGGTTTCTTTAAGTCCATCACTTTTTCTGAAGTAGATTGGTGCTGCCAGTAGCAGACATATCTCATAATCATAAAAAAAGAAAAAAAGTCTACATTAAAACATCTTAAATGCCATATTCTGCAGATCTCTGAAGTGTTTGAAGATGACCTATCTAAAATATATCTCTGCTTGACCTTGACAACATACCTAATAGGACTACAAGTTTGATTGTAATGACTAACTACTAACCTGAATTTCTTTATATCCTAATTAGTTGTTAATAATAACTTTCAAGGATTAGCAGTTTGTGTTACATTGTTAAATGAACTGTATAGGTACAATACCTTGAACAAGATTAGAAATATATGTACAGTACTTTCTTTCAAAATCAATCTCAAATTTGTATCAATATACAAAAATTCAATGTAAAATATTTAAAACTAGTAGTTGCTTTCTAAAAGTAGATTCAATAATCTACCTTTTTATCTTATCATATCTATATAAATAATCTCAAATTTGTAGCAATATACATAATTTGTATATAATATACAAAAATCCAATCCTATATAAAATATTTAAAACTAGTAGTTGTCTTTTAAAAGTAGATTCAATAATCTACCTTTTTGTCTATATCATATCTATATCCTCTCCTTTTTCTTTTCAGAGTAAGTTCAATAATCTACCCCTTATTATATCATTTCTGTATCTTTTTTTCAGAGAAGATTCAATAATCTACCTCTTATCTATAGCCTCTTTTTTCTTTTTCTTTTTTTCAAACAAGAACCTTAAATCTAATCTCCTTTGTTAAGCATTTTTCCTGACCATTGACAATAACAACTTGTAACCAACCACCCTAAACAATGACAATTATCCAAAACCCATTGAAAGATCAAAAACCACCCACCCCACCTCTTGAGTATGTGGGTATCATGTTTTTAAAATTACTTCCTGCTGTTTGGGGGCAAAGGCATCATTAGGGATCCTGAAAAGAAAAAATTTGAGTTAACTCTCAAGTCCTGGGAGAGGTAGCTGTATCATTTGTTGTCCAGTCTCTGCAGAATGGAAAAATGCAGGGCTTATCTCAAGTCTTTGTTCCAGTAGTCTGTGAGGCTATATCATCTCAGCTAGCCATTTCAAAATTGTCCTGAGCAGTTTGTAGTCAAAAGCTGACTTTGGGTGATGTTTGTCAGATTAGTGGTATTATTATTGTCCATGTGGAATTGTCATTACAGGGCCCCACATCCTATTGGAGACTTCAAACTCACTGTTAGGCTTGGTCATGATTCCTTGCAGAAAACTGATAGAGACTAAAACACGAAAACATGTACAGGAAGCTAGATAAAGCCTTTTTATCTAGAATTAGTACTCTATATGACCATTAATATCATAACAAAAATTTAAGATATAAATATAAATAATATATATATATATATATAAATCTTATAAACTTTGATAAAACATTCATACCTTAAGAAAAATTTAAAGGATCAAAATAAAACCTTAATTTTGGTTTTCTTCTGACATGATACTGCATTTTCTTTTAAAAAGTATGATTTGGTTTAAAGAAGGACAGAGCCATTCTCCAAATCCAAAGCCAACTTTAATTTTTAATTGAACTGGGACTACATAAAAACCATTTATGTTAAGTGTCTGTAGATAAGAGAGATAAGAGCAGAAACAAACATTTAGGAAAACTTACAAAATTTTATATGTGATATACCAGTAGGCCGATTTACTCTTTTTCTTGGGATATTTTTCTGGATGATTTGTCCCTTTTATTCAGATGTCTCAGTTGTCCATTGTTCTTCAGATTCCTTAGCCTTTATTCTCCTGAAAGACAAACACAAAAACCTTTCCCCAAGCCTAACTTTGGGAAGTTTCCCTTTTGGCAAGTTTATATCTGATTAAATGAAAAGCATTTGTTAGTGGTATAAGTTAATTTCAATTGGATGGTCAGGCTGGTTGATGAACTATCACCTCCTCTAATTTAAAGGTCTCTCTTGTTCAAATCGAACCTTTATCAATTTTGATGATATCCATAGCTTTTCTACTCCTGTAGAAACAAAAGCCAAACCTCATCCCCAACATAACACATATCCTGGTTTCCATTCTGAGGTCAGCACATCTTTAAAGTATATAGATTGATTTTCTTCTGTAGTTTCTTCTATTATCCAATGTCTCTCTGGAGCTGTTGTTCCTTTCTCATTAGCACTGAGAAAATTCAAAGCTAATAGAGCATTATGTAATCTATTTCTGGGAGGTTTTGTTACTCCTTTCTGTTTATTTAGCATATCTTCTAGAGTTCTGTTTGATCTTTCTATGGATGCTTGGCCTGTAGGATTATGTGGTATACCTGTAATATGCTTTATATTGTAATGAGCAAAAACCTGTTTCATTTTACCAGAGACATATGCTGGAGTATTGTCAGTTTTAATTTGTGCAGGTATACCCATGATGGCCATAACTTCTAGCAAATGCATGATTATAGAATCAGCTTTTTCAGAACTCAGAGCAGTTGCCCATTAAAATCCTGAATAAGGCCGGGCGGTGGTGGCGCACGCCTTTAATCCCAGCACTCGGGAGGCAGAGGCAGGTGGATCTCTGTGAGTTCGAGGCCAGCCTGGGCTACCAAGTGAGTTCCAGGAAAGGCGCAAAGCTACACAGAGAAACCCTGTCTCGAAAAACCAAAAAAAAAAAAAAATCCTGAATAAGTATCAATGGTATGGTGTACATATTTCAGTTTTCCAAATTCTGCAAAGTGAAACACATCCATCTGCCAGATTTCATTCCTCTGAGTACCCCTTGGGTTACATCCTGCTGGTAGTGGAGTCTGATTGTAAAAAGAACAAGTAGGACCTTTCCTTACGATTTCCTTGGTTTGTTTACAGGTTATGGAAAAATCTTTTTTTAAACCCTTACTATTGACATGATTTTTTTATGAAATTCTGAGGCCTCCAGCACATTTCCTATAAATAGTCTATCAATCTCATCATTACTTTGTACTAGAGGGCCTGGCAGTCCTGTATGGGATCAGATGTGATTTATATATATATGGGTGCTTCCTATTCCTGATTATATCTTGTAACTGGATAAATAGTGAAGTTAATTCTGACTCATCAGGGATAAATTCTGCAGTATCAATATGTAAGACCACACTTTGAGCATATGGAGAATCAGTAACTATGTTGAGAGATTCTGAAAAATCCATTAATACCAACAGAATAGCATACAATTCCAATTTTTGAACTGACTTATAAGGACTTTGAACCACTTTACTTAAATTTTCTGACTTGTAACCTGCATTTCCTTGTTTGTTTGCATCTGTATAAAATGTACAGATATGGGTGTTCCCATACAATTTGAGGCAGAATCCAATCAGCTCTCTTTATTAGTTGAATTCTATCACTTTTGGGATATTTTCTGTTAATCTCTCCAAAAAATTACTATAAGCTCTTTGCCAAGGTTCACTTTCTTCCTATAATTTGTCAATGTCATCCTTAGTTAAAGGTACTACAATTTCTGCTGGGTCTATTCCTGCTAATTGACAATGTCTCAATTTTCCTTTTAAAATCAAGTCAGAGATCTTTTCCACACAAGTTTTTAATTTTTTACTCTGTTTATTTGGTAACAATATCCATTCCAATATAATATCTCTCCTCTGCATTAAAATTCCTGTAGGAGAATGCTTAGAGGGTAAAATAACCAAAATGCAGTCAAGCTTTGGATCCACATGATCCCCATGTCCTTCCTGTACTTTCTTTTCCACCAAGGCCAATTCTCTCTCAGCTCCAGCTGATAATTCTCTTGGACTATTTAAGTCCTTTTCACATTCTAAGGTTTTGAACAAATTACTCAATTCATCATTCTTTACTCCAACAACAGTCTGTAGGTAGGAAATATCTCCGAATAATTTTTGAAAGTCATTAAGAGTCCATAATTGATCTCTCCTAATTTGTACCTTTTGGGGTCTAATACTTTGTAGATCTATTTTATATCCTAAATAATTACTAGAATCTCCTCTTTTTATCTTTTCAGGAGGAATTTGTAATCCCCAACAAGGCATTTTTTTTACTACTTCAAACATTCTTTCTAAAGTATCTGCATTTGAATCAGCTAGTAAAATATTGTCCATGTAATGATAAATTATGGATTTAAGAAATTGTTTACATATTGCTTCCAATGACTGTTGTACAAAATATTGGCACAGGGTTGGGCTATTTAACATTCCCTGTTGGAGAACCCTCCATTGAAATCTTTTAACTGGTTGAGAATTATTACAAGTAGGCACCGTGAATGCAAATCTTTCTCTGTCTTTTTCTTGTAAGGATATTGAGAAGAAACAGTCCTTTAAATTGATAACTATAAGAGGCCATCCTTTAGGTAACAGAGTAATCAAAGGAGTTCCAGATTGTAGAGAGCTCATTCGCTGCATTACTTTGTTAATTGCTCTTAGGTCTGTTACCATTCTCCATTTACCAGATTTCTTTTTAATAACAAATACAGAATTCCAAGGGCTGATTGATTCTTCAATATGCTGAGCATTTCACTGCTCTTGTATCAGCTTATTTAAAGCCTGCAGTTTCTCTGTTGTTAAAGGCCATTGCTGAACCCATACAGGCTTGTCTGTTAACCATTTTAAAGGTAGAGCTGTTGATATCTTTGAAAGATCAGCAGTTGTTGTGCCCTGTTCTTTTATGATCTGGTTAGCCAATGACTGCTCTTTTTTTTTTTTTAAGACAGGGTTTCTCTGTGTAGCTTTGCTCCTTTCCTGGAACTCACTCTGTAGACCAGGCTGTCCTTGAAATCACAGAGATCCGCCCGCCTCTGCCTCCCAAGTGCTGGGATTAAAGGTGTGTACCACCACAGCCCAGCTGTGACTGCTCTTTATAATACCTCCTAATATTTCTCTCAGAAACATGAGTTAGTTTATGGTTTGTTTCTAAGTTGGAGGAATGTTAATCTGGGTATTCCATTGTTGTAATAGATCACAGCCCCATAAATTCATAGCTATATGAGACACATATGGCTTCAATTTTCCTTTCTGTTCTTCTGTTCCTATACATTCAAGCCATCTTGTGCTCTGTTTCACTTGAGATAATGTTCCAATCCCTAACAGCTAAGCATTTACCTCCTGAAGAGGTCAATTTGGATGCCAACATTCTAGTGCAATTATTGTGATATTTGCACCTGTGGCTACAAGACCTTCCAAGAGAACATCATCTATTCAGATTTTTAATTTTGGTCTTTGTTCATTTATAGAAGTTTGCCGAAAATTTTGCTTTATGGTTTCTCCTGAATATCCTATTCTCTCTGTCAGAGATTTACTATCACCCCGAACAGTCTGGTTTATTCCAATAGGCATTTGGTTATTTAATTACTCTGAGATGGGGTTTCTTCTAGGATGACAGGAAAGAACTGAACTGAATTTGCCATTGGGGCCTGCAAGAGGGCCCTCAGGGAGTTTCCCGGTGGCAAAGGCAAAGGATTACCTTGTCTGTCCCTTGTTGATCTACATTTGTTAGTCCAATGTTTACCTTTACCACTCCTGTATAATCCAGAAGGGAAGGGTGTTCTGTTGCCATTATTCTGTGAAGAAACATTGTTTCTAGAAATGTCCTGTTTACAGTCCCTTTTTAGGTGACCTTGTTTACTGCAATTAAAGCATCTGACATTATTATTTTTCTTCAAAACTCTTGAAATCACCTCTCCTATCCACATATCATCATGGTCGTGAGACTCAATATTAATTGTGTCCCTGATCCAATCCTCTAAGGTTGCTGATCTTGCCTTTAATGGCCTAATTACCCTTTTGCATGCTGGATTAGCATTCTCAAAACCAAAGATTCAATTATTATCTGTCTAGTTTCTAAATTTGGTATAATTCTATTTACTTCTGAAGACAGCCTTTGTAAGAAATCTGTGAAAGTATCTTTCAGGCTCTGTATAACTTTTGTAAATGACTCAATTTTTCCCCTACTTCCTCAATTCTGTCCTATGCATTCATGGCTGCCATGTGGCCTAGAATTAGGGTTTGGATATCATATAAACTTTGTCTTTGTATATCAGCATAATTGCCTTCTCCAAGAAGCTGATCCTAGGAAATTTCCATACCTCTCTCCCTACTTCATTGTTCTATAGTTTCAACCTCTTCTTTCCACCAGGTTCTCCACTGTAACTATGGACTGGCCTCTAGGACAGCTATAATCAATTCTTTTCAGTCCTGAGGGATAATTCTATTACAAGTTGACCATGAGTTTAGCATCTGCCTTACAAATGGAGAATGCATTCCATATGATACTATAGCTTCTTTAAATCTCCTCAAATCTAACATTTCCACTGGAATCCACTTAGCTCATTCACACCCTTGAGCATTTGGCACGTCCTGTAAGGTTACTAGGTAGACTAATGTTTGCTGTCTGATAAACTGAGGCTGTTTTTCTGTAACCATATAATTCAATGCAGAGATAAATTCACCTTTAAATTCTTCTGTCTGGGTCTGAATTTCTCTATAATTCATTTTTAATAGGTTTTTCTAAAGCTTTTGTCTTGGCACTCAAATGGACCAACCTTTTTGATGATAAAATAAAAATGATCAAATAATATTCATAACTGATGTTATGTACATCCCATCAACCTTAATTATCCTCTCATTTAATTGTTCCATTTTCAGACTGCCTAATGTGTTATCAAACAGAGCCCAAATTCTTTCCATTGTAAAAATGTTTCCCATTTTTAATGTGGAAAAAATCCTCTTTTAATTAATTTTTCCCTTTAAGATATCTTAATTGACTTACCAAGTCTGCCAACTGTGTAAACAGTAAGAGTCCAAAGGAATTTCAAAGCAGCTGCCTAGTGTAGTAGCAGTCCAAGATGGGAATCCAAAAAGAACCCACCACCCACCAGGAAAGAAAAAGCCAAAGAGACTCAGCCCATGTGGTGTGGAGATCTGGCCTCATGCAGCTCCAGCCTGATCTGTGCAACTTGGGCCTGAGCCAGGGAGACTGTAAGCCCAGAAGTGGCTTCTTAGTGAATTCTTGCCACAATCCTTGGAGTACCAATTGTAGATGAATTGCTAAAGGTCTTATTAATTAAAAAAAAAAACCCAGAGGCAGATATTGAGGTTAAAACCTGAGAGATCAGAGGAATAGGAAAGGCCACAAGGTATTTTATCTGTGTTCCCCAATAAAATTTATCTGAGGATCAGTGGAAAAAGCCAGCCACTATATTAAACATAGAAGTCAGGCAATGTTAGTACATGCCTTTAATCCTATCACTGGGGAGGCAGAGATTCATCTGGATTTCTGTGAGTTCAAGGCCACAGTGGGAACAGAGCCAGGTGTGGTGGCACACACCTTAAATTCCAACACTAGTTAACCATAAAGGTCTGGAGGTCTGTACAGACAGACAGGAAGTGACAGAGCTGTGCAGGAAGAGGAAGTATATAGCTGGGCAGAGAGAGGAAATGACTTAGTAGAACAGAAAGGAATATAGGCATGGGTATACAGGAAGTAGGTCTCTTTGGAAGCTGAAGGTCAGTAAGGTGAGGATGGCTTGTGGCTTTTCTTATTCCTCTGATCCTCAGATAAATTTTATTGGGGGACACAGATAAAATATCACCACATTTTTCCCAGGTAAAGGAAAAGAGGTAATGTTAATCTGGGTGTAAAGGAAAGGTAAAGAAAGCATCCTTAAGGTCTAGAACAGTAAAGTAATAAGTAGAGAAGTATATTAATAGGAGATATGATGGGAAGCCACTGAAGGAAAGGAGGTGCTCCATACTTTTGTGTCAACACGGGTGTCTGGAAGAGGATAAGGTGAAGTATTAGTGTCAACCAATACTGTAGCTAGAGTTTTCCTGCCTTGCCCACAGTCAGGACAAATCTTTGTCACCCGCCAGTCCCATAGCCACTCAGACCCAACCAAGTAAACACAGAGACTTATATTGCTTACAAACTGTATGGCCGTGGCAGGCTTCTAACTAACTGTTCTTATAGCTTAAATTAATCCATTTCCACAAATCTATACCCTGCCACACGGCTCGTGGCTTACCAGCATCTTCACATGCTGCTTGTCAGGGTGGCGGTTGGCAGTGACTCCTTCTGCCTTCCTGTTCTTTTATTTCTCCTCTCTGTTAGTCCCGCCTATACTTCCTGCCTAGCCACGGGCCAATCAGTGTTTTTTTTTTTTATTGACCAATCAGAGCAACTTGACATACAGACCATCCCTCAGCACAGCCAAGTGCAGACCATCTCAGACACCTGCACTCAGGCCCGTGGTCCTAATCATCCTCTATGCGGACCTGCTGGGTAAAGCCACAAGGAACCCGAGAACAGGCTCCCACAGGACATACAGAACATCCCACAGCATACTTTTGTGTCAACATGGGTGTCTGGAAGAGGATAAGGTGAAGTATTAGTGTCAACCAATACACAAGGAGACTCTTCAAGGTCTGAAAGGACAGGGAAAATTCCAGAAAGATTTGGATGAAAAGAAAAGGAAAAGAGTAATTTAGCCATATCCCTGCCCAATAACAGAGTTGGGAAACCAGTTATAATGAGGAAGGACTGAGTAATCAGGTGGTCTCAGAGGGAACAAGAGGAGAGGACCTCTATCTCTGGGCTGGTGAGGACAGCTGTCAACATCCATCACAGAGATCTGAAAAGGGTAAGTTTTCCCAGTAGCCAGAAATATAGACCAAGTAGCTCTCAAGAATCTATTAAAAAAACAGAGACATACCTGCTACCTGGACAGTCACCTGGACTCCTCCACAGTAATCTCAGTGGTTTTGTTTGGGGAATAGGTCCTAAGACAGTGTTGGTCTTTAGCTGTCAGTTCCTGAAGATCTGAGAGATTTTCCTGTAGAGGAAGAATTAGAAGAATTGACCAACCTTGTTGAGGGAGAGTGGGGCAGTCTACCCTGCCTTTCCATTGTTTGAGCATGGTCCTGGCAGCAGGTGAGGTGTGGGAGCCCGTTTTCGGGTTCCTCGTGGCTTTACCCAGCATGTCTGCATAGAGGATGATCAGAACCACCAGCCTGAGTGCAGGTGTCTGAGATGGTCTGCACTTGGCTGTGCTGGGGGAGGAGGTCTTTTGCTCCACCCCTTGGCATCTCTATAAAAACCCTGGGGCAGAGACAGTCGAGGCTGTTGGAATAAGTTCCAGGCTCTCTCGAGGCTATCCTTTATTTTCTGTTTATCTCCACAAGATTCTCTGCAATAAATCCTTCTATCTAATATTTCCTGCTGCTCACACTCAAGAAAACTCCAGGGAGCTGTGGGGTTGGTGGGTAAATGCCCCACAGTGAGGTTAAGTGCAGTTCTTCGCCAAGTGACCATTGTTGCCATACTTGAAGCAAGCTCCAGGTAGAGTCTTTTGGTGCCCTATCTTTAGAGATGGCCTCAAGGCTGCTGCCAAAGCTATTATCTGTCCATCATAGGAAGCCTTTTCCATATTTTCCTGTCCTCCCCTCCATTAAACACCTTTAAAATGTTATATTCAACAGATTTCTCTGAGTGAGTTTAGGGCCATCAGCTAGGCTCTTAATTTTTTTCTGGTATAAGAAGAAATGAGAGTTGAGGACAAGCATGTCCTGAGAATTAGCATTGCTGTAGTCATGGCACAGTTATGTGGGTTCACAACTATCCATGGAAAGAAGACTCAGAGGCACCTTAAGAATAAATTTAGCCTTTGGTGGCTGCAGGGGGGGTCCAGCTTCGAAGGACTGAAGCATTTTCCCTACACCTGGGGCATTTTTATTTACTCTCTATTTACAGTTTAGCCAGTTATTTTCTGTACCTTCAAAGCAACCTGAAAGGAGCTCCCAGAGATAAAATGCCAAGTGCAAATTACTTGATTTCTCAGTTACCATAGTTTTCTGAGTTTCCTGAACCAAGTTTTGCATAGGCCTTTCTTTGATCCTTGGGAGCCTCTCTGATCCTTGACTCTCAGACAAGATTCACATAGGGTGATAAGAGAAACAAAAGGCATAAGAGAAACAAAAGGTGTGGCTAAACAAAGGAAGCATTAGGGCTAGGTGCTACTCTTTGGAGCCAGGTCAGGAACTTAGCAGGAATGCAGCCACAGATCCCCCTTCTTATATAAAAAAAAATAAATTATCTTGAAGGTTATGCAGCCTTAACAGCAAATATAACCTTCTTTCTATTTGTCTTATAATCTTACGCACATATACCAAAACACGTGTCAAAGCCAATAAAGTTACTATTGCTAAAACAAGAGCAACACCTGCTAGGATAAGAAATCTACTAAAGTAATTTGTAGGATTGAATGAGACTATGGTATCTGCTAGATTTTCTATAATATCCATTCCTGTCATATCAGGTAATTTTTTTGCAAAAGTTTCTTTGATTTCTTTCTGTAAATCAAAAACCATTTGAGAAGAATTAGGGTGACCCAACAAATGCATCCTAACCTTTTCCCAATCATACTTGATTTCATTAAATCTTAAGGGTGTGATTCAATAGCAAGAAACATTCCAATCACATTTTAATTTTATCTGCTCCTTCAAAATTTCTAACTGATCCCCTAACAGTACAACAGCTTACCTTAATTCAGCTAATTCATTTACTATGTCATTATCAATCTTGTTTTGTTCAGTCCAAAGTTCTTCTAAATGCCTATGCCAGTCTCTAATGAATTCAGCGGTGTGGATTTCTTTATGAAGGGCTACTCCATCTGTTGCTGCTATAGCTCTTAGTTATATGGCCGCGTTGTGTTCTTACCCTGCAAGGAAATGTCACGAAACATGACAGAATCCGCTAATAAGAGTTTTATTAGAGATAAAGGGACAGAGAGTGTGCAGGCCTGTGGGAGAGACACATGTGTGGAGAAGAAGAAGGAACTGGGAACATGACGCTCATTTTTTAAAGACTGGGCGTGGCCAGGTCACGTCACTACTCCACGCATGTGCGTAGATCACATGGCCACATTGTGCGTTTACATCACCATGAAACGTCACGGATCCTGGTCACGCGAGACACCTTGACCCAGAAATGGCTATCTTGACCTGGAACTGGCTAGGCGGAAGTGTCCGCCTGGCATATGCGACCGTGGGGGCGTGTTGTCAACCCTTCAATAGCTGTCAGTGCAATGATTCCCATAATAACTGCAACCACTGGTCCAACCATCCAACATGTTCTTTTTAATATTCTGTCAGCAAGCTTCTGGATTATCACAGGAGAGTCTTGCCATGGCATCGACAATTTTATTGGTATCCAGATTGCTGGCCTTGCTCTAAGAATATATAAACTTTCAAAGGTCAAATTTAAAAACATACTAGAATTAACACAGGTATGAAGGGTACACTGTTCACAAGTAATGCTGTAATATTTGGGTGCCATTGTACAGGCCCCTTTAATAGCAAATAAGGCAGTGGTACACATGCCTTTGTATAGGATGGCTTTGATTTAGTCTACAAGACAGAGTGTACTTATCCTTAATGTTTAATTTTCCTTCCCACACCTTAAGAGGGTGGAAGGCACTTACCAATTTCCACAAGTTAGTCTGAATTGAATTGCCAAATAGCAGGAGAGGACTTGCCATTCCAACTCCATGCCACCGAATAGGTTCATTAATAGAAGCACTGATTTCCACAGTTCCATTTATATTATACCATTTCCATCTTAACTCTGAGTAAGAATATTTCCCTTGAGGGGTGCTGTAAGGGCTCCAATCAGTGACAACTCCTTGAGAGATATTAATTAACACTCAAGGTTTCTCACTCTTACACTGTTACCAATGTACCCAGTCAGATTCCTTGTTGGTAACCCTCATCTTGCAGAACAGTAGATTTATGGAACTAGTAGCACTAATCTCTTGTCCTTTAAAACCAGATGCATGAAGCATATAAAACCTATTATGATAGTATTGACTATGGATAGCCATACTTGAGAGGTTATTTTTGGCATTGAATTCTATTTCCCATTTGCAAATAGGAATTCCTTGTACTCCAATGGTGTAATTGTCAACACTTGACCCTCCTCCATTGGCTGACCAGAATTTCGGTTGTCATAAGGACCAGGTAGCCAAGAAGATTCATTAACCACTACAGGAATATTCCTATCTCCCCAACTTACTACTATGTTAATTGGAGGATTAGGGATATAAGCCCAATAATTATGATTCATCCCTTTTACCTGCATCATTACCATGGAAAGCATGGCAAGAAATAAGTGTAGCATTTAGAGGTTTGTGAGTCATGTGAAATATAATCTTTGTCATACAAACTCTTAAGCTGTCACCAGGTGGGAGGATTAGTTGTTTATTGCAAAGGTCTCCTGTGTCTTGACTTTGGCAGAGGCATTCCTGCATCTGCAGCATCTTGGAGATGTCTTTTGCTCATGACAGATTTTTATCAATTTTGATAGAATCCACAATGTATTATCTCCGGTGGAAACATAAGCATAACCCCAGCACCATTGAAACACCTCCCCTTTTTGCCAAGCAGAAGTCATGGCATCCTTGTAGTATACAGACTGATTTAAGTCAGCAGATTTTACTATTGTCCAATGTCTTTCTGATGCTGTTGTCTCTGTATCATTAACATTTAGAAAATTTAAAGTTAATAAGGCATTATACAGTCTATCTCTGGGGGTTCTCATGTCCCCCTTCTATTTAGCAAGCATCTCTTTTAGGGTGCTATTATATTTCTCAATAATTGCTTGTCTTATAGGTTTGTATGGTATCCCTGCAACATGTTTTATGTTGTCATGCACAAAAAAAATGTTTCATTTTACTGGAAACATAGGCTGGGGCATTATCAGTCTTAATTTGTGCTGGTATGCCCATTATAGCCATTTCTTCTAATAAATGTGTAATTATAGAGTCTGCCTTTGCAGAACTTAAGGCAGATGCCAATTGGAATCCAGAATAAGTGTCAATGATATCATTAAAAATATTTTAATTTTCCAAAATCTACTAAATGAAATACATCCATTTAAATTTCATTCTTTTCTGTACCTTTAGGATTAGTTCCTATAGGTAAAGGGACTTGATTATAAAAAGAACAAGCAGGACAGTTTTTTATAATTTCCTTAGCTTGTTGTCAAGTAATAGAAATTTTTTTCTTTAAGCCTCTACTAATACCATGATGTTTCTTATGAAATTCTGAGGCTTCTAACACAGATCATATCAATAATTGATCAATTTCCACATTTCCTTTTGCTCATGGCCCAGGCAACCCAGTATGAGACCGAATATGGGTAATGTAAAGTGGGCAATCACTTCCTTGGACTGTCTGTTGTAGTTGTACAAATTATAAAGTTAGTTCTGAATTATCAGGAATAAATTCAGCAGTCTCTATATGTAATACAACCCTTTCCGCATTTTGAGAATCAGTAATTATGTTGAAAGATTCCTTAAAGTCTAATAAAACCATCAGAATGGCATACAGGTCCAATTTCTGAACTGATTCATATGGACTTTGAACAATCTTACTGATGATGTTCCTAGTTTATTTGCATCAGTATAGAATGTAAGAGCCCCAGAAATAGGTGCCCTTTTTATTATGCAGGGGAGAATCCATTCAGTTCTTTTTATAAACTGGATTCGTTTACTTTTTGAATATTGGTTGTTAATTTCTCCTAGGAAATTGTAGCTAAAGTTTTCCTTGTTCTGTTCAGCCCCTGCATCCCTGTGGCCAGCCAATTGGACCCAAGTAAACACACAGAGACTTATATTGCTTATAAACTGTATGGCTGTGGCAGGCTTCTTGCTATCTGTTCTTATATCTTAAATTAACCCATTTCTATTAGTCTATAAGTTGCTACGTGACTAGTGGCTTACCAGTACTTTTACATCTCACTTCTTCTGTATCTGTCTGGTGACTCCTGACTCAGCCTTCCTGTTCCCAGAATTCTCTTTTTTGTTTGTTTCACCTATACTTCCTACCTGGCTACTGGCCAATTAGCATTGTATTTATCAACAAATCAGAGCAACACATTCACAGCATATAGGACATATCCATAGTAGGAAATTACTACAAGCTCTTTACCAATCATCATTAATCACCCACAATTGCCTAATTTCTGTATTGGTATAGGATACCACAATCTCAGCTGGATCCCTACCTGACAATTGATGAAGTCTTAATCTTCCTTTTATGATTAATTCAGAAACCATTTCTATATAGGTTTTTAATTTTTTACTCTGTGAGCTAAGAAAATCCATTCCAAAATATAATCCTTTCTCTACATAATGAGTCCAGTAGGGGAATGATTTGAAGGTAAAATTACTAAAATACACCTCTTTATAAGGTCTAATCTATCCACACAGGCATTTTGTAATTTTCGTTCTACCAGTATAGCTAGAGTTTTCCTGCCTGGCCCACAGTCATGACAAATCTCTCTAACCTGCCAGTCCCACAGCCACTCAGACCCAACCAAGTAAACAGAGACTTATATTGCTTACAAACTGTATGGCCGTGGCAGGCTTCTTGCTAACTGTTCTTATATCTTAAATTAACCCATTTCTATAAATCTATACCTTGCCACATGGCTCGTGGCCCACCTGCATCTTCACATGCGTCTTGTCATGGTGGCGGCTGGCAGTGTCTCTGACTCAGCCTTCTACTTCCCAGAATTCTTCTCCTCCTTGTCCCGCCTATACTTCCTCCTGCCTGACTACTGGCCAATCAGTGTTTTATTTACTAACCAATCAGAGCAACACATTTGCCATACAGAACATCCCACAGCATACCAGGGCTAATTCTTTTTTGGCCTCAGCTGTTAACTGTCTTTAACTGTTTAAATCTAATTCACCTTGCAGAATTTGAAACAAATTAGTTAATTCTTGAGTAGAGGATCCAATCGTAGGCCATAACCAGTTACTATCACCCAATACTTTTTGAAAATCATTGAGAGTATGCAGTCAATCTCTCCTCATCTGTGTCTTCTGTGGCTGAATTGTCAGTTTGCTTAATTTATAGCCTAAATAGCTAAGAGAATCTCCTCTTTGTATTTTTTTCAGGAAATATTTGTAATTCCCAACAGGGTAAATTTTTCTGTACTACATTAAACATTTTTTCCTAAGGTATCTGTATCAGAAGCAGCCAATAAAATATCATCCATATAATGATAAATAATAGATTGAGGAAATTGTTTATGTACTGCTTCCAGTGGCTGATTTACAAAATATTGACATAAGACTGGGCTATTTAGCATTCCCCATGGGAGGACATTCCAATGATATCTCCTTACTGGTTGAGCATTATTATAAGTAGGAATTGTAAAAGCAATTTTTTCTCTATCCTATTCTTGTAAAGGGATGGTAAAGAAGCAACCGCATAAATCAATAACTATAATAGGCCAATTTTTAGGTAATAAAGAAGGTAACAGAATCCCAGACTGTAAGGATCCCATGGGTTGAATTATCTTACTAATAGCTCTTAGGTCAATTAACATTCTCCACTTTCTAGACTTCTTTTTTATTACAAATACAGGAGAATTCCAAGGGCTAGTAGTTTCCTCATTGTTCTTAGCATCTAACTGTTCTTTTACAAGTTCTTCAAGTGCCTACAATTTTTCTTTAGTTAAGGGCCACTGCTCTACCCATACAGGCTTCTTAGTTAGCCATTTTAAAGTCAGAGCAATTGGGCTATTCGCAGGGGCCCTATTCTAAATATGGATATCCAATTCCTGTCCTATCTTGCCTTTGTACAACCTGCATAGCCTGTGAGCTTCCCTTATAGTTTTTCCGGAGGTCCCTTTAAACATCAATTTAAATACCAATTTCCGAGCTGTTTCTGCAATTGTAGGAATATTAATCTGAGTTCCCCGTTGTTGTAACAAATCTCTTACCCATAAATTCACAGCTGTATCAGCCACATAAGTCTTTAACATTCCTACCTGTCCTTCAGGCCCTATACAATTGATCCACTCTATACCCTGTTTTACCTGAGATAAGGTTCCAATGCCACCAAATTGAGTGGGTACTTCTTGTAGAGGCCAGTTGGGATCCCAGAATTCTTGTGAAATTATAGATACATCACCAGAATCCAGTAATCCTTCCGTCTCAATCCCATCTGGTTTTACTTTTAATTTCGGTCTTTCATCATTAATGATTGTTTGCAAAATTACCTTTCTTCCAGTACTTCCAAAACCTCCGGTCCTGCTCACTGGAGCTGCTTTGCCTTTTAAATATGGGAGTAACAACAATTGAGCAATTCTATCTCCAGCCCTTATCTGCATCTTTTTATATAAGCCATGATTTTAATTTCTCCCTAAAGACTTCATCTATAATTCCTGTGTGAACAATAAGTCCCTGAGATGTTAGACTGCTTGTGCCAAAAATTATTTCTACTATTCCTTGAGGAAGGGGACTGTACACCCCAGTGGCTATCTTGTAACAAAGATTTTTTTGGGACAAACTTAGTTGTCTGCTCATTGCCAATTCTAAAGCAGTGCTCCCTGAATTTAGCATGCATTAACTCTCCAATGCTGAGCCTATGTTCTCCTGATGGCTCTGTTGATGAGCCATTCCATTGCTGACAAAAAATTGGCAGCTCATGTTGTTTGTTACTTGGCCCCAAGCTATGCCTTCAGCCAGTTTCCCAAAGGCAAAGGATTACCATGCATATCTCTCTTTTATCTATAGTCGTTAGTCCAATGTTTACCTTTACCACATCTCTTACAAATTCCTGAGGACTGAGGCTTTCTCTTATGATTATCCTCTAAAGAAGTATCTTTTTAAGTAACAGAACAATAACAATCTTTCCTTAAATGTCCCAGTTTCCCACAGGTAAAACATCTTCTATTCTGAGGTTTAAAGCCTTTAGCTATAGCTTGTCCAACTATATTAGCATTATATTCTGTGGATCCAATATCAGCAGTAGCTTTAATCCATTCCTCTAAAGGCACTCTCTGAGCCTTCAAGGGCCTTATGGCTTTTTGGCATTCAGTATTAGTGTTCTCAAAAGCCAAAGACTCAATTAGAACCCTTCTAGCATCTGGATCAGCTATTGCTGTATTCACTGCTGAAGTTAATCTTTGCAAAAAAAAAAAAATCAGTGTAGCCTTCTCCTGCACTTTGTGTGATTTTTCTGAAGGATATGGATCTTTCCCTGGCTCCTTGACCTTATCCCAGGTCCTTAAAGCCTCTAGACAACACTGCATTATAGTAACATCATCAAACTTCATTTGTCTTTGTAAATTAGCATATGGACACTCTCCTAATATATTCATTCCTCTAGTCTGTTCCATGACTGCTGCTTCCTCTGTCCACCAAGTAAACCATTGTAATTGAGCACTGGCCTCTAGTATAGCTGCCATGAGGTCCTTCCAATCTTGTGGAATAATCCTATTCTGAGTATCCCAGTTATTTAAAATCTGTCTTATGTAGGGTGAATGCATCCCATGTGCTACATGTTTCTTTTAATCCTTTCAGATCTTTCATTTCTGTAGGTCTCCAATCAATCTGAATATAACCTTGAAGCTGTTGATTATTTGCAGACATTCAGTGCATAATAACTGGGAACACCTGTGGAGGTGTCCTTATGACCCTAGGCAACCATTCCTCGAATGCATCATAAGGTGGAGCCATAGGTCCATAATTGAACATTTCCCTTTCTTCTATTGTGAAACTTTTTCTTTTAATTCTTTCTTCTTCCTCTTTTACTACTGGGAAGATTTTCTTACTTTCCCTTTACTGGGAACTTTCCTTTTTCCTTTTTTAATTTTTGTCTCAGGAGCTCTTGTATTTTTAAACATGCAGTTAACCTTTCAGCCTTTCAAATTTCTGAATCTGTTTCAACTGATGAAGAAGGAGAGTCATCTCCAGTGTCCTGGCTTTCCTCACTTTCACTGTCCTCTGAAACAGTATTTCTATCTCTCTGTGGAGGAACATTTTCCTCTTCTGACTGACAATTTCTAGCCTGAGTGTCTTTCCTTTTATTTTCCTGGTCAACTCCAAATACAGCTTTCAGCGATTCCTCACTCTTTAATGGCTCCAGAGCACTTGATATTAAATTACATAAGGACCAAATTTTTAATGGTACAGGCTCTCTTTTCTGATGAGCTCTCCTCAGAGCTCTAATAACTTGCTTCTATACCTTCAGTTTCAATTGAATGTGAGGAGTTGCCTGAAACCAATGACAATGCCATTAAATTAATACCAATATCTCTGTAAGCTGTTTTTCCTTCACTTTCACTTTAGTTCCTTGTAACAGGAATTTTAATAACTGCATATACCATTACTCCTGAAATGGAAAGTTTCCCATGGCCCTGCCAATCCTGGAGTCCTCTTACCCTGAGAGCAATTCCCTCCAGTTCTTAAGGTGGTTGACTCCTCTGTCCTTCAGCCTATCCTTTGTCCTTCTGTCGCATTGGTGCCAAACATAGCTGTAGTCGTGGCACAGTTATGTGGGTTCATGCAGATCCATGGAAAGAAGGCTCAGAGGCAACTTAAGAATGAATTTAGCCTTTGGTGGCTGCAGGGGGGTCCAGCTTCGAAGGACTGAAGCATTTTCCCTACACCTGGGGCATTTTTATTTACTCTCTATTTACAGTTTAGCCAGTTATTTTCTGTACCTTCAAAACAACCTGAAAGGAGCTCCCAGAGATAAAATGCCAAGTGCAAATTACTTGATTTCTCAGTTACCATAGTTTTCTGAGTTTCCTGAACCAAGTTTTGCATAGGCCTTTCTTTGATCCTTGGGAGCCTCTCTGATCCTTGACTCTCAGACAAGATTCACATAGGGTGATAAGAGAAACAAAAGGCATAAGAGAAACAAAAGGTGTGGCTAAACAAAGGAAGCATTAGGGCTAGGTGCTACTCTTTGGAGCCAGATCAGGAGTTCAGCAGGAATGCAACCACAAATTAGGATCTAGTTTTGTGTATTGAAGAAGAGTCCATGTAAGTTGGTTGAAGAATTCAGCAGGATTTTCATCTGTCCTCTGGGTGACCCACCTCAGTTTATTGAAATTAACCACCTTATGGGAGTCCTTTTGGAAGCAAGTTAAGAGGCAAATAACCATTTTATTATGGGATATTCTGCCAATGCACTGATTCTCAGTATTTACCCGATAATTCTAGTGGTGATCTGCCCAGGGAACTGCCACAGCTCCCACGGGATAGGAAGTTTACATGTGGTGAATATGGGCTTGGGCAACTGTCCAGTCCCTCTCATTTTCTTCATGGGTAAGAGTCGAGAAAAAAAATAACAGAGGTCATGCCAAGTGAGGCTGTAGATTTGGATAGGGCACTTGAACTCTTGGCTGAAGTTAGAAAGATAAGCAGAGAAAGAACCAAGGTACTTTTCTATGTGGGAGAGATTAGCTATAGAAAAAGGATATGTACATGGAATAGTCCATTTGGACCTACAACTTTTCTGAGAAGATAAAGACCATCGATATGGGAATAGGTATAAGCTGCTAGAGGTGAAGGCAAAAAAGAGTGAAGGGAAGGGAAGGGAGGGGAGGGGAGGGAAGGGGAGGGAAGGGCATTCCCAAAGGGAAGAGACTTTTCAAAAAGATGTCCTGAATTGCAGTGGACAAGGAGTCCCTTTCCATGTGATGAGTGCCCAGTAGAACAAAAGAGAAGCTGCTTGAGACACCAATATACTTTAGTTGAGTGGGCTCCAGAGAGACAGAAAGACAGCAGGCTCTAACAAGCCAATTAAAAAGACAGACAGAGAAGGCGACTCCAAGGAGGCATGAGTGTTGAGGAGAGTCAAGGAAAAATCAGTGAGTAGAGTGGGTGAAGGAGAACAATAGCTGGAAAGGTAAACTTTAAAATTTGAAGTTGAATATGGTGAGTTGCAGGAGCCAGCATAAGCAAGTGATCTTCACCCAGGAGGTTCAAAATCAGCAATTTGGTTCAGTTAGAAGAGGCCAGGCCCTTTGAAAGGAACTCAGTGTTCTTCTCCAGCATTTCAGCACCAAATGTAAGGGAGGGTGCAGTGAAACCATCAAACTAGACGGCTCCATCGGTAGAAAAAAAAGTTGTTAAGGATCAAACTGCCAAGGCTACTTCATGGGGGTGGGGCACAAAGAGAAGCAAAATAGTAGAAAGGCAAGCAGATTTTATATGATCATTATCAGGGTAGGGGATCTTTGAACTGTTGAGATTGGTCAGAAACTAGATACCCTTTCCTGAGGTAGTTGACCTTTGGGAAGTATTAAGGGAGGTTCCTGGTAAACAGAAACCTGCCTTAGGAGACCTGATTTTCCACCTTTAGCCTTGATACCCAATAATAATCCTTCCATTTATTCGGCCAAAGTCCTTCTGTTGAGGACATTGTCATTGTCACCAGCACTGCCACTGGCGAGGGTGCTGCCTTGGACTAACACTTAGTTTTGGGTGGGAGCTTGTGATCCCCTCCTGCTCCATCTAAAGTGTTGGCTGGATCTTGTACAGATCTTTTCCAGTCAACTACAGCTGTTGTAGGTTCATGACTGCAACAGTCCTGATATGTCCAGAACACTATTTTGCTCCAGTCTTCCATGACCTCTGGCTGTTACAGTGTTTCAGCCACCTTCCCCTACAGTCTTTCTGCCCCTTCTTCTAATATGGTCCCTGAGTCTTAGACAAGGGTGGGGATGGGGTAATATTAATGTGGTTGAGCACTCCACAAATACTTCCCTGCAGTTTGATCAGTTATGAGTTTTTGCATTAACTGCCATTTGCTGCACAAAGAAGTTTATCTGATGTGCACTCAATGTTGCACTAATCTATTGGCACAGAGATTGGAATTTAGAAGGTAGTTTGCTACTATGTCTATTTAGCAAAATAATAGTAGTAGGTTCACCCCCTGGGGCCTGTGACTCCAACAATGGATTCTTGGCCAGATTTACAGTTCCAGGCATATAAGTCCTACTTAAATCTGCCTTAAATCCAATCAGAAAGTTACCTTTCTGACATTTATTCCACTGTTGCACTCATGAGTGTATCTTATCATACTAGTCATTATTGTAGCCCATGGGGTTCATAGCTGTGTAAGACTTTTTCTCCCCAGTAGCATACATAGCAACTTCAGATACTATGAAAGCACACCAGCAGGCAGGAAGCTTCCTGTTCAGTGCCTACTTGATTTCTCCAAGGCTTATGACCAAAATGTGTGGTATCTTTAATAATAGGGACTTACCATCAAGTTCTGGTGGACAACCAAGAGCAATAACAATAGACTGTATTGTTTAGGGGGTCTCCAAGACATCCCTGATTAACAAGGTGGCTGTATTAGTATTCTCTAGAGGAACAGAACTGATAGAATGAATGTATATATGTATATAATGTGTATATATTAAAAGTGGATTTATTAGAGTGGCTTATAGATTGTGGTCTTACTAGTCCAACAATGGCTATTTCCTGACACAAAGTCCAAGAATCCAGTAGTCATTTGGTCTCTGAGGCTGAGTGTCTCACCTGGTCTCTAGTCTCCATTAGAATCCTGAAGAAGTAGGTTCTAACATCAGTGAAGAAATGCCTCAGCAGCAGAACAGATGAACTTTCTAGTGAGAGTGAAGGCAAGCAGGCAAAAAGCAAAAGATTCCTTCTTCCATGTCCTTTTATAAAGGTTGCCATCAGAAGGCGTGCCCCAAATTTAGAGTGAGTCTTCCCACCTCAAATGATCCAATAAAGAAATTTCATTCACATGTATGCCCAGCTACTTGGATTTTAGTTGGTTCTGTATGTAGTAAAGTTGACAACCTAGATTAGCCATCACAGGAAGGTATCCCAAACCTGGCACTCAAATTTTTATTTCACCACCTATGGCTTCTGTAGGAGCATTGTCTTCTCTATAGTATAAGTCCAGATAACTCTTTTAGATGAATATGTGTAAAATAGTAGGTTTTCATATAGTTTTTAAAGCATCCTTAGTGTTAATTATCCCTCTCCTATCTCTTTCTGTGACCTACTCTCCCATCCCTCTCCCCATTTAAACCTCCCTCACCATTATTCCACTTTCTCATTCATATCACCTGTGTTCCACTATTCCACGTTACTTAAGATCTTCCTTCCTCCTCCCCACCAAGCAGTCTCAAATTTCAGAGAATTTTAAAATTAAAGTGTGTTAATTTGTGGTGGTAATCTAATTATACTGAAATATTATTTTGATTGTATGTTAATAAATAAAGTTGCCCGGTGGTCAGAGCTATTAGAGCCATAGACAGAGTGTGGCGGTGGTGGCACACGCCTTTAATCCCATAAGATCTCTGTGTGTTCAGGGATATAGCCAGCATTGGAGAAATATGCCTTTAAGACCTAGGGGGCTGTACATTCAGACAGTGACGAGGCAGTCATGTGTTTGGGTTTACAACCAATGAGAAGGCAGAACAACATACTATAAAAAAACAAACCGACAGGAAGTAGGTCTCTTTCGCGAAGCTGGGACAGCAGGAGGAAGGGTGAGATTTTAGCTCTGAGCTCTGACCTCTCGGCTTTCTCTTTTACATTGTTTCTGTGTTTCTTATTTAATAAGACGGTTGGTTACATCTATATTAATTATTTGATTATTAAGTTAGATATGAAGTATAAGGTTAGCTGTAAAATCTTCATAGCAATAAAGAAACTTTTAATAACTCTTATGTCACAAAAATCATAAATTAGAAAATACTTAGCTGGGTGGTGGTGCATGCCTCTAATCCCAGCATGTAGGAAGCAAAGGCAGATGGATCTCAATGAATTTGAGGCCAGCCTGGTCAACAGAGAGAGCTCCAGGACAGTCAGAGATACACAGAGAAACTTTGTCTTGAAAAACAATATATATATATTTTAAATGAATAATAACAAAGCATTACATATCAAAATGGAAGGCAAAGCAAGATGGTGGCTGAGTAAGCTGTTTCAGTAACCATCTCCACTTGGGCACACCAAGTTGAATAGTTATTCATATATAAATTACTTTCACATGAGATAAGGAAAGCAAATGAAAGACACTATAGTGTCTGCTTTTGCTATTAAAAAATAAATCAAGATATATTAAAGAAAGCAGGAAGGAAAGAGTTGCCTCTGACATGCCTCCCTTAACTTTAAGCAGCACAGCTTAGAGAGAGTTGAGGAAGAGAGAAGACTTAAGCTCAGGCCTTAAACTTGCAATCTAATTCCTGGCCTGAGAGTGAAATCTGCTGCTGAGTAACACCTTACACCTCCTACAACCAGGCCAATACCCATGTTCTGAGATGCTAGAACTGAGTTAGGACAGCATCAGAGAAACCAATTCCACCATTCTTTGAACCCCCTTTCCCAACCTCTGGTAACAAATAGGGAGCAAGACTCCACCTGCTGAGGAGAAGGGCATGAAAGCTAACACAGCTTTTAACTTTGCCTTGGAGTGCTGTGGGATGGTCTTTCTGTATGCTGTGAATATGTGTTGCTCCCATTGGTTGATAAATAAAGCTGTTTTGGCCTATGGTAAGGCAAGATAGAGCTAGGCAGGAAATCCAAGGAGAGAGACAGGGAGAAGAAGGGTATGGTGATATTTTATTTGTACTGAAATGTGATTTTAATTTTATGTTAATAAATAAAGTTGCCCTGGGGTCAGAGCTATTAGAGCCATAGCAAGAGCGTGGTGGTTAGAAGAGCTAGGTAGATTTCTGTGTGTTCAGGGATACAGCCAGTATTGGAGACATACACCTTTAAGACCTGGAGGGCGGTACTTACAGGCAGTGATGAGGCAGTCATGTGGTTGGGTTTACAACCAATGAGAAGGCAGAACAGAAAGACTATTTAAACACAGACAAACAGGAAGTAGCTCTCTCTCGGGGAAGTTAGGAGCACTGCAGGAGGTAAGATTTTATCTCTGAGCTCTGACCTCTCAGCTTTCTCTTTTACGTTGGCTCTGTGTTTCTTATTTTAATAAGACGATTGGTTACATCTACAGAAGGGTGCAGTCATGGCAGATGCCATCCAGCCACCCAAGGAACAAGATGTCAGCAGACTGTTAATTCCATGGCCACATGGCAAAATATAGATTAATAGAAATAGGTTAATTTAGGATGTCAGAGCTAGCTAGCAATAAGCCTGGGCCATAGACCAAACAGTTTGTAATTAATATTAAGCCTCTGACTGGTTATTTGGGAATAGGTAGGTGGGGAAGATTTATTCATTTACATTGGAGCTTATTTTCAGACCCACTGTGATGAAGCCCAATGCTGAAGACCCTACATGAAGGCCAGAATTTCCAGATGGAGTTTATGGACTGGGTCTAGTATCAAGAGGATACATGTACATTAGTAGAATGGACTTGAGCTTCAGCCTGAATGTGATGCAGGCAGGTGATATAGGCTCAGACTGTCCGTGACACTGTACAGGTTATTGACACTGTTAGACTCTAAGGAGCCACCCATCTTATCATCCCTTTTGTGCCCAAAAGACCACCTTTACCAATAGTACTCCAATGTTGAGCAGCATTGTAGAGTATGACATCATTCACTGTGGGTAGGACAGAGTAATAAGAACAGTACTTTGCCTTAGAACAGGCTGGTGAAACCTAAGATTGGGCTGATTCTAAAGACCCCACCACCACTACCACCCATCCCCAGGAATTCATATTCAATGAAGCTTCTGAAATAACTCCTATGCAAAAAGACATATAGTCTCGGTCTATGAAATGCCTATCTCAGCTGTGACTGGTTGCAGTGGGCCCTAGGCCATGAGAACACATCAGTAATAAGAATCCTGTAATAGTACAAGCCTTAGTCCCTCCTCTGTTTTATACATACTTTGGCAGGTTGTAGGCTCAAGATAAGACATAACTTGGTAGCATTTGTAGCCTCAATCATGGTAATGGAACTGGGGCTTGTTCATTCAAAATTATTCTGCTTAGATTATTATTAAGTGAACTGTGGAAACAAAAAACACTGAATCACTAGCTACACACCTCTTTTCTTCCTGGCTATTAAAGAAGTTCCACTTCATTTTGTTACTAGTAGAGGGTACTCCTGGATTAAGAAATCTAGTAAACCACCCCAAATGTTCACCCTTACCAACATAAATTATCCTTTATTGTTAGAAGAAGAAAATGTAATGAATTTCACAGAAAATATCACATAGGTATATTGAATTCATGTGTTGTTCTTAACTTTTTATTCCTTCTTTCCCTGAAAACCTCATTGTCTGTTGGTATGGCCATACAACTCTTTTTGGCCAGTGGTAAGTTAGTAGATATGATAGAAGCTTTAAATGTGACTGTGTTTTATTCAGTTTCTCAGGCCTCTCCTTCAGGATCCAGACTTTGAGCCTCTAGAACATTGAGAGAATACATTCATTTTGAGGCACCGGGTTTGGGATAATTTCTTTTAACAGCATTAGAGTGAGTATAATGAGTATAAGAAATGCTAGACGTGAACTTCTAGTATCAATAAGAACTCAAAAATTTTAAAAGAAATGTATGATAGCACTGTCCACTGAGAAAGCCTAGCAACATTGATACAATAAAAGCAGTAAGCACATCGTGTCCAGATGTTGGTTTCTACCATTTCCCAGTAAAGGGAGTTTGGGCTTATTTGAGAAATGACTAATTTCTGAAGCAAGGAAACTGCCTGGAAATCTTGAAACATCTCCATGTGCCAGAATATAAGCCTAATGAGGTCCATGTAAAAAAGAACATAGGAGTTTACTTGAAGAGCTTTCCGTTAGCCAACTTGGAGAAAATTTGAACATCAAAAAGATAATGGCAGAGTATATTGGCTCATGCCAATAATCCCAGAACTAAGGAGCCAAAAAGAATAATGATGGTAATAGATTGTAATACATATAATAAAGAAAGAACACATGAGTCCATAGTAACAGTTTTTTACTATAAATAAAAGGAGAAAGTAAATAAAAGTAGAAAGTGAGCTTCTGTTCCACACAGAATAATACTGGTTAATAAGTGTAAAAGATTCAGCAAAATTATAAATTCATTTGGAACCATCATATACTATTTAATACTTGTAAAGAAATTGAATGGATAATAAAAACCACTGGGTGAAGGTTTGTTGGGAAATAAAACATTGACATGGTTTCAAAGTTTACCCAGCAGATTGTTAAGAAAGTAGAATAACTTTTGTAATAGGTTTGAGTGGACTCAATCTTAACAAAGTGATCAAACTTAGGGTCATCAATAATGGGACAGACTGGCACATTAAGTGTCCTTTGATGCAGTGCAAAAAGGACACATGTTCTACTTATCTAATGAGAATTCAGACCATGCTGTACCACAAGTATTCTGGGCTATTAAAGATGTCAATGTCACAATGGATGAAAAAGAGCAAAGACTATGAATTTATTTTGCATTTTCTTTTTAATTTTGCCTATGTGTATATGTGTATGCTCACATGTGTGGGTGAACATATGTGTGGGAGTGTATGTGTACAGAGACCAAAATTTATATTAAATATCTTCCTTTATTGTTCTCCACTTTATTATGAGGAAGAGATTCTTGCTTTCCCTGGAGATAACCTAACCAATTCTGGCTAGTCTAGCTAGTCAACTTGCTCTGGAGATACCCTGTCTCTGCCTCCTGGGAGTTGGGATTATAGATGGGTTAAATATCCATTTCACATTTACTTGAGTGCAAGGGATCTGAACTCCAGCCCTCACATTTGTGCAGCAGATGCTTTATCCAGTGAGCCATCCTCTCATCTCCCTACTTTATATTTAAGGAAATTTAAAATGATTCAAGTAAATACAATGTATGATCTTTTATTAGATTCTAAATAAATACTGTGTAGGATACCATTTTGATAACTGAAATTTTCAAATATCAGATAATATCACATTAATGCTACATTTGTTGGTCATAATAATGGTAGTCTATGATATGTACAAAAAATGACCCCTTTCTTAGGTTTTACAGGCTGAAATGTTTAGTATGAAAAAATACCATGATGTTTATAATTGTCTACCAAACTGTGCAGAAAAAAGTGTGTGTGTGTGTGTGTGTGTGTGTGTGTGTGTGTATGTGTACGTACAGAAAGAGGGGGATAGAGAGAGGGAGAGGAGAGAGAGAGAGAGAGAGAGAGAGAGAGAGAGAGAGAGAGAGAGAGAGAGAGAAGGAGGGAGTTGGAAAGATGGATTAACAGTTAAGAGTGCATACTGCTCTTACAGAGGATCTGAGTTTAATTCCCAGAACTAATTCCAGGCTGTTCACAACCACATATAATTCTACTTCCAGGGAATCCAATGCCTCTGGCCTCTATGGACATCTGCACTTAAGTGCACAGACAGACAGACATGCACACATGCACATAACTAAATAAAATAATATTTTAAAAATAAACAGGAGAAAGAATATAAATATCTGTATTCTAATAATTGGTAACTCTAGATGAAGGTCTTAAGCATGTTCACTATGTCATTCTTTTAATTCCTCTAGGTTTGTAATTTTTATAAATAAAAGTTTAAGAGGACATAATAAGAGTTATATCTAATGAAAGATGACTAATGTGGTGATGATATATTGTGTACCCTAATAAACTTATCTTGCGATCCCAGGACAGAGCCAGCCACTGGATTAGACATAAAAAGCAGATAGTGGTGGCACACACCCTTAATCCTATCACTGGGGAGGCGGAGATCCATCTGGATCTCTCTGAGTTCAAGGCCACACTGGGAACAGAGTGAGGCAGTGGTGGCACACACGTTTAATCCCAGCACTTGAGATCTCATGCCTTTGCTTGGAAAGCACACATGCCTTTAGTTCCAGGAAGTGGCATGGCTGGGTGGAGAATAGTATATAAGGCGTGAGGAGACAGGAACTAAACAGCAGTTCAACTGAGACCCTCAGGGGTGAAGACTCAGAGGTTTTCAGTCTGAGGATTCATGGAAATAGGATCGGCTGAGTAGTTGGCAAGGTGAGGTTGCCTGTGATTTGTTCTCTTTCTCTGATCTTTCAGTTTTCACCCCAGTATCTGGCTCTGTGTTTTTTTTTAATTAATAAGACTATTTAGCAGTTTGTGTTACAGACAACGCCTCCAAATATATTGTAAAATTGTACCCAAAAACAATCCCAAATCTGGAACCTTAATGTTTCTCAAAAGTTTGATCAAGCACACAGACTTTAATGCAACAAATATTTACAGTATATTTGCCATGCTGTATGGTTGTGTGACACTATTCCTGAGGAGATATGAACAATGTCTACTCATTCCAGATAGTGAATTGATGACAGACCAAAGATACCACTGAAGTCCAACTTTATGAACTGTGAGTTTTATTGGAATTAATCACAGGAATCTGGGTGAGAGCTTACAAGAGCGGGAATGACCAAAAGACAGCTGTATTATCAAAGCTCACCCCAACATGGATGACAACTCATGAAAGCTAGAAGCTAGGAGCACACTGCACAGCTTGTAGACAGCTCAACAGTTTGGAAAGCAGTCTTTCTAAGTAGTTCATTTGGCCTGAATATTTTCCAGACAGATTGACTTCTCAGCAGTCTCTACTTATATACTCCAACAGATGCCTAGTAAATCTGGTTAGTTTCAGTGACTTCCTGATGCTATTGAGATGTTTACTTCCTGATCTTAACAAGTTTCCCTGCAGGATAGATTGTTTTGTCTCTCTTTAGAAGGTCCTATGTCTTAACAAGTTTCACTCCATGATGAATGATGAGATGTTTTGTCTCAGATGAATTTTCTATATGTGCTTTAGGTTCCATATTCTATGTGATGATGATGTCTCTGTCAACAACCTCCACATATTACAAATGAAACAAACAATAATTTCAGATTTAGAATAAACAGGAGCCATATTTTAGAGGAGGCAAAGTTTTCTAATGATATGGCATTTATACTGAGACATGAAGGATAAAAACAATAGATAAAGATGAGGAAGCAGTGTGATAAAAGACTTCTTCTGAGCAGAAAGAATCATACATACAAAGGTTCTCATATTAACAACAACAAAAGAGTTGGCACTGTCCAGTAACTAAAAAAAGATAAATGTGTCTACAATGTAAAACAGGGGGGAAAGCAGTGGGAGGTGAGATCAGAGCCAACAGTAGCCACAGGCCATATCTTGCAAGGCTTGGAGATCAGAATGAGTTTGGATCTTATTCTAAGTGGTATGGAAGGTTTTGTTTTGGAGGGTGATGGAGGTATGGGTGTTTGGCCTGCATGTATGTCTTTGTACCATTTAAATTCAGTGCTCAAGGAGGCCAGAAGAGAGTGTCAGATTCTTTGGAACTGGAGTTACAGACAGTTGTGTACTGTCATGTAGGTGATAGAAATTGAACTCAGGTCCTCTAGAAAAACAGCTAGTGCCCTCGACCACCAAGCCATCTCCAGCCCTATCATAGGTTTTAAGCAGGAATGTGGTACCTCTAGGCTTACATATTGAGAAGATTTTTCTAGGTACCACAAAAGGGGTGCCAAAGTAGGAGAATCAGTTAAATTGGCATCTCTGGGGTAAGAGCTAGAGTAAGCCTCAATTGTTTTAAGAAGCTCTCTAGGTGATTCCATTAAGCAGCCATGGGAAACCATGGATGGGAACCTAAAAAGAAAATGAAGTAAAGAACATACCTTAGACTTTGTTTGTTCTTATAGTTAAATTCTGTAGAACCAGAATTATTTCTACCATGTTTTCTGAGAAAAGTCCCTTTCCACTTGGAATCTGAAGTGAAACTCACACCAAATTTGCAAAGATATAGTTCACAGAATGATTGCAGGTAAATGTCATCTAAATAGTCCCAGGAAACAGGAGTCCTTTCTTTGTTGTTTAACCAGTTTTCCCATGACAACGGCCTAGTTCCTACTCTTCCCCTCCATGCAAACTACCTGGGTATATCTTACAGATGTCATTGTGTCTGTGCTTGCAAAGGTATTCCTTACAACAGTGTCACCACTTCATGTTTCTCTAAGATTCTGTATTACTCTTAAACTTTGATTTGGTCCTCTACTGTATGAAGTTCATGGAATACACAAACACACTGCACAAATCCTACTGAGTTTCATAGCTGCCTGGAACCACACATTTTGAATATTCAGTTTCGTTTCCTCAAATGACTGGCTTACAAGTGGACCTACCTCCAAAATCTCAATGTGGCAAGACACCTTGAATCTTGGACTCTACTCCCAACTTTCTCTGTTCTGCACACTCTCTAGTCAAATTACACACTTTGTTGTATTGCTACTAAAGTATGAAAACAGTATATATGACTAATAACAGTACCTACCATTTATTGAATGTTTACTATATATTCATCTTACAATAACAAATGCAGTGACTTTGGAGTCAACTAGTTGAGTCCTGACTCCCACCTCCAGATTACCTGACACACAGATATTGTGTATGACCTTAGGAAAAGCATTTTGTTTCATTGAGATTTTTTGACATGGGTGAGAATATTTCAGATGTAAGGCATAGCTAGAGCAATCCTACATAGCAGATAAGTGGGTTGATCTCAATTCTACAAGTCAAAACAACTTTTTGGCCCATGGAGTCATACAGTCTCCCAGAGTTCAATCTTAAAATGCTAAAAGTAAATTGAAGTAAGTCACTCATATGTTGTTATAAGCATTGTGACAGATGCAAAAAGGGGAAAGGGCCATTAGGTAGAGGAGCCATGGATGAGTGACTGACAGAAAAGGGAGAAACTAAAGTTGAGGCTTCTAGCAAGAATGTGGTGGTATAAATGGTACTTTTGTCAGTCAGTTAATAAATACTGTCTATCCTCTTTCAGGTTTTTCAGGGGAACCAGGACTCATCCACACCAACGGTGAATTCTCTAGACCCACCACTACTCACTCGATACCTTCGAATTCACCCCCAGGTCTGGGAGCACCAAATTGCCCTGAGGCTTGAGATTCTTGGATGTGAGGCCCAGCAGCTGTACTGAGGTGGCTTCTGCATCCTCTGCTTGTTACCCTTTGCCTCCTTCTTCAGCTCCAGGATTGCTTTAGTCAGTGTGTTGTTGCTGTGAAAAATCACCATGACCATGGCAACTCTTATCAAAGAAAGCATTTAATTGGGGCTTGCTTATAATTTCAGAGGTTTAGTCTATTGTCATGGTAGAGAGTATGGTAGCATGTAGGCAGATATGGTACTCGAGAAGCAGCTTAGAGTTCTACATCTGAATCCACAGGCTGCAAGAAGAGAGAGAGAATGGCCCTGGCTGGGCTTTTTAAACCTCAGCGTCCACCCTCAGTGACACACTTCCTCCAACATGGCCACACATACTCCAACAAGGCCACACCTCCTAATCCTCTGTAGTTCCACTCCCTGATGACTAAGAATTCAAACATATGAGCCTATGGGGGCTATTCTTTTCAAACCACAAGGAAGTTCTCTCACTAATTCAAGACCAGCATCCCTCTCAGGTTTCCACATACATACTGCCCCACACTGATTATGCCACCATCATTTTATTTAAAACCATACAGTCATATATGACTCTATTCTGATGCTTCCCAAATGATTAATTCTGCATTTTCCGAAAACTTAAGTGTCAACATTTATAATGGAAGTTGTGAAGAATCACACTAAGTTTTATAATTTCAGTATCAAATATATTTTATGCACTACCAAAACAAAAAATTTGTGACAGAATCAGAACTAGAAAAACAATTAGCTTATACCCTCTTAAATAACTCATGCCCATTAGCTGCATTCTTGACCCCCTTATATTTAGCCTTCCTTGTTCTCTTTTCTTCATGTTATATTGTACCCAAATGTATATTTTGTTTACATATATACATGTATTATTAGCTATATGCAGATTTTTTTCTTTGACATTGTATGACCTCACTTAATAATATACATTCGAAGTCTATCCATGTTCCTGTAATTTTACCTTCATTTAAACCTTAATTTAGAACCTGAAGCACTGAAACTTTTAGAAGAAAACACAGAGGAGAGCCATTAACATATCAGAGTAGTCAAGAACTTTTTAATCAAACACTAACAGCATAAGAACTAACCCCAAGTATCAACAGATGGGACTGCATGAAAATAAAAGGTTTCTGTACAGAAAAAGAAACAATCAGCAGTTAACATACAGCCAAAAGAATAAGAGAAAAGTCTTTACCAGCTACACATCATGAAAACATAAATATCCAGAATTTACAAAGAACTGCAGAAATTAAATACCAATAAAAATTGTTAATCAACTAATAGGCAAATGAACATAATGCACAGTTTTCAAAAAAAATGAAACACAACTGGTCAATAACTATTTTTTAGTGTTCAATATCCCTACCCATCAGGGAAATGCAAATCAAACTATTTTGAGATACCACCTCACCCTAGTCATTATAGCTATCAACAAATCTGATGAGAAATGTTGGAGGGGATGTGGAGAGAAGGCATACTTTATTCGCTGTTGGTGGTAATTAATATTACCATTGTGGAAATCAATTTGGAAATTTCTCAAAAAAATAAAAGCAGAGCTACCATATGACCCAGCTGTTTCATTCCTGGACATATGCCCAGAAAACTCCATACCCTACCATAGACATATATGTATCTCTATGTTTATCCTGTCTTATTAACTATAGCAAAGAATTAGAATCAACAGATGAATGGATAATAAAAATTTAGTATATACATACATATATATAATAGCCTGCTACTCAGCTCTAATGATAATACTCTTCTAAAAGACATATTTTAATATTTCCATAGGAAAATTATAAAGTTTAAAGTTCTATTAATGCATTTGTTTTAATCCTTCCTTCACTTAATTTCCTGGTAAAACAAAAATATAACAGAACTTTTTATACTATATCTTTGTCATTGAATCACGAGAAATCTCAACTGTTAAAAATTAGTAAATACTCCAGTATGCATTGCCACATTCTCTCCAGAAGCTTGGGAATGTTTCACTGGTTCTTCTACCTGTACACTTTATTATGCACAAACAAATCATGGTAGCAATTATAGTCCACCAAACAGTCAGAGGATGCATTTAAAGTTTGCAGCCCAGGATGGTTTGAAAACTGGAGAGAAAAAAATGTGTCCCAGTCACAGAAAAGGCAAAAGAATGGATATGGTTGTTTCATCCTAGTACATTTTCTAGTAATCCTGCTTGACCCTTCTGTGACTTCTTTGGGAATTATAACACAGTTGCCACATTTGTTATAATCCACAACTGACCAAAATGCAGATGATATGGTTTTATTTCCTATAAAATTCTAACCACTCATATCTAACTTAATAATCTGATTTTGACAGTCTTTTCCATTGATGATGCAGCTCTATTTCTCAAATGCTCTTGAAACCTATTGTTTTGTCTTCAGACATGAGTTAAATAAAACATTGATGCATACAAATGAATGTCTTTGAGAATTGTTTTTATACTAGAAATAAAAATGCAAGCAATGAATGATACTTTAAAAATAGAGAAGACATGAAGTTGTAAGGGATAAGAGGGTAAGGGTGGCCCTGGGAGGAGTTGGGGGAGTGTGGGATGAATATGATCAAAAGACATTGGGTGCATGTGTGAAATTCTCAAAAATTAGTAAAAATATTATATGTAAAAACAAATAAAGACATTCAATAGTAGAGAGGACACTAGACAACCCAATTTGTTTGTTGTAACACCAATTAAATTGAACCCAGAATAAGAAGGTATAATCAGTCTTTTTTGTCAAACCACCAGCCCAATAATGACACAGAGACTTATTAATATGAAAGCTTGGACTTATCTTAGACTTGTTTGTAGAAAACTTTCTTGTCGGACTTTCTTTTATGGGACTGCCAGCTCCCTAATAACAACACAGAGAATTAATATTAATTATGGAAGCTTGGCCTTAGCTTAGGCTTTCTTCCAACTAGCTCTTATAACTTAAATTTATCTGTCTCTATTAATCTGAATTCTGCCACATGGCTTGGTTACCTCTGTTCTGTACCATATGCTTGACTTCTTCAGAGTCTCTGGTGAAATCTGCATGCCTAGATTCCTCCTCTTCTTCCTTTCTCTCCCTAGAAATCTTACCTATTGTCCCCTGCCTAGATATTGGCCATTCAGCTTTTTACAAACCAATCAGAAGGTGCCTTTGGCAAAGACACATCTTGACAGTGTACACAAATATTCTTCAACAGTTCCCCCTTTTTGTCTAAATAAAAAGGAAAGGGTTTAACTAGCACAGTAAAACTATAATAAGAACAATTATCAAGTAAAAATTACATTTACAATGTCCAGTCCATTTGTATTTGGTAACTTTGGAGAAAATACTCTATTATCTATCCTATCTTGATGAGTCCAAAGTTTTATTCATAAACCACTTTCTATCATAACTTGTATTACCATCCTAAAAAATATCTTTTTAAGCTGGAAGGTGGTGGTGGATGCCTTTAATCCCAGCACTCAGGAGGCAGAGCCAGACAGATCTCTGTGAGTTCAAGGCCAGCCTAGGCTACAGAGTGAATTCCAGGAAAGGCACAAAGATACACAGAGAAACCTGGTCTCGAAAAACCAATATATATATATATAATCTTTTTAGAGCTAAAAATATTTTCATAGATAAACAACTTAAGTTTTTATTTCTCTCAACCTTATGCACTTTACATCTCTTGTTTCTTTTCCAAATTTGTTTTTTATTTTATTTTATAATTTAATTTAATTTTACATATCAGCCACAGATTCCCTGTCCTTCCTCCTCCCCCCCCGCCCCCCACCCTCCCCGAGTCCACCCCCCATTCCCATCTCATCCAGGGCAAGGACTCCACTGGGGATTCAGCTCAGCCTGGTAGATTTCAGTCAAGGCAGGTCCAGTCCCCTCCTCCCTTCACCCAGGCTGAGCAAAGTGTCCCTGCATAGGCCCCAGGTTCCAAACAGCCAGCTCATGCACTGAGGACAGGACCCAGTCCCACTGTCTGGATGCCTCCCAAACAGTTCAAGCTAATCAACTGTCTCACTTATCCAGAGGGCCTGATCCAGTTGGGGGCTCCTCAGCTATTGGTTCATAGTTCATGTGTTTCCACTATTTTGGCTATTTATCCCTGTGCTTTTTCCAATCATGGTCTCAGCAATTCTTGCTCATACAATAATACTTCCTCTTTCTTGCCGATTGGACTGCCAGAGCTCCACCTGGGGCCTGGCCAAGGTTCTCGGCATCTGCTTCCATCAGTCATTGGGTGAGATTTCTAGCACAACAGTTAGGGTGTTTGGCCATCCTATCACCAGAGTAGGTCAGTTTGGGCTGTCTCTCAAACATTGCCAGTAGTCTATTGTGGAGGTATCTTTGTGGGTTTCTGGGGACCTCTCTAGCACCCTGCTTCTTCCTATTCTCATATGGTCTTCATTTATCATGGTCTCTTTTTCCTTGTTCTCCCTCTCTGTTCTTGATCCAGCTGGGATCTCCCGTTTCCCTAAGCTCTCTTTCCCTCGACCCTTGACCTTTATTACCCCCCCCACGTCCAGTTTGCTCATGTAGATCTCATCCATTTCTCTGTCGGGCGATATCTGTGTCTTTCTTAGGGTCCTCCAGGTAGCCTCCCTGGAGTTGTGAGTAGCAGTCTAGTCATCCTTTGTTTTACATCTAGTATCCACCTATAATTGAGTACTTACCATGTTTATCTTTCTGAGTCTGGGTTACCTCACTTTCTAGATCCATCCATTTGCGTACAAAGCTCATGATGTCATTGTTTTTCTCTGCTGAGTAGTACTCCATCGTATATATGTACCACACTTTATTTATCCATTCTTCACTTGAAGGGCATCTAGGTTGTTTCCAAATTCTGGCTATTACAAATAATGCTGCTATGAACATCACTGAGCATGTGCGCTTGTGGTATGATTGAGCATTCCTTGGGTATATGCCCAAGAGTGGTATAGGTGGGTCTTGGGGGAGATTGATTCCCAATTTTCTAAGAAAGCTCCATATTGATTTCCAAAGTGGCTGTACAAGGTTGCATTCCCAACAGTGGAGGAGAGTTCCCCTTGCTCCACATCTTCTTCAGCATAAGCTGTCTTCAGTGGTTTTGTTCTTGGGCATTCTGACAGGTATAAGGCGGTATCTCAGAGTCATTTTGATTTGCATTTTCCTGATGATTAGGGATGTTGAGCAATTCCTTAAGTGTCTTTCAGCCATTTGAGCTTCCTCTGTTGAGAATTCTCTGTTTAGCTCTATAGCCCATTTCTTAATTGGACTCTTGGGCATTTTGATGTCTAATTTCTTGAGTTCTTTATATATTCTGGATATCAGCCCTCTGTCAGATGTGGGGTTCGTGAAGATCTTTTCCCATTCTGTAGGCTGTCACTTTGTCTTGTTGACCATGTCCTTAGGTCTACAAATGCTTCTCAGTTTCAAGAGGTCCCATTGATTGTTTGTTTGGCTCAGTGTCTGTGCTACTGGTGTTATATTTAGGAAGTTATCTCCTATGCCAATGCGTTCAAGACTACTTCCTACTTTCTCTTCTAGCAGGTTCAGAGTAGCTGGATTTATGTTGAGGTCTTTGATCCACTTGGACTTAAGTTTTGTGCCCGGTGACAGATATGGATCTATTTGCAGCCTTCTACACGTTGATATCCAGTTATGCCAGCACCATTTGTTGAAGATGCTTTCTTTTTTCCATTGTACACTTTTTGTTTCTTTGTCAAAAATTATATGTCCATAGGTGTGTGGGTTAATGTCAGGTTCTCCAATTCGATTCCATTGGTCCACATGTCAGTTTTTATGCCAATACCAAGCTGTTTTTATTACTGTAGCTCTATAGTAGAGCTTGAAGTCAGGGATTGTGATGCCTCCAGAAGTTGTTTTATTGTACAGGTTTCTTTTAGCTATCCTGGGTTTTTTGTTTTTCCATATGAAGTTGAGTATTGTTCTTTTTAGGTCTGTGAAGAATTGTGTTGGTATTTTGATGGGGATTGCATTGAATCTGTAGATTGCTTTTGGTAAGATCGCCATTTTTACTGTTAATCCTGCCTATCCATGAGCATGGGAGATCTTTCCATTTTCTGACAACTTCTTCAATTTCTTTTTTCAGGGACTTAAAGTTCTTGTCATATAGGTCCTTCACTTGCTTAGTTAGAGTTACCCCAAGGTATTTTATATCATTTGTGGCTATTGTAAAGGGTGATGTATCTCTGATTTCCTTCTCAGCCTGTTTGTCAATTGTATATAGGAGGGCTACTGATTTTTTTTTAGTTAATCTTGTATCCTGCTATGTTATTGAAGATGTTTATAAGCTGTATGAGTTCTTTGGTCGAATTTTTGGGGTCACTCATGTATACTATTATGTCATCTGCAAATAGCGAAAGCTTGACTTTTTCCTTTCCAATTTGTATCCCTTTGATCTCCTTATGTTGTCTTATTGCTCTGGCTAGAACTTCAAGTACTATATTGAATAAGTATGGGGAGAGCAGACAGCCTTGCCTTGTTCCTGATTTCAGTGGAATCACTTTGACTTTCTCTCCATTTAATTTGATTGTGGCTGTTGGCTTGCTGTAAATTGCCTTTATTATGTTTAGGTATGTTCCCTGTATTCCTGATCTGTCCAATACCTTTATCATGAAGGGGTGTTGGATTTTGTCAAATGCCTTTTCAGAGTCTAGTGAGATGATCATGTTGTTTTTTCTTTCAATTTGTTTATATGGTGTATTACATTGACAGAATTTTGTATGTTGAACCACCCTTGCATCCCTGGGATGAAGCCTGCTTGATCATGGTGGATAATTGTTTTGATGTGTTCTTGGTGTCTGTTTGCCGGTATTTTATTGAGTATTTTTACATCAATGTTAATGAGGGAGATCGGTCTATAGTTCTCTTTCTTTGTTGCATCTTTGTTTGGCTTAGTAATCAGGGTAATGGTAGCTTCATAGAAGGAGTTTGGTAATGTTCCTTCTGTTTCTATTGTGTGGAACAATTTAAAGAGTATGGGTAGTAATTCTTCTTTGAAGATCTGGTAGAATTCTGCGCTGAAACCATCTGGCCCTGGGCTTATTTTGGTTGGGAGACTTTTAATGACTGATTCTATTTCCTTAGGGGTTATTGGACAATTTATATGGTTTATCTGGTCTTGATTTAACTTAGGTATGAGGTACCCATTCAGAAAATTATCCATTTCTTTTAGATTTTCCGGTTTTGTGAAGTAGATGTTTTTGAAGTATGTCCTGATGATTTTCTGGATTTCCTCAGTGTTAGTTGTTATGTCTACCTTTTCATTTCTGATTTTGTTAATTTGGATGCTCTCTCTGCCTTTTGGTTAGTTTGGATAAGGGCTTGTCTATCTTGTTGATTTTCTCAAAGAACCAACTCTTTGTTTCATTAATTTTTTGTATTGTTCTCTTTGTTTCTATTTTATTGATTTCAGCTCTCAATTTGATTATTTCCTGGCATCTATTTTTCCTAGGTGACTTTGCTTCTTCTTATTCTAGAGCTTTCGGGTGTGCTGTTAAGTCACTAGTGTGAGATTTCTCCAACTTCTTTATGTGGGCATTTAGTGCTATGAATTTCCCTCTTAACACTGCCTTCATAGTATCCCATAAGTTTGGGTATGTGGTGTCTTCATTTTCATTGATCTCTAGGAAGTCTTTAATTTCTTTGTTTATTTCTTCCTTAACCCATTGGTGATTCAGTTGAGCATTAAGCTTTCTGTAGTTTTTGTTGTTGTTGAAGTCTAACTTTAAACCATGGTAGTCTGATAGAATGCAGGAGGTTATTCCAATTGTTTTGTATCTGTTGAGATTTGCTTTGTGGCCAAGTATGTGGTTGATTTTAGAGAAGGTTCCATAGGGTGCTGAGAAGAAGGTATATTCTTTTTTGTTAGGATGGAATGTTCTGTGGATGTTGATTAAGTCCAATTGGGTCATGACATCAGTTAAATCCTTTATTTCTCTGTTAAGTTTCAATTTTGCAGATCTGCCCTGAGGTGAAAGTGTAGTGTTGAAATCTCCCACTATTAATGTGTGGGGTTTTATATGTGGTTTAAGCTTTAGTAATGTTTCTTTTACATATGTGGGTGCCCTTGTGTTTGGGGCATAAATGTTCAGAATTGAAACTTCATCTTGGTGGATCTTTCCTATGATGAGTATGCTATGCTCTTCTTGATGTCTTTTGATTGATTTTAGTTTAAAGTCTATTTCGCTGGAAGTTAGGATGGCTACACCCGCTTGCTTCTTAAGACCATTTGATTGGAAAGATTTTTCCCAGCCTTTTATTCTTAGGTAGTGTTTATCTTTGAATTTGAGATGTGTTTCTTGTATGCAGCAGAAAGATGGGTCCTGCTTTTGTATCCATTCTGTTAGCCTGTGTCTTTTTATAGATGAATTAAGTCCAATGATATTAAGGGATATTAATGACCAGTGATTATTCATTCCTGTTATTTTTTTGTGGTAGTGTATGTGTACTTCTCTTCTTTGGGGTTTACTGTTGTGGTGTTATATATTGCCTGTGTTTTCAAGGGTGTATCTGACTTCCTTAGGTTGGAATTTTCCTCCTAGTGCTTTCTGTATGGCTAGGTTTGTGGATAAGTATTGTTTAAATCTGGCTTTGTCTTGGAATGTCTTGTTCATTCTGTCTATGATGATTGAAAGTTTTGCTTTCAAATTATTCTAGTGTATTAGTCTAGGCTGGCATCCATGGTCTCTTAGTGTCTGCATTACATCTGTCCAGGTCCTTCTGGCTTTCAAAGTCTCCATTGAGAAATCGGGTGTTATTCTGATGGGTCTGCCTTTATAATCACTTGGCCTTTTTCCTTTGCTGCTGTTAACATTCTTTCTTTATTCTGTAGGTTTAGTTGTTTAATTATTATGTGGTGAGGGGACTTTTTTGGGCATCTATTCTTTTTGGTGTTCTATAGGCTTCTTGTATCTTCATAGGCATTTTCTTCTTTAGGTTGGGAAAGTTTTCTTCTGTGATCTTATTGAATGTATTTTCTGTGCCTTTGAGTTGGTATTCTTCTCCTTCCTCTATCCCTATTATTCTTAGGTTTGGTCTTCTCATGGTGTCCCAGATTTCTTGGACATTTTGTGTTATAATTTTTTTGGCGTTGGTATTTTCTTTGACTGACAAATCCATTTCCTCCATTTTATCCTCTACACCAGAGATCCTCTCCTCTATCTCTTGTATTCTGTTGGTTATGCTTGCATCTCTGTTTCTTGTTCATTCTGTCAGATTTTCTATTTCCAGTATTCCCTCTGTTTGTGTCTTCTTCATTGTTTCTATTTCCCTTTTCAGGTCTTGGACTGTTTCCCTCATCTGTTTCATTGTTTTTTCATGGTTTTCTTTCAGGGATTTATTGTTTTCTTCCACTTTATTTGTCCTTTCCTCTAGTTTTTTATAGCACTTTTCCCATTTTTGTTTGACTTTTCATTTTCTTTATTGATTTCCTCTGCTTTTTTGTTTATCTTTTCCTCAAATTCATTTTTTTATTTCTTCTTTAAAAGCCTCTAGCATCTTCATGATGTTATTCTTAAGGTTGCTTTCTTCTGCTTCTTCCACTTTGTGATGTTCAGGTCTTGCTGTTGGAGGCGGGCTAGGTTCTGGTGATGCTGTATTGCTCTTTATTTTGTTGTATGTACTTCTGCCTTGACGTCTGCCCATCTCCTTGTGGATTCATTCTTGGTCTTATCAGCGCTCTTGGTCCAGTCAGAGCTTACAGATTCGGTGTTTCAGGAAGCCTTTCTTGGTCCAATGAGAGGTGGCAGATTCTGCTTCTCAGAAAGCCACTCCTGGTCTAATCAGGGCTGGCAGATTCCCTGTCTCCTGAGTTTACTCTTGGTCCAATGATGGCTCTTTGTCCAATGAGAGCTCTCTCTTTCTCTTGGCCAGGTGGGAGCTCTCTGGGCTAGATGGGAGCTCTCTGGGCCTGATGAGAGCTCTCTGGACTGGATGGGAGCTCTCTGGGTTGGTGGGAGCTCTTTGGGATGGATGGGAGCTCTCTGGGTCAGATGGGAGCTCTGGGCCAGATGGGAGCTGGGGGCTGGTCACTAAGTCTCAGGAAGTGGTGGGGGTCTTGGGTGGATGTGTGTGGGGGCAGGCAGGGTCTGGCGGGGGGGGGGGGTCTTGGAGAAGGGGAACCTTCCTGAGGGGCCCCCGCCTGATGACCAGCAACTGGGGTCAAGTTGGGCAGGTCTTCCCTGGGAACTGCTGGTGCCCAGGGATGGGACCTAGGGGCCGGCCTCCCTGGGTATGACCCCAGACATTCAACTCTGGTCTGAATGGGAGCTCTGGGCCAGATGAGAGCTGGGCTAGATGGGCTCTTTTCCAAATTTGATCACAATGAAATCTGTAACTATAATTATCTAGTCTTCAACCCCATCAAAGACCCGAGAAGGATATAATATTACCTGAGTAAACAGGAAATGCAGAGAAAACAATTTCCAAAACTATAGAATTGACAGAGACAACTGGCTGCCTGGACAGTCATTCAAGGTTCCTCTACAATGTTGGGACATCTTTGGCCTGCAGGCCTAGAATGTCTGATAGACTTTTCTGTGAGGCAGGGAATTTTTGAAGGACTCTCCTACCTTGTCTTAGCAAGGTTCGGCAGTCATTTTCTTTTGCATCCTGCTTGTCTAATTTGAACAGCATACTGTCAGCAGTTGAGGCAAGGGCAGTTTCTTTGTTCAGTGGTTAACTTTGCCACAATGAAAGCAAACTCCATATGGAGGTTCTTCAATGTTCATCATCCTCTTTTACCAGGAGCAGATGTGTCTCACTGTCATAAAAAGCCTTCTGTTATTAAAACATTATAAATGACATACTCTGTAGGTCTGTGAAGTGTTTGAAGACTATCTATTTAAAATATATCTCTGACCTTGAAAACTTACCTAAGATGACTATAAGTTTGATTGTTATAAATGACTAATGACTAACTTACATTTCTTTATTTTCCTAAACAGTTTGTAATAATAGCCTTTAAGGACTAGAACTTTACACTACATTTTAAAATGAGCTGTGTAGGTACAATACCTTGAACAAGAGTAGAAACATATATACAGTATGATAAAACAAAAATAATATTAAAGGTAGATTCAATAATTCTATCATTTATGTATCCCCCTTTTTCTTTTCAGAAAGAGCTCCTTGAATCCAACCTGATTTGTTTAGGTGTTTTTCCTGACCATTACCAATAACAATTTGTAACCACCACCCCCCAAAAAAAACCCCAATGGCAAACATCCACTGAATGACCAGAAACCACCCACCCCACCTCTTGGGAATGTGGGTAGCATGTTCTCTAAACTGCTTCCTGTTGTCTGGGGGTGACAGCATCTCTAGAGGACCCTGAAAAAAATGAGATAAAGGTCAAGTCCTGGGAGAACTAGCTGTATTATCTTTTGTATAGTATCTGTGTGATGGGAAAGTGTAGAGCTTATCTGGAACCTTGGCTGGAGTAATCTGTGAGGCTGGACCATCTCAGGTAGCATGTTTGAAGTTGTTCTGGATGCAGAATTTTGAGGAAACTGCAACAGAGGTGTTCTGAGAGGCCAAATCACCTGGACAACTTGTCTTTATGGTTGTTTGGTCCTATTTATCTGAAAACACATCAACTTTTAAAGGTAACATATATCTATATTAGCACAAGTATGGAATTTGCAGTGTGCACAAGTCAGCTAAAGATGATTTTTCTTTGTTCTGTTTGAGCAGGTAAAAGACATCTGTCAACATTATAAGTCTGTTTGGACTGCATAACCAAACTTCTATCTATGCCATATGAAATGATGGCATGTTATAAGAAGTCATGAGGGCTCTGTAGCCAACAAGATTTATCATGTCTCATCCAGTCTCAGAGCTGTTCCTATAGTAGAGTAATCACCATATATGTCACCTGTCCTGTAGTCTTTTTTTTTCTTTATGTCTGTAGCCAAGATCCTCAGGAGGTCTCTGCTATAACACCAATCTTAAAAGGTCTTATTAATTAAAACAAACCTGGAGCCATATATTGGGGTGAACACTGAAAGATGAGAGAAACAAAACAAGCTACAGGTAACCTCACCTCCGCTAACTTCTCAGCCGATCCTGCTTTCATGAATATTCAGACTGAAAGCTTCTGAGTCCTCACTGTGGGGCATCTACCCACCAACCCCACAGTTCCCCAGAGTTTTCTTGAGTGAGAGCAGCATGAAATATTAGATAGAAGGATTTAGAGTGTGGAGATAAACAGATAGAAAATACAGGATAGCCTTGAGAGGGCCTGGAACTTATTCCAATGAGCCCTGACTGTCTCTGCCCTAAAGTATTTATAGAAATGCCAAGGGGTGGAGCAAAAGACATCCCCCCAGCACAGCCAAGTGCAGACCATCTCAGACACCTGCACTCAGGCCCGTGATACAGTCCCATCCTCTCTATGCAGACCTGCTGGGTAAAGCCACGAGGAACCTGAAAATGGGCTCCCATGGGTTCCCCTTTCTTAATATATAAAAATAACTCCTTATTAAGAGCTCACAGCAATCTCCATAGCTGTTAAACCTTCCAATATGGGAGTAGAGGATGATAAAGATGGCATTTCTTTTTTTGGATTGGGTCCAAGGTGACTACAGCAGCCTTAGCTGCATCAAGCCCTTTCTAAATGAAAAAGTCTTAATGCAATTGCAAACCTAAAGAATCCCTTAGCTTCATCATTACCATTGACAGGTTAACATTAATATTGCTATACATAGTTACAATTCTCTCAATCTTACATCTCAAAGCAAACTCTTCACAGAACCATTTGAATTAACATAAATGGTGTTATATATAGTTGTAGGCAAATTTCTAAATAGTCGTATTAAATAAGAAACACAGAGCCAAATATAGGGGTAGTAGCTGAAGAGATCAGAGAAATAGCGAATAGCCACAACTAGCCTTAGCTTACCACCATGTAGTAGCTTCCCTACAGAGAGCTTCTTCCTGGCTAACCAGGACTTTTATTGCCTTCCTGTTCTGCCTTTTCATTGGCTCTAAGCCCACTCACATCACTTCTTTGTCACTATTTGTCTATACAGACCCCCAGGTCTCTATGGTTGGTACTGGGATTAAAGGCATGTATCACCACACTTGGCTGTGTCCTTGATCACACAGATACTCTGCCTGCCATATGATCAGATTAAGGGCATGTGCTACCACCACCTGACTTCTGTTTATGGCTCACTATAGCCTCTGATCTCCAGGCATTCTTTATTTATTAACATACAAATAAAATCACATTTCAACACAAATAAAATACCACCACATTTCCCCTTTTTATTCTAATAAAAAGAAAAAAGAAAAAAGTTACAACTAATATAAGAAAAACTGTATATAATAAGTACAATAACTATATACAATATATACAAGCAATAAATACCTCAACAATGTCTAGTCCATTTGCACTTGACAAACTCAGAGAAAATATTACATTATTTATCCTATTTTGGAAAATCTAAAATGCATCTGATTCACTTTTTTTTTTTTGGTTTTTCGAGACAGGGTTTCTCTGTGTAGCTTTGCGCCTTTCCTGGAGCTCACTTGGAAGCCCAGGCTGCTGATTCACTTTTTATTGTAACTTGTATTACCAAAACTATCTTATAATGTCTTTCAAATGTATACACTTTATACCTCTTTAGTGAGCCTCTTTTCTGAATTTCTTAACAAGAAAAACTATAACTATGTAATCTTCAACTAACTATAACTGTAACTATCTAATCTTCAACTCCCTCAGAGATCCAAGAAGGAATAACATTACCTAATAAAACAGGAAGTGCAAGCAAGCAGCTTCCAAATAATGTGAGTTGACAGAAACAGCCAGCTGCCTGGACAGTCACCTGAGGTTTCTCCGCAGTGTTGGGGCATCATCTTTAGCCTATAGGTTTAGTGTATCTGACAGACTCATTTGTAAAGTAGGATGTACACAAGGTTAACAGTTCAAACTCACATTCGGTGAGAGTAGTCAATGTACCAGATACACCTGAATTCCACCAGTGTCCTGTCATGATTCAGGATTTTAAATTCTGGAAATTGCTGATGTTTTTGGAATTTGGCTGTCCATTCTTCTTGGCTTGTGGGAGGCTTCATCTCACCATTCCATTCTTCTCTGCATCCCATTCTTCTCAGCTTGTGGGTGGCTTCATCTCTTTTATTAAATGCCAGTCTACCATTGAGAGGATTGACTCTGTTAACCTAGTTACTCTTACAAGAATAACTGATTCAGCTACTGTTCCACTGCACACCAGAAGCCATTGGTCCACTGCCTGTTCAGCTGCCTTGGAAGAAAAGGGCACTGTACCTTTTCCAGATTGCAAAGGTCACTTCAGCGATGGTGCCAGATTGTCTGGCCTCAGAGGACATCTGTTGCTAAAGCCACAACCACACTTGTCTTGGCAAGAATCGGTAGTCCTTTGTTTCGTGTCCTGTCTGTCCATTTTGTCCTGTTTGTCAGCAGTCGATGTGAGGGCACTTTGTTGCCCAGTGGCTAACTTTTGCCACAATGAAAGTTAACTCCATATGCAGTTTCTTCAATGCCCATATCTTCTCTGAAGTAGATTGTTTTTGCAGGGAGCCAACATGTCTCATAGTCATAAAAAAAGAAAAAAATTCTAAGTTATTAAAGCATTTTAAATGTCATATTCTGTAGATCTCTAAAGGGTTTGAAAAATATCTGCCTGTCTAAAATATCTTGGCTCAACCTTGAAAAAATACCTAATATGACTACAAGTTCTATTATAATGTCTAACTACTAACTTTCATTTCTTTATATCCTAATAGTTGGTAATAATAACATTCAAGGATTAGCAAATTGCATTACATTGTTAAATGAACTGTATAAGTACAATACCCTGAACAAGATGAGAAATATACATATAGCATTTTGTAACAATATCAATCTCAATATATATAATTTGTATACAATAAATAAAAATCCAATCCAATGTAAAATATTTAAAACTAGTAGTTGTCTTTTAAAAGTAGATTCAATAATCTACCTTTTTATCTTGATCACATCTATATTCTCTCTTTTCTTTTCAGAGTAGATTCAATAATCTACCCTCTATTTTATCATTTCTATCTATATCTTTTTTTCAAACAAGAACCTTAAATCTAATCTCCTTTGCTTAGCCCTTTTCCTACCCATTAACAACAACTTGTAACTAACCCTCCTAAACAATGATTATTATCCCAGACCCGAAACCCCTTGAAAGACCAAAAACCACCCACCTCACACCACATCTTTGGGAATGTAGGTGTCGTGTTCTTAAAATTGCTTCCTGCTAGTTGTGGGCAAGGGCATCTTTAGGGGATCCTGAAAAGAAAAACTGTGTGTTAATTGTCAAGTTCTAGGAAAGGTAGCTATATCATTTGTTGTCCAGTCTCTGCATAATACCAAAGTTCAGGGCTTATTTCAAGTCCTTGTTCAAGTAGTATGTGAAACTAGATCATCTCAGCTAGCCATATCAAAATTGTTCTGAGCAGTTTGTAGTCCAAAGCTGATCTGCGGGTGATGTTTTTCAGCTTAGTGGTATTATTATTGTCCATGTGGAATCATTGTTGTGGGGCCCCATCATCTTTCTGGAGACTTCAAATTCAATGTTAGGCCTAGTTGTGATTACCTGCAGAAAATTGATGGAGACTCAAACACAAAAACATGTATAGGCAGCTAAATGAAGCCTTTTTTCTAGAATGAGTTCATACTCTATATAACCATTAATATAATAACAAAAGTTTAAAATATATATATTAATCTTATAAATTTTGATATAACATTCATAACTTAAGAAAAGTTTAAAGAATCAAAATAGAACCAAACAACTGAGATTAGTAGCAATAGAATAGTCCCTTAATTTTTTTGTTTTCTTCTGTCCCATATCAGAAGATGGCTCTTTCTTCTGGCATAATACAGAGATTTTGCATTTTCCTTTTAACAACATGCTTGGGTTTAGAGAAGGAGAGAGCCATTCTCCAAATTCAAAGTCAGCTTTAATTTTTAATTGAACTGGGACTACAAAAAGACCATTTGTGTTAAGTGTCTGTAGAGAAGAGCAGAAACAAACATTTAGGAAGACTTATGAAATTTTATAGATGATATACCAATAGGCCAATTTTCTCCTTTTCTTGGGGCATTTTTTCTAGATGATTTGTCCTTTTTCTTCAGATGTCTCATTTGTCCAGTGTTCTTCAGATTCCTTAGCCTTTATTCTACTGAAAGACAAAAACAAAAGCCCTTCCCTGTGGTGGTATTCTAATTGTACTGAAATGTGATTTTGATTGTATGGTAATAAATAAAGTTGCCCGGTGGTCAGAGCTATTAGAGCCATAGACAGAGTGTGGCGGTGGTGGCACACGCCTTTAATCCCATAGATCTCTGTGTGTTCAGGGATACAGCCAGCATTGGAGACATATGCCTTTAAGACCTAGGGGGCTGTACATTCAGACAGTGACGAGGCAGTCATGTGTTTGGGTTTACAACCAATGAGAAGGCAGAACAACATACTATAAAAAAAAAAAAACGAACAGACAGGATATAGCTCTCTTTCGGGAAGCTGGGACACCACAGGCGGAAGGGTGAGATTTTAGCTCTGAGCTCTGACCTCTCGGCTTTCTCTTTTACATTGTTTCTGTGTTTCTTATTTAATAAGATGGTTGGTTACATCAACATCTGGCGCCCAACGTGACAAGAATCCATTAAAAACCACTTGGCTTGGCGGCAGGTCCGCTTTCCCGCAAGGGCGGCAGGCGGCGGCAGGCGGCAGTCGGCTACCTAGTCCGAGCTGCGGCTTCTTAGCCCGGGCCTAGGTCTGTGAGCAGCTTGCTTAAAGCCGGTGCTACAAACAACTCAGACCTGCCCTGCCAAACAGGGCCCTGCCTGTAAAGCCAACACACGTGGTTGGAGCTTAAGGAAGCCAGACCCAAGCCTTGACTCGGCACAAGAGGGAACACGTGGCTGGATTTAAGCTTTAGCCAGCTACACTTTCTTGTGCGTTTTCTCTCTCTCTCTCTTTCCTCTCTCTCTCTCTCTCTCTCTCTCTCTCTCTCTCTCTCTCTCTCTCTCTCTCTGGATTTACACCTGGGACACTAGGTGGCTGTTTTGAAAATCCCCTCGGATTTCTACTGTTCTACGCAGATTTGGTAAGTCATAACATATCAGATATTTTAAAGGAAACTATCTAAAAGAGAATTTTTTTCCACATTAAAAAACAAATGGGTTTTATGTGTACATTGGAAGAAAATTGGTTTTTGTTCGAAATTTTAGGCAGTCTGACAATGGAACAACTATATAATATTAGTATTGGTGGAATTATGCAGCTTATCACTATGCTAATCCACATTTTAATATTTAAAAAGATAGTCAATTTAAGTGCCAGGATAACAGCTTTAGAAGAACTTGTTAACCCTGTAAAAATTCAGACAGAAGAAATTAACAGTGAAGTTGTTTCAAGTCGGGATCATAAGGTTGCAGAAAGAAAGCCTGTTTTCACACAGTCACCCTTAATTTATCCTGTAACCGTACAGCAGATGCCTGATCAAATGGCTACACAAAATATTTGGGCTCCAATTGAAATGTTGGATTTAAAAAGGTTTAAGGAGGCAATAGTATCTTATGGCATGCATTCCCCATATGTAAAGCAAATGTTAAACTCTTGGTCAACATATAATAGGATTGTACCACGGGACTGGCGGACCTTGCACAAGGTGTTCTGGAACCCAGCCAGAGACTTCAATTTCTGACCTGGTTTAAGGAGGAGGCTAAAAACATAGAAAAACAATGGAGGGATAAAGGAATACAAGTTTGCCAGGATCAGCTTATTGGAGAAGGCCAATATGCTTCAGTAAAAACACAATGTTTATATGATGTCCAAACCCTAATTTTATGTCGAACAGCAGCCTTGAATGCATGGGACAGAGTTGAGGAACCAGGAAAAAAATCTGAGTCATTTACAAAGGTGATACAAGGCCCAAAAGAGTCTTTTACAGATTTTTTACAAAGACTGGCTTCAGCAGTAAAGAGAATGGTCTCGGATTCAGAAGCTGGTAAGGCAATAATTGAATCTTTGGGCTTTGAGAATGCAAATGCAGCATGCAAAAGAATAATCAGGCCATTAAGGGCAAGATCTGCATCTATGGAAGATTGGATTAGAGAAACAATTAATGTTGAGGCTGATGAGCATGATGATACGTGGGTAGGAGAAGTAATTTCAAAAGGTTTGAGGAGTGTTAGATGTTTTAGATGTGGAAAGCAAGGACATTTGAAAAGGGACTGTAGACAGGTCATTCCGAGAAACAATGTTTCTTCAAGGAACAATGGCAACAGAATGCCCCTTCCTTCTGGAGTATGCAGAAGGTGTGGTAAGGGAAAACACTGGACCAACGAATGTAGATCAACAAAGGACAGACAGGGTAATCCTTTGCCTCAGTCTTCGGGAAACTCCCAGAGGGGCCTCTCACAGGCCCCCAGTGAAAATCCAGTTCAAACCTTTCCTGAAGCCATAGAGGAAATCCCTGCTCTGAGCGATTAAATAACCAAATGCCTATTGGAATAAATCATGCAGGTCAGGATGATGAAACAGAGAGAATAGAAAATTCAGGAGAAAACATAAAGAAAAATTTTTGGCAAACTTCTATTAATGAACAAAGACCAAAATTAACGATAAAAATAAATGGTGTTTTGTTGTCTGGTCTGGTAGACACAGGTGCGGACGTTACCATAATTGCACCAGAATTTTGGCATCCAACTTGGCCTCTTCAGGAGGTAAACGTTCAACTGTTAGGAATTGGGACATTATCTCAGGTGAAACAGAGTGCAAGATGGCTCGAATGTATAGGTCCAGAAGGACAGAGAGGAAAATTAAAACCATATGTGGCTAACATAACTATGAACCTGTGGGGTCGAGACTTGTTGCAACAATGGAATACTCAGATTAACATCCCTCCAATCTCAGAAACATATCATAAACTAGCACATGTTACTGAGAGAAATATTAGAAGATATTGTTCTAATGAGTGGTCACCAGCCATCCATATTATACAAGAACAGGGCACAGACAAGCCTGTATGGGTCCAGCAATGGCCTTTAACAACAGAGAAACTCCAGGCTTTAGAAGAGCTGGTAGAAGAACAGTTAAATGCTCAGCATATTGAAGAATCAACCAGCCCTTGGAATTCTCCTGTATTTGTTATTAAAAAGAAATCTGGTAAATGGAGAATGGTAACAGACCTAAGAGCAATTAACAAAGTAATTCAGCCAATGGGCTCTCTACAATCTGGGATGCCTTTGCCTACTCTGTTACCAAAAGGATGGCCTCTCATAGTTATTGATTTAAAAGACTGTTTCTTTTCAATACCTTACAAGAAAAAGACAGAGAAAGATTTGCTTTTACAGTACCTACTTATAATAATTCTCAACCGGTTAAAAGATTTCAATGGAGGGTCCTCCCTCAGGGAATGATGAATAGCCCAACTCTGTGCAATACTTTGTACAACAGCCATTGGAAGTGATACGTAAAAAATTTCCTAAATCTATAATTTATCATTATATGGATGATATTTTACTAGCTGACTCAAATGCAGATACTTTAGAAAGAATGTTTGAAGAAGTAAAGAAAATTTTGCCTTGCTGGGGATTACAAATTGCTCCTGAAAAGATACAAAGAGGAGATTCTATTAATTATTTAGGATATAAAATAGAGCTACAAAAATTAGACCCCAAAAGGTGCAAATTAGGAGAGATAGACTACAGACTCTTAATGACTTTCAAAGATTATTTGGAGACATTTCTCATCTACAAACTATTGTTGGGGTAAAAAATGATGAACTGACTAATTTGTTCAAAACCTTAGAAGGTGACAAAGACTTAAATAGTCCAAGAGAATTATCACCTGAAGCTGAGAAAGAATTGGCCTTGGTAGAAAAGAAAGTGCATGAAGGACACATGGATCGTATTGATCCAAAGCTGGATTGCATTTTGGTTATTTTACCTTCTAGGCATTCTCCTACTGGAATATTAATGCAGAGGGAAGATATTATATTGGAATGGATATTTTTACCAAATAAACCAAATAAAAAATTAAAAACTTATGTGGAAACAATCTCTGACTTGATTTACAAAGGAAAATTGAGACTTCGTCAATTAGCAGGCATAGACCCAGCAGAAATTGTCGTACCATTAACTAAGGACATTGAAAAATTATGGACAGAAAGTGAACCTTGGCAAAGAGCTTGCAGTAATTTTTTGGGAGAAATTAACAGCAAATATCCCAAAAGCAATAGAATTGATCTTATAAAGAGAGCTGATTGGATCTTGCCTCGAATTGTGCGGCAAAAACCCATATCTGGAGTTCGTACATTTTATACAGATGCCAACAAAGAAGGAAAGGCAGGTTACAAATCAGAAAATTTAAGTAAAGTGGTTCAAAGTCGGTATAATTCAGTTCAAAAATCAGAACTGTATGCTATTTTGTTGGTATTAATGGATTTTTCAGAACCTCTCAACATAGTAACTGACTCTCAGTATGCTGAAAGAGTGGTGTTACATATTGAGACTGCAGAATTTATCCCTGATGCTTCAGAATTAACTTCACTATTTATTCAATTACAAGATACAATCAGGAAAAGGAATCATCCTTTATATATAACTCACATTCGATCCCATACTGGTCTGCCAGGCCCTCTAGCACAAGGCAATGATGAGATTGATAAATTATTGATAGGAAATGTGCTGGAGGCCTCAGAATTTCATAAAAAACATCACGTCAATAGTAAAGGCTTAAAAAAGGATTTTTCCATAACCTGGCAACAAGCCAAAGAAATAGTAAAGAAATGTCCTACTTGTTCCTTCTACAACCAAACGCCATTACCAGCAGGATGTAACCCAAAGGGTATTCAGAGAAATGAAATCTCACAGATGGACGTGTTTCACTTTGCAGAATTTGGAAAATTGAAATATGTACACCATACTATCGATACTTATTCAGGATTTCAATGGGCAACTGCTTTGAGTTCTGAAAAAGCTGATTCTGTAATCACTCATTTGCTAGAAGTTATGGCCATCATGGGTATACCTGCACAAATCAAAACTGACAATGCTCCATCATATGTCTCTGTTAAAATGAAACAGTTTTTTGCTTATTACAATATAAAGCATATTACAGGCATACCACATAATCCTACAGGTCAAGCAGTTATAGAAAGATCAAACAGAACTCTAAAGGATATGCTAAATAAACAGAAATGGGTAACAAAAACCCCCAGAAATAGACTGCATAATGCTCTTCTAACTTTGAATTTTCTGAATGCCAATGAGAAAGGAACAACAGCTGCAGAGAGACATTGGATAATAGAAAAAACTACAGAATTAAATCAGCCTATATACTTTAAGGATGTGCTGACCTCAGAATGGAAACCAGGGTATGTATTACATTGGGGACGAGGTTTTGCTTTTGTTTCTACAGGAGAAGATAAGCTGTGGGTACCATCAAAATTGATAAAGGTTCGATTTGAACAAGAGAGACCTCTTAATTAGAAGAGGTGATAGTTCATCAACCAGCATGAACATCCAATTTAAACTAACTTGTATCAATAACACATGCCTTTTCATTTAATCAGATAATAACTTGTCAAAAGGAAACATCCCAAAATTAGTCTTGGGGAAAGGTTTTTGTTTTTGTCTTTTAGGAGAATGAAGGTTAAGGAATTTGAAGAACACTGGACAAATGAGACAACTGAAGAAAAGGGACAAATCATCTATCCCAAGAAACAGAATGAAACGATGTATGGGTATATATTATCTAAAAAATTTTATGTCTTCCTAAATGTTTGTTTCTGCTTTTCTCTAAAGATTTAACACTATTGGTCTTCTAATAGTCCCAGTTCAATTAAAATTTAAAGCTGACTTTGGAGTTGGAGAATGGCTCTCTCCTTCTTTAAACTCAAGCATGTTGTTAAAAGGAAAATGCAAACTCCCTGTATCATGCCAGAATAAGAGCCATCTTCTGCTATGGTACAGGATAAAAGCAAAATTAATTAAGGGACTATTCTATTACTAATCTCAACTCTTTGATTCTATTCTGATTCTTTAAACTTTTCTTAAAGTATGAATTTTATATCAAAATTTACAAGATTAACATATAAAGATATATAGATATATATACATTTTAAACTTTGTTAAGATATGAATGGTCATATAGTGTACTAACTAATTCTAGAAAAAAGGCTAGCTGCATATATATGTTTTTGTGTTCGAGTCTCTTATCAGTTTTCTGCAGGAAATCATGGCCAGGCCTAACATCAACTGAAGTCTCCAGAAAGAAGATGGGGCCCCACAACAACAACAATTCCACGTGGACAATAATAATATCATTAAGCTGACAAACATCATCCACAGATCAGCTTTGAACTACAAGGTGCTCAGAGCAATTTTGAGATGACTAGCTGAGATGATCCAGTCTCAAAGACTACTTGAATAAGGACTTGAGATAAACCCTGAACTTTGGCATTATACACAGACTGGATAATGAAGGATATAGTTTGTTGCCATCTGTATAAAATGTACAAACTCCAGATATGGGTTTTTGCCGCACAATTCGAGGCAAGATCCAATCAGCTCTCTTTATAAGATCAATTCTATTGCTTTTGGGATATTTGCTGTTAATTTCTCCCAAAAAATTACTGCAAGCTCTTTGCCAAGGTTCACTTTCTGACCATAATTTTTCAATGTCCTCCTTAGTTAATGGTACGACAATTTCTGCTGGGTCTATGCCTGCTAATTGACGAAGTCTCAGTTTTCCTTTGTAAATCAAGTCAGAGATTTTTTCCACATAAGTTTTTAATTTTTTATTTGGTTTATTTGGTAAAAATATCCATTCCAATATAATATCTTCCCTCTGCATTAATATTCCAGTAGGAGAATGCCTAGAAGGTAAAATAACCAAAATGCAATCCAGCTTTGGATCAATACGATCCATGTGTCCTTCATGCACTTTCTTTTCTACCAAGGCCAATTCTTTCTCAGCTTCAGGTGATAATTCTCTTGGACTATTAAAGTCCTTGTCACCTTCTAAGGTTTTGAACAAATTAGTCAGTTCATCATTTTTTACCCCAACAATAGTTTGTAAATGAGAAATGTCTCCAAATAATCTTTGAAAGTCATTAAGAGTCTGTAGTCTATCTCTCCGAATTTGCACCTTTTGGGGTCTAATTTTTTGTAGCTCTATTTTATATCCTAAATAATTAATAGAATCTCCTCTTTGTATCTTTTCAGGAGCAATTTGTAATCCCCAGCAAGGCAAAATTTTCTTTACTTCTTCAAATATTATTTCTAAAGTATCTGTATTTGAGTCAGCTAGTAAAATATCGTCCATATAATGATAAATTATAGATTTAGGAAATTTTTTACGTATCACTTCCAATGCCTGTTGTACAAAATATTGGCACAGAGTTGGGCTATTCAACATTCCCTGTGGGAGGACCCTCCATTGAAATCTTTTAACCAGTTGAGAATTATTATAAGTAGGTACTGTAAAAGCAAATCTTTCTCTGTCTTTTTCTTGTAAGGGTATTGAAAAGAAACAGTCTTTTAAATCAATAACTATGAGAGGCCATCCTTTTGGTAACAGAGTAGGCAAAGGCATCCCAGATTGTAGAGAGCCCATTGGCTGAATTACTTTGTTAATTGCTCTAAGGTCTGTCACCATTCTCCATTTACCAGATTTCTTTTTAACAACAACAATGTTCAGCATACACACTGCTTTCCCTTGCTTTTTAAAATGGTTTTCAAGTGGATTGTTGACAAATCTTCTAGTTAGAAGCTGTCCCTTTACTCAAATTCATAGCATCTTCTCTGTGTCATAATTCAGACAATTTTTTCTGTTTTAGTGGAACTTTCAGTTTGCTCTACAAAAACTTCACTTCAGGATAAGGGTGAAATTCCCCTTGAACTATCTATCATAAAGCTCTTAGCAAAAATTATTTGCACAGCTATTAGGGAAAATAAGGTATTTTCCTCAAGGAACCAAAAACAGCAAAGCTCCAAGTTCTGTACTCTTACAATTTTTCCTTGGAACTAATATTCAACCAACTCTGAGACAGTTTTCCTTCGTCTTATTCTCTTAAAAATCTGTATTTTAAGTTTACTATGAACATCTTTTGGAGCTGAAAAGTTTTTCAGGCACTGTCTGAAATATCCATCTTTAGTGGAAAAACTACCCTTCCCAGAATGCATTTCTTGATATCAGTCCGCTGTTACTAGCTAGCTTATGGACTTCATTTGCCATTGTTCTTTTCGGGTCTGGGAGTCAACTTCTCATACTCTTTTACAGGGCTTGCTTTCAAAGTTTTTGCCCAGGAGGTTTGAACCAAACTTTTTGCATTTTCAATTACGGGACATCGGGAGATTTCTGCCCTCTTACCAGAGTTTTCACCCTGGAGGTTTGAATCAAGCATTTTATGTTTTCAATTACAGGAGATTGGGAGATTTCTGTTCTGAGCTAGCTTTAATAGGTGTCTCTCCTTCATCCAACACACCAGCCCGGAATCAGAACCACACCTGCCTCATTAGCATGTATTTGAGGTGGGCATTTCTGATAGCAACTTTTCTTGGGGCTTGTGTTTTTCCTTAGCCACTCAGTGAAAAAGAAAAGCATTTACAACAGAGCTTTTCCATAGCTCCTTTAGAGATGTTTTCTCCCACTGATAGATATTTATGTCATTTCGGTTTTTCCTCCCCACCAGATGCAGAGCTTCAGATATCTCAGGCTGTGGCTCTATCCCTCTGCTAGTGCCTTTGGAGATATTCTTTTTCCCCCTGAATCTGCCTCAAACTCTAGCAGCTTTCCCCAGGCCTTGTACCTTCCAAGGAAGAATCTGTCCCTTCTCCATGTCTTCTTCAGAGAGTCTTTCTCCCAGACAGTTCCCAGTTTTGTCTCAGTTTATCCCCTCTGCCCCAGAATCATTTTCCAATGCCACAAGTGGCAGCTTTTCTGTTTCTGAAGGTAGGGGCTTTAGTCCATGTCTATTTTCAGGGTCTGTGTTGTTTGCATACAGACTGAAAATCAAGCTTCTGCTTTTTTAACAAGGGAGGTTTTTGCCATCTCTAAGCTCTCATTAGGACAGGTGTATCTCCCTACATTTCACCTGGCCCAGTCACCCAGTCAGTTGTGTTCCTTTGTCCCTGCATTCTCAGACAGGGCTTATCGCCTGAGGCAATCACCCCTTAGGGCTACACTCCCCCTCATCTCACTGGGAGTCAGTTGAAACAAAGCTTCTCTCAAAGAGATGCTTTCTCTGACAGAAAAGAAAGCTTTACTCCTGGATAGTTCTGTTCTGCCCTGGCTGGGCTCTATCCCCAGACAGCATTCTTGACTCTGAAGTGCAACTGCTTCAGACACAGTTCAGCTTTATTGCTTTCCCCAGCAGCCCCTCCTGTCAGGGAAGTATTTGGGAAAATTATAAAATTATAAAGGCCAATCCACGTAGTTAAAAGGAAGATTTATTTAGTGGATGACTTACAAATGAAGGAATGGATAGGTTGCGGGGGTCTGGGGAAGGTGTATCGCAATCCAGCGGTGTTCTCTGGAACTCTGCACAGTCAATCTCCATCGTCCAGGGTCCAGGCGCAGAGAGCATGCCCAGAGCGAGCGCTGGCCCATCCAGCTCTCAGGTTTCCAGCACCTCCCCTCGCCCCGCCTCGTAGGCGTGACAGTTGCCAGAGTCTCAATGGGGGTTGGAACTTCCAGATCCAAGCTGGAATGGCTACCCACTACAGGGAAGAATCTGCCTTGGCTCTTTGCAGCTCTGTGCCTGCAACTTTCCAGAGTCTATGGCTAAGTTCTAGCTGCAGGAGAATTCTGGCTAGTCACCTCTCAGTTGTTGGTTGGAAGTGAAGATATAACACTTAACAGAGAGAGTTTCAGCTCATTGCTTCAGGGGATCTTTGCATTAGGGCAATTTCATTCCAACAAGTGCTCACTCAGAAACAAAACCCTTGATGCCTCAACTCAGCTGCAACTGAAAAGCTTGGCCTTTTGCTTTTCCCACCATAAACAGTTTCCTGCCCTATTGGGCTCTTTGTGGCTCTTCACCTTTACTCTCCCAAGCATTTCCTCAGGGGACTCTGAACCACTGTCTTTTACTAGCTTGAAGAGACAGAGCTTAGAAGAGGTTTTTGGGAACTTAAGCACTGCCTCCCTCATTGAAGGGAGGAATTTTCTGGCTTGAAAGAAAGAACTTAGAGAGGTTTTGCTGTCTTAAGAGGTTTGTTGTTTTCCATTAGAGCTAATCACAGGTGATTCCCATCATCTTCAGGTGATGCTTATCCTTCATACTTTACTGAAAGAAACCAGAAAGCTCTAAAAGGCCTTTTAGAGAGCGATTAAGTTTTTCCCAAGATAGAAAGATTAAAGCTTTTTAGAGAGAGATTTTTTTTTACCAAATTTTCCAAGAAAAGATTTTAGTTTAAGAGAAAGATTTTTTTCCCCCGAGAGAGAAAGACCAACTTTCCCTAAAACTTCTGAAGCTTTTTGGCTTCTTATATCCACATTTTTGCCTCAGGGAGAAATCACTTTCTCCTGATGCTTGGACTTAGTATTTCAGCTGTCCCTAGGCCAAAAAGCTTTCATAGGAATCTTTTTTCTGCCCAATAAGCTCAAAGAAGAGCTTTTTTCTGCCCTAAAAGTTCAAAGAAGATAGATTTTTCCCAGTTTGCATTCATAGCCCCCAAAGTTAGAAAATTAAAGAGTTTTACTGTCTAGTTGCCTAACTTATCTTAAATTTTTTTCTACACCATATTACTACACTATACCTTATGTTCATTTTTTCACAGATAGAAACTGAGAAAGAGATAGAAGATAGAAATCTTGATAGAGGAGATTTTTGCACTGCTACATCAGATACACTTCCAGTCCATTTTTCCTTTTCTCTCAAGGGTAAAGCCCCCTGCCCTTATTAATTTCTTTACTCACTTCAACACTGGACTGGACACTTCAACTGGCAGAGCCATACTCTCACTTTTGCCAAAAACTCTGCATAAAACTTCATATCACCATTATTATTTTCCCTCGTCTTTAGTCCCTGTTCATGGCGCCATTCTGTGGGGCAGCTACCCACCAATCCCACAGTTCCCCAGGATTTTCTTGAGTGAGAGCTGGTGATATTTTATTTGTACTGAAATGTGATTTTAATTTTATGTTAATAATGTTGCCCTGGGGTCAGAGCTATTAGAGCCATAGCAAGAGCGTGGTGGTTAGAAGAGCTAGGTAGATTTCTGTGTGTTCAGGGATACAGCCAGTATTGGAGACATACGCCTTTAAGACCTGGAGGGCGGTACTTCCAGGCAGTGACGAGGCAGTCATGTGGTTCCTGGGCCTCACACTTTACATACCTTTCTGCTTCCTGCCATCACTTCTTGGGATTAAAGGCATGTGTTACCATGCCTGACTGTTTCCAGCATGGCTTTGAACTCACAGAGACTCAGACGGATCTCTGCCTCCAGAATGCACAATATATTAAACACACCCCCCAAGCAAATCTGATTATCATTCATTTTGAAGGAATCCATAGTTTTTGTTTCCTGTGGAAACAAAGGCATAACCTCTCCCCCCAACATAACATACTACCTAACTTCCATTCTGAAGTTAAGACATTCTTAAAATATATGTGCTAGTTCAATTCAGCAGCCTTTTCTACAATTCAATCTATCTCAGCAGTTGTATTTTGCTCATTAGCATTTAAAATTTTCAAAGTTAACAAAACACAATATAGGATCCAGATGCACTGTGTATTTCCCACCTGTATGTGGATTATTCTTTTTATATTACTTTATTCATTTTTCTAAAGACTTATTTTTTAACCATTTTTCTATGACTGTCAATGCCCATTTTCTTTTATTTCTTTAGCATTTAAGCACCTTTTTAAGCATACTATACCTGTTCAGAAGTTTTCTCCATCTGGACCTGGCAGTGTTCTCTGACCATGGGAGACAAACATTAAATGGCCACACCAGATGCTGCAAGGCTCAGCTTAGCACATGGCCCTGGCAGCTGGCTCTGCCTGCTTTGGGCCCTCAGGTAATGGCAGGAGCCACTCCTAACTGTCCAAGCCATACCTAACCATCCCAGCAGCACCTAACAGTTCCAGCTCTGGGAAGCAGTTGTGTCTGGTGGCAGGCATTTCTATCTAGTCTCCCACCCCAGTAGCACAGGCTACTGAAGAGCTCAGCTATATATATATTAAAGGGGTCTCTTAAAAGAGGCACGCCTCTGTACACTGCCAGCAGAGCCTACCCGAGAGACTACAGTCACCAGTAAGCCGCATCCAACACTGTGTTCGGAACTTTTTTTTCAGCTTTCTCAGGCCCTATGTGGATTTACATGCTGTGTGTTGGGCACCGATGTAATTGGTCTTTGTTGTCAGACTTCCAGCTCCCCAATAATGACACAGAGAATTCTTATTAATATGAAAGCTTGGCCTTAGCTTAGGCTCATTCCCAACTAGCTCTCATAGCTTCTATGTTCTGTCATGTGGTTTTTTTCTACCTCTCTTCCATTCTGTATAACTGACTTGTTCCATGTCTCTCTGGTGTCCCCTGTGTGCCCAGATTCATCTCCTCTTCCTCTCTCCCCCAGAAAATCCTGCCTATCCTCTCCTGCCTAGCTATTGGTCATTCAGCTCTTTAAACCAATCAGGTCCCCTAGGCAGGTGAGACAAAACATAGACACACCTTCATGCAGTATTAACAAATATTCTGCAACAAGGTGTGATATAATTTATTAGAGGAAATAAAATCACAAGTGGAGCTTGTGTCTGTGAGAAGAGCCTATAGAGAGATGGGACATGAGAAGTTGTGTTGTAGAATATTAATTTAAGATGTGTTACATTTGTTCATGCTATGGAACATTTGTTTTGATGATGAAAAGATGTGTTGCATTCTTTTATGCTGCATTTGTTTAATTCTGTGAAGCTGTGTTACTGTGCCTGTCTAAACACCTGATGGCCTAATAAAGAGCTGAACAGCCAGTAGTGAGGCAGGAGAAAGGATAGGCAGGGCTGGAAGGCAGAAAGAATAAATAGAAGAAGCAACAAGAGAGATCAAGAAGCAAGAAAAGGAGGAGGATATCAGGGGCCACCCAGCTACACAGCAAGCCACAGAGTAAGAAGTAAAGAAAGATATACAAAATAGAGAAAGATAAATGTCCACAGGCAAAAGATAGACAGGATAATTTAAGAAAAGCTGACCAAAAAAAAGCCAAACTAAGGCCAGGAAGTCATAAGTAATAATAAGCCTCCATGTGTGTATTTATTTGGTAGCTGAGTGGCAGACACCCAAAAGAGTAAATCAACCAACTACAAAGTTGATATTTAGAAAAGAAGAAAAGAGAAAGAGGAAGGAAGGATAGCTTCTGAAAAAAAAAAGATAAAACGGACTAATTTATTGGCAACAATGGAAGCCAGATTACAGTGAAATATCTTCAATGTACTGTAAAGAAATAACTTTTGACCTAAAAGTTCAAGAATATTGGGTAGCAGGGATAGCTCAGTGGTACAGTACTTGCCTTGCAAGCATAACATCTGAGTTTGATCCCCAGAATTTGCATTGAAAACAAAAAGTTGGACATAGAGGCAAGGGCTTGTAACCTGTGCTTGGGAGGTAGGGATAGGAGGATCCCTGAAGCTTACTGGCCAGCCAGCCTACCCTATTTGGTGAGTTTCAGGCTAACAGCACATGCTGTCTCAAAAACTAAGGTGGATGGTCCCTGAGAAATGACATTCAAGGTTGCACGATGACCTATACACAAGCACACACACATGCACTGCACAAACATGAACATTCACACACATACACAAGGTAGAAAGTATTGATGCAATATACTCATGTCAACAAGTGAAATATAAAGACTTGAAAGACTTTAAATTATCTTTATTCATCCTTTCCACTGTTATGAAAGGAAAGACCTGTAGGTGCAAAGTATAAAACATAATTTGCATAGTTCTGTAGTTTTATGTATGAGTTAATTGGTCTTGTATTTGCATTTGAAAGTAACACTTTGCAATGAGTTTGAACAGTAAAGTTCTGCTAATAAATTAAATTGTTAAAATGTATTTACTAGATTAGTGATGAAACCTACTAACTATCTCAATATTTTCTTTCCTTCTGCATCATTAGTTTTAGGATGAATGGCTGGTTAATACAAGAAAGTAGCAGAAATAAGAAAGGAAATCACAGTGTCTTTAGTTGTTTACTGTCTCTGAATACCATTGCCCTGGTTCAAAGTAGTCTCTTGTGCCATACTTTCTTTGAATCTTTCTGAACTCCTATATTCATGGGCTTTCTGAACACAATGTACAAATGGTTACAAAGAATGGAATAGAACATGTATACTGCATTTATTTACTCTGTTCATGTTTGTGCTCCATTGCCCCATCAAATTTCCCTAAAAATTGCAGTCAATGATAAAATCATTAGAAATTTCAACACAGTGATATCAGAATATTAATATAAGTACAAGTCACCTCTGCTAAGTGGTCACCTGTTGTAGAATTTATTTTAACTATGTAAAAATGTGTTGCATTTGTTTTTGCTGCAGAATATTTAACTGTGTAAAGGTGTGTTACTTTTGTTTCTGCTGTATTCACTTAATTATATAAAGATGTATTGCACTTGTTTCACCTTGCCTGCCTAAGACACCTGATTGGTCTAATAAAGAGCTGAACAGTCAATTGTAGTTGGAGAGCTTCTCTCCAGCTCCCACCAAGCCCCGGCAGTCTGACAGCTCACTTATAAAATAAACACACAGACTCTTATATTATTTAAACTGTTTGGCCTAATGGCTCAGGCTTCTTGCTATCTAGTTCTTATATCTTAAATTAACCCATATCTATTAGTCTATAAGTTGCCACGTGGCTCATGGCTTACCAGTACCTTACATCTCACTTTTCATGGTGGCGGCTGGCGGCATCTCTCTGACTCAGCCTTCTACTTCCCAGAATTCTCCACTTTCCTTGTCCCACCTGTACTTCTTGCCTGGCTACTGGCCAATCAGTATTTTATTTATACAGAGTGATATCCACAGCACTTCCCCTTTTCTTTTTTTTCAAAAAGGAAGGTTTTAACTTTCACATAGTAAAATTACAGATCACAAAACAATTATCAAGCAAGAATTACAGTTACAATATCTAGTCTATTTATAATATCTAGTATATTTGTATTTGGCAAAATTCAAGAAGATATCCTATCTATCCTATATTGTGAGTCTAAGGTTTCATATCTAACTTATCTTTTATCGTAACTAGGGAAATTATAATTATCTAGTCTTCAACTACACCAAAGACCTCAGAAGGATATACTATTACCTGAGAAATGGGAAAAGTATGCAAGCAACTTTTAGGAGTAGACAGAGACAGCTGGCAGCCTGGACAGTTACCTAATGTTCCTCTGTAGAGTTGGGTCACCAGTCTTCAGCCCACAGACCTAGAGTCTCTCAGTCACTTTTCTCTGTGTCCTGTAGAATGTCTGGCAGTTTCCTCTGTGAAGCAGGAACCTGAAGGACCATTTTGTCAAGCAAAGTTTAGTGGTCACCTTTCTATGGGTCTTGCATGTCCAGTCAATCAAGCAGTCCAGGCAAGAACAGTTTCTTGACCAAATGGCTATTTTTGCCCAGGCGAAGATAAACTCCATATGTAGTGTCTTTGATGCCCATCATCCTCTCTGAAGTAAATCAGTGCTGCCAGGAGCAGATATGTCTCACTGTCCAGAAAGTCTAAATTTTTAAAACATTTTAAATGCCATATTCTGTAGGTCTTTGAAGTTTTCTGAAATATATCTATATATACCTAGAAAACTTAACTAACATGCTACAAGTTTGACTATCATAGAAGACTAATTATTAATCTGTATTTCTTAATTATCCATTACAATCTAAATGAGTTACATAAACATAATACATCAAACAAGAATAGAAATATATATACAGTATAACAAAATTAAGTTTAAATTTGTATCAATAAACTAAAATCGATAGCAATGTAAAACATTTTAAACAAGTTGCTCTTTAAAGATAGATTTAATAATCTACCATTTCATCCTATCATATCTATATCATATCGCCTTTTCTTCTTTAGAAGGAGATCGCATTTATAGTCAACCTGATTTAAATAAAAATATTGGTTTTTCTCTGTCCCACACTAGAGGGCTCTTCTGATGTAGGACAAAAGGATCTCTCAACATTTTTTTTTTCTTTTTTTTTTTTTTTAGCAATATGTTTGAGTTTAGAGAAGGAATGAGCCAATTCCATCTCTAAAGACAGCTTGGTATATTTGGGAATTTGAGTGTAGCTTCTCTTACTACTTCCTGCTAGAGGGGGTGCTGTATCTTATGGGGACACAAAGAAAATTTTAGGATTATGGAGTAGTCTGTGAGGCTGTGTTGTCTGAGCCAGTTGCCTTGAAACTGTTCTGGATGTTGGATCATCGGTGCCATGGTGTCATCGGAGACCTTTCAGGGGGTCTTGGCTGGTCAAACCTGATGTATCTTTTTTTTTAAAAAAAAAAAAAAAAAGATTTATTTATTTATTATGTATACAGAATAGGGCACCAGATCTCATTACAGATGGTTGTGAGCCACCATGTGGGTGCTGGGAACTGAACTCAAGACCTCTGGAAGAGCAGTTGGTACTCTTAACCTCTGAGCCATCTCTCCAGGCCCCAGACCTGATGTATCTTAATCTAGAACAAATCCATAGCCTCTGACTTTCTGTGGAAACAAAAGCAGAGCCTCCTTTCCAAAGTAACATATCCTTAGATCCAAATTTTGAAGTCAAGGTACCTTTAAAACATACATTTTAGCTTAACTCAACAGCTTTACAATCAAATGTCTTTCTGCAGTTAAGAATATCAAAGACAGCATAATCCAGATTCTCTGTGTGATATCCATCTTTATGTGGCTTATTTTTTATATTGATTTTACTGTCTCTTAAGACTTTATTTTTTAAAACTATCTTTTTTATATAACTGTATATATATATATATATAATATATATATATATATATTCTCTCTTTCAAGCCTACGTACATTTTTACATGCATTGTAAACTATTCCAACTGAATCTGTTTTATTGTGAACCTATTGCTTTAAACTGAAGCATTTGTAAGACTGAAACTGCACTGTGGCTGCTGACTCTGCCCACCTCAGCTTCCCAACATGGTGGTGGTACATTTTCTGCCAGCTCTGGGAGCCATCAAGTCTCAGAAACAGTGGGTCTACACTTCTATCAAAGCAGTGTGTAGCCCAGAAACATCTTTCTTTTTGTTGTTTTTTTTTGTTTTGTTTTTTGGGGGGAGGGGTTTATTAGCAAAGGCTTAATCCACCAGGCAGCATAATATGCTGCTTGCAGACACCTCATTCCTTCCATACTGTAGGCCAAGCGCACATGCCAGGAACCCACCATAGTAGCTCAAATCTGCATGTTGCAGCATCTAGCTGCCCTTATGAGACACGAAGCAGGAACCTGGTTTGGGCTCTGTTTAGATCTGTTTATTAAATATTCTCAGCTTTAAGGTGGAAACTCGAGCTGTTGGGCACCATTTGTAGCTGAAGTTTTCTCCAGTGCTGCCTGGTCCACAGTCAAGACAAATCTCTCTCACCCACCAGACCCAACCAAGTAAACACACAGAGACTTACTTATATTGCTTACAAACTGTATGGCCGTGGCAGGCTTCTTGTTATCTAGTTCTTCTATCTTAAATTAACCCATTTCTGTAAATCTATACCTTGCCACATGGCTTGTGGCTTACCGGTATCTTACATGTTGGAACTCATGGCAGCGGCTGGCAGCATCTTCTGACTCAGCCTTCCTGTTCCCAAAATTCTCTTCTCTCTTTGTCCTGCCTATACTTCCTGCCTGGCTATTGGCCAATCAGTGTTTTATTTATACAGAGCGATATCCACAGCAGCTGGTGTATTTATTTTTCTTTTCCAAAGAATTATATCCTAAAAGAGGAAATCTTTGAGGTACATTATATAGATTAGCAGCTGGTGAAAAGAGTGCTAGTTGAGATAAATATCATTATTTACTCAGCTCACAAGGAGATTGGACTTAAGGTATAGTCTATTAACCAGCTTAATAACTTTGTGATATATCTCAGAAAAGAGATTACAATAATTCTTGCAGGTGATCTGGTCAGTTATATAAAAATTCCTGGATATCAGCTAGTAAGAGATGTAAATCATAACTAAATGAGGGTAAAGTCGCTTTCCTTTCCCAAGTCTCCTGTATTTCCCAGCTATTAATCCTTAATCCTGAAATAGTAAATGATTTCTCTAAATAATATGAAACAATCTTCATTCATTAAAGTTTGTTATGTGCGTTATTATAATGTCTAGCAAATACCATGTAGTAAAAAATATTTTGGACTTTTTAACACCTAAATGAGTATAGTTACTGTGAGAATTCATTTAAGTATCAACACACATGTTCATGTATAGGTGGGGAAAAGGTGTCTGTGCATTTAACTACCAACTAGAGCCTACATGAATGTTAAAGATGGTTAATGATATCATAGAGTGGTGGGATTCTAGTTGGAATTCCAGAGTCTTAAGAGGATGACTGTTTAGCTTCTTCTGAAGGTGTTTAGCCTCTGAATACCAAAGTTCAAGTCCACTGCTTCATTTTCTACCTTTGTGCTTAGTTAATTTTCAGGTAAGTGGCTTCACAACAGACCTACCTCTCTTTAAGCCTCATCAAAACTGTAAATAAATGTACCAGTTATAAATATCTTAAGAAAGTCCAAAATTTTGTTACCAATGAGGTGACTGGGGTCCTTTTGTTCTACTTGGGTAGAAATTGTGGGTATGTGAGGAAAAAGTTTTATAGTGTTAGTAGTCTTCAGCACTTCAGTGTCAAAACCCTATTGGCTAGGTACCCGCATCAGAGGATTGTATTGCCAAGTCAAGAGAACCACAGACTTATGGCCCCTGGTCTTAGAAACCAGAAACTTACAGCTGTAGGTGTTCAGGCTTTACTGCTCTGCATAACTTGGCAACTAGTATAAGTTCTCAGTTTTAAAAAGCAGCTGATGACAATAGCAGTCAACAGAAGCAGTTAATGTTACAAGTCCCAGCCTTAGGGTGTCCAGCTTCTCCGCATTTAAGGTTTGGTAGCACCCAGGAACTTTTCCAATGATTAGGACTTTTAATCATTCATCTGTCATTCTCTTCCTTCTCTAAATTTCTGTCACTACTCTGCTGCCACTGCCACCATCTGTGCTGTTGTTCCCACAACCTTTTCTATACTCCACTACTACTAGCTCATTCCACTTCACTCAGAATAAAAAATAGAGTTGAAGCTGGAGTTTTCTCCAGTCCTGCTAGGGCCCAAGTAAACACACAGAGACTTATATTACTTATAAGCTGTATGGCTGGGGCAGGCTGCTTGCTATATAGTTTGTATGTCTTAAATTAACCCATTTCTATTAATCTATAAGTTGCCACGTGGCTTATGGCTTATGGGTACTTTACATCTTACTTCTCATGGTGGTGGTGGCTGACAGTATCTCCTAACTCAGCCTTCCTCCTCCTAGAATTCTCCTCTCTGCTTATCCTGCCTATACTATATTTCCTGCCTGGCTACTGGCCAATCAGCATTTTATTTATCAATCAATCAGAGCAACACATTCACAGCATACAGAAAGACATCCACAGCAATGAGTAGCCAAGACAATTGCATTCTGGGGAAGCCTTTTATTGAATAGATCTAATGTTGCAACACTGGGGAGTGGGAATGAAAAATGGGTTACTCCCAGCTTACTCAAAAATGACTTGAACAGCCTGGCTATATAGCAAAAAAAAAAAAAAAAAAAAAAAAAAAAAAAGGATTGCAAAATGGTTACAACATGCAAATGAAGAGTTATATTTGCACAAACAGCAGCACAGCTTCCAGTTCTCCCAATGACTGACTTCTTACTGAGTTAATGAGAAGCTGCTCTTCCTCACATCTTGAGTGAGATTAGCTGTTAAGTCATCTAGACCTCATCAAGACTTTTCTTGCCAGCAATGCTGCCTTCCAAGGCCAATACAGGTTTTCTAGAGCAAGGCTGACTAGTTGGGAAAGAAAGGATTAAGATTTTTCAGCCTTTTGTCTGTTGGATATAGAAATGAAAAGTAAAAAGTGAATGATTATTAAATCATTCATGATTATGAGAAACGCCATTCATTTACTCAAAAATATTTATTGGGCTGGGGCTCTACAAATAAAACCACTTACCTCACAAGCCTAACAAAACAGAGGGAAAAAGCCTCTGTACTCATGGAGTTTATGCCATAGTTCAGAAGGACACAGAATAAAATGAATGGTGAATTAGATTAAGTAGATCTGATAAAGTTGTTGAAGAAAATTTGTAGTTGGTTGTTCTTTTTTACTCTTTACTGTTGTTTGTTTTTTCTACTCTTTAGGCTCTTTTGGGGAGGCTTGTGACCCAGCTCTCAAATAAATCACACAAGGAGACTTATTCTTAATTATAAATGATTGGCCTTAGCTTGCCTTGTTTCTAGCCAACTTTTCTTAAATTAGCCCATCCACCCTTTTGCCTCTGGGATTTTACCTTTATCTATTCCTGTATACCTTTACTTTCCTTCTTACTCCATCATGGCTGGTTGTGTAGCTGGGTGGCTGGCCTCTGGCATCCTCCTCTCCTTGTTCTCTCACTCTTTCCTCCCCATTCCCAGATTTCTCCTTCTATATATTTTCTCTGCCTGCCAGCCCCACCTATTTCTCTCTCCTGCCTCACTAATGGCCATGCAGCTATTTATTAGATCATCAGGTGTTTTAGACAGGCACAGCAACACAGCTTCACAGAGTTAAACAAATGCAACATAAACAAAAGTTACACACCTTAAAATATTCTACAACACTTTCCTCTTTGGGGGACCCACCAACCACATCTCTAATGATCACATGGAGGCTTATTCTTTCTGATGAATGCTCGGCCTTAGCTTGGCTTGTTTCTAGCCAACTTTTCTTAATTCAAATTAGACCATCTACTTTTGGCTCTGGGCTTTTATTTTCTCTATTCTGTATACCTTTTTAACTTCTTTTTTTATTTATTTAAGAATTTTTTTATTCATTTTACATACCAACCACAGATCCCCTCTCATCCCTCCTCCTGTTCCCCCCAACCTTCCCCCTATTATCCACTCCCTATACCCTCATCCAAAATGGTAGGGGCTCCCATGGAGAGTCAGCAAAGCCTGATACATTCAGTTGAAGCAGGACTAAAACCCTCCTCCCTGTATCAAGGCTGAGCAAGGCATCCCACCATAGGTAATGAGGTCCAGAAAGCCAGCTCATACCCCAGGGATAGATCCTGATCCCACTGCCAGGGGCCCCTCAAACAGACGAAGCTACACAACTTTCTCACATATGCAGAGAACCTAGTCCAATCCCATGCAGGTTCCATAGCTGTTGATCTGAAGTTCATGAGATCATATGAGTTTGGTTCAGTTGTCTCTGTAGATTTCCCCATCATGATCTTGACCCCGCTAAGCTCATATTATCCCTCTTCCCTCTCTTCAACTGGACACCTGGAGCTCGACCTGTTTCTTGGCTGTGGATCTCTGCATCTGCTTCCATCAGTTACTGGATGAAGGCTCTATGATGACAAGTAGGGTGTTCACCAATCTGATTACCAGGGTACGCTAGCTTAGGCACCCTCTCCACTAGTATCTCCTTGTGGATTCCTGGGAATTTCCCTAGCACCAGGTTTCTCCCTAAACCCATAATGTCTCCCTCTATCAAGACATCTTGTTCACTGCTCTCCCACACCATCCCTCCCCCAGTTTGAAGCTGTCTTTGGTGTTTTTTTTTTTTTATCTTAGCCATTCTGACAGGTATAAGATGGTATCTCAGTGTTGATTTGATTTGCATTTCCCTGATGACTAAGGATGTTGAGCAATTCCTTAAATGTCTTTCAGTCATTTGGGATTTTTCTGTTGAGAATTCTCTGTTTAGCTCTGTAGCCCACTTTTTAATTGGATTGTTTGGTATTTTGCTGTCTAGTTTATATATATATATATTGGAGATCAGCTCTCTGTCAGATGTGGGGTTGGTGAAGATCTTTTCCTATTCTGTAGGCTATTGTTTTATCTTATTTACAGTGTGTCCTTTGCCTTACAGAAGCTTCTCAGTTTCAGGATATCCCACTGATTAATTGTTGCTTTCAGTGTCTGTGCTACTGGTGTTATATTTAGGAAGTGGTCTCCTGTGTCAATGTGTTCAAGGCTTCTTCCTACTTTCTCTTCTATCAGGTTCAGTGTAGCTGGATTTATGTTGAGGTTTTTGATACACTTGGACTTGAGTTTTGTGCATAGTGATAGATATGGATCTATTTGCAGTCTTCTACATGTTGATGTCCTATTATGCCAGCACCATTTGTTGAACATGCTTTCTTTTTTCCATTGTGCAGTTTTGACTTCTTTGTCAAAAATCAAGTGTTCATAGGTGTGTGGATTAATATCAAGGTCTTCAATTCCATTCCATTTGTCCACACATCAGTTTTTATGTCAATACCAAGCCGTTTTTATTACTATAGCGCTATAGTAGAGCTTGAAGTCAGCAATGGTGATGCCTCCAGAGGTTGCTTATTGTACAGGATTGTTTTAGCTATCCTGGGTTTTTTTTTCCATATGAAGTTGAGTATTGTTCTTTCCAAGTCTTTGAAGAATTTTGGGATTTTGATGGGGATTGTATTGAATCTGTAGACTGCTTTTGGTGAGATTGCCATTTTTATTATGTTAGTTCTACCTATCCATGAGCATGGGAGATCTTTCCATTTTCTGATATCTTCTTCAATTTCTTTCTTCAAGGACTTAAAGTTCTTGTCATACAGTTCTTTCACTTAGAGTTACCCCAAGGTGTTTTATATTATTTGTGGCTATTGTAAAGAGTAATGTTTCTCTGATTTCTTTCTCAACCCATTTATCATTTGTATATAAGAGGGCTACTGATTTTTTATTTAATCTTGTATCCCACCATATTACTGAAGGTGTTTATCAGTTGTAGGAGTTCCCTGGTAGAATTTCTGGGATCATTTTTGTATACTATAATATCATCTGCAAATAGCAAAAGTTTGATTTCTTCTTTTCCAATTTGTATTCTCTTGATCTCCTTTTATTGTTTTATTGCTCTAGCTAGAATTTTGAGTACTATATTGAATAAATATGGGGAGAGTGGACAGCCTTGTCTTGTTCCTGGTTTTAGTGGAATCACTTTGAGTTTCTCTCTATTTAATATGATGTTGGCTGTTGGTTTGCTATAAATGGCCTTTATTATGTTTAGGTATGTTCCTTGTATTCCTGATCTCTCCAAGACCTCTATCATGAAGGGGTGTTGTGTAACATGAATTACTAAATGGTGTTTTTATTTAAAAAAATGGAGCCTGATATTGGGGTGAATGTTGAAAGATCAGAGAAATAAAGGAACAAGCCACCTCTTACCTCTAGGACTCCTCAGGATGAAAAGCTTTCCTCAGCTTGAAAGACTTTAGTTCCTGTCTCCTCATTCTTTATATACCTTTCTATGCCCACCCATATCATTTCCTGTCTCAACTTTCCTAGTGCTGAGATTAAAGGCATATGACTCCCAAGTATTGGGATTAAAGATGTGTGCCACAACTGTCTGGCTCTGTTTCTCACCTAGACTGAGTCAATCTCATGTAGTCCAGGGTGGCTTTGAACTCACAGATGGATTTCTGCCTCCTGAGTGCTATGTGGTGATGTATTATGTCCCCAATATACTATGTCTCCCAATAAAATAAAACTTGCCTGAAGATCAGAGGAAAAAAGGCAGCCACTATATAGAAGTCAGTCAATGGTAGCACATGCCTTTAATCCTATTTCTTGGCAGGCAGGGATTTGTCTGGATCTCTGTGAGTTCAAGGCAACAATGGGAACTGTAGCTAGAGTTTTCCTGGTCCTGCCTGGCCCATGGTCAGGAAAAATCTCCCTCACCCGCCAGTCCCGCAGCTGCTCAGACCCAACCAAGTAAACACACAGAGACTTATATTGCTTACAAATTGTATGGCCGTGGCAGGCTTCTTGTTATCTGTTCTTTTTCTTTTCTTTTTTTTTTTTGTTCTTTTTCTTAAATCAACCCATTTCTATTAATCTATAAGTTGCCACGTGGCTCCTGGCTTACCAGTATCTTAACATTTTCTTATGGCAGTGGCTGGCAGCTCTCTCTGTCTCAGCCTTCCACTTCCCAGAATTCTCCTCTCTGCTTGTCCTGCCTATACTTACTGCCTGGCTACTGGCCAATCAGTGTTTTATTTATTAACCAATCAGAGCAACACATTTAACATACAGAACATCCCACAGCACTTCCCATTTTCTTTTTTTTTTCAAAAAGGAAGGTTTTTAACTTTCACATAGTAAAATTACAGATAACAAAACCATTATCAAACAAGAATTACAGTTATAATATTAAAGAAGATATCCTATCTATCTTATATTTGTGAGTCTAAGGTTTTATATCTAACTTATCTTTTATCATAACTGAAGAAATTATAACTCTAAGCTTTAACTACATCAAAGACCCCAGAAGGATATTGCTGTGGGATGGTCTGTATGTCAAATTGCTCTGATTGGTCAATAAATAAAACACTGATTGGCCAGTGGCCAGGCAGGAAGTAGGTGGGACAAGGAGAAAGGAGAATTCTGGGAAGCAGAAGGCTGAGGCGGAGAGACACTGCCAGCCACCACCATGACCAGCAGCATGTGAAGACGCCGGTAAGCCACCAGCCACGTGGCAAGGTATAGATTTATGGAAATGGATTAATTTAAGATATAAGAACAGTTAGCAAGAAGCCTGCCACAGCCATACAGTTTGTAGGCAATATAAGTCTCTGTGTGTTTACTTGGTTGGGTCTGAGCGGCTGTGGGACTGGCAGGTGACAAAGATTTGTCCTGACTGTGGGCAAGGCAGGAAAATTGAGCTACAGGATATATTGTCTGAGAAATGGAAGAAGGACACAAGCAACTTTCAGGAGTCTTGCAAGAGTAGACAGAGACAGCTGGCAGCCTGGACAGTCACCTAATGTTCCTCTGTAGAGTTGGGGTACCTGTCTTCAGCCCACAGACCTAGAATCTCTCAGTCACTTTTCTCTGTGTCCTGTAGAATGTCTGGCAGTTTCCTCTGCAAATCAGGAACCTGAAGGACCATTTTGTCAAGCAAAGTTCAGTAGTCACCTTCCTATGGGTCCTGTATGTCCAGTCAATCAAGCAGTCCAGGCAAGAACAGTTTCTTGACCAAATGGCTATTTTTTCCAAGGCTAAGATAAACTCCATATGTAGTGTCTTTGATGCCCATCCTCCTCTCTGAAGTAAATCATTGTTGCCAGGAGCAGATGTGTCCCACTGTCCAGAAAGTCTAAATTTTTAAAACATTTTAAATGCCATATTCTGTAGGTCTTTGAAGTATTTGAAGATTACCTACCTAATTGAATTATATCTATGTATACCGAGAAAACTTAACTAACATGGCTATAAGTATGATTATCATAGATGACTAATTATTAATCTATTTCTTAGTTAGCCATTACAATTTTAAATGAGCTGTACAAACATAATACCTTAAACAAGAGTAGAAATATACACACAGTATAACAAAATTAACTTTAAATTTGTATCAATAAACTAAAATCCATAGCAATGTAAAACATTTTAAACAAGTTGTTGCCCTCTCAAAGTAGGTTCATTAATCTACCCTTTCATCCTATTATATCTATATCATAAGAGATTGCATTATACTCAACCTGATTTAAATAAAAATATTGGTTTTTCTCTGTTCCACACCAGAGGGCTCTTCTGATATGGAACATAAGACTCTTTTAACCTTTTATTTTAGGAATATGCTTGGGTTTAGGGAAGGAATGAGCCAATTCCATCTCCAAAGACAGCTTGGTATATTTGGGAATTTGGGCATAGTGTCTCTTACTACTTCCTGCTGGAGGGGGGTGCTGTATCTTATGGGGACACAAAGAAAATTTTAGGATTATGTAGTAATTTGTGAGGCTGTATCATCTGAGCTAGTTGCCTTGAAACCATTCTGGATGTTGGATCATCTGGGCCATGGTGTCATTGGAGACCTTTCAGGGGGTCTTGGCTGGTCAAACCTGATGTATTTTAATCTGGAACAAATCCACAGCCTCTGGATTTCTGTGGAAACAAAAGCAGAGCCTCCTTTCCAAAGCAACATATCCTTAGATCCATATTTTGAAGTCAAGGTATCTTTAAAATATACATATTGGCTTAACTCAACAGCTTTTACAATCGAATTTTTTCTGAAGTTAAAAATCCCAAAGACAACACAATCCAGATTTTATGTGTAATATTCATCTTTATGTGCTTATTTTTATACTACCTTTACTGTCTCCTTAAAGACTTTATTTTTAAGAACTATCTATTTGTTTATATAACTGTATATATTCCTTTTTTATCTTTCAAGCCTATGTATATTTATACACACATTGTAAAGTATTTAAAGTCTTGTTTCATCTGAATCTGTCTTATTGGGAATCTATTGTGTAGCTAGAGGACATACAGAACATCCCACAGCACTCACCCCTTTTATTTTTTCAAAAAGGAAGGTTTTAACCTTAACAAAGTAAAATTACATATAATTTGGGAATTTGGGCATAGCTTCTCTTACTACTTCCTGCTGGAGAAGGGTGCTGTATCTTATGGGGATACAAAGAAAATTTTACGATTATGGAGTAGTCCGTGAGGCTGTATTGTGGGAGCCAGTTGCCTTGAAATGGTTCTGGATGTTGGATCATCTGGGCCTTTGTGTCATCGGAGACCTTTCAGGGGGTCTTGGCTGGTCAAACCTGATGTATCTTAATCTGGAACAAATCCATAGCCTCTGGCTTTCTGTAGAAACAAAAGCAGAACCTCCTTTCCAAAGTAACACATCCTTATATCCAAATTTTAAAATCAAGTTATTTTAAAATATAAATATTGGTTTAACTTAACATCTTTTACGATCAAATGTTTTTCTGCAGTTAAAAATCCCAAAGACAACACAATCCAGACTCTCTGTGTGATATCCATCTTTACATGGCTTATTTTTTATATTACTTTTACTTTCTCTTTAAAGACTTTATTATTTTTTAAACTTTCTATTTTTTTATATAACTGTCTATGTTACTTTTCCTTTCTCTTCCAAGCCTATGTACATTTTTACACACACTGTAAACTGTTTAGGGTTTTTCCCATCTGAATCTATCTTATTGTGAATCTATTGCTTTAAACTGCAGCATTTGTAAGACTGAAAGGGCGCTATGGCTGCTGGCTCCACCCACCTCAGCTTCCCAACATAGCTGTGGTGCCTTTACCGCCAGCTCTGGGAGCTATTGTGGGTCTATGCTTTTATCTAAGCATCATGTAGCCCAGAAACCTTTTTTGTTTTGTACTAGCAAAAGCTAAATCCACCACGCAGCTTAATGTGCCACTTGCAGAGGCCTGTTCCTGCAATACCGAAGATCGAGCGCACACGCTAGGAACCCGCCATAGTAGCTCAAACCAGCAAGCTGCCACTCATTTGAGAGATAATTAGGAAGCTGTTTTTAGCTCCGTTTTAGAATCTTTTCTCAGGTTTTAGGTAGAAACTCTTGCCAACTCATTGGGTGCCATTTGTAGCTAGAGTTTTCCTGCCTTGCCCACAGTCAGGACAAATCTTTGTCTCCCGCCAGTCCCACAGCCACTCAGACCCAACCAAGTAAACACAGAGACTTATATTGCTTCAAACTGTATGGCCGTGGCAGGCTTCTTGCTAACTGTTCCCATAGCTTAAATTAATCCATTTCTACAAATCTATACCTTGCCATGTGGCTCGTGGCTTACCAGTACTTTACATCTTCCTTGTCCTGGCGGCAGCTCCAGGCAGTGACTCCTGCCTTCCTGTTCTTTTATTTCTCCTCTCTGTTAGTTCCGCCTATACTTCCTGCCTAGCCACAACCAATCAGGTTTTATTTATTGACCAATCAGAGCAACTTGACATACAGACCATCACCCAGCACAGCCAAGTGCAGACCATTTCAGACACCTGCACTCAGGCCCATGGTCCTAATCATCCTCTATGCAGACCTGCTGGGTAAAGCCATGAGGAACCCAAGAACGAGCTCCCACAGGATATACAGAACATCCCACAACACTATTGCTTTAAACTGCAGCATTCTAAGACTGAAATGGCTGCTGTGGCTGCTGGCTCCACCCACCTCAGCTTCCCAACATGGTGGTGGTACGTTTTCCACCAGCTCTGGGAGACATCAATTTTCAGAAACAGTGGGTCAATGCTTCTTTCATAGCAGTGTGTGTTTTGTTTGTTTGTTTATTTGTTTTTAACTAGCAAAAACTATATTCAACACACAGCATAGTGTGCAGCCTAGAGACACCTCTATGTAACATAGCTTAGGTTAAACCCGCCATGGAGTAGCTCAAACACGCAGGCTGCTGCTAACTTGAGAGAGACAACTAGGAAGCTGTTTTAGCTCCATTTTAGAATCGTCTTTCGCAGGTTTTAAGTTGAAATTCGAGCCATTGGGCACCATTTGTAGCTAGAGTATTCCTGGTCCTGCCTGGCTCATTCATGGTCAGGAAAAATCTCTCTCACCTGCCAGTCCCGCAGCTGCTCAGACCCAACCAAGTAAACACACAGAGACTTATATTACTTATAAACTGTATGGCCGTGGAAGACTTCTTGCTAACTGTCCTTAAATCAACCCATTTCTATTAATCTATAAGTTGCCACGTGGCTCATGGCTTACCGGTATCTTAACATCTGCTTGTCTTGGCTGCGGCTCACAGCGTCTCCCTGCCTCAGCCTTCCTGTTCCCAGAATGGTGAAGAGCCAGGCATGGTAGCACGGGTCTTAACTTCCAACACTAATTAACCATGGAGGTCTTGAGGCCTGCACAGAGAGATAGGAAGTGACAAAGCTGGGCAGGAAGAGGACATGATGTAGTTGGACAAAGAGAGCAAATCAGATGGCAGAACAGCAAGGCATATAGGCATGGGTAGACAGGAAGTAGCTCGTCTTTGGAAGCTGTGGAATTAGTGAGGTGAGGTTAGCTGTGGTTTTCCCTATTTCCCTGATCTCTCAGGTTTTCACCCCTATATCTAGCTCCATGATTTTTATTTAATACGTCCATTTAGCAATTCATCTACAGTGCTAGGATTAAAGATGTATGCAACCACTGCCTGCCTTCTATGTTTAATCTAGTAGCTTGTTCTGTTCTCTGATCTTCAGGCAAATTATTAAGGTATACAATATATCACCACACTGTGGGATTTTGTTGAAGGCTTTTTCAGCATCTAATGAGATAATCATGTAGTTTTGTTTCTTTCAATATGTTTATATGATGGATCAGATTGACAGATTTTCATTTGTGGACCCATTCCTGCATCTCTGGGACAAAGCCTACTTGATCATAGTGGATGATTTTTTTTGATGTGTTTTTAGATTTTGTTTGCCAGTATTTTATTGATCATTTTTGCATCAATGTTCATGAGGAAGATTGGTCTGTAATTCTCTTTCTTTGTTGTATCTTTGTGTGGTTTGGGTATCAGTGTAACTGTAGCTTCATAGAAAAAGTTTGGCAATGTTCCTTCTGTTTCAAATTGTTTCTACTGTGTGGAACAATTTGAAGAGTATTGGTATTAGCTCTTCTTTGAAATTTTGGTAGAATTCTGTGCTGAAACTTTCTAGCCCTGGGCTTTTTTGGTTGTGTGACTTTTAATGACTGTTTCTATTTCCATGGGGGTTATATATCTATTTTAATTGTTTATCTGGTCTTAACTTAATTTGTGTATGTGGTACCAATCCAGAAAAGTGTCTATTTCTTTTAGATTTTTCAATTTTGTGGAGTACAGGTTTTTGAAGTAAGACCTGGTGATTCTCTGGATTTCCTCATTGTTTGTTGTTATGTCTTCCTTTTCATTTCTGATTATGTTAATTTGGATATTCTCTCTCTGTTTTTTGGTTAGTTTGGATAAGGGTTTGTCTATCTTGTTGATTTTCTCAAATAACCAACTCTTTGTTTCACTGATTCTTTGTACTGTTATTTCTGTTCCTATTTTATTGATTTCAGCTCTCAATTTGATTATTTCCTGGCGTCTATTCCTCCTGGATGAGTTTGCTTCTTTTTCTTCTAGAGCTTTCAGGTGCACTGTTAAGTCACTAGTGTGAAATTTCTCCATCTTCTTTATGTGGGCATTTAGTGCTATGAATTTTCCTCTTAACACTGCTTTCATAATGTCCCATAAATTTGGGTATGTTGTACTTTCATTTTCATTGAATTCTAGAAAGTCTTTAATTTCTTTCTTTATTTCTTGCTTGACCCAGTGGTGATTCAGTTGAGCAATCTTCAGTTTCCATGAGTTTGTAGGCTTTCTGTAGTTTACATTGTTGAATTCTAACTTTAAGCCATGGTGGTCCAATAAAATACAGGAGGCTATTCCAATTTTTTTTTTATCTGTTGAGGTTTGCTTTGTGACTGAGTATGTGGTCTATTTTAAAGAAGGTTCCATGAGGTGCTGAAAAGAGGTATATTCTTTTGTGTTTTGGTGGAATGTTCTGTAGATGTCTATTAAGTCCATTTGAGTTGTAACATCTGTTACTTCCCATATTTCTCTGTTAAGTTTCTGTCTAGCAGACCTGTCCATGGTGAGAGTAGGGTATTGAAGTCTCCCACTATTAGTGTGTGGGGTTTGATGTGGGATTTTTACTTTATTTCTGTTTCTTCTACATATTTGGGTGCCCTTGTATTTGGAACATAACTGTTCAGAATTGAGACTTCATCTTGGTGGATTTTTACTGTCATGAATATGTAATGTTCTTCACAATCTCTTTTGACTCATTTTAGTTTGAAGTCTATTTTGTTAGATATTAGGATAACTACACCAGCTTGCTTCTTAAGTCTATTTGTTTGGAAAGTCTTTTCCCAGCCTTTTACTCTGAGGTAGTGTCTGTCTTTGAAGTTGAGGTGTGTTTATTGTATGCAGCAGAAGGATGGATCCTGTTTTCATATCCATTCTGTTAGCCTGTATCTTTTTATAGGCAAATTGAGTCAATTTATATTAAGGGATTTTAATGACCAGTGATTGTTAATTCCTTTTATTTTGTATGTGTGTTTCCCTTCTTTAGGACTTGCTGCTGTGGGGTTACCTATTGCCTGTGTTTTTGTGAGTGCATCTAACTTCCTTAGGTTGGATTTTTTTTCTTCTAGTGCTTTCTGTATGGCTGGATTTGTGGAAAAGTATTGTTTAAATCTGGTTTTGTCATGGAATATCTTGTTTATTCCATCTACAGTGATTGAGAGTTTTGCTAGGTATAGTAGTATGGGCTTTCATCTGTGATCTCTTAGTGTCTGCATAACATCTGTCCAGGATCTTCTGTCTTTCAGAGTCTCCATTGAGAGGTTGGGTGTTATTCTAATGGGTCTGCCTTTATAAGTCACTTGGTCTTTTCCCTTGCAGTTTTTTTTTGTTTGTTTGTTTTTTTCGAGACAGGGTTTCTCTACGTAGCTTTGCGCCTTTCCTGGAGCTCACTTGGTAGCCCAGGCTGTCCTCAAACTCACAGAGATCCGCCTGGCTCTGCCTCCCGAGATTAAAGGCGTGCACCACCACTGCCCGGCTCCCTTGCAGTTCTTAATATTCTTTTTTATTCTGTATATTTTTAGTGGTTTGATTATTATATGGCAAGGGGACTTTTGGGTGGGGGGATCTAGTCTATTTGGTGTTCTGTAAGCTTCTTGTATCTTCATTGGCATTTCCTTCTTTAAGTTGGGAAAGTTTTCTTCCATGATTTTGTTGAATATATTTTCTGTGCCTTTGAGTTGCTATTCTTCTCCTTCTTCTATCCCTATTATTCTTAGGTTTGGTCTTCTCATGGTGTCCCAGATTTCCTGAATGTTTTGTGTTATGAATTTGTTGGCTTTAATGTTTTCTCAGACTGACAAATCTATTTATTCTATTGTATCTTCAACACCAGAGATTCTCTCTTCTATCTCTTGCATTTGGTTATGCTTGAATCTGTAGTTCCTGTTCATTTACTCAGATTTTTCATTTCCAGCCTTCCCTCAGTTTGTGTCTCCTTTATTGTGTCCATTTCAATTTTCAAGTCTTGAAAAGTTTCCTTCACATGTTTGATTGTTTTTTCTTGTGTTTCTTGTCTTTCTTTAAGGGATTTATTGATTTCCTCAAATTTTTTGTTTGTCTTTTCCTCAATTTCATTAAGCAAATTTTCCATTTCTTCTTTAAAGGCCTCTATCATCTTCATAAAGTCATTTTTAGGGTGATTTTCTTCTGCTTCTATGTTGGGATGTTTAGATCTTACTGTAGTAGAACCACTAGGTTCTGGTGGTGCCATATTGCTCTTTATGCTGTTGAATGTATTCTTGCACTGGCATCTACCTATGTCTTCCTCCAATCAGTACAAGTGGTGTCTGTGTCTCAGGGATCTGCTCTTAGTCCAATAGGCACTAGTGGTGTTTGTTTCCAATACAGCTGGTGGCATCTTGAGGGATGGGTGGGTTTGCAGGACAGAGTGTGACTTGTAGATTACAGGGTCCATTGTGGGGTGGTGGAAAGGCCTGCCCACAGGAGTCTTGCCTGATGGTCTGCAACTGGGGCTGCAATGGGTGAAGCTAGAGAGGCATGGGTTGTGCCTGGGTGACTGGGGCCTAGAGACTGGGGTGACCAGCTTGGAAAACAGTCACTTGCCTCTTGGTCCAATTGGAGCTGGGGGAGTCTGTGTCTCAGGGAGGAGCTGAGGTCTCGGGTGATAGGTGGGTTTGGGGGACAAAGTGTGGCTGGTAGATTACAGGGTCCACTAGGGTGGTGAGTAGGCCTGCCTGCAGTAGTCTTCCCTGATGACCTGCAACTAGGGCTGCAATGGGTGAGGGTAGATGGGCACGGGTTGTGCCTCTAGGCCTAGGGCCTAGAGGCTGGGGTGACTGGCTAAGAGAACAGTCACTCACCTCTTGGTCCAATTGAAGCTGGTGGAGTCTGTGTCTCAGGGAGCAGCTGTGGTCTTGGGGGATGGGTGTGTTTGGGGAATGGTGTGAGGCTTGTAGATTACAGGGTCCAATGGGTGGTGGTGATCAGGCTTGCCTGAAGGAGTCTTGCATACTGGGGCTGCAATGGGTGGGGTAGGGGGCCATAGTTTGTGCCTCATGGCCTAGGGCCTAGAGACTGGGGCTTTCTTTACTTCTTACTCCATGGCTTGCTGTATATCTGGGTGGCTGGCCCCTAATGTCCTCCTCTACTTTTCCTTTTCTCATTCTTTGATCTTCTCTTTCCAGATTTCTCCTCCTTTTTACTCTCTCTGCCTGCCAGCCTTACCTATCCTTTCTCCTGTCTAACTATTGGCTGTTCAGCTCTTTACTAGACCAGTCAGGTGTTTTAGGCAGGCAAAGTAATACAGCTTCACAGAGTTAAACAAATGCAACATAAAAGAATGCAACACATCTTTGCATCATTAAACAAATATTCCACCACATAAACAAATATAACACATCTTAAAATAATATTCCACAACAAAAATTCAAGCAGGTAAAGTGATCAGGTGGTTTGTTTGAAAGTAGGACAACTTTAATAAAGGAATCCCAAGGAAATATATAATGAAAAATGGCATTTGTGCACTTTACACATGTGAGTTAATAAGACGTGAACATGTCTGGGTTGGGGAGAATTCTTTGATGAGGGGATAGGAAGTGAAATAGCTCCAAGGTAAGAATAACTCAAACTTATTCAAGAAGGCATGGACCTGAATCACAGTGATAAGGGAAAGCATAGTAGGACATGAGGTCACAGACAATCTGACTACTGCTCACAAGATCTGCTTGCTTACTGTAGAAAAAGTTGAAGGGAAGCAAGAACAGAGATGATGATGAGGGGTCATTTGAAGTTCATAAAGCTAACAGGATTACTCTGATGGATAAGATATAGGATTCAAAGGTAAGAAAATACATTTGCATGGCACCCAACAGAACACAGTTTTGTGGGGGTTGTTTTATTGTTTTGCAGGGGGGAGTACATTTTGCTCAGGAAACTCACAGACTGTGTTCAGGATTAACTGGTGGTATAAATCAACAAATTGCCTTTGTGAGTGGCAGGCGGGAGGCTTTTTGCAATAAATGAACAATTGTGGTTTTGACTTTTCAGACAAAGCAGGTGTCCATGAAGCTTCTGAAGCTGTTCTGCGTAGGACCGTTGTTGTGCCCTGTGGTTTGTCTCTTGTTAGAGACAGCTACTCCTCCTTCAGCTTTACTTACCTTTGAAGTGAAAGAAAAAGCAGGATTGAAATCAGGTGCAGTGAGTGTATTTGCTATTAGGATGAATGCTCCTGACTTCGAAAGACAAAAGACTCAAGTCTCAGGTCAGGAAAAAAATTGCTTTCATACTGTTTTGACAAATGCTCCCTGAGGACAAGAGAGCAATTAAAGTTATTCTGGTTGGACTAAGGGAAGGTTTCAAAAAGGTAGTAAAATAGTTTTTTTAAAAAAGTGATAGTCAACTGATCCAGAGTGGGAACTCCTCAAAGCTCCATTTCCACCAGACACATACATGCTGATTTGATCTGTTCTGAAGTTCAAGTTCTATAAATAGTTGTGTCTTCTAAACTTCATGCACTAGACAGTTTAGTTTTCCCCAGACTCTTTCCTTGGAGTCACATCAAATCCCCCTTCCCCAAATGTTCTAAGGGGAAGACTCAACATCTCCAGCTTAATGTAGAAAAGCGGGCTTTCCTAAAAGTTCTTTTTCCCAATTGTCTTTACCCTTTCTTGTTCTACAGGGCTGGTGGCTTTCTCCTTTCTCTTTCTGGGACATTAACTTCCCTCAGCCTCCTCTAACACTTTTAGACATACTCTAGATAAAAACACATTAAGATTGTCTTAGATAATACTTCATTTTCACAAAGTAGCACTTCAGATATTTGAGGTGAACATAATTTTTCCCATTTGATTGATGGCATAAAATTATATTCATGTGAGAGTACCTTTATAAAATAATGTTTTTAGCTTGAAGCAACACAACAAAGTGTGTGTGTGTGTGTGTGTGTGTGTGTGTGTGTGTGTCATGTGTTCTGGGCAACTCCAAGTCCATAATATTTGAGGCAACTGTTTGATTGCCTTGACTTCTCAATGAATGCACATCCTCTTTCTGCAGGACTCCAGAGGTCTCGGATAAGCAAGTTAAAAAATCATCTGTCAGATTTCTTCAAGAGCTCCATACCTCTAGCAGCCATTTTTGTTTTTTTTGTCACCGTAGCACTGATGGGGATCCTCTGCTGCCTCACGTAAGCTACTATACAATGAAAAGATGAAAGGAGAGGAAATGTGAGGGGTTGAGGGATAGAAACACTCAGGCTCCCCATCAGCTGCTCATTTGAGAGCTGAGAGCTGAGTTTCAAGAAAAAACACTCTGGTAGCAAAACTCTGAAAGGCCCTTTTAAAAATCTTCAGTGTATGATAAGAGTCAGAGCATAAGGAGGAACCTATGACAGTATTCAAGGGTATTAAAAAAGATGAGGCCAGAGAGTAATTATCCAGTTTTCAAGATTAAATAGATGAGAGTAGAAGGTAGCAATATAGAGCCAAAAAAGTCAAGTGACTTTTTTTAAATTTACTTATTTTTATTTTATGTGCATTGATGTTTTGCCATGGTTGTTGGGTCCCTTGGAACTGGAATTACAGACTGTTGTGAGTTGCCATGTGGGTTCTGGGAATTGAACTTGGATCCTCTGGAAGAACAGTCAGTGTTCTTAACCACTGAGCCATCTCTCCAGCCCATATCAAATTCCTTTTAAATTCACTGATTATTATTAGCTATGATTTTTGAGAGAAATTTATTGCCAAGGGAAAAATAAGCTGGCATTAAATGAGCCATCAGTTGTAAACAATTCTTAAATACTTTGATCTTCCAGTAGCCCACCAACTTTGAAAGCCCCTAAGGAGGGTATGTTCCTCAACAGTTGCTGTGGAGGCAGCCATAGAGAATAAAGGACTTGAAGAGCCTCCCAGACAGTGGATAATGGGCCAGAAAAGTCCTCCTAGAACACAGAATCTGAACCTAATCAAGGTCTCCCTAGCAGGAATCCGGAATTCTTACTCTCTTGTGTCTCTCATTGTTCCCCCTTTCAAAATAGGAATGTTTATGATGGTTACCATTTTATAAGCCATCATTGTTATAGGGTATGGTGACTGGGGTAGATAACTTGTTTTTAGTTCATAGATCACTTAACCAAGCAGAACCATTCCCATACTAGAAAAAACAAGCATTACCCAGATATTCTGGACTTTGAACTGGATGACAGGAACTGTAGCCTTGTGGAAAGGGTATATTATAGGTCAGATGTTCTAGAAGCACACAGGGAGACAGGAATTTGATATCCAGGGTATTGTAACTAGGTATTGATGCCTGTAGAAGGCAGACAGAGGTATGTGAACTTCCTTACAAGTCTCACCAAGCCTTGGCTGACCCCCATCATATTTGTGCTATAGTATCCTGAATAAGACAATCATAATCCCATTTTGAACATTATTGCATGGGGGTTGTAATAAGAAGTACAAGGCAGCTCTCTGCAGCAGAGGCAAGCTTTGAAGGAGTTAACTCTAGAGGCTGTCTGCCTACAATATTCTGAGCAACTAGAGTAACAAGTCTTTTCTCAAGGGAGCATCTGGGTGGCAGGTTTCCATATGTATCACATGGCGGTTGTATTCCTTGTATGAAAGGAAAAGTAAACAGATAATGAGTGGTAAGAAAGGTCTTTTTCCTTCTTCTCAAGAAAAATATGACAATCTGAAAGCAAACCCTCACTTAAATGAAACACAAAACACAAGAGAAATTGATGAAAATATATAAAAGATATAGCACACATGATTTAAAAAGGAAGCAGAGCTTTAATGGAGAAAAATTGTTTAGCAAAAATAATGTTAAAGAAAAAGTAATAGATACAGGAGATACATTATTTCTTTGATGAAGAGAACAAAAGCTAGGAAATAAAAAAAACCCACAAAGTTAATTTTTTTCACTGTAGAAATAAAGGAAGTTTTGAGTCTATAGTCATAAAGGGAACATGGTAGTGAACACACAGTAGAGTCTCAATAATACTCTTTGTTAGAACATTTTACAATAGGGACTGCAATAGCATCTTTGTGCACCTTTCCCCATCCTGTATATTTCTATTAACCACAAGCTGCAGCTACGATGAATGATTAAGCCATCAGCTCATTAACTGAAGCAATCACCTGAGAAAACTAGTAAATCACCCAGTGCTGTGGAAGCAGTGCTGGCAACCAAGAGGAGTCACTGGCACTGGCAAGTACACAAACATACATATGAAAGCAAACATTATTTATTCATATAGACACCATAATGTTCATTTGGAAGGATACTTATGTGGAAATACTATTGAGTAAAACAAACAGATTATAATAAGCATACAGTTTAACCAAATTATTATTAAAAACTAAGTGTAGGGCCTGCAGAGATGGCTCAATTAATAAAGTTATTTGGTCATACTCTACCACAACTTCTGAATCATACTACAAGTACATTTGTGTGTGTGCTTTATATTAATGTATGTGAGTAAGGTATGTGTGTGTGTTTCATGCACATGTATGTGTGAATGTGTGCCTTAGACCAGAGGAGGGCATGGTGTTATACTGTATTACTGTCCACCTTATTCCCATTGAGACAGTGTCTCTCACTGAATCTAGAAAAAGGCTAGGAACCAACAAGCCCAGGAGTCTTATCTCTGTCCCCTATAGCACTGAGTTACAGGTGAGCATGACTATGCCAACCTAGAAACCAAGAGAGTGGATAGGAATGCAAATAGTTCAACATTAACTATCATATCTTCTTTTCTTAGCTTTTTTGTAGGTGAACCAATCCACTGAAGAACTGAAAGACTTAGTGGGAAAAGTATGGTATCTGACTCAATGGATTCCAAGAGCTGGAGAATGTGCTATGTGCTTAAAGTGAGATTAAATTATTTTTTTCCATCTTAAAATGCCTTTGCTTTCATTTTTCCTTTTAAAAGATGCAGTTAAAAATCATAAATAGACCAGGCGGTGGTGGTGCATACCTTTAATCCCAGCACTTGGGAGGCAGAGGCAGGCGAATCTCTGTGAGTTCAAGGCCAGCCTGGTCTACAGAGTGAGTTCCAGCAAAGGTGCAAAGCTACACAGAGAAACCTTGTCTCAAAAAAAAAGTAGGAAAAAAAAACATAAGTAGCTTTACTACAGATTTTATTATAAAAGTAATATTTATTACAGGAAATGCAGAAAGATAAAAAGGTATTCAGAATTATAGCACCTAGAAATAAATGTTGTTAACAATTTAATGTATTTCCTTGTCTTAGTTAGGTTTCTATTACTGTGAAAAGACATTGTGACTACCAGAACTCTTATAAAAGAAAACATTTAATTGGGGCTGGCTTACAATTTCAGAGGTTTAGTCTATTATCATCATGGAGGGAAGCATGGTGGCATGTAGGCAGACATGTTGCTGAAGAAGGAGCCAGGAGTTCTACATCTGGATTGGCAGGCAGCAGGAAGCAAGAGAGATACTGGGCCTCAAAGCCCACCCCACAGTGACATACTTCCTCCAACAAGGCCATACCTACTCCAATAAGGTCACACATCAAATAATGCCACTCCTTGTGAGCCTATGGGAGACATTTTCATCCAAAGCTCCACTCTCCTTTTGAGATTTTTATCAATTTATATTACTTGTTTCTCAAAGTCTGTAAAACAATAGTTCTGTTTAAATAAATGTTATAAAATAACAGGGCTCTGTCATCAATTAGGTTTTGGAGATGCTTGATTATTCACATATAAATATGATCGTTTGCTCCCCAAAATTTAAGAACCTTTGATAGAATAATACAAATATCAACAGAGGATAAAATAAAGAGTATTTTATAAACTGATTTTTTTAAACATAGTGAACATAATATGTGATATAACTACCTCCAAATATAGTATTTAAGGTATTTCTGTATATTTTGGTATTATAAATATAATACGAGTAATAGTTTAAATTTTAATTTTTTCCCTCTTGCTGTTGAATTTAAAACCCTTCATTTCAGGGATGTGTATTGAATATTTTCTGTAAACCAGGCACTGTTCTGAGTAGGTAATACTAGCTCTGGCTATTATTATTAGAGGATTGGTTCAGCCAGACACTCTAAATGTTATGTTATGTTCCTTAACATAAATTGCTAAAAGTAGAATTGTTGAGTTATATTCCATGATCATATTAGGTTTTAAAATATTATTCCACATACTGGTTGTACCTATTTTTACTTTAGGCCCTCAGCTCTCCTTAAGGTGTCCTCAAGACTATGTTATTTTAGCTGGACATGGTAGTGCACACCTTTAATGCCAGCACTAGGAAGGTGGATCTTTGAGTTAGAGGACAGTCTGGTCTATAGAGTAAGTTCCAGGACAGCCAGGGCTACACAGTGAGACCCTACCTGTTGAAAGAGAGATTGTGATCATGTTATTTTAGACTGGAGAGATGGTTAGAGAATAAGAGCACTTGCTGTTCTTCAGAGTACCTAGGTTCAGTTCCCAGCTCCAACAATGTAGCTCACAACCATCTGTAACTTCAGTTCCACGGAATATAATGCCCTCTTGCTGGCCTTTGTCGGCACCAGTGATGTACATGGTACACACACATAAATTCAGGTGTAGATGAATTTCTAAACGGTCTCATTAAATAAAAACCACGGACCTAATATAGGGGTGAAAGCCTTAGAGAGATCATGGAAATAGGGAAAGCCACAGCTAACCTTACTTCACCAACTCTGCAGCTTCCAAATGTGAGCTGCTTCCTGTCTACCTATGTCTATATGCCTTGCTTTTCTGTGCTCTCATTGGCTATCTTAGCCCAGCTACCTCACTTCCTTGTCACTGTCTGTCTGTACAGACCTCCAGGCCTCTATGGTTGGTACTGGGATTAAAGGCGTGTACGACCACGCTTGGCTCTGTTCCCTAATATGGCCTTGAATATACAAAGACCCTGCCTGATAAGTAATCAGATTAAGGGAGTGTTCTGCATGACTTCCTATGTACTTAAAATGGCTGGCCTTTGCCCCTGATCTCTAGGCAAGCTTTATTAAAGCACAAATAAAATATCACATTTTAGCACAAATAAAATATCAACACATTCAGGCAAAACCCTCATACACATAAAATAATTTTTTATTAAAATAAAATAATTTGGGGCTAGTGTCTCACTATATAGGCTTTGCTGGCCTGGACGTTACAGAAATCCACCTGCCTCTGTCTCCCAAGTTTTTGGATTAAAGGCATGTGCTGCTACACCCATGCTGTGGGATGTTCTGTATGGCAAATGTGTTGCTCTGATTGGTTAGTAAATAAAACACTGATTGGCCAGTAGTCAGGCAGGAGGAAGTATAGGCGGGACAAGGAGGAGAAGAATTCTGGGAAGTGGAAGGCTGAGTCAGAGACACTGCCAGCTAATTTAAGATATAAGAACAATTAGCAAGAAGCCTGCCACGGCCATACAGCTTGTAAGCAATATAAGTCTCTGTGTTTACTTGGTTGGGTCTGAGAGGCTGTGGGACTGGTGGGTGAGAGAGAGATGAGAGAGATTTGTCCTGACTATGGGCCAGGCAGGAAAACTCTAGCTACACACCCAGCTTTTTTTTTTTTTTTTTTTTTTTTTTTTTTTTTTTGCTTTTTCGAGACAGGGTTTCTCTGTGTAGCTTTGCACTGTCCTGGAACTCACTCTGTAGCCCAGGCTGGCCTTGAACTCACAGAGATCCACCTGCCTCTGCTTCCCAAGTGCTAGGATTAAAGGCATGCACCACCACCGCCTGGCAAATTTTTTTAAGATCTTAAAAATAATATTGTGTTAATTCCTTGGTGTTTTGTTTTGTGTACAAGACAAGATACTTCTTTGTAGCTCTGGCTGGTGTGAAACTTATTGTGTAGACCAGTTTGGCTTTGGACTCATAGCAATGCCTTGCCTCAGCCTCATGAGTGCTGAAAATACAGGGATGAACCACTGCACTCAGGCTTTTTTTTTTTCCTTGAAGGCAGATTTCACTATATTGTCAGAGTGCCCCAAACTCATAGACCAACTAATCTTCCTTCCTAATCTTCTTGAGTAGCTAGATATGTAGACACATGTCACAATGCCTGGAATTCCTGGATTTAAAAACATCATTAATTATGCCATTTTTCTTTCTGCTTAGTGCCTCCAGTTTTTTTTATAATCCTTTTTAAGTAAGACATACTAATTGTATAAAATATGAGGGTTTTTTTGAGATGAAGTCTCACTGTGTAGTCCCTGGCTGACCTGAAACTCACTATGTAGACCAGACTGGTTTTGGAGAAATCCTCCTGTTATTTATTAAGTGGTACAATGTTATTTATTAAGCAGCACTGTTTACCATGCGAGAGAAGCCACAAGGTACAACAAAGCCCACTATAAGAGTTTACTAAGGAAAGGGAATAGAAGGGGTGTGCATAGGCCTAAGGAATGACCATGCAGGAAGAGGGGGGAGGAATAGGTGGAATCTGCTTTTATAGGTTCCCCTGCACATGCACATATGGGCTTATGTAGCTATGCCACACATGCACATAGATTGCGTGACCACTCTGTGCACAAATCATGTGACCACGTAGCACACAAATTACATAGGACGTAAGGCCCTGGGATGACTAAGCATTTTGCCTGGCTACTGGACAGCTCACATGTGGTCATGTAGCTAGGGGAGTGGCTAGGAATTCTAAAATTCCAGACTCTTTGTTTTTTATTTAAAGAATGGCAGGTGAAAGGAAATGGGGGCTCTGTGTCTCCTGAAACTGCTTCTGGCTGACTCGTTGGGCGTCAGTTAATTTTGGGGGGTGGAAAGGGGGCTTTGGGGTAACCGGATGCCCTGGTGTAATGGATTGTCCTCCACTGCTTTGGTAATCGTCCATCATCTTCCACTGCTTCAGGCTCTGTAACTATTTGGGTCTGACAAGGTGCTGATGAGGCAGAAGAGGAAGTTTAGAAAAAAAATATTACCTTGAAGGGGGGTCCCTGCAGGGTCCCAGGGTGACGGGGGGGGGTGTCCCGGGACCAGGAAAGTTTGAATTATACTTATCTGAAGTGGATCTGACCTGTCCAGGTGGATTCAAGATGGCTCTGGAGCTTGGACAAACTTTTAAACATATTAAGAAACAGCCACAGGGAATTTAAAATTGAGCTGGTAGCCATGATATCATAATGTTTAGTACTCTGGTATCAGAATTTTATTGGTTAGTGTGTGTGTGTGTGTGTGTGTGTGTGTGAGAGAGAGAGAGAGAGAGAGAGAGAGAGAGAGAGAGAGAGAGAGAGAGAGAGAGAGAGAGAGAAGCCTGGAATATGCTTTTAATTTTCACCTGAGATAAGCCTTATCTTATCTCAAGACAAACCTCAAGGCACCTATTTTCTTTATTAGTTTAGCATCCAGGAGATACAGGTGATCAATTGCTGAGGGCATTTAATAGTGATAGACTGCTATATTAAAGTCTGTTTTTTTGCAGAGTCCAGACCCTTTTGAGTCTGGGGGTGTAAATACCCCTGGACTGTTACTCTTCCTTACCACCTGAGTGTACTTGATGGTCCTTGGCCTCCGGCATTATGGTGGTCCTATAACAATTAGCTGAGTGGTTAATTAGAAGTTTGAATATGTTATTAGAGACACAAAAGGAAACTGATGAAGCAGAATATGTCAGTAGAGACAGGAGAGGGAACCAGGAAGGAAAAACTTGTGGAGTGAAACCTCATTCTTCTGGAATTGGTAACAAGGCAGTGGATCCTGGTATCCTCTGGAACTTGAGAGAGCAGGGCCCTGTCTGTGTCACTGTGTATGAGGAGGAATTCTCCTGGGGTGAGGGTAAGATAAAAGGCTTCATGCGAGACAGGTAAATCCAGTGGGGAAAGCCCTTGAGCTTAGCAGCTGTGGGGGTTACAAGAATTACCTTGAAGGGTCCCTACCATTTAGGGGAACAGGGTGGGGGGCATTGGCCTGGAGGGGAAAGAAGGACCTGATCCCCAATGTGGATTGGGTGTGGGCATGGATTGTCACATGGCTGAGGTAAGTAGTGGTCAGCAAAATTCCACAGGAGAGAACAAAGATGACAGAGTAAGGGAGTTAAGAGGCTGTAGTGGGTAACTATTCGAGCTTTGACCTGGAAGCTCCAACCCCCATTGAGGCTTTGGTAATGGTCACGCCTACAAGGCGGGGCTGAGAGAGGATGCTAAAGACCCGGGTTCCAGATGTATGAGCTCTCTTGATTCCTGGACCCTGGACACTGAAGCTAGACCGAACAGAGTTCTCCAAAGAACACCGCAGGACTGAGCCATGCCTTTCCCATACTCTGTAAACTATCCCTTCACTTGTAAGTTACCCACAAAATAAACCTCCCTTTTAACTACGTAAAGTGGCCTTAATAATTTCACCAATACCTGGCACCCAACATGGGGCAAATTCCAAAGGCCTGGGTGGCTCCCACCCTCAGCTTCCTCCCCAGATGGCGGGTACCTGAAGCTGCAGGGTACCACAGCTTCTTAAAACCAGGAAAAACCTACACGGTTCCATTCCTAAAAAGGAGCTAATCCGGTCTCAGCCCCTAGACCAGCAAAATCACAGAGTGAGGCATTCCCCCTCCTCCCTGAGTGCTGGCTCCCCGCCCTAGCCCGAGGCTTCCAAAGTTTCACCTAGTTAAAATAGACAAGGTACTGTCCCAGGCAGGGCACCCTACAGAGGCACACAGAGGGCTTGGAGCTGTGCCTGCTGGCAGACCTCCTGTCTGTAGAGGCAGAGAGGGGCTTAGAGTGGCCTGGAACTCTCCACGTCCTGAAGCTCCAGGGAGTCACTGGAAGAAGTGCCTACTGCCTGTGCTCACACTGCAGCCAGCCAAGGTATTCAACAGGACCTGCTTTGGAGCTACACCAATGCCTCCTGCTGGCTGAAAAGCTCTACTACACCCCCAAACCACGGAAAGGTAAGATAGGCAACCCAGCATCTTATTTCAAGTAAAAGTACTTGATAATTTCACACCTTAAAACTGACTAACAAATTTTGAGTAATTCTTGTAATATGGCTGACAACATTACCTCACAAGAATTTAAAAACATTTTTGCCTGTATGATCAGGGAGAGATGAAGGTTTAAATAGGAGGATCAGTGTTAGAGCCAGTCTCCCATACATGAGTTCAAACGTTAAGATTGAAAGGGGCCGCTTGGGAAGGGTCTGGAGCCTAAAAAGAGCTTGAGGCAATAATTTTACCCAGTCAAGGTGAAGTTCCTGTGACATCTTAGTAAGAATGGATTTTATTCATTCATTCATTCATTCATTTATTTATTTATTTATTTATTGGTTTTTTGACACAGGGTTTCTCTGTGTAGTTTTGGTGCCTGTCCTGGATCTCGCTCTGTAGACCAAGCTGGCCTCAAACTCACAGAGATCCACCTGGCTCTGCCTCCCAAGTGCTGGGATTAAAGGCATGCACTACCACCACCCAGCCAAAAATGAATTTTAAAGACCGTTGGTATGCTCCACCTTCCCTGAAGACTGAGGATAGAAGATATAAAAATACCAAGGAATATTAAGAGCCTTAGCTGGTGTCTGGGAAATCTGGGAGGTGAACTCCAGACCATTATCAGACTGGAGAGAGGCAGGGACCCCAAACTGGGGAATAATTTCCCGGAGAAGGAGGTCTGCAACTGTCTGAGCCTGCTTATTAGAATCTGGATATGCTTCCACCCAATTAAAAAATGAGTCCACCATCATGAGGAGATAGTTAACTTTTCTGACAGTGGGCATATGGGTAAAATTGAGCTGCCAGTCAGTCCCTGGAAGGGAACCTCTAACCTGGTGGGTGGGAAAAGGTTGACTTCTGTACTTGGTATTGGGGTCTGTTTTTTGGCAAATCTCACAAGAGGCAGTAATAGATCTTAAGAACTGTAAGTCCTCAGAGGTGGGCTGTAGGTGGGCTTTTATGAATTGAGACAGAGCAAGACTATCAGGGTGAAAGAGCTGGTGTGGATAGGACAGAATTTGCCTAGTGTCAGGGGTTCCCTGTGAGTGCTGGGGATGTCTTTCTGTATGCTGTGAATGTGTTGCTCTGATTGATAAATAAAACGCTGATTGGCCAGTAGCCAGGCAGGAAGTATAGGCAGGACAAAGAGAGAGAATTCTGGGAAGTGGAAGGCTGAGTCAGGAGACGCCAGCCTGCCGTCCAGGGAGCAGCATGTAATGGCACACAGGTAAAGCCACAGAACACATGGCAACATATAGATTAACAGAAATGGGCTGAGTTTAAGTGTAAGAGCTAGTCAGTGGTAGGCCTGAGCTAATGGCTGAGCAGTTTTAAATAATATTAGCCTGTGTGTGTTTATTTGGGTCTGAGTGGCTATGGGCCCAGGCAGGACTGGAGAGAACTTCAGCTACAAATAGCGCCAGAACATGGGGCAAGAGTTTCCACCTAAACCTGAGAAAGAAGATTCTAAAACAGAGCTAAAAGCAGCTTCCTAGTTGTCTCTCTCAAGTTAGCTGCAGCCTGCATGCTCAAGCTCTATGGCAAGTTGGCAGCACATTCCGACCAAGATACACAGAGGTTTCTGCAAGCTGCACAATATGGTACATGGTGGATATAGGTTTTCCTACCAAAAAAAGAGGTTTCTAGACCACATGCTGCTTTGATAGAAGCGTAGACCCACTGCCTCCCCAGAGTCAACAGACACCATGGCTCCCAGCGCTGGTGGTGAATTATCTCCATCACATTGCAAAGCTAAATTGGGCAGAGCTAGTAGCCAAGGCTTCTGCTTCAGTACTAGCTGCTGCAGTTTAAAGCAATAGGTTCACAATAAGACAGATTCAGATGAAATAGTTTACAATGTGTGTAAAAAATGTACATAGGCTTAAAAGAGAGAGAAAAAGGAATATAGACAGCTATATTAAAGAAATAGAAAGTTTTAAAAAATAAAGTCCTTAAAGACAAAGTAAAAGTAATATAAAAATAAGCCACAAAAAGGTGGATATCACACAGAGAGTCTAGATTGTGTTGTCTTTGGGATTTTTAACTGCAAAGAGATATGATTGTAAAGACTGCTCAGTCAAACCAATGTGTATATTTTAAAGGTACCTTGACTTCAAAATTCGTATCTAAGGATATGTTGCTTTAGAAAGGAGGCTCTGGTTCATTGACTACTCTCACTGAATGTGAGGTTGAACTGTTAACCTTGTGTACATCCTACTTTACAAATGAGTCTGTCAGATACACTAAGCCTATAGGCTGAAGATGATGCCCCAACACTGCAGAGATACCTCAGGTGACTGCCCGGGCAGCTGGCTGTTTCTGTCAACTCACATTATTTGGAAGCTGCTTGCTTGCACTTCCTGTTTTATTAGGCATTGCTATTCCTTCTTGGATCTCTGAGGGAGTTGAAGATTAGATAGTTACAGTTATAGTTAGTTGAAAATTAGATAGTTATAGTTTTTCTTGTTAAGAATTTCAGAAAAGAAGCTCACTAAAGAGGTATAAAGTGTATACATTTGAAAGACATTATAAGATAGTTTTGGTAATACAAGTTACAATAAAAAGTGAATCAGGTACATTTTGGACTTACCAAAATAGGATAAATAATGTAATATTTTCTCTGAGTTTGTCAAGTGCAAATGGACTAGACATTGTTGAGGTATTTATTGCTTGTATATACTGTATATAGTTATTGTACTTTTGTATATAGTTTTTTTTTTTTGGTTTTTTTGAGACATGGTTTCTCTGTGTAGCTTTGCGCCTTTTCCTGGAACTCACTTGGTAGCCCATGCTGGCCTTGAACTCACAGAGAACCGCCTGCCTCTGCCTCCCGAGTGCTGGGATTAAAGGCATGTGCCACCACCGCCCGGCGTATATAGTTTTTTTTATATTAGTTATTATTTTTTTACTTTTTTCTTTTTATTAAAATAGAAAAGGGGAAATATGGTGATATTTTATTTGTGCTGAAATGTGATTTTATTTGTATGTTAATAAATAAAGAATGCCTGGAGATCAGAGGCTATAGTGAGCCATAAACAGAAGTCAGGTGGTGGTAGCACATGCCCTTAATCTGATCACATGGCAGGCAGAGTCTCTGTGTGGTCAAGGACACAGCCAATTGTGGTGACACACACCTTTAATCCCAGTACCAACCATAGAGACCTGGGGGTCTGTATAGACGGGCAGTGACAAGGAAGTCATGTAGCTGGGCTTAGAGCCAATGAGAAGGCAGAACAGGAAGGCAATAAAAGTGCAGGTTAGACAAGAAGAAGCTCTCTCTTGGAAAGCTACAGTGAGGCAGTAAGATAAGCTTAGTCAGTGGCTTTTCGCTATTTCTCTGATCTCTTCAGCTACTACCCCTGTATTTGGCTCTGTTTTTATTATTTAATAAGACTGTTTAGAAATTCATCTACAGAGAAAGGGATGTGAACCTTAACCAGTCCATTCACCCTGGCCACTTCCCACAAATGGAGAATGGTCGCCGGGTTGGCATGGTTGGAGTTGGGTCCCTTAGCAGCTAGAGAATGAGTGACAGGAGGAGTGAAGGTGGGAGCCAGAGTCAGGCAATTGGAGCAGCCCGGGAGATGATGAGGGGGCTAGAGGAGGAGCCAAAGGGGCAGACACCTGAGGAGCAGGAGCAGGAGGTCGGATAGACAGAGGTGCTTGTCTATACAGACCTCCAGGTCTCTATGGTTGGTACTGGGATTAAAGGCATGTATCACCACACTTGGCTGTGTCCTTGACCACACAGAAACTCTGCCTGCCATGTGATCAGATTAAGGGCATGTGCTACCACCACCTGACTTCTGTTTATGGCTCACTAAGCCTCAGGCATTCTTTATTTATTAACATACAAATAAAATCACATTTCAGCACAAATAAAATACCACCACATTTCCCCTTTTTATTCTAATAAAAAGAGCAGAGCAGTAGTCAGTGATTCCTCAGGTTCAGGTTGCATAGCTAGGAGCACATGGGCAGAAGAGAGGAAGCAAGAAGGCAGGGTTTGGAGCTTAGGTTAAAAAAAAAAAAAAGCCTGGATATAAGGGAACTCTTTCCATTAGCCCATTCACTGACAGAAGTTAGATAATTCCCGTAAGATATTGGGGTCCAAGGAGCCACTAGATAGCCATTTTTTATTGTTATCTAAGGGACATTTAGTGCAAAGGCGGACAAGCTCAGAGGTCTTTAAGTAAGGCATTAAGCTGAGAGGCTTAAGAGTTTCTAGACATCCTAGGGGAGAGGTGGCACTAATAGGGTTGGAAGCCTTATTTCCCATGGCCATAGCAGAGAGAAAAAAATAAAAAAGCAAACGTGAACCAAGACTACAATCTCAGGCGTCCCCAAGATCAAGTGAGGACTGGTGATTGACACAAGTCATTCAATGCTTTGTCAAGCAAGAGAATGAGGACCAAGGCGTACATAGCCCAAGGACAAGGGTCCTACAGTGGCAGGCACAAGTCTTCATCAAGTTAGAGAATGAGGGTGGGGTTATGCAGCCTGAGTACTCAGGTCTGACAACAAGAACAATATCTCAGACCGCAGTCATGGGAAATAGCTAGAGATTTAAGCCTGTGATGGGGACCAACCATGGCCATTGAAGGCCATGGATGAGGGTTCCCACAAACCCTGGGACACCAGAAAGATGCCGGACAACCTACAGTCATTTCCATGGGTCCAGGGGACTGTTTATACTGGCTGGAAAGGGAAAACTCAGCAATTGAAGCAGTCAGTGTTGTGCGAAGCATTCTGGTGGCCAGGCATATGGAAAGGTGAGCAGTTGTAGGTAGAATAAACCTCAGTACAGGGTCCCAGGCACAGAGCACTGGGAGGGACTGCTTTGTTTTGTCACCATTGTTATTTATTAAGCGGCACTGTTTACCATGTGAGAGAAGCCACAAGGTACAACAAAGCCCACTATAAGAGTTTATTAAGGAAAGGGAATAGAGAAGATATGCATAAGCCTATGGAATGACCATTCAGGAAGAGAGGGGAGGAATAGGTGGAACCCACTTTTATAGATTCCCCTGCACATGCACATATGGGCTTATGTAGCTATGCCACGCATGCACATAGATTATGTGATCAAGCTGTGTGCAAGTTACATGATCATGCAGCACATGAATTACATAGGTCGTAAGGCCCTGGGATAACTAAGCATCTTGCCTGGCTACTGGATAGCACATGTGTAGTCATGTAGCTGGGGGAGTGGCTAGGAATTCTAACACCTGCTTCTACTTCCCAAGTGCTGAGATTATAGGCATGCACCACTAATTCCTGGCATCACTGTGAAATTACACATATGTATAAGGCCTTTTGATCATATTTACTCCCCAACTCACACTTACCCCCCCTTTTTCTTGTTCCTGTCCACATCCATATCCCTAATAGTTCTCACACACACACACACACACACACACACACACACACACACACAGGTCAATTCACATGAGTGAAACATGCAATACTTGATTTTCTGAGTCTGGCTTATTTTGCTTAATATGATGATCTGCACTTCCATCCACTTCCTAAAAAAATGACAAGATTGTGACTAAATAAAGCCTTATTGTGCATAGGTCACATATTTTCTTTTTCCATTCACCCATGGGCATGCCCCAGGCTGCTTCTATGACTTGACATTGTGAATTGTACCACAATAAACATGGGTATGTAGATAACTCTATTGTGTGATGTTGTGTGATGTTTTCTGAGGAGACGCAAACAAACATCTATTCACTCCAGATAAGGCACCAACAACAGACCAAAGAAACAATCCCACCCTCATTAGCTTGGTTAACTAATGTGCTTATTGGGATTACTTACAGGAGTATTGGTATCTTAGTTAGGGTTTCTATTACTGCAACAAAACACCACGACCAAAACCAAGTTGGAGAGGAAAGGGTTTATTCAGCTTACACTTCCACATTGCTGTTCATCATCAAAGGAAGTCAGGACAGTAATTCAAACGGGGCAGGATCCTGGAGGCAGGAGCTGATTGATGTAGAGGCCATGAAGGGGAGCTGCTTACTGGCTTGCTCCTCATGGCTTGCTCAGCCTGCTTTCTTATAGAACCCAGGACCAGCAACCTAGGGATGGCACCACCCACCAAGGGCTGGTCCCTCCACCATTCATCACTAAGTGAGAAAATGCCTTACAGCTGGATCACATGGAGGCATTTTCTCAATTAAGATTCCATCAATTCAGATTTGTGTGTCAACTTGACATAAGGCTAGGTAGCACAATTGGTAAAGGGTTACATACAGGAGTATGGCTAACTCAAAGGTGGGTGCATCACTGAAAAGTCCACTTCAGCATGGGAAATCACTCGAAAAAGCTGTATCCCAATAGCTCCCTGTAAAACTTGCAGACAGCCTGTTGGGAGAGTTTCTCCCCCATAACAATTGTTTGCTGCTTATATAACCTTAGAGAGGGGCCTTGTAAATCTTGTTTCAATTTTCTGAGTCTTCTAAAGTTTTTTTTTTTTACTTCCTTCCTTTTTCTTCCTCTTTCTTATGTAAGATAATGTTTCAATTCATAGGAAATCCCTGTACAACATATGCTAATGTTAATTCATTTGGGTATGTACTCTGCAAGGATATATCTGAATATTGTTCTATTTCAAGTTTTTTAAGGAATATCTGTACTGATTTCCATAGTGGGATGCACCAGTTTACATTCCCACCAGCAGTGAATGAGGGTTCCTTTCCCCCTACATCCTTGCCAGCATTTGTTGTCATTGGTTTTCTTTATTTTTTAAGATTTGTTTTTATTTCACTTACACAGGCATTTTACCTGCATGTATGTGTACCACATGTGTGCAATACCAGCAAGGGCCAGAAGAGGGTATCAGACCTCTGTGGGAGCCCGTTCTCGGGGTCCTTGTGGCTTTACCCAGCAGGTCAGAATAGAGGATGATCAGGACCACGGGCCTGAGTGCAGGTGTCTGAGATGGTCTGCACTTGGCTGTGCTGGGGGAGGAGGTCTTTTGCTCCACCCCTTGGCATCTCTATAAAAACCCTGGGGCAGAGACAGTCAGGGCCCGTTGGAATAGGTTCCAGGCCCTCTCGAGGCTATCCTTTATTTTCTGTTTATCTCCACAAGATTCTCTGCTATAAATCCTTCTATCTAATATTTCCTGCTGCTTGCACTCAAGAAAACTCTGGGAAGCTGTGGGGGTGGTGGGTAAATGCCCCACAGAATGGCGCCGTGAACAGGGACTAAAGAAAAAAGAAAAAAAAAGGGACTGAAGAAAAAAAGGGGGGACAAAAAAAGAGGGACTAAAGACAAATGAACAGGGACTTAAGACAAAGTAATAGGGACTAAAGATAAAGGAAAATAATAGTTTTAATACAGAGTTTTTGGTGAAAGTGCTGAGTCAGCCCTGCCAGTGGAAAGGCATGCCGGTGTTATGAAAATATATATATATATATATATTTGGGAAGGCAGGGGTTTTATCCTCGAGAGAAAAGGAAAGCAGACTGGAAGGATGTCCAATGCTGCAGCGAAATTCTCTTCTGTCAAAATTTTCAATCTTCTATCCCTTTCTCAATTTCTATCTGAAAAATAAGTATAAGGTATAGGGTAGTAATATAGTGTAGGAAAAACTTAGAAGTGTAAGATTGTGTAGGAAAAAATAAGTAAGGCAACTAGACAGAGAAACTCTTCAATTTTCTAACTTCGGGGGCTATGAAAGCAAACTGGGGAAAAAATCTTTCTTTGGGCTTTATGGGTAGTAAAAATGCTCTTCTTTGAGCTTATGGGGAAGAAAAAGTTTCCTATGGAAGCTTTTGACCTGGGGACAGCTGAAATGCTAAGTCCAAGCGTCAGGAGAAAGTGTTTTCTCCCTGAGGCAAAAATGGGGGTGTAAGAAGCCAAAAAGTTTAAAGTTGGGAAGTTTTGAGAAAAGTTGGTCTTTCTCCTGGGGGAAAAAAAAATCTTTCTCTTGAACTATAAAGCTTTTCTTGGAAAATTTGGGGGGAAAAAACTCTAAAAAGCCTTAATCTTTCTCAAAAGCTCTCTTAAACTTAAAAACTAAATTTGTCCTTCTGAGAGAGGACAAAAATTAGAATCACCTGAAGATATTAGTATGGGGACCACCTATGATTAGCTCTAAGGGAAAACAACAAACTTAAGACAGCAAAACCTCTCTAAGTTATTTCAAGCTTTAACAATCCTCCCTGCAATGCAGGAGGCAGGAACAAGTTTCTAAAAACCTCTTCTAAGCTCTGTCTCTTCAAGCTAGTAAAAGACAGTGGGTCAGAGTCCCCTGAGGGAAACGCTTGGGAGAGTGTGGGTGAAGAGCTACAGAGAGCCCAAAAGGGCAGGAAACTTTACCTGAGAAAAGCAAAAAAGCCAAGTTTTTCAGTTACAGCCAAGCTGAGGCATCAAGGGTTTTGTTTCTGAGTGAGCATTTCAGAATGAAAAGGTGCTCCTAATCATCCTAATGCAAAGATCCCCTGAAACTCTGTTAGCATTGTATCCTCTCTTCTGACCAAAAACCCAGAGGCGACTGGCCAGCATCTCTGAGTTGGAGTGCATTTCGGGGATACTAGGGTTCCTGCAGTGGTAAACTTCCTGGAGCACAGAGCTGAGGCAGGAAGGTGCAGGACCTAGGGGAAGATTGCTAATGAACAAACGAAGCTAAAGCCGGTGGGAACCGCACAATTGTCCACTTTCCTACAAGTCCCAGGTTGATAGGTCCACAGCTGCAAAAAGAAATCTGAGAAAAGCTTTCCTATCAGAGCAAGGACCTTTCTGGGAAAACAGTAAAGCTGAACTGGGTCTGAAGCAGTTGTGCTGCTGAGTCAGAACGCTGTCTGGGGAAAGAGCCCAGCCAGGGCAGGACAGAACTATCCAGGAGTAAAGCTTTCTTTTCTGTCAGAGAAAGCATCTCTTTGAAAAAAGCTTTGTTTCAACTGACTCCCTGAGATGAGGGAGTGTAGCCCTGAGGGGTGATTGCCTCTGGCATAAGCCCTGTCCTTGAGCACCCAGACAAGCAAACACAACCCACTGGGGGACTGGGCCAGGTGAAGGCCTGATGAGGCAAAACACCTGTCCTAATGGGAGTTTAGAGATGGTGAAAACCTCCCTTGTTAGATTTTCAGTCTGTATGCAAACCACACAGACCCCGAAAACAGAAACGGACTAAAGCCCCTACCTTCAGTAGCAGGGAAAGCCGCCACTGTAGTGTCGGAAACTGTTTCTGGGGTAGAGGGGATAAATTGAGACCAAACTGGGAACTGTCTGGGAGAAAGACTCTGAAGAAACAGAGAAGGGACATAATCCTCCCCAGAAAATATATGACCTGAAAAAGCTGCTAGAGTTTAAGGCAGATTCAGGGGAGAAAAAAAAAACCCTTCTTCCAAAGGCAGCTAAGCAGAGGTACAGAGCCACAGACAGCTGAAGCTCTGCATCTGGGGGGGGGAAGGAACAAGCAAAATGAGAATAAGATCAGTGGGAGAAAATCTCTGAAGGAGCTATGGAAAAGCTGTTGTAATTGATCTTGTTTTTCACTGACTGGCTAAAGCAAGCACAAGCCCCGAGCAAAGTTGCTATCAGAAATGCCAGCCTCAATGCCGGCTAACGAGGCAAGTGCAGTTCTGATCCGGGGCCAGTGTCAAATGAAGGAGAGACACCTGTTAAAGCCAGCTGAGGAGAATAGAAACCTCCCAATGTCCCATAGCTGAAAATGTAAAATGCTTGTTCAAATCTCCCGTTGCAAAAGCAAAACACTTTGCTCAAACCTCCCGGGCAAGAATTTGTAAGCAAGTCTGGTAAAAGAGAACCAGTTGACTCTCAAACCCGATAAGAAATATGGGAAATGATATAAGGGACTGATATAAGGGACTGATATTATTATGGACTGATTGATATAAGGGAAATGCATTCTGGGAAAGGTAGTTTTTCTGCTAAAGATGGCGACATTGCCCTGAAACACTTTTGTCAGCTCTAAAATTAAAATACAGCTTTTAAAAATAAGGAGGAAAATCGTCTAAGGGTTTAAGTGTCAGTTCCAATGAAAAACTGAAAGGATATGGAACTAGGTGCTTCGCGGTTTGGGGCTCCGTTGGTAAAATGCCTTATTTACCCTAATAGCTGTGCAAAGTTTTTACGGTAGTTGGATGACAACAAGCTACCTATAAGAGCAAACAAGCCACTTTAAAATCCTTAAAACAAGGGAAAGCAGTTTATACACTGAACGTTGTCTTAGATATGAAGAAACTTATGTTGAAATTAAAAAAAAGTTCTTTGCCTTTTGAACAAACTGCCTGCAATGAGTAATTCCTTTGCAAATCTAATAAGGAGACAAGGAAACAGGCATTCAGAAAAGAAATGACTGCTTTATAGATGGGAAACAAACTTCAGAAAATCTAGCTCTCTTATAAAAGAGTTGCTTTACTTGAAAGTTCCTTACAAGAAATCAATGCTAAATATCACCAATGCTAATAACATCAGGAGTAAAAGCTAATGAAGCAAAAATACTAAATCCTGAAACTCAAGTGAAATGGAAAGATCCCTGTTCGGGATTATGGAAGGGTCCAGATCCTGTGTGTTAATATGGGGTCGAGGACATGTTTGTGTTTTTTCACAAGAAAATGAAGCTCGGTGGTTACCGGAGCGTGGTAAGGAGCGTGGAACTAAGAAAAGTCAGCTCCAATGACATTTCCTATAAAGGAACCAGAATGAAAGTGGTTTGATTAGTATTTCTGAGGTTTTGTCACTGGCTAATGCAAACAGTGAGGAAACAGAGTTCAAAGCTGTGCCACTTTTGGTTTTACTAGCTTCTTTAGAAAAATACTTTATATCACCTAATAGCTGTGCAGTATTGGGGAATAGCTTTACAGAAGCTAAATACGGTAATTTCACCCTCAGCGTGAAGTGAATTTTTTCCGTAGAACAAACCAAAAGTGCTGCTGTAATAGAAACGTTTGTCTGAATTGAAGTTCTTAGAGGAGCTATTATGAATTTGGGTGAAGGGACAGCCTCTAGTTAAAAACTGTTGCCGGGCGGTGGTGGCGCACGCCTTTAATCCCAGCACTCGGGAGGCAGAGCCAGGCGGATCTCTGTGAGTTCGAGGCCAGCCTGGGCTACCAAGTGAGCTCCAGGAAAGGCGCAAAGCTACACAGAGAAACCCTGTCTCGAAAAACCAAAAAAAAAAAAAAAAAAAAAAAAAACTGTCTACCGCTGACAGTGCATCTCTGCAGGTCCGGAAAGGTTGAGAGAACTCAGCAACTTTGGAGTGTGGCTTCATCCCGAGAATGTTACAATCCCCTAGCAACAAGTATCACAACTCTATAATGACAACACTCATTAAATCCCAGTGCTTTATAACAAAGCTGACTATAAACTCTAAACTTTAGAAATGATGTACGTACTTCCCGTCTAGTTAAGAGAATCTTTCTAATAGAGATGGTGATAATAATTAAGAGTAAGAAGTAGAAAGATGAAAATAAGATATGTGAGTTTGTAAAAATTCTGTCTTGTTATATCTGTGTTAAGAAATCTTTAGGTGTTTGCTAAGTTATGTATATGCTAATGGTAGCCCTATATAAGGTTGTAAAATAGATCTATAGAGTTCCTTTAAGAATATAAGCTTGTTCCGAGGAGTAAGGACAGCTATATCTTAACATGACTATGCTCAGTTCAGTGATATTATTCTGAGTTTTGTTATTTGTGTCTTCCTTTGGGATGGATTCCCTTATGCAGGGTGGAGATGCTCTGCAGAACGTCTATCCTGAAGGAGACAGATTCCATTTGGAAATCTCTGGAATTTGGGACGTTCACAGCTGGAGAGCAAAGATAGGAATCACTCACTCATCTCTTCCATTGCTGACCAACAATGGCAAAAAAGAAAAAAAAATCCTCCTTTGTTTTTCCCACTGTAAATAAAAAAAAAATCTTGCTATGGTACAAAAAAAAAAGAATATAAGCTTGTAAGAAGTATCTAAGGTAGTCTTAAGACATGAAGACATGTAGTAATAAGCTTGTAAGATGCTAGTTGTAAATGTAAGTTTAAATAAGAAATAAGATGGAATGAATATAAGTATATAAGAACTAGTAAGAAATATATTTGCTAAAGTAGTTCTATAGTTTCCTTAAAGTATAAATAAGTAGATGTTAATATGTTGTATGTGAGTTTGTAAAAACGTGTAAATGTTGAATATGAGTCTAAATGCTTTGCAAGGCAAAAAATGTTATATGTGAGTTTGTGAAAAAGTGTAAATGTTAAGCGTGAGTCTATTAATGTATATGGTGAAAACCCCTGAGACACAGGAGATAGTGTCCTAGTAGACTGCAAAGTAGGCAGTCTGAATGGTTTCAAAAGCTCCAGAAGCCGCTAAGAAGCTAAGAATGGCGGACGTCAGAACCAGCACAAGGCATCCGCAGCAGCTGATATCCGTGGAATATCAACACAGCACAGAAAAACCTGAGCTAACCAGCAAAACCGGTGCAGTTTAAAATATTATTATAACTAAAAAGGTCTGTCTGTAAGAACAAAAGTTGCAGAGATGCTTGTTTGAACAAAAAATTATTAACTGCAAAAAGTTTTGGTTGAAAAACGTCTCTTCATATTTGGAAGTGAAAGCCTGATATCAGAATTTTTCTTGTTTGAACTTTTTGAACTTAAAAATGAGATAAAATTACAAAAGCATTTTGGTTATGGATTTTTCATATTTGGAAGGCTAGTACCAGAATTTATCATTTGAATTTTAAGACTTAAATGAAATAAACAATAGATTTCATTGCAATGGGACAGTTTTGAGTAATGACCTAGGAACGGTTTTCTGGAATTGGGTTAAAAATGGAACTGTTTAAATGAAGAAATCTATTTCTACCTAGAATCAAGATTCACAAATGCAGTTTTGTGTATGCATATATGCTTTATTAACTGGTGATTTATGAATTGTTTTATGGAACTGTTTATGTGAAAATGGAATTACTTATGGAACTGGTTTTGTGTTACAAATGGAACTATTTAAACAGAAAAGTTTGGGTTTTCTAACTAGGCTTGAGATTTTGCTTAAAATTATAAAGAAAAGAGAGAGTTAATATTCCTTAGTCTATTTAATTTAAATTGTTGTTTGAGTGGATTAATGTCATGTTTTGTTAGTAAGAAATGCAAATGGGGTATACTGAGACTACTTTTAAAGTGTGTAAAGAGTTTTATTAAGAAACTGCTTTTGGATGTTTTGCTAAAAGTTTTCAAAGTGTTAATGGTTAGATTGAAAATATTGCTTTTCAATATGGGTTTGTAGGAATTATATAAGTTTGGGTTCCTCTAACTAGGTTTGAGTTTTTGTTTAAAAATTATAAAGAAAAGGAGGAGCTATGAGATTGAATTATGTTCGCAGAAACCTATTGATATTAAGGCACCCTGGTTTTGTGGAGTTGAGGAAATGTTTAAGTTTGATGTGAATACATCGAAGTTTTTCCTATGTTCTGTTAACAAGAAAATTCAAATGAAAGTTGTAAGACGGAGAAAATTATTAACTATATATAGCACCATATATGCTAATTCAAATGGTTCTGTTAAGAGTTTGCTTTGAGCTGTAAGATTGAGAGAATTGTGACTATGTATAGCAATATTTATGTTAACCTGTTAATTGTAATGATGAAGCTAAGGGATTCTTTAAGTTTGTAGTTGCCTTAAGAGTTTCTGGTTTAGAAAGGGCTTGAGGCAGCTAAGACTGCTGTAGTCACCTTGGACCTAATTCAAAAGAGAAATGCCATCTATATCATCCTCTACTCCATACTGGGAGGTGTAACAGCTATGGAGATTGCTGTAAGCCATTAATAGTTATTTTTTTATATATTAAGAAGGGGGGACCTGTGGGAGCCCGTTTTTGGGTTCCTTGTGGCTTTACCCAACAGGTCAGAATAGAGGATGATCAGGACCACGGGCCTGAGTGCAAGTGTCTGAGATGGTCTGCACTTGGCTGTGCTGGGGGAGGAGGTCTTTTGCTCCACCCCTTGGCATCTCTATAAAAACCCTGGGGCAGAGACAGTCAGGGCTCGTTGGAATAGGTTCCAGGCCCTCTCGAGGCTATCCTTTATTTTCTATCTGTTTATCTCCACAAGATTCTCCGTTATAAATCCTTCTATCTAATATTTCCTGCTGCTTGCACTCAAGAAAACTCTGGGAAGCTGTGGGGGTGGTGGGTAAATGCCCCACAGACCTCTTAGAACTGGAGTTGCAGAGGGTTGCCGGCCACCATGTGGGTTCTAGTAATTAAACCCCAGCCTTCTGCAAAACCATCAAGTGCTCTTAACTACTGAGTTGCCCCCTCAGCCCCTTTGCTTATTTTTGAGATTAGTACTTTTGCTTATTGGTCAGTATGAACTCCTTTTATAATCTATATACTAATCTTTTATAAGGCAATTTGTGTATACACACACAATGATGTATATGGGAAATTTTTTTATTTAATGTGAAGATTACATTTTCACTATTGGCATGATTTTTTAATTTTTATTTTATTTTTTATTTATTTTTGTTGTTGTTTTGTTTTGTTTTTCCATGTAGGGTTACTCTGTGTAGCCCTGGTTGTCCTGGAACACACTCTGAGGACTAGGTTGGCCTTGAACTCATAGATTCACCTGCCTCTGTGGCTGAGTGCTGGGATTAAAGGTATGTGCTCCACCCCATGATATGTTTTAAATGAGAAGTATTTAATGTGATAATTGTTGCTCTTGGTATTTACAAAATCTTTTTCTCCACCAAAGACATGGAGGAATTCTAACGTTGTTTTTCTGAAAGTTTCCAATTTTGCCTTTTATGTTTATGTCCTCAAGCTACTTGAAATTGATTTTTTTGTAGTATGACTACAATTTCATTATTTCATATCTTTGAAAGTCACAATTTTCCACACATGAACTTTGAGCTGAACTTCTATACCTAAAGGCAGTTCTAGGAATCAAGAAAAACAAATAGTTGTCATAAATTCCAAGAAGCAATAAATTCCAAGGAGCAAGAGCAGATTCTGAACAATGACTACCTTGAACTGAAGCTGACCAACCATAAAAGGCATGGAAATGTTGAAAGACAGCTGTGTGAGCACCTATCCTGTGCTCTGAGTCAGCCACCTTGCCCTCCAGTACTTTTCCATTCTCACCTTTGCCCCAGGAAGCACATCAGCTGATTTTTGCTCAAGGAGTCACTCTGTATTCAGTTCTTCCAACTACAGTAGTGTGGATTCAGTATTTGCATCACCTTTAGTTAATCTCAGTTTCTGTTTTTATATGAGTACCTAGTATGCCTAGTACTACCCAATGAGACTATCCTTTCCCTATTACTGTAAAAAGCCACCTCAGTGGTTCCAGATGTAGAACTCTCAGCTACTTCTTCAGCACCATGTCTGTCTGAGTGTTGCCATGCTCCCCACAATGATGAATGACAATGGACTAAACCTCTGAACTGTAAACAAACTTCACTTAAATGCTTTCTTTTATAAGAGTTGCTACATTGGGGCTAGAGAGATGGCTCAGTGGTTAAGAACACTGGCTGCTCCAGAGGTCCTGAGTTCAATTCCCAGCAACCACATGGTGGCTCACAACCATCTATAGTGGGATCTGATACCCTCTTCCACCATAAAGGTGCACATGCAGATAGAGCACTCATATACATAAAATAAATAAGTACAACCTTTTTTAAAAAAGAACATTTATGAAAAAAATAAGAGTTGCTATGGTCATGGTGTCTCTTCACAACAGTAGAACAGTGACTAAGACAATATTTTTTTCAACAAATTGTGTGGATTCACATGCTCTCCAGTATTTAATACTGCTAAATTTTTAATTTGGTAATGAATGGGGGAGTGCAACAGCATTTCATTATAATCTTAATTTGCATTCAATCCATATCTTCATATATATATTGGCTGTCTTAGTCACTGTTCTATTGCTGTGAAGAGACACCATGACCAAGGGAACGCTTATGAAAGAAAGCATTTAATTGGGGGCTTGCTTACAGTCACAGAGTTTTAGCCCATTATCATTATGGCAGGGAGCATGGCAGCATGTGGGCAGGTGTTGGAGCAGTAGCCGAAAGCTATATCCTGATCCATAGACAGAACTATAGAGAGTGGCACTGAGCCTGGCTTTTAAAATCCCAAAGCCCACCCCCAGTGATACACTTCCTCCAACAAGGCCGCACCTACTCCAGGAAGGCCACACTTCCTTCCTAATCCTTCTAATACTATCAAAAAGTTCCACTCCCTGGTGACTAGACATTCAAATATATGAGCATATGGAGGCCACTGGCTGTGTGTGTGTTTCCTCCATTGTAAAATGTTTACTCATGTCTTTTGTCCATTTCTTTACTGGACTGTTGTTCTTGTTAGTTTGTAGTCCTTTTGTTCCCAGTCCTATTAAGGCCCCAGTAACAAACCAAAGTTGTAGTCTGTGGATGCTCTTCCTGGGAAACAAAAGAATTTATTGGGCTTACTTATAGAGCATGGGTGAAGGGTTACTGATTAGAGCAAAGCACCCACACCGGAAAGTCTTTATCCCACATGAATGATGACTTCTCCATAACTGCACAGATAGCGCTTCATTCTGTTAATCTTCCTCAGTTTATATACACTAGTCATTCCCCAAGACTTTGAACAATTAGGACAAAATTATGTACAACTGGTTGAGAAGAATGGCTGAAAACTTAAGTGAGCGTCCTATGATCTCCCATGTGCCCTCCTTCTATGAGGGAAGATATACAGTTAATACACCCATCTATGATGATCTTTTGCTAGCAGACACAGATGAATTAATGAAGATGGCAGCTGTTTGGCTCAGAGGATAGTGCTGCACAACATCTTTATACATTCATGATAGGAAACCTTTGTTGCTTTTACATATTGAAAATATTTTCTGCTAATGTACATCAAGTCCTTTTTGTCATTATATTTATTATTAATTTTTCTTTTGTGTGTCTACATGTGTATATGAGAGACATACAGAAAGAGAGAGGTGAGTACACCCATGTATGTGTAGGTTCACACACACACCATGCATATACAGAAAAAGGAGGATGACCTATGTGTTCTGTTCTATCACTCTTCACCCTATTTCCTTAAGACAAGGTCTCTCACTGAAACTGGAGCTATGCTGACAGCCAACAGATCTTATCCCTATAGCTCTGGGGTTATAGGCATGTGTGGCCATGACCACCATTTTAAGTGGATGCTGGGAATTCAACTCAGGTCCTCCACTGTCAATAGGACAAAACAGCAGCCTACAGAATGGGAAAAGATTTTCACCAACTCCACATCTGTCAGAGGGTTAATATCCAAAATTGTAAAGAACTCAAGAAACTAGATATCACCAAACAATCTAATTAAAAATGGGGTACAGATCTAAACAGAGAATTCTCAACAGAGGAATCTCAAATTGCTGAGAAACACTTATTGTTCAACATCCTTATCATCAGGGATATGCAGATCAAAACTACCTTGAGATTCCATCTTAACACTTGTCAGAATGTCTAAGTATAAAAAAACACAAGTGACAGCTCATGTTGGAGAAAATGTGGAGCAAGGGAATCACTCCTCTATTGCTAGTGGGAGTGCAAACTTGTACAGCCACTATGAAAATCAATATTGCAGTTCCTCTGAAAATTAGGAATTGATATACCTCAAGACCCAGCTATGCTGTGGGATGGTCTATATGTCAAATTGCTCTGATTGGTCAATAAATAAAACACTGATTGGCCAGTGGCCAGGCAGGAAGTAGGTGGGACAAGGAGAGAGGAGAATTCTGGGAAGCAGAAGGCTGAGGCAGAGAGACACTGCCAGCCACCGCCATGACAAGCAGGATGTAAAGACTCCGGTAAGCCACAAGCCACGTGGCAAGGTATAGATTTATGGAAATGGATTAATTTAAGATATAAGAACAGTTAGTAAGAAGCTTGCATGGCCATACAGTCTGTAAGCAATATAAGTCTCTGTGTTTACTTGGTTGGGTCTGAGTGGCTGGGGGACTGGTGGGTGACAGAGATTTGTCCTGACTGTGGGCAAGGCAGGAAAACTCTAGCTACACAGCTATACCACTCTTGGACATAGACCCAAAGGATGCTCCATCATACCATGAGGTTACTTGCTCAACTATGTTCATAGCAGCTTTTTTTCATAATATCCAGAAACTGAAAAACAACCTAAATGTCCCTCAGCCAAAGAATAGATAAAGAAAATGTGGTGCATTTACACAATGGAATATACTCAGCTGTTTAAAAAGTAATGACATTATGAAATTTGCAGGCAAATGGATGGAACTAGAAAAAACTCATCCTGAGTGAGGTAACCCAGACCCAGAAAGACAAACATGCAATGTACTCACTTATAAGTGGACATTAGCTGTTAAGTAAAGGCTAATCATGCTACAATCCACAGACTCAGAGAAGCTAAGTAATAAGAAAGGCTCAAGGGGAGATACATGGATCTCCCTGAGAAGGGGAAATGGAATAGATTTTGAGGGTGGACTGTGGGCAGGTGGGGATGTGAATAGGCAGGATCAGGTGATAGGGGAGTGATGGATGGAAAGAGTACTGGAAGAGACGACTGGAATTGGGGGGTATTCGGGGAGCCATGTAGAAACCTAGCGCAGTAGAAACTCCCTAGATTCTACAAGAGTGACCCTAGAGAAGTCTCCTAGTAATGAAGGATATGGAGCCTGAACCAGCCATCTTCTATGACAAGGCAAGGCTCTTATCAGTGGGATTGAACATCAACCCAGCACAAAACCTTCGACTTAGAATCTGTTCTGCCTGAAAGATGTACTGGGGTAATCGTGGCACAGAACTTGCGGGAATGGCCAAACAATGACTGGTCCAACTTGAGGCCCACCCACACCATGAGAGGGAGCCCATAATAACACTACATGGATGGCTAGGAATCAGAGGCTGGTTATCCCAGAGACCCAGGATAGAACCAAATATCACTGGCATTAAAAAAAAAAAAAAAAAAGTCGCCGGGTGGTGGTGGTGCACGCCTTTAATCCCAGCACTCGGGAGGCAGAGGCAGGCGGATCTCTGTGAGTTCGAGGCCAGCCTGGTCTACAGAGTGAGATCCAGGAAAGGCACAAAGCTACACAGAGAAACCCTGTCTCGAAAAACCAAAAAAAAAAAAAAAAAAAAAAAAAAGTCAATGAGATAATTCCTAGTGATATTTTGCTATACTCATAGATCAGTGCCTAGGATAATTGTCCTCAGAGAGGCATCATCCCCAACTGAGGGGAGCAGATGCAGAGACCCACAGTCACACACTAGATGCAACCAGGGGAACCCTGTAGAATAGGGGAGTGGGAAGGATCGTAAGAAGCAGAGGAGTCAAAAATATCCCAAGAACACACTCACAGAATCAACTAACCAGGGCTCATAGGGGCTCACAGAGACTGAAACAATAGTCTCTGTATGGGTCTGAGCTAGGTCCTCTGCATATACGTTATGATTATGTAGCTTGGTGTTCTTGTGGCACTCCTAATAGTTGGAGTGGGGCTGTCTCTGACTCTTTTTCTTTTTCTTTTTTGGAGCCAGTTTCCTCCTGCTGAATTGCCTTGTGCAGCCTTGATGTGAAGCTATGTGCCTAGTCTTATTGTAACGTGTTAGGTCATATTCGGTGGATATCTCTGGGAGACCTGATGTGGTTTTTTTTTTTGTTTGTTTGTTTTTTTATTTTTTGTTTTTTTAAGAGAAATAGAGAAGGAGTGGATCTGGGGGAGAAGTGAGGTAGGGTGGGGACTACGAGTAGTGGAGGGAGAGGAAACTGCAGTAGGTATGTAATGTATGAGAAAATAATTTAATTAAAAAAATAAAAACTAGAGAACCAGAATAAAACAAAAACCTCAGGTCCTGATGCTTGAATAGAAAGTAATCTTAGTCAATGAGTCATCTTCCCATTCCCTTATAGTTTAGGGCTTGTTTGTGTTTTAGAAAATGTCTGATGCAGCACAAGTTGGCCTCAATTCACCATGTAGTAAAGCTGGATTTAAACTCAAGATCCTCCTGTATTTGCCACCCAAGTACTGAGATTACAGATATGTGCCACTATGCCTGGTTCTCTTTTGTTTTGTTTTTTAAAAAATGTTCTTCTTTTTCCTTTATTTTTTGTTTTTGTTTTTGGAGACAAGGTCTTAGTATCCTAGGCTGCCTTCAAACTCACTATGTGACTGAGGATGGCTTTGAACTTCTGATCCTCTTACCTCCACCTCTCAAATGCTAGGACTAATAGGCATGCACTGAGTAGTGTGTGTATTACGAGGGTTTTTGGTTTTGTTTTGTTGGTTTGAGCATGCTAGCTAGGTAGTACACCAACTGAAGTTCATCCCTATTTGGATATCACATAAAGCAAGGTTCCAATTTCATCTTTTCCAGTTCCAGCTTCAGTTAATGAAAGGCTCTCTTTCCTCACCTAGCCATTTTTATTGTTTAGTACCCTTGTATATGTGCACAAGTGTGTTACAGGGTTGTCTATTCTGTAACATTGTTCGATGTATCCCCTTTCTCTGAACCAATCTCCCCTCCTACTCCCTTCTCCCCTCCCCTCTTTTATTCTCTCTTCACCTAAAACTAGTTCCTCTAGGGATATGGGTAGGGTATAAGTTATCAATCATGTGAACTCAGGGTTTTAGGACAGGGTTCCCAAGGAGCCTGTAGGCCCAGTAGACATTCATTTTGCTCAGAAAGCCTTTCATTCTTATCCAGGACATTTGGATGTTTAGGGATCTTACTCTGATCCTTAAAGATTGTTCCATTTGCTTTCGCTGATTCCTAGAAATTGTGTGGCATCAACGGCAGGAGAGATGGCCTAAGGTAAATAAAACCAGTTTGCTCTTGAGGGCAATCAGCGGGAGAGATGGCCTAAGGTAAATAAAACCAGTTTGCTCTTGAGGGCAATCTCGTCTTTCATCACTGAACAGCAAACACCAATGTAAATGATGGTACCAGCAGCACAGGAGTATAAAGGCATTTTCACAAGTCTAAACCTGGAAAGGTGCATTGGCCTTGTGACCACATTGATTTAAGAGCCTTGACTCTTGTCAACCCCCTACATTCTTTAGGCTCCATTGGGAAGCTGGCTGATTCCTGATGGTCTGAGCTATCTGGATGTAAAATCCACTCCTGGGTTGCTTCAGCCAGGAACCAGGGGCCTGCTCGTTGCAACTCGTGGGTAGTAAAGGGGCGGCAGATGCAGTAGCTGAACGTTTCAGAATCTGCTCCGGTAGTTCACAGGCCGTGCGGGTAAAAGCGAGATGGAAGTCTCAGAATTCCATCTTTCAGGGATGCAGGCTGCGCATCTCGTCAGTGCCCGCAGAGGCGTGGCAAGAGCGGAGCTTCCAAGCAGCTCTAAGCTACTCCTTCTCCAATCGCTAGGCACCAGGAAGGCCAAGGCGTGGGTGGGCTTATGGGCGGGCCAGGGCGGGAAGTAGGCGGAGCGTGGGTAATGCTATACCCGTCCCTTCTGGCTCCGAGCCTGCAGGGTTGTGGCTGGCGCAGCTCTAGGTCTCTTCCTCCTCCACTGCCCGCGCCACCTCGGCCGCCCCAGTCTCCCACGCCTCCGAGCAGGCCGCAGTAACTCGGTTTGCGGTTCCCGGGCTCAAGGCTCTACCACTCCAGCGTCTCGGTGTCCCTGCTCCTGCGAGATGACGCTCAAGTCGAGCAAAGGAGAGAGTGGCAACAGCATGCGCACCGCGCTCTCGGACCTCTACCTGGAGCACTTGCTACAGAAGCGCAACCGACCTGAGGTTAGAGGGACCCCTGGGGTCCTCGGGGTTGGGATTGGATCTTGGCTCTAGGCCTTTCCGTCTGCTTCTGGATTTGTCCTATCCGTAGCCTTGTTCCTAGGCGGTCTGCCCGGAATGGCCTGATCTTGAGAGTCCTGTCCCTAGGGTGGAGGCCTTAGCTTTGGGCAGGGTTCATGCTGAGATCTGGGTGTGGTGGATAGTTGCCTGGGGCAGCCTTCTTGGGTGAAAATCCCGAGAGGCCGGCCAGGACCCAATGCTTACTGAGGTCAAAGAAAACTTGCTCATGGATGAAAGTCGAGTAACAGAAAGACTTTAAGAAGAAAAATAGAAGACTTTAAGGAACACATCCAAGAGAAGATCTGCCTGGTTGGTGAGCGTTTGTGTTCAGTCTCACAGATATTATTATGAAACCCAACTTCGTGCTCTAAAAAGCTCACTCAGTGTCCCTCTGCATTTCATTTCAGCAGGTCCCCTTGTGCTACCTTGTAAATTAGGGTAGACTTCATATTTCCAGTGTTAAACAGTAAATAGCTATTAATCTCTGGTGTCAGAGAGGCCCCCAGAGGAGGTTATGATTATATTCTGTGTAGCATGTCTCCCCCCGCCCCCAAATTCAGTAGGTTATAATGCTGACCCACCTACTTACCCTGCTCCCTCTACTCTCTAGACCCTTCTCCTGGGAGATTTATGGAGCTGCTTGTGATACAGCAAAGCTGGCTTTGTGACAAGCTGGTTAAACAACATATGTTACTTAAACAAAATGTTCAAAGATGATACTAGGTGAAAGTGAGAAAAATAAGTACAAAAACCTTGTAGGAATGGTATCTTGAGCAAAAAACCCTGTTATATGTTTTGATCACTTTTTTAGATGAAGGGAAAAGAAAAAGAAAAAAGTAAAGAATTGGTAAGAAAAAAATCCATGTTATGACACTTGTATTTTGGTTCCTCAATTCTGGAGCTTTGTTTCCTTTTCCTCACCTCTGGTGTCATTTTCCCTCCCCCAGCCAGTTTTGGAAATACAGTTATTTAATCTTGCCTGTCTATGCTCCACACCCACAGTACTCTTTTAGTAACCCTGACAGAGCAATTCAGTGCTTAGGAGAAGAACCTGTGTACCAATTAAATGTCAGCAAATTTTATCTCTCCTGCTGGCAAGTAGGAAGACATTTTGCTTTTTGTTTGTTGTTTTGAGACAAGGTCTCACCCTGTAGTTCAGGCTAGCTTGTAACTCACTGTATTTATTGTCCTGACTGGCTTTGAACTCCTGGCAGTTCTCCTGCCTCAGCCTCCAGAGTGGTGGGATTATAGGCTTAAGCCAGCAAGGCACACTTCAGGACATTTTTAATTGTCACAACTAGACGGATTTAATTTTTTAAAGCAAGGAATTATCAGACCCCCCAAATGTCATGACTGCTGAAAGAAACATCTGTCCCTGGTGTTCTAGTTCAGTGTCTTATTTAAGGTTAGCAAATAAAGAGCAAAGAGCAGAAATGTGGTAAAACTCTAGTCTACTTAAGCCTCTGTGGCTACAATAAAACCAGATTCCTATCTGTAAGGTATCTAAGTCTTCCAGGTTTTGAAAAATAAAAGTCATAAATATCCTGGAAGTGAAGGACAGGGAAGGAAGAAAACTAAGAGACCATACTAGGTACTGAGAAAACTGGGGCAAAGACTAAATAATTTGAAAATGACAATTTATTTTCTAGTATACATTCTCTGAAAACACAGACCTTAAATGGAAATATCCCCTTCTCAAATGAGACAATCAGACCCAAGAAGGAGCTGTTTCTTTGATAGAATGATAATCAGGAGCAGACTCATTGACCATGCTCCCTATTGACTCAGCCAAGACTTGCTTTCTGCTATTCTACATGAAATGTATGGCATTGAACCTTAGTGTCTTCTTCGTAGGCTGTTCTATTTTGCCTAGAGTCCTGATTGCCCCTTACATCCTGGATTCTACAAAATGCATGCTTCAGCAATTCTGGGCACTCTGCAGTGCTTCACAGCCCCCTACACCTCCTTCAGAGGAAACATCTGCAGCACAGTTCAAAGGGCAGAGACAGTTTCTCAAAGGAAGTTGAAATAAAAAAAAATAGATGAAAATAACTTGGCAGGGATAGGGGCAGAGGTAGTGGGGGTGATTAGAGCAGGGGCAACTCTGACTTTCTTATTTAAACTAATTGGCTTCAGAACAAGTGACAGTAAACTAGTGAGCACAGGAATGAACAAACATTTGTTCAACTTACTGTTAGGCTCTCTGCCAGCTGCTTCCACATGGAGAACTTAGAATGCCCAGTCCAGGGAGATGAGTGACCCTAAATACAGAAGAGCTTGGGAGCTCCTTAACACCACCTGCCAGCTTTGTGTAGACCCCTGGCTGGGCCCATCTGATGTCCACAAGTACCCACCCTTCACATGGACATAACCTGTTTGACTTTGTGGGGGGGAGGGGCGGGAACTAAACAAAAAAGCTAGAGAAGCCATGAAACCAACAATTCCCTAAGGAAGTATAGAGATTAGAATTATTTAACTATAAATGATAAGAGCTGGGGAGACAGGAAGGCCCAAGAATCAGGATTTTCTGGCAGGTGTTGTCTTAAAATCATACATTAACTAGAGCTTTGTTTCTCAGGCACTAAATAAATATATCAATCCAAAGGCCACATGTTTTAACGTCCTTGGCTGATTTGCTTTATCTGCCCAGTGCACTCTGGACACATGCATAGGCTTCTTATTTCACTGAAATAAAACAGGAAACACAAGCAGCTCCATTCCACCTGGAACACCAAACTGTATTTCCAAATACTTGGCTCTTGGTTCCTGCATAGCCATTAGACCAGTGTTGAGATTGTGTATGAAACATCATTCATTAAATTAAACTATTTCTCTTTATTCTTATTATTTGTTTATTTGTTGTTGTTGTTTTTTAAGATATGGTCTTACTATGTAGCCTTAGCTGGCCTAGAACTCACTATGTAAACTAGGATGGCCTCAAACTCAAAAGAGATCTGCCTGACTCTGCCTCCAGAGTGCTGGAATTAAAGGCATACCTTTAATCCTACTATGCCTGGCAGTTTTTGTTGTTTGTTCTGTTTTATTTTTTAAATAGAGTCTCACTATATAGCCTAGGCAGACTTCAAACTCTTGGCAGCCCTCCTTGTCTCAGCCTCCTGAGAATTGAGATTACAAACCTATACCACCAGGCCTAGCTGATTAAAATTAAACTCTTGCCTCTACTTTGTGACCAATATTTGAAGGCAAAAAAATAATGTTTAGAAACCATTTGCAATAAAATTATAAACCTTAGACTCCAGGCGTTAGTTAAAATAGAATTGAAGAAGACAACACAATACCAGGTCTTGTTTTGTAGCCCAGGATTCCTGCAAAATCACTTTGTGTTCCAGGTTGCCCTCAGACTTATCCTCTTGCCCCAACCTCGTATGTGCTAGGTTTACAGGTATGTGCTACCATACCTAGTTATAAATAAGACTTTATTGAAACTATATAATACATTTTGAAAGTGGTTAGACTGATATTTCTCACTTCTCTTTCAAAATTAGTTTTGCTATTCATAGATAGGTCTATGCCCTTCGATCATGTTTACAATTTTTAAAAGGCCAAATTGTCTAGAGGTACTTTGACTGTAATTTCAACAGACCAGGTGAGTGAAACCACTTATGTATAAGAAAAATAATACCCCAGGTACAGGGTTATTGACCCCTGACACCAGCCTCTGGTCCTAGGCATAAGTGGAGAACAATAGCTGGGTCACCTGGACTGAATTTACTGATTTTTTTAATTAAACAAATCAAAGAGGGGGTTGGAGAGATGACTCAGAGGTTAAGAGCACTGGCTGCTCTTCCAGAGGTCCTGAGTTCAATTCCCAGCAACCACATGGTGGCTCACAACCATCTGTAATGAGATCTGGTGCCCTCTTCTGGCCTGAAGGCAAACACTATATACATAATAAATAATCTTTAAAAAAAATCAACAACAGCTGGGCGGTGGTGGCACACGCCTTTAATCCCAGCACTTGGGAGGCAGAGCCAGGTGGATCTCTGTGAGTTCGAGACCAGCCTGGGCTACCAAGTGAGTTCCAGGAAAGGCACAAAGCTACACAGAGAAACCCTGTCTCGAAAAAATAAAAATCAACAACAACAAATCAAAGATATGTAGTCACAATAAAGCAAATTATAGCTGGAAGGTGATGGCACATGCCTTTAATCCCAGCACTTGGGAGGCAGAGGCAGGTGGATCTCTGTGAGTTCAAGGCCAGCCTGGTCTACAGAGTGAGTTCCAGGACAGCCAGGGCTACACAGAGAAACCATGTCTCAAAAACAAAACAAAAAAAGAAAGAAAGAAAATTATACATTTTTTGAGTAGCTGTCCAAGCAGTGCAGATACTACCTTTGATGCTCAGCTTTCTAAGGGGACAATCTAAGATTAGGTACTCTTCTCCATTTCTTTAAACTTCTCAGCCTCTATTACATATATATTTTAATTTGTCACATTGCTTGCATTTACAATATGTTCTTTATAACAGTTTCAAGATTTGTCTGTGGGTGGATTCTAAAATGTGAAAGTCTGTAAGTGGTTTTTATCTTGCTATAGTTGGTTGCTGAACTAATGTTACACTTTTTCTAGATCCTTGATACTGCTTGAGATGGCAAGATGTCCAACCAAATTCTAATTTTTCCAGCCTTTTTTGCAGCTTGAGATGGTTGTGTGGCTATCTTCTGCAGTTCTGGCCAATGAGACAAGAAAAGCTGTCCTCTGGGATAGTTCTGGTCTGGGTCCAGCTGACCTGGCCTTTCTGCCTTCTTGCCTTGAGCTGATCCACAGAGTCACAGCTTTTGAATATGTGTTTCCAATCCATGACTCCCTTCTTGGATTTCTGACCTCAGGCTGATGATCTGTGGAGCAGTATGACCCTCCTTCTCAGCTAAGGACTTGAGTGATCAATAACTATTCGTTTGCCTACTTTCTGTCTTCTAGAGAGTTATTGAATGAAATCTCTTATCCCTGGTGATGTTTAATGTTTTCTCTGTGGGTGATATGGAAAGTGTGTGTTCTTTTTCTTATCCCCACTTTGCTCTGAAAACCTGGGTGTGGTAGTCTGTGCCTATAATCTTTGTGTTTGGAAGTCTGAGTCAGGAGGATTGTGATTCCAGCCCACCTTGGGATACATAAGGAGACCCTGTCTCAAAAGATCCAAACAGATAGACTAAGGAGTGAGAGAGGAGGAGATCCATGTAAGTATTTAGGCTGCCAACTTGACTAGGATTTCTACTCATGTCAGAAAATTCCATCTTGCCAGTTGTAGGAAAGAATGTGGTTTTGAGAGCTTGGTGGGAACAGTAGACTTCCATTTTTCTGAATAGAAATTAATCATTGTGACATAAAAATGGAGGGATACATGAGGCTTTGAATGCTGAGTATTTTTTAGAGGCATCTTTCAGTATTGTTAGTATGTCACCACTCCCAACACAGAGCTATACAGAGGCATAGTAACCATAGCCCACATTTACCAAGTGCTTTTAAGTATTATATTAAGCTTGCAACCCAGTAAAGTCATTCTGTTACCATCCTCATTTTACAGTTGAAGAAACAGAAGTGCAAGAAGGTTAAGAATCCAAAGTTACCCAGCTATTAGTAAAAGAGTCAGGAATCTAACCCAGACAGTGCATTTTTCTGTGAAGTGGTGTGTTCTAGGTTTTTAAGTTCTACTTAATATATTACTTTGCTAAATTATTTTCTTTTATTTATTTATTCATTTATTTATTTTTCGAGACAGGGTTTCTTTGTGTAGTCCTGGCTGTCCTGGAACTAGCTCTATAGACTAGGCTGGCCTCAAACTCACAGAAATCTGCCTGCTTCTGCCTCCTTAGTGCTAGGATTAAAGGCGTGCACCACCACCACCACCACCACCACCACCACCACCACCACCACCACCCAGCCTCTAAATTATTTTCTTAAAGTAATTCAAACACATAGTACATAATTTAGAAGGTATGGTGAGTAAAGTTAGCCTATGAAGGCAATTTCCTTCTCACTCCATCTTGTAGCCAACCAATTTCCTCCTTCCTAGAAACAATCGCTGTTCCTTCCAGAGATTATTTGTATCTTTCTAAGAAAATGTGAATACATTAATTTTTTTCACTGTTTGTGATGAAGATAGCATAATTGTCTTGAAACTGTTTTATTTTCCACATAAACAGATAGTTTCAAAATTACCTCAGAGCTTCCTTGTCATGGCTACATGGTGTCTTCCCACTAGTGACTATAGTGTTACTGAATTGTTTGTTGTAGAGTAACTGGAATTTGTGTGAAGATCTGTGTTGCCAGGCATTCTAAGTTAATTTCCAAATTACAACCTTTTCAACAATGTTACAACATAAATGCCATATGACAGTGTCATGTGAATTTTGGACATTTTAGCTGCAAAACAAGGCAGTTTCTCTTTTGCAACACTTTCACTCATCTGAGATTACTCAGTAAATGACACTACTTCAGTCTTCATTGTCATTTCAGTTAGAAAGGAAGCAGTAAGAAACCCTGTCTCGAAAAAAAAAAAAAAAAAAAAAAAAAAAAGGAAGCAGTAAGTTAAGATGACTTAGTTTTTGAAGAGCATACCTATATTATAAGATATAACCTCTCAAGTTTCTGGGCAAGACCTCCTTGTCTCTCTTTCTACCCTTTTCCTTCTGTGCCCATGGGCAAGCCAGTGAACTCATCCCACTGCTATATACATTCCCACATAAGACTTCCTCTTTCCCCCAGAAAAATGAATGGCAAGATGTTGACAGCTCTGCTTATTGAGAAGACCTTCCTCATCTTCCCAGTGTCCTTGAGGACTACCCCTGGATGTGGCTAGTATATATATATACCTGCTCTCCATTTTCAGCTTGTACCCAAATAACAGCCTGACATTAGTTCTTCCTCCTCTGACTTGATGTGTTGGGTTCAATTTAATATTTTATGCATGAATATTTGTAGGATAACAAAGGCATGAGGTCTTTAAATTACTCTCAAATAATTAAAACTTTATTTTATGACATTAAAAAACAATACTAGGGCCGGGCGGTGGTGGCGCACGCCTTTAATCCCAGCACTCGGGAGGCAGAGGCAGGCGGATCTCTGTGAGTTCGAGGCCAGCCTGGTCTACCAAGTGAGTTCCAGGAAAGGCGCAAAGCTACACAGAGAAACCCTGTCTCGAAAAACCAAAAAAAAAAAAAAAAAATACTAAAAGACCTATACAAGATTGAGCCCAGCATTTCTTTGTGGATATATTTGACCCTCCCTGTAGGTCTATTGGCAGTTAATGATTGCTAAATGGGTGGTGTAGTCATTAGTAAGTTGCCCTTGCTCCAATAAATGACCTCTCATCTGTGCTTGTGCAAGTAACTCTAATGAAAATCGGTGGAGAGATACCCCAATATGATTTTCCCAGTTTATGTGCCTACCTGTAGGTACAAGAGTTCCAGTTCCAGACCTAATAGCTTGCCTCTTTACTCTTTTTTAAAGCTTAGTCTCTTTCTGTGTGTTGTATGTATACATGTATACAGATGTGTGCGGTCATGCACTAACACAGAGGCCAGGTGTCCTGTCCTATCACATTTTATCTTACTTTCTCAAGACAGGGTCTCTCACTGAACCTAGAGCTATACTGGTGGCCAGTAAGCCCTGCTAGTCCTCTTGCCTTTACCCCAGACAGTACTGGGATTATAGATGGTCATGCTGAGCTTTTTATGTGGGTGTTGAGAATTTAAATTCAGGTATTTGTGCCTAGACAGCAAACACTCTTACCTACTGAGCCATCTCCCCAGCTCCCTTTTTAGTCTCCCACTCTTTTAAAATATTTATTTATAGTTGTGTTTTCACCTATGTATAAGTCTGTGCACCCCTTTTATGCACAGAGGCCAAAAGAGGGCATCCGATGCTCTAGAACTGGAGTTACAGGTGGTTGTGAGCCATTATGTGGGTGCTGGGAACCAAATCCAGGTCCTCTGCAAGAGCAACAAGTGCTTTTAACCATTGAGCAATCTCTCCAGTCTCCCCCTTTACTCTCTTAATGCTATTCTTCACTGATATCATTTGGAAAAATTCAAACTTACTGAAAAGATGAAAAAAATTATCATTCTGGCTTCTATAATTGACATATTGCTTTGTTTGCCTTAACACATATATCTACCTAAAAACATCTATCTATTCACTTTTTTTTTGCATTTGAAAGCAAGCTGCAGTTGTCAGAGTACTTCACCTCAAAGAGCTTCAGTGTGTATATCACAGCCTAGAGTTCAGTATTTATGGTTACTTTTTTTTCTTTCTTTCTTTTTTTTTTTTTTTTGGTTTTTCAAGACAGCATTTCTCTGTGTAACGGTCCTGGCTGTCCTAGAACTCTCTTTGTTAACCAAGCTAGCCTGGAACTCAAAGAAATCCACCTTCCTCTGCCTCCCAAGGGCTGGGATTAAAGGTGTGTACCACCACTGCTTGTTTATGGTTACTTTTTAAGGTAAAATTTAAACACAATAAAATACAAAAATCTTGAATATGCTATTTTACACTGTATCATAGTATAGAATATTACCAGAATTCTAATTCTCTCATGCCAGTCCTTTTCCCTCAAGAAAACCACTGTTTTAATTATTTACAACAGTTTTGTTTGTTCTAAAATGTCACATAAATTTTATGATATTGTATATATTCTTTTTAATAGGACTTCTTTATTCAACAGGTTTCTGAGTTCATCTTTTTTATTTTGTAGTTTGAGCTCTTGTATGCATCAACAACTGTCTTGTGTATTTTCCTGTGTGTCAGCATCTTTATTGTTTCTATTGGGAACACAAACCTGCTATGTATATCTGCATACAAGTTTCTATGTGGACAGATTTTTTTTTCATCTTGAATGAACCCCTAAGAATAGGATTGCTGAACCACAGAATAAATGGGTGTTTATGTTTGCCTTTTGCAGTTTCTGTACCATTTTGTATCTCAATAGACATTAGTAAGCTGCCATGATAATTGTTGTTGATAATTGAACCCAAGTTCTCACAAAAAGCAGTTGGTGCTCTTAACCACTGAGCATTCTAGTCCCTCAGAATAATTTTAATAAAAATCACTCCTTTATCTGCAATGGTCTAATGAAATATGTGTGTTAAGTTGAATAAGTAAAGTTTACAAAATAGTTTCACATGGATTCAAATGAGAGTAGATGTCAACCTTATGAAAGAATTGGGTTTTCAAAGCCTTTTAGATTCTAATTACAGATAATTGACTGACCATGTGCCTTTGCTGTTTACTTTATCCACTAATTTGTTTTCATTTGACAGTCTGCATTGAACCAGTTGAATGTTGCCACTGAGGACATGTACACCAATGGGTCTACTGTTCCAGGTAGCCCTGCCCATGCTAAAGGGCAAGAGGCAAGGAAAGTACGCCTCATACAGTTTGAGAAGATCACCGAGGAGCCCATGGTAATCTCTTGTCCTATCGTCATTCATCATTTACACTCTACTAGTGAAGTCATTGGGCCATAAAACTGCCAAAGGCCACTCATGGAATTATACACTCTGCCAGGTTCACTGCTGTGTTTCTTTGTCCCCATCTCAAGCTTCTTTCAGAGCAAGCTTCCTGCTCTTTCTCCTTGAGAATTGTCCCTGATATAAATGGAAATGATTTTCCCTGCAATTTTTCATTAAGATGCTTTGAAGATATCCTCAGAAAAGACTAAAATAAAGCTTACTGTTCCATTGCCTTTATTCCAGGGAATTACTTTGAAGCTTAATGAAAAACAGTCATGTACTGTGGCCAGAATTCTCCATGGTGGCATGATTCATAGACAAGGTACTCTGGCAGGGAGGAGGGGTCCTAAGTCTAGTTTTATCCTGGGATTAATTATTTACTTTCTGTTCAGTGGTGTGGGACGTGAAGCTTATAGTCCTTAAAACTGATAGCATTTTTCTGAGAGTGCCAAGAGATCCTGTGACTTAATAACTGACTCTTTAAGGCAGGTGTGGTGGCGCACACCTTTAATCCCAGCACTCAGGAGGCAGAAGTAGGCAGATCTCTGAGTTTGAGGCCAGCTTGATCTACAAACTGAGTTCTAGGACAGCCAGGGCTACACAGAAAATAAAACCTGTCAAAAAAAAAAAAACCATACTGACCCTTTATTTAGAAAATTGCATGATAAGATCTTAGTATGAACTACTCAGTACCACCATATCTCCCTCTGCACCTTCATTTTTTTTCAAGATAGGATTTTTCTGTGAAGCCCTGGCCATCCTGGAACTCGTTCTGTAGATCAGGCTGGTATTGAACTCAGAGATCTGCCTGCTTCTGCTTCCTGAGTACTAAAAGTAAAGGCATGCGCAGCTGCCACCACCACCTGGCCCTCTGCACCTTCTTATATATTGTTTTATAATGATATTTTTCCCATTTAGTTAGTAAGTAATGTCTATATGCACACATTACATATGACTGATATGTAACAGTAAACAAATCTGTATCTTGTACCCTCTTGTACTAACAGCTTAAATGAGAAAACCAAATTTAAGTAATTATAATTAACTATTGTAATTCCTTAATGTTAGAGTACCAGCAATTTTCAGATGCATATTTTAGGGAGCAATGAGAGAACAGAATAATAAGTTAAAATATGGCATATTTTCAGCAGCTGGTGATAGCCTGTATGGTACTAGAAACTATTCCTAATGTTGGAGTATGGCTATTCCAGTGAGTCTCCTACCTCATTAATTCTTACCCTTTTATGTTTTACTTTTTTTTTTAATCCAAGGTAACATGACATGAATTTGGTAACCACCCTTCACATAGAATTTTAACATTGACTAACCATTTAAGAACACATTGGAGATTTAGTTTAACAATAACAAAGAAACATTGAACTCACTGGATAATAGTCTCCTGTGGTTGGTTGGCAGCTGCTCTAATTCCAGGAATACAAGGATGAGATGCTTTTACAAAGCTCTTGGATGACTAATATCAAGAAGGATGAGGCAGTATTGAACTGTCCTAGATGAATTCAGAACCATATTTGTTTTTTATCTCTCTTAATTAAATATTTCTAATGAATGAGTTTTATTTATTTTATAAAATGCCCTAGATTGTGATTTCTTTTGTGTGGTATTCTTGAACTATACTGACACCTCTTGTTTGAATTTTTATTCTTTTGTGCATTGAGTTTTTTTGTTTGTTTAATGGCAGGCTCCCTTCACGTGGGGGATGAAATCCTAGAAATCAATGGCACAAATGTGACTAATCACTCAGTAGACCAGCTGCAGAAGGCAATGGTAGGTATTTTCTGTACTAAATAAAGATTGTCTTCTGTGTTCATGAAGGGTTAATGGGCACTGGTGTCATTTTATCTCATTTCTCTGCAAAAGCATGGTTACCTTATTGAGAGGGCTGTTATCACTTCTGATATTCTGTCCAAGAAATGATTTTTCTCTGCTTTAATTTAGTAAAACTGCAAAGCAGGGCCAATAACTGAGAGCATCAATCTCATAAAATGACTAGAATATTGCGCTGGGCATCTGAAGATTGTAGTGTATATTGCTCTATGGCTTTGAACAGGTGAATTAGCTTCATTCAATCTGTATTCTCAGAATCTGTTATCTGCAGCATTGTACTTGGTGTTTGTGCTGCCTCTCCTGTTTGCCCTTCCTGATTCTTTGTCATCTTTCTTGACTCTGTCTTGTGCCTCAGCAGGCTGATTGTAATATCTATATCAGTTGGGCTTCAGCAAGCAGTTTGAAAAGGTATTTATGTTCCTATTCTTACTTGCCAAACTTGCTCCTGTAGGTACCAGTTTCACACAGGTGTGGGCATCCTCAAAAGATCCAGCAAAGGAGAGAGTTCTTCCTGAATATATGCACGCCTGTGTGAATACATCCTTCATGAAACTCTTCAAACTCCCTTTTTTAATGTGCTACCTAATTATTACTGGATTCCCCAGTAATATCATAGTTAGTACCAGGAGTGATGTCAGAAAATTGGCCCTTTAAGTGGGCCTCTGACATTGGGCTGCTTGTAAATGAGCATATGCTGAGAAGACAGTACACTAGAAAAGAGCTAATCATTCTAGAGAAATCTAATTTTTATTAGAAAAAATAAGCAAATAGGAAACCAGGCAAAATAAACAAAAAGCTATTGACCAATAACTTTTTGAAAATATACTTAATTACTACTGCACAATTCATTCTAGGCAGGCTATGGAGTCAGTGGTCTAATACATTAGAAATATATGGTATATACACACTATGGAATACTGTCCTGTCTTATACAAGAAGAAAATCCCATTACTTGTTATAACATGGGTGCACTAAGAGAAAGACATTATATGAATAAGCCAGACACAGAAAGATAGACATCACATAAACTGATATATATGTGGAATCCAGAAAGGCAAACCTGTAGAAGTAGAGGATGGAATGGTGCTGATCAGAGACTGGGAATTGGTGGGGATCATGGAGGAATGTTGATCAAAGGTTATAAAATTCCACATAAATAAGAATAATACATTTAAAAAAACTCTGTGGATGGGCTGGAGAGATGGCTTAGAGGTTAAGAGCACTGGCTGCTCTTCTAGAGGTGTTGAGTTCAATTCCCAGCAACCACATGGTGGCTCACAACCATCTATAATGAGATCTGCTGCCCTCTTCTGGCCTGCAGGCATATGTGCAGGCAGAACACTGTCTATATAATAAATAAATAAGTCGTTAAATAAATAAAGGTTAAAAAAATTTTAAAACTCTACAGTACCGCATGGTTACTATAATAACTATGAATTATATTCTTAAAAAAATGCTGAGAGTAGATCTCGAGTATTCTCACAACAAAAGAGATGGCTCAGTGGATAAGAGCACAGACTGTTCTTCCAAAGGTCCTGAGTTCAATTCCCAGCAACCACATGGTGGCTCACAACCATCTGTAATGATATCTGGTGCCCTCTTCTGGCCTGCAGGGACACATGCAGACAGAACACTGTGTACATAATAAATAAATAATAAAAAAATTTAAAAAAAAAGTAGTGAGGTAATACATTAATTAACTGTTTAGCCATTATACAATATATACATAATTTGAAAACATTTTTATGTGTATTTTATTATTCAAATTGCAAGAAAAAAAGGGGATGGTCACCTGTAGTTATGGTGACAAAATTACAAAATAAATCATTGAGCTGGGTGCAATAGCTCATACCTGTAATAACAGCTCTTAGGAGGCCAAGGCAGACTATCACTTGAGTTCCAGGCTAGCCTGAGCCATGTAGTAAGTTCCAGGCTATATTCCAGAGTGATACCTGGCTCAAAACAAGCAAACAAAACCAAAATGAATATTTTTTTTAAAAAAAATTACAAGTTAAACTTGTATATACTTCTAGTTGTGGTAGCACTTGGGACCCAGAGGCAAATGTTATGGGATATTTGTACACTTTGTGAAAATGTGTTCCTGTGATTGGCATAATAAAAAGCTGAATGGCCAGTAGCTAGGCAGGAAGTATAGATTGAACTTCTGGGCAGAGAGGAAACTCTGGGAAAAAGAAGGCAGAGTTGCCAGCCAGACACAGAGTAAGCAGCATAGGCAGTATGGAGAGATGAGGTAATGAGCCACATGACAGAATGTATATTAAAATAAATGAGTTAATTTAAGTTACAAGAACTAGTGAGATAAGCCTAAGCTAAGGCCAAGCTTTCATAATTAATAAGTCTCCATGTCATTTGTGAGCTGGTTGCCCAAAGAAAAATCTGACTACACAGAAGGATCATTGTGAAATATTTACATTGTATGAAGATGTGTCACTGTAATTGGTTTAATAAAGAGCTGAATGGCCCATAGCTAGGCAGGAGAGAATAGGCAGGACTTCTGGGAAAAGAGGGGAACTTGGGATGAATCTAGGCACTTGAGAGCTGCCAGCAAGACATTGAAAAGGTTGGACATATGGTACAAAGGCAAGGTAACCAAGCCATGTGGCAGAACATAGATTGATAAGAGCAGGTTAATTAAGTTATAAGAGCTAGTTGGGAAAAAGCCTAAGCTAAGGCCAAGCTTTCATAATTAATAAGTCTCTGTGTCATTATTTGCAGGCTGACAGTCCTGATTAGAAAATACTACTACAGATCATACTTTAAGGCAAGCCTCAGCTATACAGAAAAACAAAATCCAAAAGAAACACAAAAATACATATGTGTGCATCATATTTATACATAACTATAATATTTGCAATGTTCTTATTGGGGTAGAAAAAAGTATATTTGTGCTCATTTTAGGAACTTCTGGGGACCTTTGGGAACCAAAAGCAAAAGAGGAGAAAGTTATGAGCTTTTGCTTTATTATTTTTGTCTTCAGTAATGCTGGTATAGGGAGCATATGACACTCTCGTGGTTCAGGAGGTATTATCTGACAAAATCTCAAACTATGAAGATGATTCTGTAGTGAAAGCTCTGATTCTATAAAACCCCATGTCACCCAAGTTAGTTTTCTTTACATTATCATTTTCTTTTCTTTTTTTAATAGAAGGAAACCAAAGGAATGATCTCATTAAAAGTAATTCCTAATCAGCAGAGTCGTCTTCCTGCACTACAGGTATGTAATGCCATTTTTTGTTTTGTTTTCTTTGAGATTTTACTGAAAGTGACACAATCCTATAACTTTAAGTTCTGAGTCTCTCACAGGTATTTAGCTGCTTGCCGTAGGATCCTGTTATCCACTCTCTCAACTAAAATAAAAGAGCTCATATCCTTTTCTTTTCTTTTCTTCTCTCTTGTGCTTGTTCATGTCTATTCAAGTGCACATGTGTGGAGGGCAAAGGACCACCTTGGTTGTTATTCCTCAGGTGTCATTCATCTTTGTGTGTATGTAGGGGGTGTGCTTATGAGTGTGTATGTACATGTGCACATATGTGTGTATGAATGTGGACACCAGAGGTTGATATTAAATGTCTTTTATTTACCTCACTTCACCTTTGTTTTTTTTGTTTTTTTTTTTTTTTTTGAGGCAGTGTCTCTCAGAGAAACTGAAATTCACGAATTTGTCTAGAATGGTTGGCCAATGAGCTTCAGGGATTCACCTGTCTCTTCTTCTCAATCCTCTTACCCCTAATACTAGGATTACAGGAAGCACATCATTGTGCCTAGCGTTTTTAGTGGATTCTGGGGATCTGAACTAAGGTCCTCATAGTTGTGTGGTAGGCAGTTTATCAACTGAGGTATCTCACCAGTCTCCATGGGGGGGGGACGACAAAGTTCCACCCCACCCCCACGCTAGTCTAAATCTCATCAATTAGGTTAGGTTGATTGGCTAGTGAACCTCAGGAATCCTTCTGTCTCTGCCTTCCCAGCTCTGGGTTTATAAGTGTATGCCACTAGGCTCAACTTTTTAATGTGAGTTCTGAGGATCAAACTCAATTCCCTCATCCTTGGGAGGCAAGCACTTTATAAACTCAACTGATCAGTCTCCTCATCGCTTAATTCCTTTTTCTTTGAGGAAAAAGACACTGATGGAGGTGATAGAAACAGGTTATTAGTAGCTAAGGAATAGATAGAACAGGACCTTGGAAAATGAATGTGCAAAAGTTCTTTAAATACCAAACCTCGGGCTGGAGAAATGGCAGAGGACCTGAGTTTGGTTCACAGTACCCACATCAGGTACCTCACAGTAGTCTATAACTCTAGCTCTAGGGAATCTGATCTTCTGCCCTCCACAGGCAACTGTACATGCATACACATAAGTAAAAACAGAAATAAAAATAAATATTAAAATATCAAACCTGAAATTTCTATAAGTTACCTGTAGTATGATAGTATAGTCTTAAACTTTTAAATTGAAGTTTTGCTGTTTGTGTACATTCATATAACAAAGTAAATAGATCATAAGTATAAAACTGGTTATGTATTCATAAACTGAGCACATCCTTCTAAATAGCACCCAATTCAAAAGACAGAATATGTCCAGCAGCTATGACTCCTCACCGTATTTCTTTAAGGCTCACCACAACCCTGACTTGTAACATAAGAGAAGAATTTTGCCTCATTTTGAAATTTATATAAATTGAACTATATAGTAGAAATTCTTTTGAATGCCACTGCATTTATTCAGTATTATATTTAAATGAGTCATCCAGGTTACTTGTAGCAGTAGATGATTCAGTTTCTCTGATTCATTCTATAAATGTGGGGCAGTTACTCATCCATTTTGATGTTGATGGACTTTTGGGTTTCCAGCTTTGTTTCTGCTATGAACTTTCTTTTTTTTTTAATTAGAAAAATTTCTTTATTTCTTGATCCTTCAAAGCTTATAAGCTTTGATTCCATTTTCAGTACTACTCCATGTATCTCACTCACTCCCATATTCCATCATCTCTTGCTTATTGCTCTTATCTCAAAGGGAAAACCAAATTTTTAACAGGCTTCATTCACAAGTAGATGCCACAACTAAACAAAACTTTAACATCCTGGTGAGTAATACATTTGAACAATTTGCTGACAGACCCAGGTCCACTCAATAGTTTCAGTAAAGCCACACATTAAGAAGGGGTATGAGTCATTCTCTACAGCCGGCACATCTGTACTCATACCATGAACCATTCTACATCCTTGATTTGGTCTCTCTAGGATCAGGCTTAAGTAAAAAGTAAGTAGTCTATTCAGAAAAAAAATCATAATTTGCTGTCTGAAAAGAACAATGCTGTTACAAAAGCAGCATGAGGTACCCATCCCAGAGTTGGGAGAAACCGCTGCTTCTGCTCAGTCAGCAGCGCTCTCGTGGGATCACCCAGAACTTGTTAATTCATGCCCTAAACAATGTTAAATACTGTTTACTCTTATTATCTAAACAGGCATACCCCAAACTAGGTAGGCTGCTGCATTGCTGGGTTTCTGTTGTCCCCTGGTAACAAAGAAAAGTGCCAATAGTTTTAGTCAGTGGCACTGCAAATGTCTGGAAACCTTTCTTATTTCCCAATTGCTCCGATGATTAACATCAGGTTACTAGAGACTCGATGTGGCTGGTGCTGAGCTGGAGAGAAATCACTCAGGTAAGCTGAGGCTACTCCTTCTGTTTCTCCATCTGCTGAGCTGTTAACACGAAGACATTGCCCAGGGCTCAAGGAAAACATGAAATGTTTCATCAGTAAGATTATGCTGCCCTAGAGACAGATATTAGGAAGTGGTAATATTTAAAAATAAAGAGGTAATCACATGCTTGAGGGGAAAGAGTTAAAGGAGAAAATTAAAAAGGAAAATGGAAAGACAGAGAGGACCATGTAGACACACAAGATGGAGTTCTAGCTCTGCCTCAGGTAATCCTTCACCCTTAGGCATTCTCCACATACTGAGGTATATCTGTAAGACATACTTATCAGGGCTGATATGGATTACAGAGAACAGACTTATCTCTTGCCATTAGCTGGTTAATGTCAGGGCTTAGATATAAATCCATATACTCCAGTTTCATAAAAATCTAAACATAAACGGATATTTTGGTAATTAAAATTCAGAGAACATGAAAACATTACTCAGTTCTAAATTGATCTACCTGTGACTTCTGCAGCGTCAAAGCCCTTTTCCTTCACTTATATTTCCTAAGTCACTAACAGGGACTACAATTGAAGATTAGATAAATATAAACATTTGGCATGTGATTGTCATATATTAAGTCAACAACACTGAACAGTTTCAAACAGCAGTCTCCTTTCTGTGACATTTTAACATTGTTTTGCACATAAATACAGAATCTGAACAGGAGCAACAGGAGCCAGGTTGGGCTGAAGTCCCGAACAGCTATTTGCTGCACTGCTTCTGTTTATCTGTAAAACAGAGATAATTAATAATGCCCACCTCGCAGGGTGACCCACAGGATTACATGTTAGTAAATGCCGTAGCACTGCATGTGCACTCTCCGACCTCAAGAATGGCAAGTGACATCATTACAACAGAAAGCAAACACAGAGACAGAAAGCAACTGATGTGAGCAAGCAGATGATTGTCCAGTTTAATTACTGCTTGTTCTTTTCTTAAAATCCATACACTCTGCTTGTGTGGTGTAGTAGAGCTCTTCTTTATCACATTCTCCCACTGGGAAAGGGGGAAAAATACCCCTTGAAGGCAGAGAACAGGACACGGAGTTCCAGAGAAAGCGAGAGTAAACAGACAACTTGCACTGGACGAGGAAGGGGGAATGAGGTCTAACTTGATGGTGCCAACTACCCTCTTAATGATGGAAACCCAGATAAATAAAGGCGAAATCTGCAAACTGGAAGTTTCAAGAGTTGTCCCTGCTTTCTGTTTGGCATTTCTAGGAGACAACTGTGCCACATGACCACAGGCCAAGGTAGGACCACTGCAAACAGTACAGTGGCAGCATGGTGAGAGGAGGTCGGGGATGCTCTCTCATGGCAGGCCTCAAGCTTCCTTGGCTCTTGTACAGCAGGTTCTTGTGCTGAGGTATCTTCATGATCACAGTAGCTTTATGTGGAAGGTCATGGAGAGTTGAAAATGAGAAGCCATTGGAGTCACTGTGAGGTAACTCCAGAGAAAACACTGCAGAGTAGACGGCTAAGCCAGGGTTTGTTCACAGGATAGATGTGGCTGAGACATGTAGACAAGCAATGCTGGAAGTCGAGGGTCTTAGAATAGAGATGCAGGGCCACCCTGTTGTTCTTCATGATGTTCAGGGACACATATTTGGAGCAGAAGTTCTCCATCATCGCCCATGAGGCCTGGTCCATCAGCCTCTGGGCCAGGCCGAGGTGCTGGTGTGAGTGCTTCACGGCCAGAGAGGTGATGGGCTCATGGGGAACATAATTGGGGTCCTCCTCCATCTTGGCCAGGACATAGCCCACTATCTTGCCATCCTCATCCTTGGTGAGGTAGGAGAGCTGGGGCCACGACAGACCGTGGTAGAAGTAGTACTTCATCTGGTAGTTCTCCGGCAGGCAGAGCAGGTTGCAGTGCTGCATGTTCATCAGGTCCTCGGGCTGGGCATTGTGGATGTTTATCTTGGCAGCCCGGGCCAGGGGCCCACACCACACTGTTGCCTCTGGAACTGACTTCAGCAGGCCCAGCTGCGTGACATGGTGGTCACTATGAACTTTCTGGGATGTGTGTTTTATACCTTTATTTTGAGGGGTAGAATTGATGGATTTTAAGACACAGGTGTGTTTTGATGTTAGGAATATTGCCCAGCGGTCTTTGAAAGTAGTTGTTCCATTTTATAGTCTCAAATGTGCTTGCTTGTATGACACTTATTCCATATTTTCACCAAAACTTAGAATTGTCTGGTTTTGTTTGTTTGGCCATTATCGGGGTAGTATTACATCATGATTCTCATTTGTATTTCTCTGATACTTGGGGAATGCTCCATTTACTATTTATATATGTTTTTTCTACTTGAATATACTTTTTTGGTAAAGCTTGAATTTTTCTTACCAAATTGTAGGAGTCCCTCATATTTGCTAAAGCAAAGAGTACTTTGTACTATGTATCTCAAATTTGCTTTTTTATTTTCTTCATGGTACCATTAATGACTAAAGAAGATTTTTTTTTTTTTTTTGGTTTTTCAAGACAGGGTTTCTCTGCATTAGCTTTGCGCCTTTCCTGGAGCTCACTTGGTAGCCCAGGCTGGCCTTGAACTCACAGAGATCCGCCTGGCTCTGCCTCCCGAGTGCTGGGATTAAAGGCGAAGAAGATTCTTAATGAAATCAAAATTACTACCTTTTTCCCCTCATATAATTAGTACTTTGTTTTCTTTTTGCTTACTACAAGGTCAAAAGGACACTCTTATATTTTCTTCTAAACCCATGTAGAATTAAATGGATTTTTTGTGTAGGATATTGTAAAGTAAGAGGTCAAGAGTTCACTTTTTCCATATGGATATCAGTGGACTCAATACTATTAATTGAAGTAAAGATCCTATTCATATTATATGCACCATCACCTATCTTAAGTCATATATGTAGGCATATTCCGTGTAATTAGTCTGTTTACCCTTGCATTAAATCTCCATATCATTTTTAGGAAAGGAGACATCTTCACAAAATCCCAATAGAAATGGTAATGGCAGAATCCTTCTCTATTTTTCAGTATAGAAGAGAAATCTTTTTTCATTGTAAAGTATGTTGGCTGCTGTGGGATAATGCTGTTGTATACTGTAAAGATTTGTCACTCAAATTGGTTTAATAAAACACTGATTGGCCAGTAGCCAGGCAGGAAGTATAGGTGGGGCAACCAAATTAAGAATGCTGGGAAGAGGAAGGGAGGAGTCAGGAGTTGCCAGCCAGACACAGAGGAAGCAAGATGAGAATGTCATACTGAGAAAAGGGCCAAGGTATGTGGCTAAACATAGATCATGGGTTAATTTAAGTGTAAGAGTTAGTTAGTAATAAGCCTGAGCCACCGGCCAAGCACTTATAAGTAATATTAAGCCTCCAAGTCAATTATTTGGGAAGTGGTTTCTGGGTATTTGGGAACAGGCAGGCGGGAGAGAAACTTCCACCTACAGTTGGCTGTAGGTTTTTTTAGTTTATTTTTATTATTTTAATTATGTGTCTGTATGTATGTGCACATAAGTACAAGTGCTCATAGAGGCCAGAGGTATCAAGATTTCCCTGGAGCTGGTTGTGAGCCACCTAATATGGGTGCTGAAAGTCATACTCAGGTCCACTGGAAGAGCAGTACTTGCCATCTGAACCATCCCTCCAGCCCCAAGATGTAAGGTTTTTGAAGGTATTCATTAGATTCAAGGAGCTCCCTTCTGTTCCACATTTGTTAAAATTTTAATATTGGTTGAGTGTTGAATTTTATCTGTGCACCTAGTGACAAGATCATGTGATTGTTCTCCATTCTTTTATGTTAATGTCCCAAACTTTGTGTTGCTGAACTAGATCCTGTTTGATTGTGACTTCATATCCTTACGATAAATTGCTGTGTTTGATTTATTATTTCATTTTGGATTTTTTTTTTTTTTTTGTTTTTCGAGACAGGGTTTTATTGGAGAAATTATTTTGGCCACTCCACGTAGTTAAAAGGATATTTATTTAATGGCGAACTCACAAATTAAGTAATGGGTAGGTCGCAGGGTCTGGGGAAGGTGTAATGCAGTCCAACGGTGTTCTCCGGAGCTCTACACAGTCAATCTGCACCAGTCAGCGTCCGGCACGAGAGAGCGCCAGAGCGAGCGCTGCCCATCCAGCTCTCGGTCCCAGGCGCCTCCCTCGCCCGCCTCGTAGGCGTGACAGTTGCAGAGTCTCAATGGGGGTTGGAACTTCCAGAACCAAGTTGGAATGGCTACCCACTACAGGGTTTCTCTGTGTAGCTTTGCGCCTTTCCTGGAACTCACTTGGTAGCCCAGGCTGGCCTAAAACTCACAGAGATCCGCCTGCCTCTGCCTCCCGAGTGCTGGGATTAAAGGCGTGCGCCACCATCGCCCGGCTCATTTTGGATTTTTATATCCCTGATCCTCAGAGAGAATGGAAGGCTCTTGTTAGATTTTGGTATTATGGTTATGAGTTGGGAGGCTCTAGAATTCTCTGCTATTTGTATTTGGGTGAGAATAACCTATTTCTTCAACTGTTTCAAAATTTGACCAGAGAAAAACCATCAGGTCTTGTCAAATGTATTGGTGTGAAATTGTTCATAAGATGACTTTTTGAGTGTGTGTATACATTTGCACATGTGTGTAAAGTTGTGTGTACTCTCAGAGACAGAGAAGGACCCTGGGTATCTTGCATTGCCACTCGATGTCATATTCCCTTTAAACAGGGTCTCTTACTGAATCTGAAGCTCACCATTTCAGTAAGGCCAGCACATTTCTGAGATTCACCTATGTGCCCCTGTCTGTTGAGGTTACAGATGTGGGCAGTCATGCCTAATTATCACAATATCCTATTAAAACCTTTTGGATATCTTTAGGATCTTTACTAGTAAATTGTTTTTTGGTTTTGTTTTTGGAAACAGGGTCTTACTATGTAGTTCTGGCTGTTCTGGAACTCACTATGTAGACCAAGCTGGCCTTGAACTCACAGAGACCAACTGCTGGAATTAAAGGAGTGGGCCACTACACCTGGCTTTTTTACTAGTAATTTGTAACCTTTGTTTTCTTAATTTCATTAATCTTTTCAAAGAACCAGTTGGCCCTTTTTGGTTTTCTAAATGGTGTTTTCTATTTTAATTCTTGCTGCTCCTTATTATTTCTTTCCTTATTTGTTTGAGCTATATTTATGCTCTCTAATGTTACTACCACAGATAACCAGTGTCCAAGTTTGCTTTCTGTTGCTGTAATAGAACATTCTGACTTAAAGCAACTTGGGAGGAAAGGGTTTATTTCAGCTTACACTTCCAGATCACAATGTATCATTGAGGGAAGCTAGGGTAAGAACTCAAAGCAGGAATCTGAGGCTGGAACATGGAAGAATGCCATTTACTGGCTTGCTCTCTTGTTTGCTCTCTGCTAGCTTTCTTACACAACCCAAGCTTTCTTGCCTAAGGATGATGCTGTCCATAGTAGGCTGGGTCCTCTCATATCATCATCAGTCAGGACAATTTATAACAGACATGGCCACAGGTCACTCTGAAGCTATTCTTCACATGAGGTTCCCTTTCCCAGATGACTCTAGGTTGTGTTACGTTGATGATAAAAACTAACCAAGAAAATCAGTATTAAATTCTAGAATAATTTCTTCTAGTCATTTTTTTCTAGAATGAACATTTCTTTTTAAAATTTTGACCATTCTAGGATTATTTTGTTTAATAATGTTCTTATTTCATATAATGTCAGCAGGATTGCCAAGGACATTAGATATTCTTCTACAAGTTGGGTTTTTGTGTTACAAAATATATTATATACTGGTGATATACTCAGCAGATACTTAACCATTTATCATGGACAAATAAGAATGCCTTAGGAAATTAAATTGTTTCCAATACTTCACTCTTATAAATAATGCTGTGATACACATGCTTATCCACATAATCATTACTGGCATCTCTGTTTCATGTAAGATAAATGCATAGTAATCAAGGCAAAGAATGTCAACATTTGAAGATGATGGGCACATGTATATTGCTAGACTGTCCTCTAGAGAAATGTTTATCAACTTTACCATATTCATGAGAGTATTTTGTCAGGGAAACAGATCCATTTCAGATGGATGGTAGCAGCTCTGTACTCTGAGATGGACAACTCAGATTCAATAGCTGGAAACATGTTGACCCAGAAAGGCATTTCATGGGAATGCCTTCTTATTAAAAGGATCAGTTTTGATTCTTCTACAAACACAACAGTAAGTAATTAGGAACATTTGAACATTCCAGCTGCACATGTTTGGGTGTTCCCCTACCATTCTTGCCTCACGCTTGCTCATTTCCCATTTCCTTACAGCAGGACTTCTTATGTACATGCTCTAGTGCCAGTGTTTTTTTCTGAGGTCCTCTTTGCCTTCTTTTACAGATGTTCATGAGAGCACAGTTTGACTATGATCCCAAAAAGGACAATCTTATCCCTTGCAAGGAGGCAGGACTGAAGTTTGTTACTGGAGACATTATCCAGATCATCAACAAAGATGACAGCAATTGGTGGCAGGGACGAGTGGAAGGCTCCTCCAAGGAGTCTGCAGGATTGATCCCTTCTCCTGAGCTGCAGGAATGGTGAGCCACGTTTGTGCTGATGGAAAGCCCCTGCTGTAGCTAATTGCTTAGCTTCAGAAATCTGCTGTTTTGTGCATATTTTCCGTATCTCCTAAACATATGTCCTAGTTTCCTTTATATAATGGATGAGGAAGGGTCCACAGGAGCTGATGCTGTTCATTTTAAGGCCATTTGTTGCAGGGAAAGGAGCCTTTTATGGGCCTGTTTCTTCAAATGCTCTCTCACCAGTTATAGAGCCCTCATCCTGCTTCCTGCACTCCTTCAACCACTCAGTACTGTTTGTAAGAAAACTTCTGAAAACAGTTACATTTTAAGTATATGTCCTTTATGCAGATTCTTGTCCTCCAGTCAGATTGCTCACTTAGTGCAAGGCTGCCCCACATAACCCTTACAGTGGTAGAAAAATCCATATCCACTGTTGACCTTCTGCCTCAAAGAGTGTTAGTTCCTATACCAGAACTAATTATTTCTTTTTTTTTGAGATTATAATATAATTATATCATTTCTCCCTTCCCTTTCTTCCTTCCAAACCTCCCATATATCCCTTTTTATAGTCTTTGAAATTCATGACTTCTTTTTCACTAACTGTTGATGCACACACACACACACACACACACACACACACACACACACACACATTCCTAAATACATGAGTGCATCCTGCTCAGTTGTCTATCAAATACCAAATGGTCAGCCCTGCAAACATACATACAGACTTTTAGTTTTAAGACAGAGTTCTGGTTGATCCTATTTCCAATGATGATAAATAGCACCAATAAATGTTTAATATTAGAGCAACAGAGGAAATACAGTGCAGACCTTGAAGATACTGGTCAAAGCCATGAGCATGCTGTATCTTCTGGGCCATTTTCAGAGCTAACACGTGGTGAAGAGAATTGGAAGATCAGGAAAGGCAGATAGCTGAGAAAGGCTCAGGAGAACACAAGGTGAAACTGTGGCTCATGACTTCTTAATGAGGCATGAGTCAATTTAGTAGGCTGTAACATGTATTTTTTTTAAGTGAGGGCCAGGTATCATATCTCAAGTCTGTAATTCAGAGTGCTCAGAAGGCTAAGGCAGATTCAAGGCCATCTGGGCTACATAGACCCTGTCTCAAAACAAAAGATGTTGCATAGAAATATCAGTATAGATTACATAGAAATAGGTGGTATTGTTATTAAAGTTATTGTTTTAGTCATGTATGTAGTTATATGTACATACCTGTGCTTTATTTATAGATTAGAGTTGTTGTGGATAATATATTTCTTATGGTGAAGTAAGTGTCAGCCCGATTTTCCAGGTCTCAACTCAAAGGTGGAAGAATAGTCAGGCTGCACTAAGGTGAAGAAATTATTTTTTCCTCCTGGAAACATTTCCACTGCCAGGTGCCTGGGTGACCACATAAAACTGCAGAGAAGAAAGGGAAGTGGGTAAGGGCATCTCTGCCTGAAGAATTTTACAGAGTCAAGGAAGTAGGTCAGTCTCAAAATTTACTATAGAAAAGAAAGGAGGTAGCCTAGTCTGTCACAGGCTTTTACACTAAGGACCTACTGAGCTTTGGTCATCTGTTCCTCACAGGAGAGTGGCAAGTGTGGCTCAGTCTGCTCCAAGTGAAGCTCCAAGCTGCAGTCCCTTTGGGAAGAAGAAGAAGTATAAAGACAAGTATCTGGCTAAGCATAGTTCAAGTAAGTTTTCTGTGTCCCCTTCCTCCAAGGTCCCATTAGCATTAGTGTTTCCTCACCTCTTTAACCAGAAGGAAAGAGGTGAGGATGCAATATGCAGTGGAATGTATAGTGTATAGAAAGTATTCATTTCTTTTGGTTTTCCCTTACTCGTTTCATCTTCATAAACTCACTGCAGTGAGAGACAATGCCAGTGCCTATTCTGGAAGGCTAGTGGTCTGTCCACTCCTACTCATCACCTCATCCCTTAGGTAACCAACTGAACAAGTCTTCCAGACTTTTTTCCATAGTTACCTTTATTCTGCTTATCACCAACTTTAGTATCTACATCCACTTTTGCTCAATACTCTCAAATAAAATGGTGTAGAATTTATATAGTACTTATGCATATCCTCCTGTGCAATTTTAAACCATCTTGATAGGTAGGCTGGGTGTGGTAGGCATACATCTTTAATCTCAGCACTCAGGAGGCAGAGATAGGCATACCTCTGAGTTCAAGTCTAACCTGACCTACTTAGCAAGTTCTAGGCAAGGCAGAACTACATAGTGAGACCTTAACTCAAGAAAATCTTGATTTTCTAATACAGTGCAATTTCTTTGTAAATAATCATGCTATACTGTTTAGGGAATGATGATAAGAAAAAGTCTGTACATGTTCAATATAGATGCAAAATTTTTTTAAATATTTCATTTTGTGGTTGATTGAATCTGAGGAAGCAGGGCTTATAGATATGGAGGGCTGAATATATATTCCAATATCATGAGTTCAAATGGGTTGATGATAATAAATGAATATTAATCTACCATTTATTCAATGTTTACATCTTTTTGGGAGCATTTGAGACAGTGACAAGTGCATGAACAAATCATAGTACCTGTACTCACCATGGCATAATCATCTGTGAAGGAGAAGAAGAGTGTTTGCCTAAGAGCTCTTTTTCCATCTTAAGTGGTTGGGTCACTATTGGTTCTGTTCCCTAAAATAAGGGATGTTTGAAGAACTACAGTTATGGTTCTGATATTATAGCATTCTAAGTGCCAATGAGACAGCCAAGTTCCATGTTCTAGAAAGCTGGAATCTGTGTTGGAAATAAAGAACCATTACATTACTAAGACTGCAAAAGACTGAAAAGATCAGGTCAGAAGGATAGAGAGGAGAGCATAGAGTTATAAAACATATATATACAAAATCAGAATCCTAAAGACTGGCCTACAGAGCCTATAAAGAGTTCAGATGGAGGATGCTGGGAAAATCAAACCAAGGACTAAAAGGAGCATGTGCATCTGTAATACAGAACGAGCCTGCTCTCACATCCTGTTCTTCAATTTGTTATTAGCACCTCCTCTAGCTGCTGCAGCCATTGTGCTAACATATCCAATTAGCAAAGCATTCTGCATTCCTTGGTAAGTTTGGACTTTGATTTTTTTTCATAACATAGACAGTTAGGCATGGAGTTGAACTGGAGTTTGGTGTGGCTGAGTCTCTGCTTAAATTCCAGCCCCTGCAGTTTGTTTCTTATCCAACATTCTAGATAGTTCATTGAGAATCTAAATGGGGTCTCCTGTCAGTCCTTTCCTCAGAACTCTCATAGGAGATACTTTCTGCTTTGCTTTATTATGTATTAGATTTCCTTATCACATAGAAATATCCAACATCCCTCCCGGAAACCCCCGCCTAATTTCATGCCCATTGTCTCTCACCCTGTATTTTGTTTTCTTTTTTGGAGAAAAGACCTCAGTGCTAGGACTGCAGGCCTGCACTACCATGCCCAACTTTCTCTCCTTGCTGGATCAGGTGTCAGCTCCTTAGCCCCAGCTAGTGCTTTACCACCCAACCTCTGGAAATTAATATGATTTGGTTTTCTTTGTCTCTAGTTTTTGATCAGTTGGATGTTGTTTCATATGAGGAGGTTGTCCGACTCCCAGCATTCAAGAGGAAGACCCTGGTGCTGATCGGTATCTTTTCACAGCTTGCTAATTCAAAAGCACAATTCTGTCCTTATTTCCATTCCTGTGTTATGTGTCCACCCTTCTTCAGGAAAGGCAGTGAGGAAGAAATGAAGTGTGGTCTCTTGGATACTTCATACCTCATATAGTGTAGTTATAAAGTTTCTGAATCTTATAAGTAATCTATCTGGATCCAATTCACATTATAAGTTTTTCTACTACTTAGCATATAATTCTTTTAGATTAGGTTTGCTATTTGTCCACCTGTTTGACTGGCTTACAAAATAAACAGAAAACTCCACACTAGATGGTTCCTTTGTAGAAATAGCAATTATGTTCTACATCTTAACTTTTAGGCCTTAGAAAGACTTCTCACCCAAATGGATACAAAGGATTGAAGCTACTTGGTGGCCCCAAATCTTCTTGACGGTTCTAAGGACTCAGTTGCAGCCTAGATACAACACCAAACTGTTTTCATCTACTACCCACTTTGAGCACTGAGATATAGAAATCCATCTCCCATTACCTATCTTGTCCCCACTAATGTCTCTGGGTGAAAGTGATGAAAGCCTTTCTTTATCCTTACACAGGAGCCAGTGGGGTAGGTCGCAGCCATATTAAGAATGCTCTGCTCAGGCAGAATCCAGAGAAGTTTGTGTACCCTGCCCCATGTAAGTATTTCTCAGGTGCCTTGGAGGGGAACATTATGCCTAAGAAACAGGCAGCAATGTCATGTTACTGAATTTAGCATGAGTATTTTTCTGAAATGTCGTGTGGTCTTGTTCTTGTTTAGTTTAAATGTTCAATTATGAAAAACGAAATTTTGGGGGTTGGGGAGGTAACTCTGTTAGTAAAGTTCTTGGAAAATGTGAGGTCCTGATTTCAGTCTTTGGAATCCACATTGAGAAGCCTGGCATGGTGGCATGCAGTTTTAATCTCATAGAGGTGGAGATAAAAGATCTATAGCCTTCTTGGTAGTGTTCAAGTCCAATGAGAAGATCCAGTCTTAAAAAAAGAAGAGGTGAGACGGGCGGTGGTGGTGCACGCCTTTAATCCCAGCACTCGGGAGGCAGAGCCAGGTGGATCTTTGTGAGTTCGAGGCCAGCCTGGGCTACCAAGTGAGTTCCAGGAAAAGGCACAAAGCTACACAGAGAAACCCTGTCTCGAAAAAACAAAAAAACAAAAAGAAGAGGTGTACATCACCTGAGGAATGTTACCCAAGGGTGTCTTCTGTCCTCTATACATGAGTATATGCACCAACACACACACACACACACACACACACACACACACACACACACACACACCCTAAAAATTTGGAAATATAGGTGTACTTTTGGGGCTAGGGAGAGGACTGCTAACCATGACAACATGAATTGAATCCCTAGAACCCACATGGTAGCAGAAACTGACTCCCACAGGCTGTACTCTTTCATATGCACATCATGGCATATCTCATATACACGCACACACACACCACAGCATGAACTTACAATTGCTTGAAATAACAAAATAACTTGTTTTCTTATTCTCTTATTCCATATAACAGTACTTGCAGTAAACCTCATTTTTAAAAAATTATTAAGGCTGGGTGTAGTAGCACACACCTTTAATCTAAGCACTTGGGAGGCAGAGGCAGGCGGATCCCTGTGAGTTCAAGGCCACCCTGGTCTAGGAAGTGAATTCCAGGACAGCCAGAGGTCCATAGAGAAACCCTGTCTTGAAAAACAATAAGGAAAAAAATATTAAACAAGAATTAAATTTTGTGTGTATTACTTTATAATTTCTCAGTGTCCTCTACTGTCTGCTATTTTATAGTCCTTTTATATAGATAATATATTTAGATAGTGGATACACTATAGTTCTTTTGGCTATTTTACTATTGTTTGATATTTAGGCTGCCTCTAATGCTCATAGAATGTCTTTTAAGCCAGAGTAGTGCTTAGGGAAGGCCTGATCAATCACAGTGACAGATATAAAAGAAAATAAAGCCAATGGTCAATTAAACCAGTAGATAACTCTCCCATTACCAGGTGAATCTATACAGTACAGTTCTTTATATTCTTAGAAGAGGTACCGCTAATCAAATTAGAAAATAAGGATGTGAGCCTGATTTTTTTTTCATTCTTTACTTGTTTGTCTTTTTACACATGCATCATTGATTGAGAATTGCTCCTAGGAACATAGTGAGAGTCATTCCAGTAGAGCAGAAAATAGATGTCTAGAGTTTTTTTTTTTAATAAACAGAAAGAGCCTGAGATGAAATTGTAAGTTGAGGGGAAGGTAAAGGAGATGGTTCATGAGAGGATAAAAAGAAGAGGCTGGGAATATATAATTTATCTCTGCACTAGAATGTTATTTCTTAACATTTTAACTCTTTAAAAGAATGATTACTCTGTGTGTGTGCATCTGTCAAAGGACAATTTATAGGAGTTGGTTCTTTCCTTTCCATATGTGGTTCCAGGAGTTGAACTCAGGTCATAAGCCTTCTGTGGCAAGTGTTTTTTGTTTGTTTTTTTGTTGTTATTGTTTGTTTGTTTCAAGACAGGGTTTCTCTGTGTAGTTTTGGTGCCTGTCCTGGATCTCGCTCTGTAGACCAGGCTGGCCTTGAACTCACAGAGATCCACCTGCCTCTGTCTCCTGAGTGCTGGGATTAAAGGTGTGCACCACTACCGCCGCCGCCTGGCCTGTGGCAAGTGCTTTTACCTACTGCGAAATTGCCAGCCCCAACATTTTAACTTTTTAACAAAATGTTTAAACCAAATCAATGTGTTCTTCTTTCTATGTCATAAAAAAAGAAACAGGACTTTGTGGTTGAGTGCTTGCTGCTCTTTAAGACCAGTTTGTTTCTTAGCACCCACATTAGGCAGTTCATAACCACCTGTACCTCCAGATCCAGGGGTCTGATGCCTTCTTCTGGCCTCCATGGGCAGAACACACATGCACATACACATATAAACTATTTTTTAAAGGAAACCAATTTCCATAAATTCTCTACCACAGCCCATAGATTTATATTAAATTTTAGCTGTCATTTCTGAGTTTCAGTATTCCTGGGGTTTGTTGGTTTCATGTAGGAAGATAGTGTGAATATTCTACATGGGGCTGTCTCTTGAAACTTAAATATATTCTGGGTAGATAGAGAATTTTCTGGTCTGTACTACTACTTCCTAGCATCAGCCCTTCACGAGTTCATGGGAAGAATATCTGTATTATCTGCCCAAAACATGGGTAGGGTTTCCATACAGACACTTTGGGCCAAGCCATTAATAGATGGCAAGGATCAAGAGCTCATCAAGGATTTGAGTCCTTGTACACAGATACAACACGGCCACCAAGGAAGAGCGAAGAAGACGGAAAGGAGTATCACTTCATCTCAACAGAGGAAATGACAAGGAACATCTCTGCCAATGAGTTCTTGGAGTTTGGCAGCTATCAGGGCAACATGTTTGGCACCAAATTTGAAACAGTGCACCAGATTCATAAGCAGGACAAGATTGCCATCCTTGACATTGAGCCCCAGGTAGGTAGGCATACAAAGGCAGGAACAATGGGTTCAGCCATATAATGGGGGAAGGGAGTGATAAAAAGGGGAGCTCCTGGAAACCTGGAAGTTCAGGCTTGCTTCCTAACTTTTAGTGGGGTCAGCCTGATGCGAGAATAGTAGTACTAGGAACAATGCAAAGTGGTATTGGGGATTGGTGACACTTATTAGAAGGAATACATTTTGACAGACAGCTGGGACTTTTGTTTTTCTTCCTTCCTCTTTTCCTAGACCCTGAAGATTGTTCGAACAGCTGAGCTTTCACCTTTCATTGTGTTCATCGAACCTACTGACCAGGGCACTCAGGTGGGAAAGGGGTCATGCAAGGTGGGTGGAGAGTTCTAAATCATGGTCAGCTGTTTCCTCCAAGGCCAAGACAAAGGGCATGCATACTTTACTCATTCAAGAGATAGTTAATAAACAAGTCAGGTCCAGTCATTGTCCCTGATAATACAGATCTAATGACTAAGATGGACAGTTGAGTAAATCCTGATTCTGATGTGATGTGGATTCATCACCAAGTAGAGGGAGCTATGAAGGACAGACAGAGGTGGCACCAGATCCACCATGTGGTGCAGTATGGCTACAAAGGGAAAGGAGCCTGCCTGTTAGGAGTAGCTGTTTCCTTTCCTCTAATAGCATGTCATTTGCATTTTAATTTTTTTTAATTTTTTAGCTAGCATTTTAGAAGTGTGGTATTTCTAAGAGATTGTTTACTTACTATTCAGAGTTACAATCCCAGCACTTGAGGGGTAAAAGGAGGATCAGGAGTCCAAAGCCAGTTAGTTACATAGCAAGCTCAAGGCCAGTCTGGACTACCTAAGACTATCTCAAAACACCATTTGAGGCTAGCCTGGGCTAGAGTTCAAAGCCAGTCAGAGCAAATTAGTGAGACTGCCACACAAACAAAACAGCTACTTGTGTTGCTTGTAATGTGACTTATCTGACTGTCCTTAGCTCATTGGGTCAGTGGCTTGATCTTATCCATTTATAAGAATTCTGTATTTGGGTATTTCACTCTGATAATCAGTTACAAATACACCCCCAGCCTGTTTTTCTCTATACATTTTTACTTTTATGTAGTTAATTGACCACTGGAGCCAGAAGCCTATTATCAATAATCTTTGTCCTTATCCTGGGATTACAACTCTAGTAGCTGTTAAAATGGCTTTTCCATGTACGAACAGATGAAACTAAGTGGATAATTCTAGTGAAGCCTATGCTATGTTGCTTTTGGCCTTTCAGAGGGCTCTATTTATAATTAGGGTTAATTTGGGATCCTTTAGTATAGTGGTTCTCAACTTGTGGGTCACGACACCTTTGGCAAATACTTATATCCAAAAATTTACACTATGAATCGTAACAGAATTACAGTTATGTTTAGGGGTCATCACAACATAAAGGGTCACAGCATTAGGAAGGTTGTGTTCTTAATTGATTGTGGATCCCCAATATGGAAACAAAATAGTAGATAGGGAACTAGTTAATGTAACCAATACCTGTTCAAAATCTCCCCTTGGCTGCTGAGTTGGGGCTGCTGCTTCAGCTATGGCTTTCTTCTTTGCAGACTGAAGCCCTGCAGCAGCTGCAGAAGGACTCTGAGGCCATCCGTAGTCAATATGCTCACTACTTTGACCTCTCTTTGGTGAATAATGGTGTTGATGAAACTCTTAAGAAATTGCAAGAAGCCTTTGACCAGGCTTGCAGTTCTCCACAATGGGTACCTGTCTCCTGGGTTTACTAAGCTTACAGAATTGGAGAACCTGTTCCAGCCCCTCCCCAGCATTTGGAATGCCATCCCCCTTGCTTAATCCAAACAGGGCTGCTTCAACTTCTAGCTATCTGCAACTATCCTAAGTATGTCAGTAGGATTCATGTCTTCTCACTCAGGCTCCTAAAAGGGCTGGTTTAATTTTCCTATTTAGATTTCAAAATGATCTCTGAAAACTGGCAGTAAGTACTATCCAAATACAACTGCTGCACAGAAAAAGTAACTCTCCTCATGCCTCTAATGCCTGAGCTCTTTTACCTTCAACTATACTATCTTGTTTTTTACTCTGGGATAAGTATATTCTGAAACTTTCTAAAATGCCAAAATCAATCAGCTGTGCAATAGAGTATCTGCTCTAGAGAAACCCTCCAAAGCAATAAAAATTCTGCTGTGTTAAGATGCCAATGGCCTTATAACTGTATTTCCATCTGCACCACAATCCCCCAAAAAAGCCGGGTGTTATCTTTTCTTTCTTTCTTTTTTTGGTTTTTTCAAGACAGGGTTTCTCTATGTATCTTTGGGCCTGTCCTGGATCTTGCTCTGTAGACCAGGCTGGCCTCGAACTCTCAGAGATCCGCCTGGCTCTGCCTCCCAAGTGCTTGGATTAAAGGCATGCGCCACTACCACCCAGGCAAGATGCTTCTCTGGATTTAACATACAGGTGAGTTTTTTTTTACAGCAGTATCCTTGGAAAACCTGTCACTGCCAATATAGGTCTCTAAGAAATGGTGTTAACAGAGCATAAAATTGTCTGCTCTAGGTAGAAGCCACTGTGGGCATTTTTAGGCTTCCTATTAAGTCATACCAGAATGAATGAAAATACATCTCACAGAAGCAGGAGCTTAGGGGTGAGGTGAGGCACTTCATACCTGCCTAGGCCCAGGCTCTTGCTGTACCACAATGTTTAAAACTTCTGCTTGTATTCTTGGCTTTGGACACATATTTAAGCAATCATTTTTAACACTCCACTGTTTTGGCAAACACTGGATTTGTAATGATCCCCCTTGAGAGCAGTCGACCACAGGTGATAGGCCCCAATGCCAATGTAAGACACAGAAACAAGAAATTTAAAAGTAGCAAAAGGAAAAGCAAATTTCAAGTAGGAAAAAAAGATTCCCAGATTTTTAATAAAAATATTTTCATTTTTGTTCTGTCAGCCTAAGATTATCAATTAGAAAACCCAACAGGAATACTTTTAAAAAGCTACAAATCACATTCTTTTCCTAGCAATGAACAAATCCATTCTTCAAAAGAAAATAAACATTAGAACAGGAGGGTATAGGAATGCTTTGGCTTCCCCCACAAACACAAGTAGCCAAATGGAATTGGATAAATCCTGTTGTACACAACAACAGAGTGCTTGCCCAAACACTATGAATACTACCAGGCCAGCAAGACCCATATCTGATACCAGAGCAGCCCTCACAAGATACTGGAGATAAGATTTCCCAAGTGAACATGGTTCATTTATATTCTTCTACTCACAGAAGGTTCTATACCATTTTATTTAGCAGATTTAAATTTTACAAACATTAAAAAACAAACAAACTAGGAGAGGACTATCTATGGCATTGTTTAAAATGGCCATTAGTAAACAGCTGCAGACAGTTACTAGGCAGTGCCATGTCTGAAGGTATGCTCCCCCACTCAAGCAAGCAGAGGGGTCAGTGGCAAAAACTGCTTTTCATCTCTCATATCCTTAAAACAGGACAGGACAGGATAGGATGAAATGGCCACACCCTAACCACTGAGGTCACAAGTGTAGGCTAAAGTGTACCAGAACTCTGTACTCTGTTTGGGACCTCTGTTCTACTCCTCAACAAAATGTTTTTCAATAAGGTTTTCATTTCTCCTCCTAGCTGGACATAATGCTTCAAGTGGCTTTTACTATTCAGACATCTTTTCCACCACTTTTACTTTCTTCTTCTTTTTCTTTTTCATGATGTCACTGTCCTAAAGAAAGAGAAAGTAAGTTCAAAATACCCATTGCCAAAACATTTATGACTTCCCAAAAGAAATCTGGTAAATTGCAGTCAAGGATCTGTAAGGACATTTGGGGTCAAACAAATTTTGCCTGTGACCTTCTCAGTGAAGTTCTAGAGATCTACTTTCAAAAGGGCACTGAGCAATCAAGCTATACATCTTCCCCACCCATCAGCAACATAATTCAAACCATGATCCCCTGCTCTAAAATGCTGGGTGTCTCTACTTGTCTGTCCAAGGAGAGTGGACAGGGCAAATCCAGAACACAGGGCAGTACCAAAAGTGGCAATGGTAGAACCCTACTTCTGTACCACAATTCCTGTCAAAGACTCAGCCAGCACAAAGGTACCCATGGTTTACACATACCCCATCTCCAGCCTCGCCCCCACTTTCTAGCACGGTTTTAGGCTTCTTATTCTTCTTATTCTTCTTCTTTTCCTTCTTCATCAACTGGGGAACAACTGGAGAGGTCTCATCACTTTCACTCTCACTTTCCCGCTTCCTCTGAGATTAAAAAAATAATTCATCCAGTTAGAAATGTGAGAAGTTACCAAGAAAGTTTCCAAGTAAACCCAAGAGTAAATTGTGTCTATAAACTTGAATAGTGTCTGATTTATTAAAGATTTGAAAAGACAGTATCTCACTAAATAGTACAGAAGGCCATGGGGCATGATGGGTGTGCCAAAGCAGTTTGGGGTATAGAAGACCTTGAGAAACTGTCTCAGTCAACCAACTCCAAGACCTCCAAGAACCTGCAAGTGTTCCCTTAGGTGCTCAAACAAGCACAAAACACAAATTCCACCCACGTAGCTTATTACTAGTCACCCAAGTTTATAACTGCAGACATACCATTTGGGGCTCTGACAGTGGTCCCCCAAACTTGGGAAGCTAAGTCACCATCATATGCTTCACTCTTTTCCTTTAAACAGTGTCTGAAGATATTTTTGACAATTCTGCTCCCTGCTGAGTTTCCTCTGGGCCTCTGATTGCAGCACACTTATGCTACCTATCATTTGACCCAGGGTAAAGTCAAATGTGTCACATACATTCCATATAAGGTGACTACCACATCAGAGGTAGGAGCCAAGGTCAGTCTTTTTAAGCTCACACTCCCTCTACAACAGACATAACACAAATGCCACTGAACCCAATAAGCATCAAGTATCAAACAATATTTGTGTGTGGACCACAGCATGGATAAAGCCTGCCTTGCTAGCTAAGACATGGGGCTGGACTACTTTGTTAAACATTTGGTGTATCTTAGCATTCTGTCTCCGTGTGTGTGTGTGTGTGTGTGTGTGTGTGTGTGTGTGTGTGTGTGGTTTTGTTTTTCGAGACAGGGTTTCTCTGTGTAGCCCTGGCTGTCTAGGAACTCACTTTGTAGAGGCTAGCCTGACTTGAAGCACATTTCAAACAGGTGATGCCACTCACTTTTATGACTTTTACTGTTTCACCAGCTAACTGAGGGGCTTGTACTGCTTCAGCAACCAGTGCTTTCTTGCCAGAATCACTGAAAGACAAACAAATATGAGGTTAAATTCTTGGAAGAGCTTTCCATGGTGGTCCTATCATGTCATGTCCCCTGTTATTCAATGATACTTGGCAACCCCTAAAGTCTAGGGGTTTAAGAACCCACCAGGTGTTTTTGCAGATTGATTCTCTCCATAGTCCATACCCTGTCTAGCAGGTAGGCTCAGGCCTGTACAGTAGTAGTTACTACCTAGACCAGGCCTAAGAGCCAAGCAAGGAAAAGAAAACTGAGCTGCACTGTTAGGACCTGTGGCCTAGCATTTAGCAGTTGCCCCCAAATAAATAAAACCCTCCATCTCCCCTTGGCTATCCAGTCTCCTGTCCTCACTTATAATCAATGACCAAATGGTAAGTATACATTACCCCAGTCCTAGGAAAACCCTATCCTTACGTATAGTCAATGTAGTCCTGTTTCCAGGTGGCAGGGGTGTTGTCTGTAGGTTTGCCATGCTTGTCCAAAAGGCCTTGCTTGATCATCATCTTTTTCTGACTTGCCTGGAGACATTTCAAACATTAGATTATTATCAATACAGAAGTAGCCATTATTATCACACACCATAGCTTAGACACAGTCTGCACAGACTGTTACAAGGTTTATTTTTATGTATTCTCAGCAGGGCTTCATGCCCCTTACAAAACTGTCTTGAATTCTTCCCTCCTCTTATCATCATCAATATCTAACCTATTCTTCACAAGGTAAAAGTCCTTGCCCAGATCTATGATGGGATTAAAACTTCACTGTAGCCGGCAGTGGTGGCCCATGCCTTTGGTCTCAGCATAGAAGCAGGTGGATATCTATGAGTTCAAGGCCAGTCTGGACTACAGAGCAGGTTCCAGGACAGCCAGGGCTACACAAGAGAAACCTGACTGGAAAAACCAGGAAGAAAAAGAACTTTCACTGTGGATATTCTAGGAACCAAGCTTCATGTTCTTGACAGTCATAGTTCACGACCCAACTGTGATTATTTACGTAAGTAATGCCCAAGTGTTTCCCTCAACTAGACTGAGAATCTCTTAAGTCCAAGATAGGGCATGCCTCTGCTCACCATCAATAATCTACAGCCCCAAATAATAAAAGGCTGTGGCAATGGAGATATACAAAGAGCTGCTTGAGTGGGTATTTAGTAACACAAATATAAACAGCAAGGGCTACCACCTAGTGTCACTGACCTTTGGACCTAAACCCCACTTGCGAGGATAGGTGTCTCTCTCCATAATTACCCTCTTTATCTTGGCTACTATACCATGGTCACAGGTAGATATCACTGCTGTAGTCATCAATGCAATAGCTGCAGGCATTAGAAAGAGAAAAAAAAAGAATGATTTGGTAATAGATGAGTTCTACTGTTTTAAGCCTTCTTAGAACTCATTAAATCCTGAGCTTTTTCTTTGCATTTGCAAGAAGCATTTGAAGTAGTATTAAATTTACCAAATTAAAAACCACTCAACAAAAGCAACTGAAGAAAATGTAACAAGGCATGTATCTCTGGATAGGTACAGGGATGATGTATAATACCACCCTCAGGTCTATAGAGCATTTAGTTTTAAGAATCTCTTTCCTACTGTGTATCAGAATGGACCTCCCACAGGTACCCCATCTGTTCATATAACTAAGACAAGGGATCCCAGTGATATGACTTATTTCTGGTGCAAATTAGGATATTAAACAAATAACCTGGATTTAACTGAGAAGGCCACAGAGCACTGTAAATTTTAAGGATTATCAATCCAATAGAAGCTAAGCCTTTACAAATTAAAAGTCAGTGATGTGCCAGGCGGTGGTGGCACACGCCTTTAATCCCAGCAGTCAGATAGAGGCAGGTGAATCTCTGAGTCGGAAACCAGCCTGGTCTACAGAGCGAGTTCCAGGACAGCCAAGTCTAAAACAGAAACCCGGTCTTGAAAAACCAAAAAAAGTCACTGATACTAACTACAAGTTACCTGACAGCAAACAAGGAGTGAACTAAAATCTCTCCTTTAATCATCACAGAGAGCCATCACTACTTTTACTCTTGGAATTTCACTAGAGCCAAGAGCATATAAACGTACAACAATCCTTAATCTGTACCTGACTAACCTGTCTGTTCATAAATCATTCATACAAACCCTAGGAGACACCATAATTAGGTAAAACTAAGGGACCATGACATGGGACCAGCCTACAATGAGCCTAGATTTGATGGTGCAGAGCCAATTCCAGAAATGAGGGCTACTCCCCTCCTTACCCATGCAGATAGCTTCCCCCTTGGTGGTAATGACCACAATCTCCTGGTTGACCTCAATGCCATCCTCATATCGGAGAACACCAGGAAGCATGATCTTGGCCCCATAGCAGATTGCATTCACCTATGGAGACAGTAACACATAAGGGCCAGATGTTATCCATTATTCCTGTTCTACTTCCATACCAGAACAGAGCAAGAGTACAAGGAGGGAGGTAGCCTGAGAGTGGAAAATAGTTCACTGACTACAATGCAGTATGAAGGAACACAGAACAGTAACAAACACCTATCATGTGCTAGCACTGCTCTAAAATTTTCACAAATGCTACAAAATACTAAAGAAAACTTTAGAGATGATTCAACAAGTCTGATGGCCCATGTTCAAACCTAAAACACACATAAAGATGGAAGGAGGAAACTGACTTCACAAAATTAAGCTCTGAGCTCCAGAGACACTACAGTATGCATATGTTCACACATATACATACATCACAACATATACATAATAAAAATAAGTTAGAATGCTTCACTGGTCTATACAAGTAGGGTATTGGACTCTACTTTTATCACATGACCCATGAATATTGTCATCTAGAATAATAAACCAAAACTTAGGGGCTGGAGAGATGGTTAAGAGCTTGTTCTTATAGGGGACCTGGGTTTCCCAGCACCCATTCGGTGGCTCTCAAACATATGTAACTCCAGTCCAAGAGGGTCCTTGACCTTTGTAGGCCCCAGGTATGCATGTAGTACAGACATACATGCAAACAAAATACTCATACACATAAAACAAAATAAATCCTGTCTTAGGTGCCAGAGAAATGGCTCAGCAGGTAAAGGTACTTGCCCTGAAGCCTGATTACCCAAGTTTGATCCTTGGAATCCATGTGGTGGAAGGAGAGAACCAATTTTCACAAGTTGTCCTCAATCATCCTCCGTGTATATGTATGCACATACATACAAATAAAGCATAATTTAAAAAAAAAACCTGCCTCAAATTTCTATCAGACTGTTCCACAGAACTGCTCTTGAATCTTTGTCAGGACAAAATAGTACATTTACTAGAGATGAAGCAATTAACAAACAACCAAAGCAACTTGCAAACAAAACTACCAGACCTATTAAATCACATCCACATTTCTATATGGAATTTATTATCCCATAAGTACAAATTAAGGCCACTTCTCCAGTTCTGTGACCCCCCAATGCACATGTATTTCACTTCACCTCTTATCATCTTGTCTTTACTCAATTAGATCTCTTGCTGACCGTATTCTAATTTCTCTTTAAATTCACTCAGAAGCCAACAGTCTGACCCCAGCACAAGAAAGATACATTTATACAATTATGTGGTTAAGCTTTCTCAGTTCCTGTTAGTGTCACACCTTAATATATATCTCTTCAATTTTTCCCCTCTATTATGAGCTACAACGTAAGTTTTCAGAAGACTTACAAATATTTTAAGATTTAAATATGCTTAAGTATCTAACCACAAACTGTTACACATACAGAAATTTGTCTTTCAAAAAATCTTATGACTATATATTTAAATTATTAGGACCATTTCTAATTACAAGGTAATAAGTAAATATACAATAAGAGCTGATGATCAGCTTAGTGAAGTCTGGATTATATTGTCTAAAATGATAATATACTTTAACTGAAGAAAGCATTTCATTGAAGTCCCTACAGGGTAAATAACATACCTCTAAACTCTCCAGTCCTAACCTTTACCTACTGAAACAATCTTTTATAGTAACTTAAATAAATCAAGATTATTTTAGGCACAGACAGAGCAACAAATTAAAGGAGGGCAAATTTTTAGATATCATTGATAGTTTAGGACTTGAATAAAGTAGCTTGGGAAAGACTCTTTCAATGTTAAATTTACATTATTGAAATTCTACTTTAAAGTGATATACCTGGTTTTAACTTATTTAACAAATCTAGCCATAACTGTTTCCTATTAGTGGCACAAAAGAGAATCTATACAACTAAAAGGGGGAAGAGTAACCACAAGGAAAATAAAAATACAATAAATATGACTTTATAATGTTAACATTTCATCTTTGGAGCCACATTCTCTGCAAACATGGACTCTTAATCCATAACTTACTGCACTATCTTTCATAACCAGACGTTTATGAGATGTCAACAGCTTTTCCAAAGGGTAAACAACACGCCGCAAGTAACTCTCATCCTTATGGTTATCATACAGCCACTGAGCATCGAGTACATCATGCATTGTCACCATGTGGTCCTGAAAAGCAGTCAGATATTAAATTCTGTGTCTTCATACTGTATATCCATCCATCAGACCCCTAAACTTTTGACAACTGAATGTAACTATACATTGTCTTCTAGTCCAGGCTCATCATGAGACTTCAGAATCTACTTTGGGGTATTTGTACATGTTGCCATCTTAGTTAGATCTAGGTAGGCACTCCAATTTTTGGTACTGCTAGGGATGGAACCCAGGTGGTGTTTGTAAATGCTTGCCAAGTGCTCTTAACACTGAGTCACACCTGCAAGCTCTAAGCAAGCTTGGTGTAGACTAGGAAGTGTATGAATAGAGTAATACTCTCTATTCGGTCATTTCCCTTAGCCAATTTCAATGTCCCAAAGTTTAATTAACAGAACAGGGAAGCTGCCCTGAACTGAACTCAACACTTTGGAATCTTTCATAAGATGTAAAGCAGAGTTCTACCAAGGGCAGAGTCTTAAGAATCAGTTCCAAAACTGTCTAGTCCCATAACTGCATACCTTTTCACTCATGACTCCAGAACGCACCCTCCGAAGTTCCTGCATCTGACCACCAACTCCCAGTAGCAAGCCAAGGTGTACACATAGTGTCCGAATGTAGGTGCCAGCTTCACAGCTCACCCAAAAGATTCCTAAGATAAGACAAACATACACACACACAAACAAGTAGGACCTATTTTCTAGAGCAAACACATGATATTCCCCTTCTCCAACTGAACCATGATTAGAGATACCCTGGACATGGTGGTACCCAACTTTAATCTCAGAGACAAGTGGATCTCTGTGAATTCAAGGACAGTCTGGATTACATACATAGCAAGTTCCAGACGAACCAGAGCTACATAACTGAGAGACCCTATCTAAACCAAGTAAAAAGATTGGAGTTAAGAGACATAGGGAATAGTGTATGACTACACAACTTCCTCATAGTTTCTACTCATAAAAGAATCCTTGAGAATGCATTCCCACCTGTTGTGGGTCTAAAGCAATTCAGCTTGGCTTAGGCCCAATGACCCACCTAATCGTCTTTCAGGATCATATTCTATCATTTTGCTCTCGTAGATAGTCCTCACTCGAAGCTGCCTCTTTACTGCAGCAATAAGTGGGGGTCGCTGAAACAGGGCACCTGTCAGAGTTTCTAGGGCCTAAGAACAAAGCACAAACCAAAAAACATTCATTATGTGGGCTCATTTTTAAATAAGACAAAAGGGCATATTTAGGGAGTTTAAGGACATAATTCAAATATAAAAGTTTTCTTTCAATAACTTAAGAGCTAACGGCCCTTTAGTTCAGTTTCCTCTTCTTCAATCGAGGGATGGCTCAGCGTAGCGTGAATCCTAATTGGTCTTAATAATAAAAGCCCAGATATTGGGGTAATTTCAGGCTTAGGAGTTGGCGAGGTAAGAAGTGACTGTGGCTTGCTCCTTTGTCTCTCTGATCTTTCAGCATTTACCCCAATATCTGGCTCGGTCTTTTATTATTAAGACCAATTAGGATTCACACTATAGCTCAGTGCTAATCAGAACTTCTTCCTGAGGAAAGACATGACCGGTTGTTCTTCACCCAGGAGGCTAGGACAACTCATAAAAGGGTACAAGATCTACTAACCAGGAAAACTTCCCTGTTTCTAGATATTTAGGAGTTCAGACACCCAAATCACCAAAGGCACCCTCCCTACAGTTATAGACTTACCCTAGAAAGCTGAGTACCCCCTTCAATAGCATTGTGCAGCCGAACAATTCCCACATACTCTTTGCCTGAAAAATGACAAAAGAGTAGTCAGGTGTGGCCACTGAGTTTTCTGTTTTATATTGTGTTCTACCATTGCCATTTTACATGGGAGAAGCAGCAGGGAATCCAACATCACGTTTCAATAAAATCTATATTGACAGATGTTTTTTCTTGGGTCAGGCATAGCACATGCCTACAACCTAAACCCAGCAGTTTGGAGGCCAGGATGGAAAGAATCAGGTTTCCAAGGCAGCATGAGGTACACAGCAAAACCTTGTCTCAAAAAAATAAAGGACCGGGTGGTGGTGGCGCACGCCTTTAATCCCAGCACTCGGGAGGCAGAGCCAGGCGGATCGCTGTGAGTTCGCTGTGAGTTCGAGGCCAGCCTGGGCTACCAAGTGAGCTCCAGGAAAGGCGTAAAACTACGCAGAGAAACCCTGTCACGAAAAAAAAAAAAAAAAAAAAGGAAGGTAAAAAGAACATACACACACTTTAATGCCAAATGTGATGGCAGATGGAGTACCTACTGTTTAGTCTGACTGGAAACCACCTTGCACTTTAAGAATAATTTTCTCTAATAAAAACGATGGAAAGACACTTGGAATAGAAGCATGACCAGAAAGTTAAGCAGCAGCAAGCATGCTGGGCAGTGGTGGCGCACGCTTTTAATCCCAGCACTTGGGAGGCAGAGGCTGGCAGATCTTTTGAGTTTGAGGCCAGTCTGGTCTACAGAGAAACCCTGTCTCAAAAAAACAAACAAAAACAAAACAAAAAACAACAAACAATAAAAACCAACGGCAGCAAGCATAGAATTGGACATGCCCCAGCAACAGGAACGGACTAGTTAGTTCAATATACACCTCCCTAGTGTCTGGACTTTTAAAAAAAGAACCACCAGATTTTGACAGAGAATAGAATTATTATATAGAAACCAAATGACACTCCTGCATTATGATTTTATTTTCTAAAGAAAGTTTCCAAGAGCCAAAATGTAGAAGTGAAACATGTACAGAATGTTTTCCAATCACTAAAGATAGCCCCCTACTCTTTCTTCTACACACCTGCACTCTGTTGTGATTTCACCAAACGAGTAGCTCGTTCAATGCACACAATTAAACAACCAGTCACTTTGGGATCTAGTGTGCCACTGTGGCCTGTCTTCTCTACCCGAAGTATTCGTCGGATCCAGGCTACCACCTCATGGGAAGAGGGGTTAGAGGGCTTGTCAAGATTAATGAAACCTGTCCTAGAATAGAAAAAAAAGTAATTGTACCACCTGTTCTTGTGGTCTAAAAACAGTGTGAAGAGTTACAAAGAAAAGCAAATCACATGTATAGACTATATATTCAGGGCAAAGCTGTTCTAAGCTGCCACTACTTCCATGAATAACTAATGTGAAAGCATCAGTTTCAAAATAATTTAAGTTTGGACAGAGCCATTTCACCATGCTTACCTGATATAGTCCCCAATCTCCCTCTTCAAAGGATTTGAACCACAAGGAATAGGTGTATAGTGTGTTGTCCTTACATTTAGCTTATCAAAATTCTAGAAAGCAATAACGTAAGTTTAATAACACATCGATAGAAGTAAAACAAGTCAGTAAGTACCACCACCAACCATGCATGGCAGCCCTTCAAGTCTATAATTGTATAGTTTTGTTCCTATTATAAACACCACTATCAAGCCTTCTTATATACTGGGGAAACTCCCAATACTATTGAGAAAAGGACAAATCTGAGAATTTATAGTTAATGCTCTAAAAAGACCTGTTGAGAGTACTATAAAACACAAAGTAGCTTTGACTTTCTCAGATCACCCAAACTGAAGATGGCTGGCAACATTCCTCAACATGAGCAGTTTGGTTATGCTCTAGATACCTACCACTGCTCTTTATCTGTCTGGTCCTTTTCAGTCTCCTGCCTAAGGCTTAGCCACCAGTTAGGAAGAATTCACCAACTGAAGCCCATCTTGATATATCAGTTTAGTTTCAGTATGCCTACTACAAATAGCAATGCTTGTTTAATTGTCTCTCCCATCTCTGTGTGCTAGCTATTTTTCCAGGGACAACATAAGAAACGCAGATGCCATTCAAATGATAGTGAATTATAATCAAGCAGAAAATCAACTTGGTTAAATGATATAAACAAACCTCACTATTTTACCAATACATACATATGGTTTATTAAAATTCTTGGTCAGGCCAGTGAGATGGCTCAATGGGTAAGGATGTCTGCTGCCAAGCCTGATAACTCAAGTTCAACTTCTGGAACTCACATTGTAGTTGAGAATGGACTTCTGCAAGTTGTTCTTTGACTTTCACATGCATATCATGTGTGGTGTGCTCCCCCTGTGTCACCCATACACTCTAATAAGTGAAATAAAAATTTATATTTAAAGACCTTCTTTGGGGCTGGAGAGATGGCTCATTGATTAGAGCACTAGCTGCTCTTCCAGAACCCAGGTTCAATTCCCAGCACCCACATGGCAGCTCACAACAGTCTGTAACCCAAGTTCCAGTGGGTCTGACATCTTCATACAGACATACATGCAGGCAAAATACCATAAAAAAATCTTTAAAAAAAAAAAAAAAAAAAAAAAAACTCTTTCTTAAGAGACGTCTCAACTTTATAGCTGGTATCCATTTTGTGAAAATTATAAATTTTTTTTTTTTTTGGTTTTTTCGAGACAGGGTTTCTCTGTGTAGCTTTGTGCCTTTCCTGGAACTCACTTGGTAGCCCAGGCTGGCCTCGAACTCACAGAGATCCGCCTGGCTCTGCCTCCCAGTGCTGGGATTAAAGGCGTGCGCCACCACTGCCCGGCTGAAAATTATAAATTTTAGTTCAACCCATTATTCAATGTCACCATTTAAATCCCTAAATAATAATCATAAAATCTATGACATGCAATCAGGAACTGTTAAGCATGCTTCATAGAATACCTGCTGTAACTCCCACGACATCATCCAAAGAGAAAATATCATGAGCAACTAAGATTCAATGAGGTTAGTTAAATGTCTAGCCTAAGGTCACATACAATCTTGATTCAAAGGTGTCTGTCTGGCTTCAAAACTCATGTTCTTAGGCACTGAAACATTCTACAAGACATGATTTCAGATGTGCAATTGTTTAAAAACTGACAGCAATTAACATTTTGGTGATGTACTATATTCCAGAACAACATTGGATGAATTACAAATTTAAATAAATGAGTCCTTCATCTCAGATACATTGAAAGACTGTCTTAATCATTTGGCAGGTTTCTAAATGTAAAATATGCTGGCACTAGGCATTCTTTCTTTTTTTTTTCTTTGAGACAGGGTCTCTCTATGTAAACCAGGCTGGCCTGGCCCACTGGGATTAAAGGCATGCATCACCATGCCCAGCCCAGCAGTAAGCATTCTTTATTAGCTGTTTAATTAGAAATATGAAATTCAAGCATTCATCTGATACACACAGCACATACCTTTAGTAACAAGGGCCACTGAGAAGTGTCCAATTGAGCCACTTTGGATTCTGGTTTGATAAGAAATTCTTCAGCATGTTGTATTTCCTTCAATAGAGCAGAAACAAATTATCTTCTCACCTGACTTTGGGCAATTCTAATACTAGGACAGAAGTGCACCCTTTTAAACAAAGGGGGAAGGAGGGGTGTAAATTTCTGAAAGTGGGTGTCAATAGGACCTCTAAAAGTGAATTGAAAAAGGAGCTCACTAAACTCTAGGGATAGTGAGTTGAGTCCAATATTTTAACAAAACTGTGAGTCTGCTGATGGAATAAGGAAGAAAAATTCAGGGAGAACATTTCACCATTTAGTAAGCCATGCATGATAGAAAACTTCTCTGGGAGTTGTGTTATTTCAGGTTTTGTACCAACATATTGCTTGAGAATATTTTTAAAGCATTTTCCCCCTTTAATGTGTTTGAATTATCTCAATCTCTCTCACTCAAAGCAAAGTAAAACATTTCCTACTCACAGCTACATCTTCTTCTTGTAATGGCTTCCGGTCTTTTTTCTTCTTATGCTTCTTTGGGAAAGTAATTACTACAAGAAACAAACTCAAGATTTGGAGATTTCTTTGAAAACTAAAACCAAAATTTAAAATTAAGTCTAAACAGGACAGACAGAAGAAAATATTAAGACTAGCATTACTGAAGAAAACTTAAGTTTGTGAGGCCAAGCACTAGATGGCTTGGCTAGTAAATTACTCTAGCACGTGTTGGTTTCCCTTCGTGTTCTCCACGTGGCTGTGGCAAGGCCAAATATACTTAGGGAAGCGCTTGTCCACAGGCTGGAAAGTTCCACAAATAACCACTGCACCGTCCGTAAGGGCTTGTGATCTCTTAAATTTTTCTTACAAGTGTGAGTTACACTAGCTCCCGGCTCCTTTACTCCTTCCTTTGCTACCCTCATTTCAGTAATATCCTGTCTAGTGGCAGCAGAAATGCTACCACGTCTCCTTATCACGACACAGTCGCCTCCACGGCTGAGATGCCTATGGAAGGGGACCGGGTGTAGTCTTTTGCGCGAGGCCCGGACCTAATGGAGCCTAGGCACTGGAGGGTTCTCGCACTCGTGCACTCGCCTAGAGCTCGGGCCTAGCGGCGAAGCGGCCAAAGTGAGGGCTGGAAAGTGCAGAACCGCGGATCACAATACAACCTCACTATCACTAGCTCAGGGGTCTCACGGGACGGACACCCGTAACCCTTACCTTCTGCATCCGCCATCTTGCACCGCACCGCGTGGGTCCCGCCCAAGCCGCCAACAGCTAGAAACTGCAGATTCCTACCGTCTGAGGCCCGTCAGGCCGCCGCTAGGACCCGCCCACCGTTGCACCGCCCCTAGCTTGATGGGACAAGCAAAGGGAAGTGGTGAGGAGGATGGGTAGTGAAGGGGGTGGGGAGAAGTCTCAAGGAATGCGCGGGCTGTCTGCTCAATCCCATTGGCTGGCCCACTGAGGTGCGACTGCGCATGCGTTTGAAAACTCCTCCCAACTCTTATGTATCCGTTTTGGAACCTCTAGGAGGCGTCTACAGCGGCAGTCTGGAGCGGGTGGGCATATACTAGTGTTGCGGTTTCAATCTATCTTCTGCTTCAGCACCTACTAGCGCTCTATAAATATTATCTAGTGCTAACTTATACAGACATTTTCTGTTTATTACCATTCCAGTCTCAGTTGAAAAAAAGCGTTGAAGAATAAAGTGAAAGTGAAAGCCGTTTACTTCTTGAAATCCCTATCAAGTTATGACTGTATTGGCCAGTAGGAATTGAGTGCGAGCCCCGTGTGAACTTTTAAAATTGTCTAGCAGCCTCATCAGACTAAAAAGAATGAAAATGATTCTCAATAGTTAATTTTACATAATCCTGCACATCTGAAATGTTATTTTAACATGGAAGCAATATGTAGCAATATGTGATATTTTACTTTTTTTCCTGCATGAAGTTTTTCCAGTGTGTGTCTCACATTTAAACTATACGCCTCAGTTCTAAATCCACAGCCGGGATCTAGTGGCTGCAATATGTAACAGCCAGGAAGTAACAGCTCCAGGATTGAGCCTCGACTTTTGTCTGGTAGATTCTTCTGTCTGTTATTCTGTCTGTTATTTCATGTTAAATCTCTGGAATATCCGCCACCCTATTGCCTATTCAACCTCGGTAAATTCTTTTGACTTTCTGGATACATAACCTAGCTCTAGTGAATTTGATAAATCATTAGTTATCTAATACTTCATTGTAAATGGAATCGTTTGCCAATAGTTTTCCAGTTAGTTGCTGCTGACAACAACAAAAAATTTGTTCCTTTTCTTCTGATCTGCACTGCCAAGATTAGATTTTTTTTTTTTTTTTTTTTACTGTGACTTATTTCGGTGTTTCCTTGCCCAGTAGTTAGTCTTTCTGGAATTTATTTTGGTAATAATGGTGATGATCAGAATTGACTATTTACAGATAAAACCATTTGAACTAAGGATTATTGTTTTATAATGCCCCAGTAGTAAATATACTCATTCTCCATTTGTCCACTGGCTTCATCTTTGTCCTATATCTATGCTAAAATCTTTTAGGAAAGATTTTGCTTTCAGAGAGTTCCAGAATCTGGTGGTTTTTCTTCACCCTTCTCTCACTACTAATAATGTCTCACAAATAAATAATGTCTCTATTTCTCCAGTGGCCTCCTGCAGGCCCACCTTTTTTTACTTTTCCTAAATACATTGTCTTAACACAGAAGCCTGAAAGTGCCATTAAACTCAGGTCCTGTCTGTGCTTAAAATACTTTAAGCGTTGGTGATAAGGTTCAGCAGTGGAGTGCTTGCCCAGAATACCCAAAGCCTTAGGCTTGATTCTCATATTGCTAAATAAATATATAAATAAATAAATAAATAAATAAATAAATAAATAAATAAATAATCCTTTAAGGGTTCTATAGTGAGTTAAAGAATGATCCCTCCAAGCTGAGTGGTGGTGACCCATGTCTTTAATCCCAGCACTGGAGAGGCAGAGGCAGGCAGATCTCTGAGTTTCAGGCCAGCATTGTCTAGCCTGATATATAGAGTGAATTCCAGGATTGCCAGGACCATACAGAGAAACCTTGTCTCGAGAAAAAAAAAAAAAAAGAGTGAAGCTATGTCTACAATCTAACCTCCAGACCACCCTGAATGCGACCTCATTTGAAAAGGGGTATATGCAAATATAATGAAAATAAGGATTTGGAGTTTTTTGTTTTTGTTTGTTTTAAGAAGATAGGGTTGAGACAGGGATGGCCTTGAACTCACACCAAAATGTTCCCTTAGTCTCCCTATTACTGGGATTACAGATGTGTACCACCTTGCCTGGTGAAAATAAGAATCCTGAGATAAGGTCATCCAGTATTAAGTGGGTGGGCCTGAAAACCAATAGCAAGTGTCTTTGTAAGAGGAAAGATACACAGACAGGAGGAAAATCCCATGTGAAAATGAATGCAAACTTGACTGGCACAGCTGTCATCACAGAAGAAAGAAGGCTGAACAGGAGAATGTGAGCTTGAAGCTTGACTAGGGGCACAGTGAGACCTTGTTTCACTCCTTCTCTGCAACAACAATAATAAAACAGGCAAAGATTGAGTACTTTCAGATTTCTAGTCTTCAGTGCTGTGAAAGACTAAATTTCTAGGGTTTAAGTAACTTAATATATACTAGGAAACTCATAAACCGTCTCACTAAGAGCAAAAGCCAGAATCCTTGCAAGGGTTGTGCAAATAGTTCTCTTCTGAGTTCCTGTCTTTCCACTTGGTCTTATTCTCCCCTTCCTGCCATGATGCTGTAACCGGCTTGGCAGGAGTGAAGATACTCTAAACAGACACTTGTTGCCCTTACTTTGGCAGTGAGGCCATTGCAACAATGGACCCAAGAAAGTGGAATTCTTCCGGGAATCTCATGCTGAGAGAAGAGAAAACTTAAAACCTGGGCTAGCCAGAGGTAAAACTTTTCTTCCAGAAAGAGATTTCACACAGTCCTGACAATTTGTCAGACCCCCTTAAAGAATGAAACTAAATTCTACACAGTAATAGGTAACTGATAGGCAGGGATCACACCTTTACTGGGACTGCTTAGATGTACATATCCCCTGGCACCCTGTTTAAACTTAAATCTCACCTCAGGAAACAGAAATGGACTGTAGAAGGAGTCACTGAGTCTCTTTGTCCCTCTTCCCAATGTGGCCATATTGAATAAATATTTTTCTACTTTTCCCTGTTAATTTGGCTGTTTTCGTTGGCTTCTGAAGGATGGGTGGCAAAACTTACCTTGTTGGGACACAGGCTTCGACCCCAACTCTGGCAACAATGTCCTTTGGCTGTTTCAGAGGTACTCCCCCATCTTGGGGCTTTTATACTTCTTCCTTCTGCTGTTTATTAGCTGTCCTTACACAGAATGTTAGCTTTATGAATGCAGGGAGATTTTTATCTATTTAGTTCACTCCTATATACCTAACTCCTAGAAGATTCTCAGGCTTACAAAATAGAACCAAACTGGATTTCCCCACAAAAGATGTTCATAGAAGTATTCACAACAGCCAAAATTTGGAAACAGCTCAAATTTTTATCAGTACATGAATGAAATGAGGTTTATCTATACATTGCAACAGTATTCAGCCATAAAAAGGAATGAAATACAGTGTGTGTGTTGTTGTTGTTTGTTTGTTTGTTTGTTATAGGGTCTTAGTGTGTAGCCCTGAAATAGCCTGGAGCTTGGTTTGTAGATCAGGCTACCCTTGAACTCAGAAATCTGCCTGCCTCTGACTTCAAAGGCATATGCCACCATATTTAGTTCTACTTAGGGTGTTTTTAAATTACAGAAATGTTCTAAAAATGGCATCGTGGTTATGGTTGTGAAAAACTGGGAGTTAGACTCCCTGGTAGGCACACTGATTTAGAGAGGGGCCACGGCTAGGTAATAAAGGTGGTGAATTTCTGAGATGGCCAGCTTCTTCCTCACCTTCCTGAAACAAAGGCTTTGTAGGTTTTTGTCTCCCAGAAGCAGTCTCCTTGCTGATGGACTGACTCAACAAATTCAAGGCCAGATGAGGACATGCCTCATAACAGTTACAGGCCAATCAACCATCCTATATTTCTTCAAACCAACCCTACCTAAATCAGGCAAGGAAAAGTCTTCAGAGGCTTTAAAAAACGTCAGCCCTGGAAAAGAGACTGGACTTTTCCATTTCCTGATCTCCACCCCACTTTACAGAGGGTCTTTTTCTCTGTGTCCTTTGTGCATCTGCTACATATGTATGTTTCCTCATGCCCAATAAACGCCTTTCTTCAATTGCTGTTTCTGTCTGTGGTGCATGAGATTTTTCCACTGCCATCTGTGGTGCTTCAGAATTTTCCTGCCTTTTAATTCTTCAACTGGAAGAGAAAACAAATCCAATCAATAACCCTAGACTTTATGAGTTGCACATGATTTCAAGAATTGCTTATATTTTGATCTATCACTATTCCAAATTATAAAATTCAATGAATTCTGTTGATTCTCTACAAGAAATTAAGGGCAACTTCGAGGATTGGGAGTCAGAAGGTTCCCTAACTCCTATTGAGCCTCCATCTAACTGATGGTAGCTCCTTTCTTGAGTGAGTGAGTGATGGAGCAAGGAAGAGAAAGGTCATTCCCTTCAGGCAGACAATCTCAGCCACAGTTTCCATCTGTAGCAAAAGAGTTAACCCTGCCTTGCCCCAGGATCAATTTAGCGAGCTAGAAGCTGCAGGAGAAAAACTTGTGTTTGAAAACAATAGTAAGAATTCACTGAGTTTTATAAACAAATACCACATTTTATCTTGTGTGTAGTCTAGATTTTATGTTTGAAACAAAGTGTCATTGAGTAGTCAAGGCTGATCTCAAACTTGAAGCAATCCTTCTACCTCAGTTTCTAAGTACTAGCAGTGCATGGCCATGTTCAGTCTTTAACAAATTTTTAAGTTCTGTATTTTATTTATTTTTATAATTTAGTTAGCATACAAAATAATGGGTTTCAAGTTTGAGATCAGCCTTGACTATTCAGTGACACTTTGCTTCAAACATAAAATCTGTACGATAGGCTTCTTCCTCTAAGCATCTCCTCAACTTTAGCATCTATATTACAATAATATGTTAGCTGACTTAAAATTATCTTTTTACTCCTGTTGGTCAAAAACCTTGACATTTCAATTATATAAATGTTCTCTGTGCACAGATATTTTTGTGGTGGTATGTATTCCCCAAAATATTGTGCACCCTAATAAACTTCTCTGGGGTCAGAGACAGAACAGCCACTAGATACAAAGGCTAGAAAATGGTGGCACTCACACCTTTAATCCTGGCATTCCAGAGGTAGAAATCCCTCTGGATCTCTGTGAGTTCAAGGACACATTGGAAACAGCCAGGCATGGTGACACACGCCTTTAATCCCAAAAAGTGAGCCTTTAATCCCAGGGAGTGATGGCAAAAACAGGAAGATATATAAGGCGTGGAGACCAGAAACTAGTGGCATTTGGCTGGTTAAGCTTTTAGCTGGTTAAGCTTCAGGCTTTCCAGCAGCAGTTCAGCTGAGAGCCATTTGGGATGAAGACACAGAAGCATCCAGTCTGAGGAAACAAGACCAGCTGAGGATCCGGCGAGGTGAGATAGCTGTGGCTTGTTCTGTCTCTCTGATCTACCAGCATTGACCCCAATAACTGGCCTTGGGTTTGATTTTATTAATAAGAACTTTTAAGATTCCTGCTACATATTTTTTCTTTTTTGTTTTTGTTTTGTTTTATTTTTTGTTTTGTTTTGTTTTTCAAGACAGAGTTTCTCTGTGTGTATCCCTGTTTGTCCTGGAACTCACTTTACATGGCATGAAAATATAAGGGGGACTATTGAGACAAACCTTCTCTTACCTCAGTTTCAAGTACTAGCAGTGAATGACCATGTTCAGCTTTTAACAAATTTTTAAGTTCTATATTTTATTTACTTTTTATAATTTACTTTTAAAATCTCTGAAGAGTGTTCCTTCCCTAACTTAGGGTTGGTCAGTTTGAAGAAATATAGGATGGCTCATTGGCCCACAACTGTTGTGTAACATAACCTGGTCAGGTCTTGAACTTGTTGAACCAGTCCATCAGCAGGGGGCCTGCTGGTGGGAGACAAAAGCTTACAAGGCATTTGTTTTAAACTGCCAGGCCTTTGTCTCAAGTCAGGAAGGTGAGGAAGAAAATAGGCCATTTTGGAAATTCTGCACCTTTATTGCCTAGCCATGGCTCCTCTCCTTGTCTGTGTGCCAACAAAGGTGTCTAATTCCTAATTTCTCATGATGCTCTCCAGTTGTATTGATTTTTCTGCAAATACCTCAGTTCCATTTCATTATTCCATATGGCTGGGTAAAATTCCATTGAGCATGTGTGTGTGTGTGTGTGTGTGTGTGTGTGTGTGTGTGTGTGTGTATCACTTTTTCTTTATCTATTCATCTGTTGGTGGACATATAGGCTGATTCTATAACTTGACTTTTATGAATATTGCTACAATAAACATGAGTATGCTTAGATACTTTTCTTTCTTTTTTTCTATTTATTTATTTTGTTTTTTTCGAGATAGAATTTCTTTGTGTAGCCTTAGCTTTCCTGGAACTTGCTGTGTAAACCAGGTTGGCCTCAAACTCAGAGATCTGCCTGCCTCTGCCTCCCAAGTGCTGGTATTAAAGACCTGTACCATCACTACCCAGCTATGAATTAGATTCTTTGAGTTATATTCCCAAGAGTGGTATAGTTGAATTATATGATAGTTCTAGTTTTAGTTTTTTGATCTCCACAGTGCTGTGGGATGGTCTGTATGTCAAATTGCTCTGATTGGTCAATAAATAAAACACTGATAGGCCAGTGGCTAGGCAGGAAGTAGGTGGGACAAGGAGAGAGGAGAAAAGAAAGAACAGGAAGACAGAAGGAGTCACTGCCAGCCACCACCAGGACAAGCAGCATGTAAAGATGCTGGTAAACCACGAGCCATGTGGCAAGGCATAGATTTATGAAAATGGATTAATTTAAGCTATAAGAACAGTTAGCAAGAAGCCTGCCACGGCCATACAGTTTGTAAGCAATATAAGTCTCTGTGTTTACTTGGTTGGGTCTGAGTGGCTGTGGGACTGGCGGGTGACAAAGATTTGTCCTGACTGTGGGCAAGGCAGGAAAACTCTAGCTACACCATAGTTGTGAAACTGGTTTATATTCCTACCAGTGGTAAATAAGGGTTCCTCTTTCCCCAGGTCATTACTAGCATTTTTTTGTCATCTATGTTTTTGATGACAGCCATTCTGATTATCCCAGACCTTTACCTGAAGGGGACAGTGGAGTTCAGTTGACAATAAACATTGACTTAAGAAAGTGTTTTGCTAATATATACTTCAGGCTATTAGAGTCCCATCCCAGATTGTATTTCAACATACTGTCTTCACCACAATCTGGCCAGTTTCCAAATCAATATTCCCACAGTTATTTGAAAAATCATCACTGAACATGAATGACTGCTTCTGGCTTTACTAGTAAGAAATGCTGCCATGTATCATTACTTATTGATGGGACAGTTTCTTAAAAAATTCATCATTAGGTGATTTAATTGTTAGACAAACTTCACAAAATGCACTTACACAAGCCTAAACCTAGGAAGTATAGTCAGTTATAGTGTGGTCTCCTGATGCAATCACAAGATGAATAAATTTTTTTGTTTGTCTTTCAAGACAGGGTTTCTCTGTGTAGCCCTGGCTGACCTAGAACTCGCTCTATAGACCAGGCTGGCCTCAAACTCACAGAGATTGTCTTGCCTTTGCCTCCTGAGTGTTGTGATTAAAGGCATGTACCACTACTGCCCAGCTAAGATGTATGAATTCTATAGTGAGCTTTTTAAATGAATATGTATATACTCTAAAATAATGTTAAATGTAGTAGGAAAGTTTCTCTGGTCCCACCAGGCCCCTGCAGTCCCATGATCCACTTATAAAATAATCATTCAGAAGCTCATATTAATTATAACTGCTTGGCCATATAATAGCTCAGGCTTATTACTGACTAGCTCTTACACTTAAATTAACCCATATTTTTTAACTATGTTTAGCCACGTGGCTTGTTACTTTTTCTCAGTTCTGCCTTGACATCTTGCTCTCTCTTTGTCTGGTGACTCCTGACTCAGCCCTTCCTCTTCCCAGAATTCTCCTCAACTCCTCACCCTGCTATACTTCCTGCCTGGCTACTGGACAATCAGCGTTTTATTTATCAACGAATCAGAGCAACATATATTCACAGTATACAAAATGGTATCCCACAACACTTCCCATTTTCTGTCTAATCAAAAATGAAGGTTTTAACTTTAACATAGTAAAATTACATATAACAAAACAGTTATCAAGCAAGAATTACAGTTACAATATCTAGTCTATTTGTATTGGCAAAATTAAAGAAAATATTCTATCCTATATTTGTGAGTCTAAAGTTTCATATCTAATTTATTTTTTATCATAACCAAGGAAAATTATAATTAGAACTATCTAGTCTTCAAATACATCAAAGACCTCAGAAGGATATAATATTACCTAAGTAAACAGGAAATGCATTGTAAGCAACTTCCAAAATTCTGGAAATGACAGAGATAGCTGCCTGCCTGGACAGTCATCCAAAGTTCCTCTGCAACACTGGGGCATCCATCTTCAGCCTATAGACCTAGTCTCTCAGTTATTTTTCTTTGTGTCCTGTAGAATGTCTGGCAGTCTCCTCTGTGAAGCAGGAACCTGAAGGACCATCTTGTCTTGCAAAGTTTAGTGGTCACCTTTCTATGGGTTCTGCATGTCCAGTTTATACAACATTTTTTCAAGTAGTCCAGGCAAGAGCAGTTTCTTGCCCAAATGGCTATTTTTGCCAAGAAGAAGATAAATTCCATAAAGAGTGTCTTTGATGCCCATCTTTCTCTTTGAAATAAATTGGTGCTGACAGGAGCAGACATGTCTCCCTATCAAGAAAGCCTAAGTTTTTAAAATATTTTAAATGCCATATTCTGTAGGTCTTTGAAGGGTTTGAAGATTACCTACCTAACTGAAATATATCTATGTATGCCTAGAAAACTTAACAAATATGACTACAAGTTTGACTATAATAGATGACTATTAATCTGTATTTCTTAAATATACACTACAATTTCAAGTGAGCTGCACAAACATAATACCTTAAACAAGAGTAGAAATATACATACAGTATAACAAAATTAACTTTAAATTTGTAAGAAACTAAAATCTATAGCAATATAAAACATTTTAAACAAGTTGTTGCTCTTTAAAAGTAGGCTCAATAATCTATCCTTTTATTCTATCATATCAATACTATCACCTTTTCTTCTTTAGAAAGAGATTGCATTTATAATCAACCCCACTTCAATAAAAATAAACATGTTTAAACAATATTTGGGGAATTTGGGTGTAGCTTCTCATACCAGTTCTTGCTCATTGGGGGCACTGTCACTCTTGTATGGATCCTGAGAAAATTAGAAATTATGGTCAGGGGCTGGAGAGATGGCTCAGAGGTTAAGAACACTGGCTGCTCTTTCAGAGGTCCTGAGTTCAGTTCCCAGCACCCATATGGTGGCTCACAACCATCTGTAATGAAATCTGATGCCATCTTCTAAATAAATAAATCTTAAAAAAAAAAAAAGAATTACAGTCAAGTCCTGACAGGAGTAGTCTATGAGGCTGCATTGTCTGAGCCAGTTGCCTTGAAGCTGATCTGGATGTTGGGACATCTGGAGACCTCTCAGGGGGTCTTCCTTGATCAAACCATCATAGCTTAGAAGCAATCCATAGGTTCTCATCTTGTGAGGAAACAAAAGCAGAACCTCTTTTCCAAAGTAACATATCCTTAGACACAAATTTTCAAGTCAAGGTACCTTTAAAATATATATATTGATTTAACTCAGCAGCCTTTACAATCAAATGTCTTTCTGCAGTTAAAAATCCCAAAGATGACACAATCCAGATTCTCTGTGTAATATCCATCTTTACGTGGCTTATTTTTTATATTACCTTTACTGTCTCTATAAAGACTTTATTTTTTAGAACTATTTCTTTATGTAACTGTCTATATTCGTTTTCTTCTCTCTTCCAAGCCTACGTACATTTTTACACACATCGTAGACCATTTAAAGTTTTATTTCATCTGAATCTGCCTTATTGTGAATCTATTGCTTTAAACTGCAGTGGCTAGTACTGAAGCGGAAGCCTTGACTGCTGACTCTGCCCATTTCAGCTTTTCAACATTGCAGAGGTAATGCACCTCCACCTCTGGGAGCCATGCTCTCCCCTGACTCTGGGAGGCAATGGGTCCATGCCTCCATCCAGCAGCGTGTAGCCCAGAAACCTTTTTTTTTTCTGTACTAGCAAAAGCTAAATCCACCATACAGCATACTGTGCAGCTTGGAGATGCCTCTGTGTATCATATTGGGAATCCACCATGCTTCAGGTCAAGCCCACACACTGAAAATCTGCCATACTGTAGCTCAAGTCCATAGTCCATGGCTGGCCTGAGAGACACACTAGGAAGCTGTTTTAAACTCCGTTTTAGAATCTTTTTTTAAGTTCTCTTAAGTTTTAGGTGGAAAGTCAAGCCAACATATTGGGCAGCCAAATGTAGCTAGAAGATTTCTCTGTTCCTGCCTGCCCGGTTGGAACAAATCTCTCCCACCTGCATCCTGCAGCCACTTGGTCCCAAATAAACATACAGAGGCTTATATTAATTTTAAACTATATGGTCTGATAGCTCAGGCTTCTCACTAGCTAGCTCTTACACCTTAAATTAACCCATTTCTATAAATCTATACTTTGCCACATGGCTGTGGCTTACCAGTATTTTCACATCTTGCTTCTCCTGGTAGAGGCTAGTAGTGTCTTCCCCACTCTCCTTTTTTCTCTCCTATCTCTCTTGGATTTTTCCCACCTAACTCCATCCTGCCCTGCCATAGGACAATGCAGCTTTATTTATCAACCAATCAGAGCAACACCTATTCACAGCATACAGAAAGACATCCCTCAGCAGTTAAGAGTGTAATACAGTAAATATATGATCCAATAAGTCCTTTATTATCAAGTATATATTGTATGTAATTATCTGTGCTATACTTCTATGCCTCTGGCCATGATATATGCCTGTTAATACCAACATCACCACAGAAACATGGTTAACTCATTGCTTTATGAGATCATTAGGCAATAGGAATTTTCAAGCTCCATTGTGCTCTTTCATGTGTGGTGCATGCATATAAGTATGAGGGTGCATTCACTCATGAGTATGCATGGAGAGACCAGAACAGAACATCAGATATCTTCTTCTATCATTTTTTACCTTACTGCTTTGAGATAGGGTCTCTCACTGAATCAGAAGCACACCATTTCAACTAAGCTGGTTGGCCAGAAATTTCTCAGGTGTCACCCATCTCTGTGCCATCCCACATAGGCATGTGTGTGTTGCTAGAGTTTTCCCCAGTCCTGCTTGGCCCACCATCAAGACAAATCTCTCTCACCCACCAGTCCCGCAGCTGCTCAAACCCAACCAAGTAAACACACAGAGACTTATATTACTTATAAACTGTATGGCTGTGGCAGGCTTCTTGCTAACTGTTCTTATATCTTAAATCAACCCATTTCTATTAGTCTATAAGTTGCCACATTGCTCGTGGCTTAGTGGTATCTTAACATCTTCTCATGGCCGTGGCTGGCAGCGTCTCTCCACCTCAGCCTTCCACTTCCCAGAATTCTCTTCTCTATTGTCCTGCCTATACTTCCTGCCTGGCTACTGGCCAATCAGCATTTTATTTATACAGAGCAATATCCACAGCATGTATGGCTTTTTACAAGAGTGCTGGGGATTTCCACTCAGATCCTTGAGCTTGCAGAACAAGCACTCTCACCCACTGAGACAGCTCCCCAGCACCTGGTCTCTTAACCAAAAATGAAGTTTATTAGAAAGGTGGAATTTGGGTCATGGATCCAAAAAAGGACAGGTTTGAAGACTGAATATGATATATAGAGTTGGCCTTCATTATCTATTGATTCCACGTCTGAAGACTAAAAGATAATTGAGACAATATTGTGTCTTTACTGACCATGTATAGATCTTGTTTTCTTGTCATTATTCTTTAAAAAGTATAGTATAACAACTATTTACATGATATTTATGTTGTTTTAGGTATTATAAGTGATCCAGAGATTGTTTAAATACACAGGGGGATGTGAGTAGGTTCTAGAATCAATTCCTTATAGATACAAAAGGACTATTTTGTATCTGTATCATCTATTTATAAACAAGAAAGAGGAAGATTGAGATATCACAACTTAGAGCAACCTGAAAACATTTATGTCCTTAGTTTAGGTTACTACTGCTGCAAAAGAAACCATTACAAAATTTAGAAACATTAAGAAACCATTTCATTGGGCTGAAGAGTTCTTCATGCTACAAATTCAGGCAGGGTACAATGGAAATGGTTACTCTTGATCCATATTTGAGGCCTTGCCTGAGATGACTTGAGGATTAGCAGTGATAGAATAGTTATAAGCTATCATCTTCTGTAAGTTTCATCCTTAACATGTCTGTTGTCTGCACTGGGGTAGCTGGAAGTCTGGGTTCTAGTAATGAAGCACCCACTTTGTAGGACTTTCCATGTGCTTTGGACTTGTTATCATGGGATGACCATATAGTAGTCTGATTTTTTACTTGTAGTTTGAGGTTTGAAAACTGAGTGTTAGAAGAATAAAATTGCATCACCTCTTGTGACTCAGCCTGGGAAGTCTCATAGCATCATGTTTTTAGTATGCTATGGTTGAAACAGACAAAAGCCTGTTCAGGTTATACTGACTCTTTCTCTCCCCCCCCCTCCCGCCCCCATCACTCAGTGGAGGAAAGTGTCAAAGAATTTTGGATTCTCAACTCAAAATTGACACATTTGCCAAGACATGGAGGCCAAAATGGAGTGCTTAATAAGGCCATCATTTATACTTTGGTGAGAAGAACTTCTAGATGTTTTCACTTGTATTTTTCTGCTGTGATGATCTTATTCTACAGGTAGAAAATCATTGTGGGGGAGGGGCTGGAGAGATGGCTCAGTGCTTAAGAGCACTGGCTGATCTTCCAGAGGTCCTGAGTTCAATTCTCAGCAACCACATGGTGGCTCACAACCATCAGTAATGAGATTTTGTGCCCTCTTCTGGCCTGCAGGCAAACATCCAGGCAGAACTCTGTATACATAATAAATACATCTTTAGAAAAAAAAAAAGAAAATCATTGTGGTGATGCTGATGAATTTTTTACTTTAGCTATTCTGGTAGGTTGTGATTTAATATACACTTCACTAACAGATAGTCAGGTCAAACATCTTTCCATGTATTTATTTTCCATGTTCATTTCCATGTGTTTATTTGTATGTTCTCTTTAGTGACATATTTCTTTATGTCTTTATTTTCTAATTGGGTTATTAGAGTTTTGTTTGTTCTTTTCTGTTGAGTTTTAGTACCTCTTTCTCCAATGGTCTTTTTCATTTTTATTTTATTTTGAGACAGTCTCATTTTGTAGCCTAGGTTGGCCTGGTATTCACTATGTAGCCCATAGCCATTCATTCGCTTTGAACTTATGCCAATTTTCCTGTCTCAGCCTCCCACATGCTGTGATTATAAGCATGACCACTATTGTCTGGCTCTCTTCATAGCTTTTGTTAGACTGTATAATTTTAAAGTTTTTCCCCCAGTATGTAGCATGTTTTATTATACTCTTAACAGTGCAGTTTTTTTTTAGAGCAAAGGTTTAAATTTCAATCAAGTGCAGTTTATTATTGTTTTTATAATTATATGTCTAAAAGTTTATCAAGTCCCAGGTCCCAAAGATATTCTCCTGCTATCTTCTGAAATTTTTATAGCTTTATATTTTATGTCTAGGATTCATTTCTTGCTTGTTTTTTTAATTTTTAAAGATTTATTTATTTTTATGCATATGAGTATTTTCCCTGCATATATGTTTGTGTACCACATGAGTGCTTAATACCATGCAAAATCAGAAGAGAGCATCAGATCCTCTGGAACTAGAGATACAGATGTTTGTGAGCTATTATGTGGGTGCTGGGAATTGAACCCTAGTCCTCTGCAAGAGTAGCAAGTGCTCTTAATAACCAAGTGATTTTGTAGCAGGAATCTTAAAAGTTCTTATTAATAAAATCAAACCTGAGGCAAGTTATTGGGGTCCATGCTGGTTGATCAGAGAGACAGAACAAGCCACAGCTATCTCACCTCGCCGGATCCTCAGCTGGTCTTGTTTCCTCAGACTGGAAGCTTCTGTGTCCTCATCCCAATGGCTCTCAGCTGAACTGCTGCTGGAAAGCCTGAAGCTTAACCAGCCACATGCTTAACCAGCCAAAAGCCTCTAGTTTCTGATCCTCACGCCTTATATATCTTTCTGCTTTCTACCACCACTCCCTGGGATTAAAGGCTGGCTTTCTGGGATTAAAGGCGTGTGTCACCATGCTTGGCTATTTCCAATGTGTCCTTGAACTCACAGAGATCCAGAGGGATTTCTATCTCTGGAATGCTAGGATTAAAGGTGTGAGTGCCACCATTTTCTAGCCTTTGTATCTAGTGGCTGTCTGTTCTCTGACCCCAGATAAATTTATTAGAGTACACAATATTTTGGGGAACACAATACCACCACATGATTTCCCCACCCGTGTGTGTGTGTGTGTGTGTGTGTGTGTGTGTGTGTGTGTTGTGTTTTTTTTTTTTGAGACAGGGTCTCACTATATCAGTGTCTGGCCTGGAACTCACTATGTAGACTAGGCTGGCCTCAAACTCACAGAGATTCTCTTGCCTCTGCCTCCTGACTGGAATTAAAGGTGTCCAGTTTTTCATGAAGTGTAGTGTTAGCCATAGGTCTTTGTAGACATGCTTTAACAAGTTAAGGGTGTTCTCCCTCTGTTCTTTGTTCACTGAGAGTTTTTGTCCTGAATGTGTGTTAGATTCTGTCAGATGCTTGTTTTTCACTTATTAAGATTAGGACATGGATTTTCAATTTTTGCCTATCAGCCTAGAAAATTGTGTTTATTAGTATTTAATTACTGAACAAATCATCCTTTTCTTGATAAAGCCCACTTGATCATGGTATACAATTATTTTTATGTATTTATTTTTAGTTCTGTTTCTACTTTGCTTAGGAATTTTGTGTATATATTCATGAGCCATATTGGGTTGTAGTTTTCATTTCCTTTTCACAACCTTTTTCTGATCTTGGTATCACAGTAATAGTGACTTCATAGAATGTGTTGAGATGTATTTGATCTAGATTTGGGACAATTTCTTATAATTTTTAAGTATATAAATAATAATTATGATGTTAGAACTTTCTCATGAGACATGAGAAACAGTATAATTTGCAATAAAATTTTAATAAAAACAAAATAAGAAAAAGCCAAGTTTCAAACTTAAGATGGATATTTGGAAATGGCCTTCATTTACAAAGAAGCACTTTGTAGATGTTTACATAGGAAAGAGTGGATTAGTCTATCTAAACATATATCCTAGCACTTTAGGCTTTTAAGCCACATCCTTCATAGATTTACTCAAATAAAAGATGAGCAAGAAGTAGGAGATATAGAAAGGCACAGGCTTTCCAACCTTATTATTGGCCTTTATACAGAACATGTAACTCTTTCCCCAAGTCTGTTTATTGTGGTGGCATTGTATTCTCCAAAATATTGTGCACCATAATAAATTTATCTGTGGTCAGAGAACAGAACAGCCACTAGATACAGAGGCTAGAAAATGTTGGCACTCATGCCTTTAATCCTAGCATTCCAGAGGGAGAAATCCATCTGGGATCTCTGTGAGTTCAAGGCCACATTGGAAAGAGCCAGGCATGGTGACACATGCCTTCAATCCCAGGGAGTGAGCCTTTAATCCCAGGGAGTGATGGTAGAAGGCAGAAAGATATATAAGGCGTGAGGACCAGAAACTAGAAGCATTTGGCTGGTTAAGCATTTGGCTGGTTAAGCTTTCAGGCTTCTAGCAGCATAGTTCAGCTGAGAGCCATTGGGATGAGGACTCAGAGGCCTCCAGTCTGAGGGAACAAGACCTCCAGTCTGAGGGAACAAGCTGAGAAGTTGGCCAGGTGAGGTTAGCTGTGGCTTGTTCTGTCTCTCTGATCTTCCAGTGTTCACCCCAAAAACTGGCCTCAGGTTTGATTTTATTAATAAGAACTTTTTAAGATTCATGCTACAGTTTATGATTTGGATTTTCCAATTTTTCTTCTGAAAAAAATTCTGTGGCAATGTTCTTTTCAAGTTTTCCCTCTTCTCATAGTGAATAAGTCAAATGCACAGTCCTCATGACCATTTAAAAAATGTGGTGTGTAGGTAGAAGTTCAGGTGCCATGCAGGCCCAAGGCACTGGTTCCTCTGGAACTAGAATTAAAGGCAGTTGTGAACTCCATGATTGTGAGTGTAGGGAACTGAACTAAGGTCCTCTGTAAGAACAGTATATACTCTTAGCCACTGAGCCATTTTCATGACCTTCTTGACATAATTGATAAAGAAACTTCTATAGCCGGGCGGTGGTGGCACACGCCTTCAATCCCAGCACTCGGGAGGCAGAGGCAGGTGGATCTCTATGAGTTCGAGGCCAGCCTGGGCTACAGAGTGAGTTCAAGAAAAGGCGCAAAGCTACACAAAGAAACCCTGTCTCGAAAAACCAAAAAAACAATAAACAACAACAACAACAAAAAAGAAACTCGAGGCTGGAGAGATGGCTCAGAGGTTAAGAGCACCAGCTGTTCTTCCAGAGGTCCTGAGTTCAATTCCCAGCAACCACATGGTAGCTCACAATCATCTGTAATGAGATCTGGCTCCCTCTTCTGGCCTGAAGGGATATATGCAGGCAGAACATTGTATACATAATAAATAAATAAATTTAAAAAAAGAAACTCTTCTGTAATGGCAATCATTCATTTCTATGACTCCTTCTAGTCATAGGATTTAAAATACTGAATGAACTACAAAACTAACCCCAGAGATGAACACAATGCTACCCTGCCCATTTTCACTAGACCTATTTCAAGTAAATTGTAAAAGTTCCAAAAATCTACTTGCTGTTTGAATTCCCTACCTTTCAAGGTTAGACTGCTCTTTCTTACAAAGGTGTGAACAAGGTTGAGAATCATCCATAAATGAGACTCCTAAAACTAAAAACAGCTGATAGGTTCATAGTCAATGCTCCATCGCTCAATGTTCCCTCAACCAAGACCAACAGTGAGTTCCCCTAATGTAGTTGAGTTCTTTGGAGGGACCAACCAGGCACCTGGCAGCAGAAATTGGATCACATCCACTGGAAAGGCAGCAATTTATTTTCAGTTTAATAGAAACTTACTTTTTCATGGATTTATTTTCAAAGCCATATTTCTGCTGGCTCTCCCACTTACTGGATTAGCTATCTGTTTGTATTTGCAATACTTCAAGTAACAGCACTTCTCACCAAGGAAATCATCATAATACTTTGAACTAGTGACCATCATACAACATTGCTTCCCCAAGGTCAGGATTGGTAAGAGTCTGGAATTAAGAGCTGCAGTCTGCAGTATCTCCTCTTATGATTATGCATAACAAACCACTCTCTAAGTGTTTCTTTCCATAACCAGAACTTTGAGCTCTTCTGGTTAGAAAGTCTTGGTTCCCAATGGGAGAGTTGCTTCTCCAAGGATGAGACATTGGTTTTTGACACATTGAGAATTGAGACTGTCACCTGGCCATTTGACATTCTTTATGCCAGGAAACTTTGCAACCATAGATCCTACTTAATTGGCTGAATGACTTATGTGATTATCTAGTGGAAATTTTTATCAAATGTTGTATTTAAACAAGGAGACCAGAGGGACTATGTTTTTTAATCCACAGGATCCTCAGGACATCTCCTGACAGTGAGATATTCAGGTAAGACCACTGGGGATCTAGACTTACCAGAAGGAAAGATTCTCAGCCTGCGGATCCTGACCCCTTTGGGGGTTGACCAATCCTTTCACAGGGGTCACCTAAGACCATTGGAAAACCCAGTCATTTAAGATTCATAACTGTAGCCAAATTACAGTTATGAAATAGCAATGGAAATAATTTTATGGTGTGGGTGTGTTGGGGGGTCACCACAACATGGGGAACTGTATTAAAGAGTTACAGCATTAGGGAAGTTGAGAATCACTGAACTAGACAAAGAATCTTGGTATCCTGGCTAGAAAGCAAATAGAGGAAAGAAATTAGACATACCAATTAGTCTTATGAGCAATCACAGAATATTGTAGTTCTGTTCTCCCTCTCTTCATCTTTTCCTGTCTTCCTTTTGTCTATATTTTATGGATGTCAAGTAAAAGTTCATAAAGCTTGGCTTTATGATTTTTTCTTAGCTTGTAAGTTATTGATATGGAATGGTACCTGATCTAGTAGAGGAATGACTATCCCAAAGACATGGCTACATTAAGTAATCGTACAATACAATGGAACCATTTATCTTTTGTTTTAGGAGTGTTTTCTTAGTTTGTAGGAAAGATAATGACATTGCTTTGTGTGAATGTGTTGTTTCTTTCTTTCTTTCCTTTTTTTTTTTTGATTTTTCAAGACAGGGTTTCTTTGTGTAGCCTTGGCTGTCCTGGAACTCACTCTATAGACAAGGCTGGCCTTCAACTCACAGATCTGCCTGCTTCTGCCTCCTGAGTGCTGGGATTAAAGATGTGCATCACCACTGTCCAGTTAGATGTGTTATTTCTATACTTTTTTAAATTTTGTGTACAATGAATATGTATGTGTATTAAGTAGCAAGAGTATTCTATGTGCCTCAACTTAGATTTCCCCTCTATATTTGGAGAGATAAGAAAGCCAAATAAAGATATTTATTTAATGTTCTCTTACCTAGATTTCTCCATGAGAGTTGGGTTTGGCTAATTATATAGGCTAGTATGAGACTTGAAAAATCAGAGAGGAGGCAGATGGTTGCAATGATAGAGTGAAATGGGGTCTGAGACATGAGTTGTCCAGCTTTGTGACAGAAACAGAGTCTCAGCCTCTGCTTTGCACTCTGGATGTGCCTTGAAGCCCTGACTAGTGGCACTCCTTAATTTCATTGCTCCTGTACAGCCAATGAGTTTGCTAAGTACCACCTTTGTGAAGTTAATCCCCTCCCCGCATGAAACACCTCAAATGAATTCTTTTCTCTCCATTGATCCCTGGTTGTATAATGACAACAAATCCTGACATATAGATAGTCCTCTCTCCCTAGACATTGTGAATGTGGTGTGATAAGTAAGTGTTTTGTAAATTTTTTATTTCTAAGTGTCATTTCCAAGGGAGAAGCATCACACGAGGGGAAAAGACCATTGCAGATTAGGAAGCTGACCAGATGCCAGCAAACATCATGTGGATGCTATTTACATCTTGGATGCTAATTCTAACTTTATTATGGTGCTTTTCAGTTTTTAAAGTGTGTTCACAAAGAGCAAGTGTTGTTTAGAAGGATGAGACAGACAACTCTTGAGGCAGACAACTAACTCTAACTGCTGAGTGACTTCCTGAGTGTATGTTCTTTTTTTTTTTTAATTTATTTATTATGTATGCAGTGTTCCGGAATATATGCCTACACGCCAGAAGAGGGCACCAGATTTCATCCTAGATGGTTGTGAGCCACCATGTGGTTGCTGGGAATTGAACTCAGGGCACCATGTGGTTGCTGGGAATTGAACTCAGGGCCTGTGGAACAGTAGCCGGTGCTCTTAACCTCTGAGCCATCTCTCCAGCCCCAGTGTATGTTCTATACAGGGGACATTATTGTTCTGTTTCTCATCTTACGCATGGGCAAACTTGACTTAACAGTATAGTTTATAAGGTGTTTGTGTAGATGCTGTGAAGCACTTATGACAATGACTGGCATATGGTACTCAGTAAGGTCACAATAAATATTAGTTGTTTATTTTTGTTATTAGAGAACCCAGCACACAACCTGGCCCAATCAACTTTAGATTCATTCTTTAAAGCCCCAGAGTCAAAGAGGATGTAGATAGTACTACTGCTGAATTCATATCATTTGTGTTCATTAGAACATTTAAACAGTTCTGCCCAGGCAGCTCATCACTGAACACAATAATGTTTGGAAGAGGAGCATAAAAAAAATCACAGTATTCTGTAAGCAACCAAGTGGAACAGGCAAGTGGAAGAGGAGTCTTTCTTCCTCTCTGAACTATATACATGACAGATGTGGGCCATAGGTTTTTGTTCTTGAACCTCTGAGGCCAATAGAGCGACCCTTGTTGGCATGGCTTTTCAGGGATGGTGATGAAGGCAACAGGTTCATTGTGATGCTGCCACTAGGTCACTTAATGCCTTTTCCGTGGGTGGGCTCCTTGCTTCCTTTACTATGACTATGAAAATAGCAGTCTAGGCACTTTGGTGAGAGCAGCAGGGCGTCCTGTTTGGGTCTCCAGAGGCAGAGACTCTTGTGGCACAGCAACTGCTCAAAGGGGTTTCCTTGACTTTGCTGCTTGTTTTTCGTCCCCGATGCCCTCTAGGCTCTAGAACAGCGGCTGGCTACTGTCCCTTCCTCAAGTCTGGGGGGGGGGGGGGGGAGGTGGGGGCGTCGCTTGGCCGCTTGGGGCGGCGCTTTTCGAGCGGGCCCGCCCCGTGGCATCCCTAGCTAGACTTCCTCCTGCCGCAGGCGGCCAGCCCAGCTGGAGGAAGCAGCAGCAGCGGCAGTGGCAGCCACGATGAGCACGGGCGACGCCGTGTGCACGGGCTGGCTCGTCAAGTCGCCCCCCGAGAGGAAACTGCAGCGCTATGTGAGTAGGGGCGCCGACTCATCCCTGACCTTCGTGTCCTCGGTTCTCTGCTTGTGGGGTGGCCGCGCGTGGTCCTGGGGAGTCCCTGGCTTTAGGCGCGCCAAACGTAGCTGTTCCCAGCGCCCTAGCTGCAGGCGAGGCCAATGGACGACGGAAAGTGAAATCGCACGTCGAGCTGTGCTGCTGCTGCGCCCTGCAGCAGACTAGCCTGGTACCTCTTGCCCGCTGTGTTCAACCGCTTTATACTACCACAGTCAACGGTGGAGGGAGGTGGGTTAAAACCCCCTAAAGTCAGTTTGTTTTCTGGAGCAGCCAGAGAGACATCTCTAAAGGGTGTTCCATTTCCCAGTGAGGACAACAGGGTGAGGGACGGGGAAGTGGATAGTAAGAGGAAACCTGTGTGGGCTACTTAGTGAAGCTGTTGCATTCCTCTTGGACTGTAATGAGTACTGTCATTGTAACTATCGTAGGACACTCATGCTGGGAGCCTACCATACAGTGTAACTCTTTTCTCTTCATGTTCCTTCCCAGCATATTCTTGATGATGACACTATGCTTTTGTAGGACAGCAGGAACCATTGACATTTACTATTATGAAATAAGGGACACTTGGAAAAGCACATCTTTCTACACATTGTATGACCATCTTTAAGCTGTACACAACTCAAAAGTTCATTATATTTAGTGTTCTCAGGATAAGATCTTTAAAATATTCTGCATAAAGACCTAACTGCTACTAATCTGTCTTTAGCCATTAGCAAAGCAAGAACCACTTTAGTCCCCAGGGAGCTGCATATAAATAGATATTAGGCTTTCTTGCCCCTTTGTGGGGGAGGGGGGCTGGAAGTAGCTTGATGTATCCCTATCCTTCATAATTCCTAGTTTCCTAATTTCTCTGAGACACCAAACCATGCTGGTGGGAGCTATCCTGCTGAGGTTTGCACTCTGTTGAGGTATCCCACCCCAAATGGTGTTCTACCTGGTACTTGTGTTTATAGCTTTCCAACCGGTATCCCTATTTTGTCCATATTTCACTAGTACTTCTGTTTCCATATTGAAGAGCATGTATCATGTAGAAGTTCAGGGGTGGGATTATAAGAAGAGTGCAATAATGCATGGATACTTCTAGAATCTGTAACAAAAGCTCTTCCTGAATATCAAGTTGCCCAGTGCTCCTCTCTCCTGCCCCTCATTTCTGGGTTAGACAGTACTTCACTCTTAGGAGTCTTTGGAAATGTTTTTGTTGTTTGTGCTGCTAAATCAAAGAATGTTGTTCTATTTAGTATGTAGCCATCACAGATGCAGAAATATGAGCATTTCTTTGAATAATACTAGTATTCCCCTGCCCCCCCCCCTTTTTCTTGAGAAAGGGCCTCTCTACATAGTCCTGCCTATCCTGGATCTCTCTCTGTAGCCCAGGCTGGCCTCAAACTCACAGAGATCTGCCTGCCTCTGCCTCCCCGAGTGTTGCGATTACAGGTGTGTGTCACCATGCCTGGCCCTGCATCATTTTTTTTTTTTTGATTCCACAAATTCCTAAACACGAAGTACCACATCTGTCATCCTTTGCACCATCAAGTTGCTTCCCTAAGTTTTGGCCTGTTTTGAAGATGCACTGATACCGAGGAGGCAGGAGGCAAAAACCTGCTCCTAAGCCCTACATATGCAGGTGAGGCTTGCAGTGCTGTTCCCTGGGTGGCTTTCCTTGCTGCCCTTAATAAGAGTCATTTAAAGGATTACTGGATATTTGCAGAGTGGCACAAACTTTCCAGTAGCTGATTCAGAAAGATGATGAATCTGGAGAACAAGGTTTATGGATGATCCCCCAACCCCCACTCCAATCTTGGTTTGTATTTTGTCTTCAACAGGTTGGTTTAGAAAAGTTTATTAGTGTTTTATGATTTTGGGAAGACTTTGGTAGATCTTTTGTCATATGTAGTTTATTGTGGTGCTTTTTGTTGTTATTTTTGGTGAAATGGACCTGTGGTAAGAGTGGATAATGAATAGACTACAGATGTGTGGAGTATATGATGATGGACAAGACTGAAAATAGAAGAGGGCCTAGGTGCCATATTACCAACATTCTAAGGCGTAAACCTTGACTTTTTAGTCCCTGGTTGAGAACTTTTTTTTTTAAGAGACTGCTTTTTTTTCTATCCCTGGAAAATCCCTCGGATCGGTAAGGGATGCAGGAATCCCCTTTTGCCACTAGAGGGCAACAATGAGACACTTCGACAAGGTCAGGCAGTGCTGTTAATCTGTTTAATTCAGCTCTTGTAAGTAGTTTCTACTTCCTTCCATTAACTGGGTGCCATCTCTAAACTAGGCTCAGTGTTTGGTGCTCAGAAGAAATAGAAAAGACTTTATTCTATTCCTCACACATTCCATAGTCATAATATATTTAACACAGGAATGTAACAAAGCTAGTTAGAACAATTGGAACAATAACCCAGTTCTTTGTGTTGGCAGACCATCAATGTTTGTATTAACAAATGGAAGCTCGGTCTGTTTTGAGGCAAATTTTTCAGTACATTGTATTTCATTTACTTGATTATATGAGCCAAGGCCATCAGAAAGTTAGTTTTTATCATTGCCTTTTTTTTTTTTGGAGGAAAGTTGATACCTTTTTTGGGTTTCACAAGTAATCTAGACATTTATTCTTATCATCAGAATTCAAACACTGTAGGAATGAATAGAATGAAAAGTTCCCCCGCATCCTACCCTTCTCAGGATTGTCTCTAAGGACAAAAGATGTTAGCTGTGCAGTATTATTCCAGAAATTTTCATAGAAAATACATAATTTTCTTTTCACATGTATGGGATTGTCCAATAATTTTCTCTTCCTTTTTACAGCCTGTCTATACATTGTTCCAAGTTAGTGTATATACATTGACTTCATTTTCAAACCACTGTGTAATATTCCTTATAATATATTTATTATAACTAGTTTTCTGTTGATGAACTTTTAGCTTACTTCTATTCCATTGGTTTAAGTAATGTAATTGCTTAGAGGGTTAAGGAGATGGCTAAGTCAGACCTGAGTTTAGGTTCCCAGCACCCATGTAAAAGCTGGGCACATGATGTATACCTATCATGCCAACAATGAGAAGGTGGAGACATGAGGACCCTGGGGCTTGCTGGCTGTCCAGTCTAGCTGAATTGGTGGGTTCCAGGCTCAGTGGGAGGCACTGTCAGAAAAAATAAAGTAGAGAAGTGATTGAAGAATGAAATGCTACACTAAGCTAATTTATTAACTTGTCAACATAACACTAAGAGACAGGTGTTGCCTTTGCCTCTGGATACAAAATTTTTTGTTGGATATGCAATATGTAAATATTTTCTACCACTCTGTAATTTGTCTTTTCTTTCTCTTTACAGTATTGTTTTTTGGAACCAAGATTTTATTTTATTTTTTTTTTATTTGAGACAGGTTCTCATACTATAGTTCAGACTGACTTAGAATTCACTATGTAGTCTACATTGGCCTCAAACTCATGGCAATCCTTCTGCCTATGAAATGCTGGAATTAAAAGCATGAACTACCATGCCCAGCTAAGACTTTAACAAATGTGAAACTCAGAATATCAGATTTTGAATGTCTATTTTATTGACCAACTATTTGTTCATTTCTATGCCAATATCATGCTTTGTGATAAGCATAGCTTCATAAAAATTTAGTTTCAGCCTTCTATCTTTGTTTTACTTTTTCTGAGTTGGTTTGGCCATTCTAAGTCCTTTGTTTTTCTGTAATAATTTTAAAATTACTTTGTAAATTGGTTTTACTGAGATTATATGCTACATCCTTGCTTAAGTCACTTATTAGTACTTGTGGCCTTGCTTGTACTTAGAAATTGCAGTATGATCAGTGTTTTATAGAAATGATGAGAAAAGACATCCTTCACATCTTAAGGATAACAGCATTTAATTTTTTAATTTCAAGTATCAGAGATCTGCCTGCCTCTGCCTCCCAAGTGCTGAGATTAAAGGCAGGCATCACCACCTCTCAGTTTACTGAGATTTTTAAAAATGTGAATTGATACTTTTTTTAATCTATAAAGTAATAATTTGCTTTTTTTCTTTAGTCTGTTGCTATGGTGGCTTCCTGACTTTTTATTTAATTTTTGCTGTTTTTGAGAAGGATCTTGCTGTGATTTCTTTCTTTGTGATACTGGAGATGGAACCCAAGGGCTTTCCACATGCTATTAGTAAGCACTCTATTACCAAGATACACCCCTAGACTTCTTTTTTTTTTCAATGCTGAGGCAGCTGTGAACTCCCTGGATAAACTTCACGTGGTTGTCATGTATTCTTGGACTTGCTTTGCTAGTAGTTTGCTGAGGGCATTTGTACTTCCGTTCATGGTAGATATGGACAGTTTTCCTTCTTGTATGTGTGTGACTATCTTTGTTTGGTTCTGATATTAGCATAATGCTAGCCATGTAAAATAAAAAGGGAAGTGTTCTCTCCTCTTGCAATTTTCTGAAAGATATTTCATACAATTAGTATTCTTTCTTCTTTAAATATATCTCATTGAATTCACCACTGAAACAATTTGAAATTGACCATCTCTTTCTGGGAAGGGTATTTATTAACTTAAAATTATATTTCTTTAAATAAGTATTTAGAGGATTCATATCTTCTTGAATGATCTGAAGTAGTTTAGCCTGTCAAGGCTTTTCTTAGTTTCTACTGAATTGTCAGATTTATTGAAATTAAGTTAGTTCTTGTATTCTTTCTTGTCCTTTTCCCGTACAGAATCTGTAACAGTGCTTTGTTTTTCATTTATTATTCTGTAACTTAGGTCTGTTTTTTTGTTTTTCTCATCACTCTAGCTAGAGTTTTGTTAAATTTTCTGATACTTTCTAGGAACTAGCCTTCATTTTTGTTGATCCCTACTATTTTCTTTGTTTTTAATTTCATTGGTTTATTTACCCATATTTATTATTTCTGATTGTTTTGGCCTTAATTTTATTGCTACTCTGGCAAGTTTCATTAAATTAAAAATATTAATTTTATTTGTTGAGCTTTGAGATTTGGCTAGCAGTCCCTAAATCAGGGGAGCAGTCTGTGGGAGTCTCACGCTTGTTGCCCAGACCCCGATTGTCCTTGCAAAGGAGTTCTTCCCTTATCACACTGGCCCCTAAGCTCAAGGAGACTGTAGTTTAAGATGGCCTTGAACTTGCATTCTTCCTGCCTCATCCTGCTGAGTAGCTAGAATTGTAGGCCAGATTCAACTCTTTCTTCGTCTTCATCCTCCTCTTCCTCCTCTTCTTTCTTCTCTTCTCTCCTCTTCCTCTTCCTCTTCCTCTTCCTCTCTCTCTCTCTCTCTCTCTCTCTCTCTCTCTCTCTCTCTCTCTCTCTCTCTCTCTCTCTCTCTTTTTTGAGACAGTGTTTCTCTGTGTAGCTATACTGCCCTGAGACTCGCTCTACAGACCAGGCTAGTCTCGAACTCAGAGAACCGCCTGCTACTGCCTCCCAAATACTGGGATCAAAGGTGTGCACCACCACCACTTGGCCAGTTTGCCCATTTCTCTTTGTGGTTTGTTTTGTAAAAAAAAATGTGATACTTTTTTTGGGACAAGAGAAGTAACTCAGGCCTTACTTATGGTGCCCAAATCTTCTTTCAATGAGCTATACCTCTTAAATTATATCTTTTTGTGCTGATCCTCATAGAGTCAGTTTCTTGTGGTACTCATAGAAGTGTTTCACTGTCTGTTGGGCTTATTCTATGGTTGCTGGCCTGATAAGTACTTGATAGGAGTTGTGGAGAAAAAGCCTGAAAGAATTCAACTCCCCTATACTTACAATGTACAAGAGCCCCACCTTTTCCCAATATACCCCACCTTCTTAAACTGTGGGTTATCACACAATATAAGGTTGTATAATTGAATGTGGATATTGAGCAAAATTTGGCAACAGTAAAACCTTACTAAATGTGTACCTATCAAAAATTAATTAAAAACAAATGAATAATGAATTCAATGTGTTTCTGGCAGTGCTTGCATGCTGTATCCTACAACTTTACTGAAGTTTTGGCTCTGAACATACGTGCATACTTTTCATGTGCAAGTCACCACATCAACAAACACTTTCTAAAATACCTTGGCACAGGTTATTATGCCATTATTATGTTATAGAGTATATTATTTCTACAGTTCATAAATTTTTTCTGCTCTTATAGAAAGATAATGACAAAAAAATTAATTTCAATATTTTCCAATTGCATTTCTCATTGTATATCTTTGCATTGTATTATGTTAGAATCTTTGGTCTTAAAAATTGCTGTGTGCTGGCTTGCATTTCATAAAAAAATCATTAAATAAAATTTGACTTAGGATTAGTACAAAATTTCCAACAATTTCACGAATGGCCCTAAATTTTTGTCATTTTTTACTACATATTTATGCAAAGCAATATTCTCAACATTGATGATTATAAAATCAAAGTATCAATCACCTCTGAAAAATACTCTATCATGAAGAATTAAATATTCAGGTAAATTTAATTTTTATATTTATTTGGTATGTGTATACAAGAACATGAGCATATGTGCACATAAGAGCCATAGTACACATTATGAAGGTCAAAGGACAACTTGCAAGTGTCAGTTCTCTCTTTCCACCATGTGTGTTCCAGGGATCCAACTCAGGTCTTCAGACTTGGTGACAAGTGACTTTGTCTACAGAGCAGGCCAAAGATTTAATTCTTTATTTAAAAATAAATAAGCATATACATTACATTAGTATGAAAATTTGCTTTCATCGAAGTAAATGATAAGATTATATGTATACCAAAAACTTTAAAAATATTTTTCTTTATCATTTATTATCAATGGATGCTTGATTTGTATACCTATTTTACATACTTATGTGCTGGTATTGAATAAAAAATTCTTGGATGAAAGGGGAGAATCACAAGTAGAAAAAAAGTTTAAGAAGCCCTGCACTGGACTACATGCTGCTTTCAACTCATTGTTTCAGCTGAATTTTTCTTACTGACACAGTAATCACTGACCAGGTAAGCAAGTGCTATTTTTTTTGTCCCTCCCTGCAGGCTTCTGTATCTCCCCATATTTCAAATTCATAAGCTGCCTTGTAACCTGAGATCTTTTAGAATTGTTTGGCTAATTGGCTCATTTTTTCTTAGTTCTATGTATTTGTCATTTTACATTAATGTTTAACATTTTCATTTAAAGCATTCTTTTTGTAGGTGGCTATAGTTAATCGTGCTTCTCTATTCAATTTGACAGCCTTTTTGTTTAGATCATTTACACTTAATGTGATTGATTTTTAGTCTGTCTTGCTACTTGTCTCATTTATTCTTTGTTTTTATAGGAACACTCCTTTTTGGATTAATATTTTTTCTTTTTTGAGACAAAATCTCACTGTGTATCACTGGCTGGCCCAGAACTCATTATGTAGAGCAGGCTTGCCTTACACTCAGACACCCACCTACCTTTGCCTCCTGAGTATTGGGATTAAAGGAATGTGCCACCATGCCTAGTTTGGATTAAATTTTTTTATGATTCCGTTTTATCTTTTTTTGTGGTTGTACCTCTGTGTGCATTTGTATCCTAGTGATTGGTTTAGGGTTTTTAAAAATACTCACAAGCACTTTCATTGATGTCATGCTATTATTGTCATGCATTTTACTTGTACAAATGTTATAATGGCCTACTCTAAACTGCCATATTTTTGCCTTAAAGGTATAGCTACTTTGCTTCTACTCACCTGTTTACCACACCTGGAATAATTTATTTCTTTTTTACATCCACAGTTACTTTTAGAATAATTTTTTCTGCTCTGTAAGTCTACTATTAATAATTCTTCACTTTTGTATGACTGAAAACATCTTTATTTATGTCAATTATTGCACTGGAGCTTAGTTTAGTTAACAGGTCAAAAAATGATTTACCTCAATTTTTGATTAATATTTTTGCTGGTAAAGAATTTTTTTTTCTACTTGACACAGCATCTCACTGTGTAGCTTTGGCTGTCCTGGAACTCACTATATAGACCAGTCTGGTCTCAAACTCACAGAGCTCTGCCTGCCTCTGCCAGCCAACTGCTAGATTCAAGGTATGCACCATGCCTGGCTATTTTAATTTTGATTGTATATGTATGTGTATGTGTGTACATATGTATGTATGTATGTGTGTATGTATTTATGTATGTATGTATGTGGATGTGTGTATGACACCGCATTGCCCTTGGAGGCCAAAGGTGTCAGGTTCCCTGGAGCTGGAGTTACCAGTGGTTATGAGCTGCCCAACTTGAAAGTTGAGAACTGATTTTGGGTCCTTTGCAAAAGCAGTATACATTCTTAACCACTGAGCCATCTCTCAGCTTCTATCTTTTTTGAGAAAGGGTCTTATTGTGTAGCCCTGATTGGGTTGAAAATCACTAGGTTAGCCTTAATCTCAAGGGGATCTCTTGTCTGTTTCCTGAGTGCTGAGATCACAGGAGTAAACTACCCACACAGCATTAAATTTGATAGCTTCAGTGTTTCTTTACCTTGATGTTATTTCTTTTCTTCATTCAGAGAAGCTGAGCATTCTCATTTTTCCTTTCTTCCCTTTTACTTTTCTTTTCTTTGTGACAGTCTTATGCAGCCCAGGCCTTGAACTTCTGATCATCCTCTCTCTACCTCCCAAGCTCTGGTATTACAGGTATGTGCCAGGATAAAGAATTCTTCCTTTTGAATATTTTAAGGTGTTTTCCAATGTGCACATCATGGTGCTCATTGACCTTGGATATATGGGTCCATAATTATTCCTTAGTTCCAATTATACTTTAAATATTTATTCTTTTGGCGGGGGGAAGGAAAGGTTTATTTGGTTCACACTTCCACATTACAGTCCATCACAGAGCAAAACGAGGGTAAGAACTCAAGCAGAAACCATGGAGGACTGGTGCTCGCTATCTCTCTCAATGACTCATGCTTAGCTAGTTGTTTTATTTGATTTTTTTTTTTCATACAACTGGGACCACCAGCCCAGGGAATAGTGAGTTGGGCTCTCCTACAGTCAATTAACAATCAAGACAACTCCCCTGCAGGGTGTTTACCCACCAACCCCACAGCTCCCCAGAGTTTTCTTGAGTGCGAGCAGCAGGAAATATTAGATAGAAGGATTTAGAGTGTGGAGATAAACAGATAGAAAATAAAGGATAGCCTCGAGAGGGCCTGGAACTTTTTCCAACGGGGCCCCACCTGTCTCTGCCCCAGGGTTTTTATAGAGACACCAAGGGGCGGAGCAAAAGACCTCCTCCCCCAGCACAGCCAAGTGCAGACCATCTCAGACACCTGCACTCAGGCCCGTGGTCCTAATCATCCTCTATGTGGACCTGCTGGGTAAAGCCACTAGGAACCTGAAAACGGGCTCCCACAGGTCCCCCTTTCTTAATATATATATATATATATATATATATATATATATATATATATACCCTAATTAAATATTTATTCTTGAGTTCATCACTTTCTTTTAGCTTGGAGACTCCAATTACACCTATAGTAGGCTGTTTGTTTCACACCTCACCGATGCCATATTCTCAGCACCTCTTTTGATCTGAGTATCATCATAAATGTGAGGAATTGCTTAGTGTTTAAAGTTTATTACTTTCTTTTCTGCACTGTTTAGTCTGTTGGTAATTCTTTTGGGTATATTGTTCAGTATTTTATGTCTTTCCTTAATATGTTCATGCTTTCCTCTTATTTCTTGAACATATATTAACTGTCTTAATGCTTTTGTCTACCAATAAATGATACAGCAATTTTTCTTTCCTTTTGGAAAGAATAGCATGTTCCATATCATTGTATCTGTAGAAACTTAACTTCAGGCCTCAGGCCTCTGATATTTATAGAATGAATCACACACTTTCTGGCATGCAAAGTTTAATAAAAGATACTCTACTTTGTGCTGAGCAGGCCTAATCAGAATACTGTCATTATTATAGTATTTTCTTTTCTTTCTTCCTTTTTTCCCCCTTTGGTTTTTCGAGACAGGGTTTCTTTGTGTAGCTTTGGAGCCTGTCCTGGAACTCACTTTGTAGACCAGGCTGGCTTCGAACTCACAGAGATTCGCCTGCCTCTGCCTCCCGAGTGCTAGGATTAAAGGCATGTACCACCACCACCTGGCTTATTATAGTATTTTCAATGTGATGCTTTGTAACATTCTGAAGTTATCAGTGTCTCTGCTGACTAGATTAAATCAGGCAGCAGCAGACTTTACATACTTGAAGCAAGATCATAAGGTTGTATTATGTCTCTGAGAGTTGAAAGTGATTGCTTCAGCTGTCCCTGCAGCTTGATAAAAAGATAAAAACATTTGGCAGATCAAAAGCTGTATACAAGGTGTCAGGGCTGTGTTTATTTGGTTTAGAAAACAAATCATGTCTGGAAGAGTAGCTATAACAGACATCATTACTATATAATGTTTGTCTTGGAGTTTTTTTATTGCTGTGAAGAGATATTATGACCACAGCAACTCATAAATAAAAACATTTAATTGAGGTGACTTGCTTACAGTTTCAGAGGTTCAGTCCATTATCATCAGGATGGAGAGCATGGTGGCATGCAGGCAAATGTGGTGCTGGAGCTGAAAGTCTTACATCTTGCATACAATGGAAGTTGACTGATACACTGGGTGGTATCCTCAACATAGGAAACCTCAAAGCCTGCCCCTACAGTGACATACTTCATCCAACAAGGCCACACTTTCTAGTAGTGCCACTCCCTTTGGGGGGCATTTTCTTTCAAACCACCACAATGTTTATGATAACATACTCTTTATGCACATTCTGTGCAAGTCAAACAGGCATATCAAACTTTTACATCTCTCAAGTGATTAATGGTGGCTAATTGTGTTGCAATATTGCTTTGAATTAATATTTTGGTAATTTGTGACTTTTGTTTACCTAGTATTATAGCCATCACTCCATAGATGAGGACTGGTGTGCAAATTTGATCAACTGACAGTAATATTACTTGTTCCAATTACAAGCTCAGAAACGTAGAAAATGATCATAGATCTGTTGTGTACTTGCTCAAGTGGAATTAGTCATTACTTCATGGAACTGGAGAGATGGCTCACTGGTTAAGAATATATATTGTGGGGCTGGAGAGATGGCCCAGTTGTTAAAAGCACTGGCTGCTCTTCCAGAGGCCCCAGGTTCAATTCCCAGCACCCACATGGCAGCTCACAACTGTCTGTAATTCCAGTTCCAGGGGATCTGATACCCTCACACCAATACACATAAAATAAAGTTTAAAACATATTCTTTTTTTAAAAAAAGTATACATATTGTTCTTACAGAAGACCTGAGTTTGGTTCCCAGCTCTCATATCAAGTGGTGCACAAATGACTGTAACTATAGCTATGGAGCATCCTCTGGCCTTGTGCTCATACACATATGCAGACACAGACATTTGTGTAAATAAAAATAAAAATTAAATTAAAAAATTGTCTATTACTTAGCCTCCATAAATTCTTTTGGCCTATTTGTAGTCACTCTCCAGTCCCATCCCTAACTCCAGGCAGCAACTGATATCTTTCCTGTCCCTACTGATTTGTGTTTTGGGGACATACCGTATAAATGGAACCCTAGAGTATATGATTCTTTGTATATGCCCCTTTCCTTTAGCAGTGACCACAGTACACGTTCTAAGATTCAGTTAATGTAGAAACTGAGACCATTGGTAGGGTTGCATGATGCTCAGCTCTATGGGTATAGCAATATGTCAGTAGGAGCCATTTTATTGCTATATTACTTTAGTGGAATAATAGTGATAGGTTTTCTCTAGGCCCACGACCTATCTAGTCTCAAGAACTTAGCCATTCTAGCAGTGTTGCATATGGGTTCTGTCTCATGGAGGAGCCTAAAATCAAATGAAAATATGGTTGATTACTCCCACAATATTTGTGCCACTATTGCACCAGTATAGCTTGTAGGCTGTTGTAGCTTATAGGGCTGAGTAAAAAATTGAAGATTACTTTTCTCATCCAGTAGTGTGCAAAATAACTTCCAGCATCATGAACATTAGTCAGGGTGAAGTTGTGTACCAGCTCAATCTTTCCATGTTTGATGACATAAGTTGTATCTCTAGCAATAGGGCCTTTCTATCAGGTTATGGAGAATAACTAATAGCCTTGGTAATAGCCCATATAGGAACTTTTTAATTTGATGTGATCCCATTTGTCAGCTTTTTCTGTTGTTTCTTTCTTTTTCTTTCTTTCTTTCTTTCTTTCTTTCTTTCTTTCTTTCTTTCTTTCTTTCTTTCTTTCTTTCTTTCTTTCTTTCTTTTTTTTTTTGAGACAGGGTTTCTCTGTGTAGCTTTGCGCTTTCCTGGAACTCACTTTGTAGCCCAGGCTGGCCTCGAACTCACAGAGATCCGCCTGCCTCTGCCTCCCGAGTGCTGGGATTAAAGGCGTGCACCACCACCGCCCGGCTTCTGTTGTTTCTTGAGCTATTGGAGTCCTATTAAAAAAGTCATTGTCTAGGCCTGTGTCTTAACTCATTTCCTTTGCGGTGCTAGTGATTGTACCCCAAGCCTTCTACATGCTCAGCAAGCACCCTACTACTGAGCTACATCATCAGCCTGCCTATACCTATATCCTAAAGTGTTTTCCTTTCTTTTTTCTCCTTAGCTATTTTTATTTATTTAAAATTATTTAATATCTGGAAATTTTATTTGAAATATTACAAATGAAAAGGCACACACTGAAATTACCCAGGCTCCTTTTTCTTTTTCATTGTTTTTGCCTGAATTTGTGTGTGGTGTGCATGAATTTGTGTGCACATGCATGAAGAGACCAGAGATTGATGTTGGGTGCCTTCCTCACTCACTCTTTATTTACTGAGACAAGAATCTCTCATTGAACCCAGAGCTCATTGATTCAGCTACTACAGTTATCCAGTTGGCCCCAGGGATCCTTTGCCTCCACTTCCTAAGTAGTGGGATTACAGATGGCCTACCATGCTTACCAGCTTTTTGAACAATTCTGGGGATCTGAACTCTAATCCTCATTCGTGTATAGCAAGTACTTTATCCATCCACTGGCCATCTCCCCAGTCCCGGGAATATTTTCTATATGAGTTCTCCCAATAGTTTCAAATTTTCAGGTCACACATAGGAGCTCTGATTTACTCTGAATTGATTTTTTTTTTGTGTAGGCTGAGCCATAGGGATTTAGATTTAGTCTTCTACACGTAGATATCTAATTTTTTTAGTACCATTTGTTGAAAGATAATGTTGTTCCTCCAATATACACTTAGATGACATCAGAAGTGTGGAGTTTTTTCTGCATCCTATATTTTATTTCATCTGTCTACCTGTCTATTTTTGTGCCAGTATCAATGCTGCTTTTGTCACTATGGCTTTGCAATATAGCTTGAAGTCAGACACTGTGGCATAGACAACTTAAGGGAGGACTTGTTTATCTTAGTTCAGGCTTTAGAAGTTTCAGTCATGGTGAAAAGGGTGTGACAGAGCAGAGTAATTCACATCATGACAGTAATAGAAAATGGCCAGCCAAAGTTTGCAGAACCTCTCAAAATAGTATCACCAACTGGGGACAAGTGTTCACAATATAAGCCTGTGGAGAACATTTTAGATTAAAACCAAAAAGATGTTAGTTATCTCATAATATAAAATTCAGTTAATTCAACTTCAAAGGTGCCTATAATCTTAATAGTTCAAACATTTTATACACTTATTCTATCGGACGTGTAATTGGTAAACATTTTTTCCCATTCTGTAGTTTTGCTGAATGATAGAGTCCTTTGCTATACAAACAATTTTAAGCTTCAGGAGGTCCCATTTATTAATCACAAGTCTTAATACCTATATCATTTGGGTCCTATTCAGAGAGTTCTTTCCCTTGCTAATGGGTTCAAACATGTTTCTCTCTTTCTCTTCTATAAGATTCAGGATATCTGTTCTTATGGTAACATCTTTGATCTATTTGGAATTGAGTTTTATTCAGGGTGATACATATGGATCTGTTTTCATTCTTCTACGGTTATCAGCACCATTTGTTGAAGATATTGTCTTTTTTTTAAAGATTTATTTATTTATTATGTATACAGCATGTATGACTGCAGGCCAGAAGAGGGCACCAGATCTCATTACAGATGGTTGTGAGCCACCATGTGGTTGCTGGGAATTGAACTCAGGACCTCTGGAAGAGCAGTTAGTGCTCTTAACCTCTGAGCCATCTCTCCAGCCCAGAAGATATTGTCTTTTTTACAGTGTATATTTTTGGCTTTTGTCAAAAATCAGGTGTGTGGAATTGTTTTTATGCCAGTGTCACACTTTTTATTACTATAGCTCTGCAACACAACTTGAAATCTGGGATGGTGATACCTCTAGCTATTCTTTCATTTTTCAGGATTTTCTTTTTAGCTATCATGGTTTTTTTCAATTTCTGTGAAGAATTATCTTGGAATTTTGATGAGGATTGCATTGAATTTATAGAGTAGCCATTTTCACAATATTAATCCTACTAATTCATGATCATGAAAGATTTTTCTATCTTTTGATGTCTTTTTCAATTTCTTTTTTTCATGTCTTAAAGTGTTCATTGTAAAAGTCTTTCACTTGCTTAGTTAAAGCCATCGCCAATTATTTTTGAGGCTATTGTGAAAGGTACTGTTTCTCAAAATTCTTTCTCCACATGTTTATTATTTGTATATAGGAAGGCTGCTAATTTTTGTGTGTTTATTTTGTATTCTGATACTTTGCTGAAGGTGTTTATCAGTTGTAGTTTTCTGGTGGAGTCTTTAAGGTTTTATATATAATACCATGTCATCTGCAAATATACTTTGATTTTTTTCTTTTCCTCTTTGAACCTCCTTGATCTCTGTCACTTGTCTTACTGTTCTAAGACTTCAAATACTATATTGATATGTACAGAAAGAGTGGACATCCTTGTCTTGTTCCTGATTTTAGTGGAAATGCTTTGAGTTTCTCTCTGTTTAGATGATGTTGGTTAGAATATTATAAAGCACTAAAATACCTGAACATTTAAAAAAAAACCCACAAATAACCCAATTAAAAATGAGGCATAGAACTAAACAGACTTCTCAAAAGGCAAAATACAAATGACTGTGGAACACTTTAAAAATGTTCAACATTCTTAGCCATCAAAAAAACACAAAGTACAACAAATTACTTTGAGATTCCATTTTACCCCACTCAGAATGGCCAAGATGGATGAAACAAATGACAGCACATGCTGGTGAGAATACAGGGAAAGGGCAACACTTATTTATTGCTGGTGGGAGTATAAACTGGTACAGCCACTATGGAAATCAGTGTGGATGTTCCTCAAAAAGCTGAAAATTGCCCTACTGTACAACCCAGCTATGCTGTTCTTGAGCATATACCCAAAGGATTTTACATCTTACTATAAAGATACTTGCTCTTCAGTGTCCATTGATGCTCTTTTCATAATAGACAGAAATTAGAAATAGCCTAGATGCCTATCGACCAATGAATAGATAGTGAAAATGTGGTGTGGAATTTTATTTAGCTGTTAAGAAAAGTAAAAGTAAAAATTAAAAAAAGTAAAATTTTCAGGTAAATGGATGGAGCTAGAAATAATCATCGTGAGTGAGATCAGAACATCACTCAACCCTCATCAGAGAATCTTCTTCTTGCAGTAGATGGTAACTAACAAGGAGAGTCACAAAATGGACTATGTGCAAAGAGCGAGAGATTTGAGGGCACTATGCTCTAAATGGGATGTCTTTATCAAACCCTTCCCCCTCAAGTCTCAAGGATCTATGTGGAAGAGGAAGCAGCAAGATTGTAAGAGCCAGAGGAGGTGGATGACTCCAAGGAAACAGCATCTTCCTGACATAAAGAGACTGATACAGTATGAACTCACAAAGACTGTGACAGCATGCATAAGACCTGAACAAATTCAAACCATAGAAAATTCCAGAACTGAAAAGGGGAAGTGGACTCAAAGTCCCACTCCTAAGCATGAAGCTATTTACAATTGATACCCACTAGGAAAGGAAAAAAATCAATTTTCTCCAATAGAGTGTCACTGGGTATATCAACCACACTCGAGGACAGGCCCCATGTCCAGGAGTAGTTGGCCAACACAAAATGTGTTCTGTGTGTTTGTGAGTGAGTTAGTAAGTGTGTGTGTATATGTGGTTTTTGTTTTGTTCTTTTTTAATCTTATTGACTTTCTTTTTGTTTTTTCTTATTTTGATTTCACTTTTTGCTTTTTGATTTAGAGAGAGAGAGAGAGAGGGCATGAAATTGGATGGGTAGAGAGGTAGAAAGGATCCCAGAAGAGATGTAGTAAGGCAAAGAATATGATCAATATACATTGTATGAAAAATTTTAAATAAAAAATACTCTAGATACCTAGAAGTCAGGAAGAAGCTGGGGTGCATGTGTGAGCATGTATACTATGTGTTTAATAATTGAGTGAAAAATAAGAAAAGAACTAATAAACTTCACTTTCTAAAAACTACTTCAAACACTATTCACAATTTTAAGTTCACATTCTCTCTGAGACTCAAAGCAATCTCTTGTTATGCATCCTACTAAAAATTCACATACTTTGGATATTCAATGTTTCAGAGTAAACTTTCCCATTCCAAAAGATAACATAGAAACATGGAATGAAACCAAAGTAAGTAAGAAACTCAACAGGGTAAATATTAAAACTTGTAGTTATATCTCCAGTTTCTGGGGCACATAATGGCAAAATGAGCATTGCAACAGGTTTTGGAAGCCTCACTCCTGTGACCTTGCCATTTGCTGCACATACAGGCTCTATTTTGGGCTGGTTCCACTTGTTGCCTACAGTTTCTCAGCAGAGTTTCCATATTCTTGACATCTTTCTGTAGCTAGAGTTTTCTTGCCTTGCCCACAGTCAGGACAAATCTCTGTCATCTGCCAGTCCCACAGTCGCTCAGACCCAACCAAGTAAACACAGAGACTTATATTGCTTACAAACTGTATGGCTGTGGCAGGCTTCTTGCTAACTGTTATTACAGCTTAAATTAATCCATTTCCATAAATCTGTACCTTGCCACGTGGCTCATGGCTTACCAGCATCTTCACATGCTGCTTGTCATGATGGCGGCTGGCAGTGACTCCTTCTGCCTTCCTGCTCTTTCTTTTCTCCTCTCTGTTAGTCCCGCCTATACTTCCTGCCTAGCCACTGGCCAATCAGTGTTTTATTTATTGACCAATCAGAGCAATTTGACATACAGACCATCCCACAGCATCTCTCCAACATCCTGAATCTGTATTGTTTAAGATGCAGCTCCATAGCTTCATGAATCACCCTTTTAGGAAATTCCTATGTGGAATCTGTCCCTTTTACACACTGCCTTGGAAGTTGGGGAGAAACCTAGATGACCCTTAAGTCTTTCATTCTGAAGGCCTTTAAAACCAGAAGCATGTGGATAATGCCAAGTTTTGTGATAGCTGGAACAGTAACCAGACCCCTTTGTCCTTGATTCTAGTGGCTTCTGATTGCCTGGGCAGAACCTGGAAAAAATTCTCTAGACATCTTGTATTAGTAGGGGCCCTTAGAGGTGTTCCCTTATCATTGGAAAATCTTTCAAATTAGTTGACATATTTACATCATGGGAGCCTGAGATGAGTAAGATTTTGACAATTCCTGGAATGCTTTTAAGACACCCTTCTTGCTTCCTTACTGCAAAATGTTTTTCTTTAATGGTATTTAACAACTATGGCCTTGATTATTTAAAAATTATATGTATATATGTGTGTCTGTGTATGGGCATGTGCATATGAATCTAGGTGACCACAAAGTCCAAAAGAAGACTTCAGATCCTCTGGAACTGGGCTTATAGGCAATTGTGAGCCATTTAACATAGATGCTAGGAACTGAACTCAATTCCTCTCTGAGAACAGTATATACTCTTAACTGCTGAGCCATCTCATCAGCCCTATAACTATGGTCTCTTGTGCACAACTTTAAGCATGCTCCTCTTCTAACCAAACTACATATTTTCTATATTTTTCTGCTCTGCTCATTGTTTCTGAGTCTCACTATAAATGTGGCTAAAAGCAGTCAGTAATAACCATGCTTTACCCTGTATCCTATGCTATCTTGAAATTTCCTCCATTAAATTATTAATTGATTTCTTTTATTAAAATTTTTTTCGTTCATTTTACATATCAATCACAGATCCCCCTCTCTTTCCTCCTCCCCCACCCACCAGCCTTCCCCCCCAAACCTATCCCTCATCCCCTCCTCTGAAAAGGTGAGGCCTCCCATGGGGAATTAGTAGAGCCTGGTACATTCAGTTGAGGCAGGTCCAAGCCCCCCACCCTTCATCAAGGGTGAGCAAGGTATCCCACCATAGGTAATGGGCTCCAAAAAGCCAGTTCATGCACCAGGGATAGATCCTGATCCCACTGCCAGGGGCCTCTCAAAGGGACCAAGCGACATAACCATCTCCCACATGCAGAAGGCCTAGTCCAATTCCATGGAGGCTCTACAGCTGTTGGTCTGAAGTTCATGAGTTCCCACTAGCTTGGTTCAGTTGTATCTATAGATTTCCCTATCAGTTGGTTTCTTTTTAATTCAGCTTCACTCAAATTTTTAGGACACAGGCAGAAGGTAGACAAATTCTCTGTTACAGTATAACATAAATGACCTCTTTCCTATTTCCCAGTAGAAAGTTTATTCCTATATGCATCCTCGTGAGTGCAGTTTTTAAAATTGCGTCTCTGTGTGGGTATGAGCACATGAGTGCTAGTGCCTGTGGAGATAATAGGCTCCAAATCTCTCAAAAGCTGTAGTTGCAAGTAGTTGTGAGCTGCTTGTATGGGTGCTAGTAACTGAACTCAGATCCTCTACAAGAGCAGTATACTCCTAACCATTGAACCATCTTTCCAGCCCCAATGAGAACAGTTTTTAATATTCACATTTCTTCCTCTTTTTTGCTGCTACTGGAGATTGAAACTAGGATTTCATTAATGCTGGTAAAATGCTACATCAGTAATGTCCACACTTTTATTGGCATACTGGTATTCTGAATTCATACTAGAAACACAATTAAACTTTTCATAAGCATTCTAGGACTTATCTATTCCACTTCTCCAAAATCTTCCAAATTCTTTCTGAAACCAGTTCTAAAAGACAAGAACCACGTGGTCAAGCTTGGCCACAGCAACAAATCCATTTCCCTGGTATGATTTTCTATATTGCTTTTTCCTTTCTGTGAGCAAAATATCTGATATACACAACTTAGGAAGGAACAATTTATTTTGCCTCAAGATTTCAGAAGTATCAGTCCATCATGGCAAGTAATGCATGAAAGAGTAGAGCAGAGAAGTTGACAATATGGTATAGAAGATGCAGAAAGTGACAACAAGTAGCCAGGGAAAGAATGTTCCTAAAGAGCTGATCCCAGTGGCCTACTTTCTTTAGATAGGCCTCACTTAAAGTTTCTAGGGCCTCCCAAAATAACACCTGTCAAATAACTTACACCACATAAAACCGCCCCCATCACAAGTGTGACACATATACACAATGTGGTTTTATTCAACCATAAAGAAAAATGTAATTATGAAATCTGCAGGAAAATGAATGGGCTTGAAAATTACTATGTTAACTGAGAAAATCCAGACTCATAAAGACAAGTACTGCATGTTCTCTTTCATATACAGATGCTAGCTTTTAATTTTTATATATGTGTACTTATGTGGATATGAATGTGGATAGAGGTCAGGAAACTAGAAAAGAGGTTTTAGGGAAGGGAATGTGGAAGGTACACATATGACATGAAAGTGGTGGAAGGGTACTGGGGCCAGGCAGTGTGGGAAAAAATATCAGCAAAGTACAAACGAAAATGCCATGTTGAAACCTATTACTTTGTCTGCTAATTAAAAAAAAAAACAAAAACACAAAAATAGAATTCAGGCTAAAATGCCAATAGTGTCAAATGTGAGGTATTCTGTTCTATGTGGAACAGTGAATTTCCTCAGTTTAAGTAAGAATCTTGGCCAATAGTATCCATTTTAATTACAGGAGCATATTTCTGGCTATGGTGAAGAGGAAGGTCAAGGCCCTGGGTTGGATGAAATAGTAGTTTATTCATGGGTCACACAGCAGCTGGAGGCCTCTATACTTAGGATTACCCTGTAGGGAATTATCCTTCACAAATCCTATCCACCAGTCTTTGGAAGACAGTATTAAAGATGTATACTTGTAGATGTAACCAACCGTTTTATTAAATAAGAAACACAGAGCCAATACAGAGATGAAAGCCAAGAGGTCAGAGCAATAGCTAAGAGCTAAAAACCTTACCCTTCACTCTCACGGTGGTCCTACCTCTCCAAAAGAGACCTATTTCCTGTGTGTCTGTCTTTATAAAGACTTTCTGTTTTGCCTTCTCATTGGTTGTAAAACCAACCACATGACCTCCTAGTCACTGCCCATCTATACAGACCTCCAGGTCTTCTATGGTTGGTATTGAGATTAAAGGTGTGTGTCTCCATGCTGGCTGTATCCTTGAACACACAGAGATCTACCTAGCTCTGCCTACCAAGTGCTGGGATTAAAGGCATGCACCACCACCGCCCAGCTTCTGTTAAGGCTTGCTGTTAGCTCTGACCCCCAGGCAACTTTATTTATTAACATACAAATAAAATCACATTTCAGTACAAATAAAATATCACCATATATACTTTTCTAACAATGTACATTTTCAAAATTGAGGTTTCACATAGCAAGACTTTGAAAGACATTAAACAAGCAGGCATGATGGCTCACACCTGTAATTCCAGTACTTAGGAAGCTGAGACAGGGGGATTGCCATGAATGTGAGGGTACCATGGACTGTATGAGTTCTGGGACAGTGTGGGTTATGGAATGAGACTTTGTCTCAGCAAGCAAGTAAGTGAATAAATAAGAGAGTTAATATTCATCTTGCTGCAGAAATGAAATGAAAAAAGGAAGGAAGGAAGGAAGGAAGGAAGAAAGAAATAAAAAGAAAGAAAGAAAGAAAGAGAAAGAAAGGGAGAGTAGGACAGAATGAAGGAAGGAAGAAAAGAAAGAAAGAAAGAAAGAAAGGAAGGAAGGAAGGAAGGAAGGAAGAAAGGAAGAAAGGAAGAAAGGGAGGTTAGGACAGAAGGAAGAGAGAGAGAAAAGGAAGGAAGGAAGAAGGAAGGAAGGAAAAAAGTTAAATAAAGTATAAGACTTGGTTTTAAAAAATGGTTGAACAAAACTGCTATTTGCTGGCATAATTGTGGGAGAGGTGAACATATAACATGTAGATAATAACCATATAGGCCCTACAGTGTTCGAAATAACTAAAGGAACAAACCATGTAGAGTTGAAAATGTTCTTAATTTCTAGAACTTTGGTTCCTTGTAATACTAAAAATATACCACTATTATACTTGTTTTTAAACACCTAATCTGTCTACATTTTTTACATACTAATAAAATTTTGACACAGGGAATAGATTTAAAGATATAACTCAATACTGTATAAATTTAAAATGGCCATAGGGGGAGGGAACTGGACATGGTCCAGTGGTTAAGAGTGTTTGTTGCATAGTCCTGAGGACTGAAGTTCAGATTCCAGAACACACATAACAAGCTGAGTGCCCTGCAGATGGCCAGAACTCTAGCTCTGAGAGATCTGACACCCTCTTCTAGCCTCTGTGCACAAATAGGCACAAACAACTACACACACACTTATGCAAACACACAGATGCACACACATAGACAGATAAACAAAATATCTTCAAAATTTTTTTCATTTGGTCTGAATAGTAAGAGCCATTTGTGTGTGTGTGTGTGTGTATGTGTGTGTGTGTGTGTGTGTGTTATGTCCAAGTTTGTGTGCCCTGTGTATGCACGAAGGCCAGAGGAAAATGTTGGATATCCTGCTCTATCACTCTCCACTTTATTTTTTTTTTTTTGATGCAGGATCTTCCACTAAATCTGTAGCTAGGCAGGTGACCAACAAGCCTACCTAGCCTCCTGTCTCTGCCTCCTAAGGCACTGTGGATGCAGTGGATGCAGTGGCTACATCTTGCTTTTTTGTGGATTCTGGGGATTCAAAGTCAGGTCTTTATGCTTATACATAAAGTATTCTTATCAATAGAGCCATCTCTCCAGCCCCTAACAAGAACATTTAAAATGCTGACCAGAGAGAATCTTTTGCTAAATACTCAATACTAGGTTGATCATAACCCAAAAGTAGAAACTACAATTCTGCCAAGCATGTGTAGTAAGACTGCTCCTCAATACCCCTACAGAAGCTTCATTAGAATCATTTACCAAGTCATATGTTAACTAATTATGCACAATAAACTAGGTTCTATCTGAAGTTCCACTTTTAAGGTAATAGCATCAGTCTATTTATTGGGCTAAATTTTATTTGGACAAACATTTGAGTCTCTGGAGTATAGCTGCATTTTAGGATGATTCTTCTTCAAACAAAAAAAGTTGCCTGCTTTTAAAAGCTCTGTACCACATTTGAATTATACTACATCTTCCCATTTCACTTCAATTCATGGTACAGTCACAAACACTTGAGATCTCCCAAGGTCTGCAACATGGTAGGCAGCAATACAAGTGCCAAAATTTTATGAAAATTAACTGGTATGATGTAGGTTGAGTTTCTCTGTGTCTTAGCAGCTGCTCCCAAATAGCTATTCAGAGACTTATTATTAATTATGAATGCTCAACTGATAGCTCAGGATGGTTACTAGCTAACTCCTACTTTTTAAATTAATCCATATTTCTTATCTACCCTCTGCCATGTGGTTGTACCTTCTTTCAACACTATACATTCATCTTACTTCCCCCTGAGTCACTTGAGACTCCCAAGACTCCACCCTTCTTCTTCCCAGTGTCCTCTGTGTCTTGCTGTCTCACCTATACCTCCTGCCTAGCTACCAGCTAGTCAGCTCTTTTATTAAACCAATCAGAAGGCGCCTTGGCAAAGATATATCTTTTTTTTTTTAGATTTTAGTTTATTTATTTTTTAATACATATTTTATTTTACAATACCATTCAGTTCTACATATCAGCCATGGGTTCCCCTATTCTCCCCCCTCCCACCCTCTCCCCTTACCCCCAGCCCACCCTCCATTCCCACCTCCTCCAGGACAAGTCCTCCCCCGAGGACTGCGATCAACCTGGTAGACTCAGTCCAGGGAGGTCCAGTCCCTTCCTCCCAGACTGAGTCAAGTGTCCCTGCATAAGCTCCAGGTTTCAAACAGCTAACTCATGCAATGAGCACAGGACTTGGTCCCACTGCCTAGTGGCAAAGATATATCTTTACATTGTACAAAAGGATTATTCCATAACAGTATGATACTTAACCAGCCATCGACAATCCACCATCAAAAGGCCACTCAATGTGAACACCTTTCTCCATAAAAGTAGTTTCACAAGTTGATTCACATACTCTTTCTATTGTGGTAACTCTATTCTCCTTAAATGTTGAAGGTTGCAGTTGATTGTATGTAATGAGGAATCCTATGGTCTTGTATGTGATTTCCACTGGAATACAATGTTCACTCAAGTCATGTAATCTAGTTTAAAAACACTCAATAGGCTTATGAAATATTTTTTTAAATTTAATACAAAAAATGATGCAAAGAAACTGAAGTCTACTACATTGTACTCCACTTGAAATCCTCAGTGCTTTGAGTGTTAAATTGTGTGTGTGTGGGGGGGATGCAATATGTCACCTAAGAAGCAGCAGTGATTCTTCATTCTAGTAATACTGAGGCACTGAAAAGATGTGCACTAAGGTTTTACCCCATCCAGGTTGCAGTTCTTGTTAAATGTTCTGCAGAGTTGAATTCAACATACCTGTGTATGTTAACTGTGCTTACAGGGCTTTGTAGTGAAACAGTAATAAATATCTATAGTTTAGTAATCTATAGAGTGGTCATGCTGTGCCTGACTGAAATCTCTACAGCAACTCAGAAATTCCACAGAACCTTTTATGTAAATGGGTTCTTTCTTGGAGTAAGGTCACAACAAAGTTGCTTACTGGTAACTTTGCCCTCAGCTCTCCAAATGATTGCTGAACATTTCTCAGTATGTTTGTTTATTTACCATTTCCTATGTCCTATTTCTCCGTGTTTTGATCTCTATTTTGGATAAAAAGAGAAGAGCTGTATAGATTTTCTCCACTTGCCTTTTTTCATTTTCACTTTAAAGTTATACTACATTTATTTATTAATTTTGGACGGGCACACGATGGAGCTTGTATAGAGACAAGAGGACCCTAGAGATTAAATTCATTTTTAGGTTTGGGGACAAGTGCTGAGCCATCCTATGGCTTCTTGACATTTGACTTTTGACATCCCGCATCCACATTTTGACTTTGCTTAAGTTTTTTTTGAGTGTGTATGCATGTCCCCCCAAATTGTATCTTAATAAAAGTTGCCAATATTTTCTATTTTGTAGCATCTAGACTTTTATGTGGTGTATGTGTGTGTGTGTGTGTGTGTGTGTGTGTGTGTATGTGTTTGTATGTGTCTATATATTCATGTATAGAGGTCAGAGGTCAACATTAGGCACCTTCCTTAATTACCTTTCACCTTATTTTTTTTTTTTTTTTTGGTTTTTTGAGACAGGGTTTCTCTGTGTAGCTTTGCGCCTTTCCTGGAACTCACTTGGTAGCCCAGGCTGGCCTCGAACTCACAAAGATCCGTCTGCCTCTGCCTCCCGAGTGCTGGGATTAAAGGCATGCGCCACCACCGCCGCCCGACTCACCTTATTTTTTTGAGGCAATGTCTCTTATTGAACTTGGAGCTCACTGATTGGCTAAATGGGATGGCCAGCAAACCTACAGGATCTTCCTATGTTCTCTTGTATTGTCAAGCCTGGCTTTTTACTCTAGTCCTCATGCCTACATAGCAAATATTTTGCCTACTGAGCCATTTCCTTAGCTGCCAACATCTAGATTTTGAGTAGTGTTAGGAAGGCCTTCACACTTAGTGGTTTGCAGGGTTTCTTTTTAACAGTTTTCCTAAATCCATGATGCATTTGGAGATTTTCATAGTGCAGATGTTAGGGATACAAAAGGATATAAGGGGAGCTAGGCACACTCCTTTAATCCCAGCACTCAGGAGGCAGAGGCAGGTGAATCTCTGTGAGTTCAAGGCCAGCCTGGTCTACAGAGCGAGTTCCAGGACAGTCAGGGCTACACAGAGAAACTCTGTCTTGAAAGACCAAAGAAAAAAGTTTTTTTTGGTAAGTTTTCTTCATATTCACTTTCATGTATTTATTAAGTTTATGCCTAGCATTTTTCAGTTTGGTTATTTGTAATTGAGGTCTTTCTCCATTATGTCTACTAACTGGTTGTTTGACTCTATAAAGCTATTGTTTGTGTTTTCACCCAGGTTTCTTAGAAAACAGGACTTCAGTCAATGCATTGTTAGAATCATAAACCTAATACAGTGAGGATAATGGAAAAAAGAACAGAAAAAATATTTTCTTACTTAGTTTGCTACAGCTTTACAAGAAAATAGAGCCAGCTATTTATTTATTTATTTATTTATTTATTTATTTATTTAAACAGGTTCTATAAAAACTACTTCACCTCAAAATACTGTTTTGCAACAAGGAAGGAAGAAAAAAAACATTTGCCACTTCCCTTAGAGCTCTCATCTCTTTTTGTCACTCTAGGCAGTCACTGGGGAAGCCAGATTTCATTTTCTGTATCTTATCTGAATCAGGGATGGTAGAAGGAGTAAGCAACACTTTTGAGAATTCCTTTGGGGTAGGCCAGGATGTAGGTGCTGTTGTGGCTTTTGCCATGAAATGTGGCAGAAGGTGTGTCAGAGCCCAGCCTTTACTCTGGGGAAGTCAAACTAGTCAGGATAGTAGAGACTGTCATTTCAATAGGTCTGCTACCCTTGTTTTCCTGCTATGGAGGGTATTGGCTTTAAGGGCAAGAAAAGATGCATTTTTCTACATTGGTGAAGCATTTTACTGATTAAAAGATTTCAGCACTTCTAGAGATGATCATCTGATTGTTTTTCATTTTTTACTAGTAAAGCAACAATTCTTTTAATAGATTATTTAGTATTGAACCATTTGTACATTTCTGGAGTAAATCCCAGTTGTTCTGGATATTTATATTCATAAGTGAGATTAGTCTTTGGTTTTATCTTCAGTAAACCTTTAGAAGATTTTGGCATAAATGTTATATTTAGTTCATGAAAACTACAAACTTGCCATATTCTAGTAGAATTCTTCTTTAAACCTGGACTGGTACTTTTTGTGTGCTTAGAAAGTGCTGTCAACTTTCCCTATTTCTTCTATAGGACTTACTCCGTTTAGTTTCTGTCATTCTAAATCACTTTTGGTAAACTATGCTTTCCTAGAAACATGTCCATATCATCCTGGTTATCAGTTCTAGGTATAATGTCACAAAACAATTTCTATGAATTTTTGCAGTGATTTTTTTTGTTGATTGGTTAGTTCTATTTTTTTTAAAGATTTATTTACCTTTAGTTTATGTGTTTGTGTGTTTGCCTGCTTGTCTGGATGGATGTGCATGCCATGTGCTTGTCATGTGTGCAGGTGCCTGTGAAGTCTAGAAGTGGGTGTTGGATACTCTGGAGCTGGAGTCACAGGCAATTGCCAACTACCATATTGGTGCAGGGAACCAAATCTGGGTCCTCTGCAAGAGGAGCAAGTGCTCTAATCACCAATGTAGATGTAACCAACCGTCTTATTAAATAAGAAACACAGAACCGATGCAAAGAAGAAAGCCAAGAGGCCAGATCTAAGAGCTAGAACCTTACCCTTCTTCCTGCGATGATCCTGCCTCTCCGAACCAGAGCTACTTCCTGTGTTAAAGTCTTTATATAGAGTTTCTGTTCTGCCTTCTCATTGGTTGTAAACCCAACCACATGACCGCCTCATCACGGCCTGTCTGTATAGACCTCCAGGTTTTCTATGATTGGTATTGAGATTAAAGGCATGTGTATCCAATACTGGCTGTAACCCTGAACACAGACTTACCTAGCTCTGCCTACCAAGTTCTGGGATTACAAGCGTACGCCACCACTGCCCTGCTTTCCTATGGCTTGCTAATAGCTCTGAACCCCGGGCAACTTTATTTATTAACATACAAATAACATTTTAATAGAAATAAAATATCACCATATTTCCCCTTTTCTATTTTAATAAAAAGAAAAAATGAAAAAGCTTATAACTAACATAAGAAAAACTATATACAAAAGTACAATAACTATATATAATATATACAAGTAATAAATACCTAAACAATGTCTAGTTCATTTGTATTTGACAAATTCAGAGAAAATAATTCCATTATCTATACTATTGTATCTAATTCACTTTCTATCCTAATTAATCTTCAACTATAACTAACTAATCTTCAACTCCCTCAGAGACCCAAGAAGGAAATAATAATATTAGCTAACAAAAATAAAAACAGGAAGTACATGCAAGCAACTTCTAAAAAATTGTGAGTTGACAGAAACAGCCAGCTGCTTGGACAGTCATCTGAGGTTTCTCTGCAGTGTTGGGGCATCATCTTCAGCCTATAGCCTTAGCATATCTGACAGACTCATTTGTGAAGTAGGATGTACACAAGGTCAACAGTTCAACCTCACATTGGGTGAGAGCAGTCAGTCTATATACCAGAAACACCTGAATTCCACTAGTGTCATGTCATGATTCAGGATTTTAAATTCTGGAAATTGTTGATATTTTTTTAATTCAGCTGTCCATTCTTCTTGGCTATGTATGTATGTGGCTTCATCTCAGCATCCTGTTCTTCTCCACATCCCTCTATTAAATGCCATTCTACTATTGAGAGGTGTGAACTTAATTACTCTTCAAGAATAACTGTTTCAGCTGCTGTCCCATTGCACATCAGAAGCCATCGACCCACTGCCTGTTCAGCTGCCTTCGAAGAAAAGGGCACTATACTTTTTCCAGATTGCGAAGGCCACTTCAGGGATGGTGCCATATTGTCCTGGCCTCAGAAGATGCCTTTTAATAAAGCCATAACCACACTTGTTTTGGCAAGAATCAGTAGTCCTTTGTTTCATGTCCTGTCTGTCCTGTTTGTCAGCAGTTGATTCGAGGATACTTTGTTGTCCAGTGGCTAACTTTTGCCACAATGAAAGTTAACTCCATATGCAGTTTTTTCAATGCCCATATTTTCTCTGAAGTAGATTGGTACTGCCAGGAACCGACATGTCTCATAGTCATGACAAAAAAGAAAATTTTTCTAAGTTATTAAAACATTTTAAATACCATATTCTGTAGATCTCTGAAGGGTTTGAAGATAACCTGTCTATCTAAAATATATCTACTCAATCTTGAAAACATACTAATATGACTACGAGTTCTATTATAATGTCTATTAACTTTCATTTCTTTATATCCTAATAGTTGGTAATAACAACATTCAAGGATCAGAAAATTGCATTACATTGTTAAATGAATGGTATAAGTACAATTAGAAATATACATATAGCATTTTTAATAATATCAATTTCAATATATATATAATTTGTATACAATATAAAACAATCCAATCCAATGTAAAGTATTTACATTTTTCTTTTCTTTTCTTTTTTTTTAAACAAGATCCTTAAATCTAATCTCTTTTGCTTAGCCTTTTTCCTGACCCTTGTCAACAACTTGTAACCAACCCCCTAATCAATGAAAATTATCCCAGACCCAACACCCATTAAAAGACCAAAAAAACCACCCGCCCCACACCACCTCTTTGGGAATGTGGGTGTTGTATTCTTGAAATTGCTTCCTGCTGGGTATGGGCGAAGGTATCTTTATCCTGAAAAGAAAAAATTTTAGGTTAATTGTCAAATTCTAGGAAAGGTAACTATATCCTTCATTATCCAGTCTGTATATAATGCCAAAGTTCAGGGTTTATCTCAAATCCTCATTCAAGTAGTCTTTGAGACTGGATCATCTCAACTAGCTCTCTCAAAATTGCTCTGAGCACTTTGTAGTTCAAAGCTGATCTGTAGATGATGTTTGTCAGCTTAGAGATGTTATTATTGTCCACGTGGAATTGTTGTTGTTGTGGGGCCCCATCTTCTTCCTGGAGACTTTATTTGATGTTAGGCCTGGCTGTGAATTCCTGCAGAAAACTGATGAGACTCAAACACAAAGACATATATATGCAGCTAATTGAAGCCTTTTTTCTTTTTAGAATTAGTTAGTACTCTATATAACCATTCATATCTTAACAAAGTTTAAAATGCATATATATCTATATATATTAATCTTGTAAATTTTGATATAAAATTCATACTTTAAGAAAAGTTTAAAGTATCAGAATAGAATCAAAGAGTTGAGATTAGTAATAGAATAGTCCCTTAATTAATTTGGCTTTTCTCCTGTCCCATAGCAGAAGATGGCTCTTTTATTCTGGCATGATACAGGGAGTTTGCATTTTCCTTTTAACAACATGCTTGAGTTTAAAGGAGAGAGCCATTCTCCAAACTCCAAAGTCAGCTTTAAATTTTAATTGAACTGGGACTATTAGAAGACCAATAGTGTTAAATCTTTAAAGAAAAGTAGAAACAAACATTTAGGAAGACATAAAATTTTTTAGATGATATACCCATACACCATTTCACTTTATTTCTTGGGATAGACGATTTGTCCCTTTTCTTCAGTTGTCTCATTTGTCCAGTGTTCTTCAAATTCCTTAACCTTCATTCTCCTAAAAGACAAAAACAAAAACCTTTCCCCAATGTTTTTTTGGGATATTCCTTTTTGGCAAGTTATTATCTGATTAACTGAAAAGGCATGTGTTACTGGTATAAGTAAGTTTAAATTGGATGTTCATGCTAGTTGATGAACTATCACCTCCTCTAATTAAGAGGTCTCTCTTGCTCAAATCGAACCTTTATCAATTTTGATGGTACCCACAGCTTATCTTCTCCTGTAGAAATAAAAGCAAAACCTCATCCCCAATGTAAAACATACCCTGGTTTCCATTCTGAGGTCAGCACATCCTTAAAGTATATAGGCCGATTTAATTCTGTAGTTTTTTCTATTATTCAATGTCTCTCTGCAGCTGTTGTTCCTTTCTCATTGGCATTGAGAAAATTCAAAGTTAATAGAGCATTATGTAGTCTATTTCTGGGGGTTTTTGTTACCCCTTTCTGTTTATTTAGCATATCTTTTAGAGTTCTGTTTGATCTTTCTATAACTGCTTGACCTGTAGGATTATGTGATATACCTGTAATATGGTTTATATTATAATAAGCAAAAAACTGTTTCATTTTAACAGAGACATATGATGGAGCATTGTCAGTTTTAATTTGTGCAGGTATACCCTTGATGGCCATAACTTCTAGCAAATGAGTGATCACAGAATCAGCTTTTTCAGAACTCAAAGCAGTTGCCCATTGAAATCCTGAATAAGTATCGATAGTGTGGTGTACATATTTCAATTTTCCAAATTCTGCAAAGTGAAACACGTCCATCTGCCAGATTTCATTCCTCTGAGTACCCTTTGGGTAATAAAATACGCCTGGTAATGGCGTTTGATTATAGAAGGAACAAGTAGGACATTTCTTTACTATTTCTTTGGCTTGTTGCCAGGTTATGGAAAAATCCTTTTTTGAACCTTTACTATTGACATGATGTTTTTTATGAAATTCTGAGGCCTCCAGCACATTTCTTATCAATAATTTAAATTTATCAATCTCATCATTGCCTTGTGCTAGAGGGCCTGGCAGACCAGTATGGGATCGGATGTGAGTTATATATACAGGATGACACTCTTTTTCCTGATTGTATCTTGTAATTGAATAAATAGTGAAGTTAATTCTGAAGCATCAGGGATAAATTCTGCAGTCTCAATATGTAATACTACTCTTTCAGCATACTGAGAGTCAGTTACTACATTGAGATGTTCTGAAAAATCCATTAATACCAACAGAATAGCATACAATTCTGGTTTTTGAACTGAATTATAAGGACTTTGAACCACTTTACTTAAATTTTCTGATTTGTAACCTGCTTTTCCTTGTTTGTTGGCATCTGTATAAAATGTACGAACTCCAGATATGGGTTTTTTTCTGCACAATTCGAGGCAAGATCCAATCAGCTCTCTTTATAAGATCAATTCTATCGCTTTTGGGATATTTGCTGTTAATTTATCCCAAAAAATTACTGCAAGCTTTTTGCTAAGCTTCACTTTCTATCCATAATTTTTCAATGTCCTCCTTAGTTAAAGGTACAACAATTTCTGCTGTGTCTATTCCTGCTAATTGACGAAGTCTCAATTTTCCTTTCCAAATCAAGTCAGAGATTTTTTCCACATAAATTTTTAATTTTTTATTTGGTTTATTTGGTAAAAATATCCATTCCAATATAATATCTTCCATTTGCATTAATGTTCCTGTTGGAGAATGCCTAGAAGGTAAAATAACCAAAATGCAATCCAGCTTTGGATCAATACGATCCACGTGTCCTTCATGCACTTTCTTTTCTACCAAGGCCAATTCTTTCTCAGCTTCAGGTGATAATTCTCTTGGACTATTTAAGTCCTTGTCACCTTCTAAGGTTTTGAACAAAATATTTAGTTCATTATTTTTTACCCCAACAATAGTTCTTAGATGAGAAATGTCTCCAAATAATCTTTGAAAGTCATTAAGAGTCTGTAGTGGATCTTTCCTAATTTGTACCTTTTGGGGTCTAATTTTTTGTAACTCTATTTTATATCCTAAATAATTAATAGAATCTCCTCTTTGTATCTTTTCAGGAGCAATTTGTAATCCTCAGCAAGGCAAAATTTTCTTTACTTCTTCAAACATTCTTTCTAAAGTATCTGCATTTGAGTCAGCTAATAAAATATCATCCATATAATGATAAATTATAGATTTAGGAAATTTTTTACGTACCACTTCCAATGGCTGTTGTACAAAATATTGGCACAGAGTTGGGCTATTTAACATTCCCTGTGGGAGAACCCTCCATTGAAATCCTTTAACCGATTGAGAATTGTTATAAGTAGGCACTGTGAAAGCAAATGTTTCTCTGTCTTTTTCTTGTAAGGGTATTGAAAAGAAACAGTCTTTTAAATCAATAACTATGAAAGGCCATCCTTTTGGTAACACCATACACCAAGTTATCTCTTCGGCTCTCAAATTAATTGTATTTAAATTTTTTCTGGAATTTTTAATTTCTTCTCTAAAATTATTAATTATATTCCAGTACTTTGATGTATTTTAGAGATAAGGAGACTTGGTCTGACCACATTCCATATAGATAATGTATTTGCTAGCCGGGTTTTACTTTGAAACAAACTGACCCTGACTGGTTTAAACATCAGTGAAAAGTGACTTATCAAAACAATATTGGGCCAGATAGTGGTGGCCCCCACCTTTAATCCCAGCACCTGGGAGGCAGAGGCAGGTGGATCTTTGTGAGTTCGAAGCCAGCCTGGTACACAAAGTGAGTTCCAGGATAGCCAGAACTGTAACACAGAGAAACCCTGTCTCAAAAACAACAACAACAACAACAACAACAACAAAAATAGGTAGTTCACAGAAATATTGAGAGGGCTGGAGAACAAACTTTGAGGTTAAACAGCCAGGAAAAAACACCCCAAACCACATGTCAGATCTAGTGCTGGTGAGAAGTCTACTACCACCACTGCCTACTTGTTCCTTTCCTTTTGTATGAAAGGAGGTGGAATGGTCTGAGTGAGGCTCTTGTCTCTGCTGTGGATTCAGATGTAAATTTTACTCATGCCAACACATCCTAGACAAAATAGCAGGGAAAAGAAAGAAGAAAGAAAAGATTGATTACTAAAATGTCATAACAATGTAGAATAATGGCTATTTCACTCTATGATTTCCTTCTGTTCATCCAGTACCAGGTGCTTTACCAGTGAGAGGACCTAAACACTCAGTACTGAGAGGTCATCCTGGAGTTTCAGGCATTGGGAGATTAGTACTAAGAGTACTCTATTCCAGTTCTTAGGACTTCTTCAGCAAGCTCTCAGTTTCACATATAAGATAAGGTGCATGCCTTTGATCCCAGCAGTCCAGAAGCAGAGACAGGTGGATCTCTGTGAGTTCAAGGCCAGCCTGGTCTACAGAATTGAGTTCCAGGAAAGCCAGAGCTACACAGAGGAACCCTGTCTCGAACCCATCCCCCCCCCAAAAAAAAAAGTTGTGGTAGAATAATTTGACCACTTCAAATATTAAACTCTGAAGCTTGGTTTTGTACTATTTCAGCACATGGTTGTGAGATATGAGAAAGAAAGTCCATTTTTAAAAACCATGCTTTGAGCCAAGAACTTAGGCCTTTGAACTTACTATCCTTCTTTGGAAACAATAGCTGTCTCAGAGTTCAAAAATGTCTACTGGTCTCATTATTATTTTGTGGTAGTGACAAATGGATCCCATACTCATCACCTATAGAATTTTCAATCCATACATTATTTCAGACATGCGATTTTTTTTATAGGCAGCTAAAAAACTACTGTGAGGTGTGCATAACTAAGCTTTAGGTCAGTGGTTCTCAACCTTCCTAATGCTGCAACCCTTTAGTACAGTTCCTCATGTTGTGGTGACCCCAAACCATGAAATAATTTTATTGATACTTCATAACTGTAATTTTGCTACTGTTATGAATCATAATTTTTTTTACTAGTCATTTGTTATTTGGATATATCCAGTGGCAGGAAAGTGGTGATATAATGTGCTTCTCAAATAATTTTGTGATACCTCTGTTTAGAAAAAATGCTTCTGGTGTTATCACTTCAGGATATACAGATCACATCAAATTATTTCCCAATTTGAAAGCCCTGTAACTATCCATTCTAAATATTTGCAGTATATTCAGCTATTCCTTAGGATAGAACAGCAAGTAGCATTGTGACTTCCCTCACTGCCTTGTCTGCCTTCCCTGAACTGATACCAGAGCTGAATAAACTACCCCTGACTTAGACTGTCCAGGGGCAGGCAGAGCAGTGCAATCACTCTTCATCAAGACTCTGCTTCTGAGAAGGCAGCTGGAGATTTCATTAGCTTTGTTCTGGCAGCTACACCATACTGTTGACTCACATTGACTTTCCTGTCAACTTAGTTTTCCTCTGTGCTTTTGCTAAGCTGTCTATTGTCCAGGCTGTTCTTGTGCTATTGGTGTTTTGTTTAAGCCAAGGAACACTATCTTATGTTATATGTTATTACTATTAAATCTCTCTCTCTCTCTCTCTCTCTCTCTCTCTCTCTCTCTCTCTCTCTCTCTCTCTCTCCCTCCCTCCCTTTTTCCCCTCCCTTCCTCTCCCTTTCCCCCTTCTCTCATGCACAAACACACACACACACACACACACACACACACACACACACACACACACACACACAAACTGGTTCTTCTCACCAATACGTCAAAATCATTTTGCACACTGATTATGTCACAATAGAACCTGTGAAAGAGAGTATGTTAGAAGACTTGGTTTTAGGAAGACATATGGGTGAGACGGGTGTATTCATGCCAGAAAACACCAAGTTTGAAATAACTGGAGAAAATGTGGAGAAGGACCTGAGCTCCAAATGGAGTTTTGATTGCCCTTGTGTACTGAAATCATGGTTGTATATGAAATGATCTAAGCAAAATGTAATAAGTAAGAAAAAATGAACCTAGGATCGAATTCTGGAAGGTGCCCACAGTGAAAGAGTAAGAGGGAATGCATCATGAAGTTAGCTAGTTACCCTTTCTTCTTCTAAGCCCTTGACTGATAGAACTGACAAGGAGGAGGAAATAAAACAGATAGAGGCAAAATAGCTGTTTCACAGCCAAAAATAAGCTGGATTAGAAACCATTTGGGCCTTAAACCAAAGTAGGATTTTTTTTCTTTTAGTGAAATTAATTACTAATATTAGCAGTTTAGGAAGAGATCAGTGAAGTCAATGGGAATGATGACAGTGGTAGAGAAGAGGTAAAGTAGTAGTTGAAAGTCAAAGAGAGAAAGGCAAGGAGAGAGGGGCATTTTATTTCTAATAAATAAAAAGCCAGTGACCTAGGTGACAAGACTTAGGACTAACAGAGAAAGAAATACAGCTAAGTGATGAGCAGAGATGAAAACAATTCCCAAATGGACAGCTGTGTGTCTAGGGCCTCAGTCACACGCTTTAGATGAATTCTGCTTATAGGCCCTTGGGACACTAATGATAGCACCTTAATGGGGAAGCCTCCTGAAAAGCCCCTCTACAGTTCTTTCTCAGAATTTAGTAATAACCTAGAGCATAAGAATAAGATAGTGACCTGGTTCCTCTACAGGCCAGATTGTTTTTTTTTTTTTTTTTTTTTTGTTGTTGTTCTGTTTTGTTTTGTTTTTTGAGGGGGCCACAATTCTAAAAGGCATTTGTGAGTAGTCTATAAATGTGATTAATTCATGGTTTTCTACAGAAAAATATGAGTGATATGCTCCTTTTACCTTGAGTAGACTCTTTCTCTTCCAGTATCTGCCCTCTGCAGTTCCTGTTTTGGGGACTGCTATTGGCCTGTCAGAAATCTTTTTACTTACACTTGAGAGAATTGAAAGTGCCTGGGAAATTGTATGCCCCACCCCTTAATCAGGAGAGGGAATGGATGATATTCCAAGAGTAGAGGACTTGTCTAGAGCCCAGGGGTGAGAGGTATAGTGGATAAAATGAAGGGAGTGATGAAAGGGCACGAGAACCCCTTATATAACTCTGGCAGCTGCATGAATTGTAAAAAAAAGTACAAAACCAAGGAGGCTAGCTAGGTCAGGAGTGATTGGAGTGCTGTAGGTGAGGGATAGTGATGACTACTACCAGGGAGAAGATGGTATAGTGGGTAGAGCTAGCAGAAGTCTAGAAAGATATCTTATGAACAGTCCATGCTTTAAAAAACTTGCTTTTATTTGGAAATTATCATCTTTGCTGTTCATTTTACTTAGACTGACAAATAGGATAAGACAACTAAAATTCAAGGAGTCATCTGTAGCTGGAGAGTTTTCTCTCCAGGTCCTGCCAAGCCCCAGCAGTCCAACAGCCCACTTATAAAATAAACACACAGACACCTATATTATTTAAACTGTTTGGCCTAATGGCTCAGGCTTCTAGCTATCTAGTTCTTACATCTTAAATTAATCCATTTCTTTTTTTTTTCATCACAGGCAATTTATTTTGTTCTATTCATTCACAGTTAATACAGAAAATACTTGGAAACATTTCCATATAATGTTTGACACAGAAATCATCAAATAGAAGTATACAATGTTGACAGGAGGCAGTACATTTATAATTTATAACCCCAAATGTATTTATAAATTAGAAATGGAAAGATCTACAAATGAAATTATGAAGGTTCACCAAAGTCATTTAATCTGTCAGTTTCTCATTCATTTTTATGTCTTAATAATATTCTATTGTATGAATAAGTCACATTTTATTTCTCTCCAGTATTTGATAGCTATTTGAGTTGTTTTAACTTTTTTACTATTAGCAACACACTGCTGTAAACCTTCATGTACATGTTTCATAGGTGCACATTTTCAGTAGTTTGAGGATATATTCCTAAGGGTAGAGTTGTTGAGTAACAGAGTAACAATGTTTTGCATTTTGACCAACCACCAAACTGTTTTGCTAAAGTGGCACACCATTTTACAATCTCACCAAATCCTTGTTTTTAAGGCTCTGATTTTTGTACAAAAGCATTCAATCATTCTGTCAGACCAAACCAGGAAAAGTAAGCTATAGTTCAGAGCTGTTCTATTCCATTTACTATGCAAAGCCATTCTTGGCGTTTGCAACTCTCAGCCCTTTTGAGTATTCTTGCAGTGTTCACCTTTTCCTCCAACCACTTTTTTTTCTTCTTTTTTTCTGGTTTATTTCTATCTATTACAAATGTATAAAAAATCCTCCATCAACGCTGCTGATAGCAGCAGAACCTTGAGAAATATACCTTTGGTTTGCCTCAGAAAAGGAACACATATTGCACTGTAAAGTTTATAAAATTGGCGCAAAACATTGTGATAATGTTACAATACCAGTTTTAAGAGTTCAGTGACTAATGGGGAGCCGATGGGATACATGCAGAACTGTGAAAGCGATCTCACTTAGCCAGCTGTACACATAGACTGTAAATCTACATTCAGATCATTTCTGAACTAAGACTATCATCTCAGTTTATCTGTTGAGGTCAACCAGGAAACCCTAGAATATACCTTGATTTTTGCAAAAAAACAAAATAGGGGGAGGGGTTTCTTCAGCGTTTCAGTCCACGAGTAACAGTATCCTAACAGGCAAAGTGTTCTCTCACTGTCAACATAGAATGAACTGCTGCTGGAGGTCAACTTGGGCTTTAATTTGCATTAGCACTTACATGCATAGTAGTCCAAGTTGTTGACCTCATGACTTTTAAAAGTAACTCTAAAAAAGTAAAATGGCCCTTCTTGGAAGACTAAAGAAAGACATCCAGCCACAGTTGTAAAAAGTCTCATCAAAACAATATACCCTTTTATGAATTATGCCTCAATTAAAAAAAAAAAAAAGTAGCCCCAAATAAGAAGCAGCTCTGAAAAAGAAAATATAACTTAAGATATTTGAAAAAAACAAGGTGAATACAGGTTCAAAAGTAATTAAGATACATTTTCTTAAGGGTAACTAGAATTAGGCTTTAAAGAATTCTACCATTTCAAGTTTACCACTAGTTACTAGATACCTATTTACAAACAAGATGTTCACCTTTTTTGTTCCTTTATCAAGAGAAAAATCTACCTTCAGACTATGAGGGTGGTGATGGGGAGGGACTAGAAAACAAGATTCAAACAATCCCATGCAAATATCACATTTTTCAAATGGAAGAATTCCAAACTGCACTAGAAGTTCCAATCACTAAGACACTTTCCATTGAAATGATTTAAGTACAACTACATGGCACCAAGGTTTAGGCCTAATATAGGCCTGACAACCAAGTCCTTGTTTTCTGGAAGAAAGGCCTCAAAAGTCCCACTCAATTCCACATAACAATACTTCAAAGATCAATTAGGTTTTCCTTTCCTTAATATTTTTGTTTTTGACTTCTAATCTTAAAGACTAGATTAAAACTTAGCTCATTTCCCAGAAGGCATTGCTTCCCTTTGCTCTATGAAAGAGTCCACCAAGACCTCTTCCTCAAAACCATCTAGCCCCCAGCCTCCAGCCTGTGCTTGTGATGCATCTTTCTCAACATCCTGAAAAGGTAATGTAGGTAAAATATGCTCATAAACATTAAAACTAGTTGTTAGAAAGACGTAACTAGCTTTATAATTTAAGTTTTAAAGCATAAATACTTGCAGCTTAATCTGCACTGACAATGATTGTCGAAGCCTAGAATTCAACATTTACAAATTCTCATTCACACACACAAAACACGCAATTATCACACAACTTGTGTCTTGAGAGAATCTTCTGCTTTTCAAATTTTTGGCCTCCCAGTCAATCCCAACTGAGTTCTGACACCACACAAACTTTTCTCTTTTGTTCAGAAGTTCTCTGTGTAGCTTTGACCCTGGACCACTGGAGGCCAGTGCTGACCACAAGACTTCTTCTCTTTTGAAACATCCTTTTTCTCTAGATATTAGGATAGCTACACCAGCTTGTTTCTTCTGTGGTGTATGTTGGTGTGGGATTATCTATTGCTTGATTTTTCATGGATGTGTTTAGCTTCTTTGGGTTGAATTTTCCCTCTAGTGCTTTCTGTAGGCTGGGTTTGTAGACAGGTATTGATTAAATCTGGTTTTATCCTGGAATATTTTGTTTACTCCGCCTATACTTCCTGCCTGGCTACTGGCCAATCAGTGTTTTATTTATTGACCAATCAGAGCAACACATTTGACATACAGAACATCCCACAGCACTTCCCCATACAAGAGCACAGAGATTTTGAAGGTATAAAAATGTGAGAACAGACTAGAATAAAAGGAAATATGTGGTTTGCTTATTCATACCAGAATTTATTTAACCCTTTTTATGGACATTTTATTTCTAATTTTTAGCCATTGTGTACATATATGAATGTTTTGCCAATATGACAGACAACGATTTTTTTCATAAACTTTTTTTTTTGATCTTTCGATAACAGGGTTTCTCTGTGTAGCCCTGGCTGTCCTGAAACTCACTCTGTAGACCAGGCTGGCCTCAGACTTAGAGATCTGCCTGCCTCTGCTTCCCAAGTGCTGAGATTAAAAGTGTGCACCACCATGCCTGGCTTCATAAAATATGTCTTAATATTTAGTTTTATTTTGTTTCATTTTCTATGAAAATCTTAATCATGTCTTTTAACCCTTTCCTATTAGGTCATTCATTTATATTTATTACAGTGCAACATAGTTTCCGTTTCATACATGTTTCACTTACTAAACTGTACAATTCCCTGTGTATTAATCATCTTAACTTTGTTAATAGCAGTTCCTCACCATATAAATATTTTTTACTCTTAGTAAGTAAATCTGTTCCTTTATAGTTCTTGTGATTTGTTTAACCTTTATAATGACATTAATATAATAACTGAAGGTTTAAAAGAAATTTTTTATGGTCTTGAAACAGAGAAGGCCTTCAAACTTGTGGGGCATGCCTTAATTCAGTCAGGCTAGGCAGACAGGCCGGAAGCATGCTGTGAAGCCCTGAAGTGGTGATTGCAGATCTGTTGTCTCCATACCCAAGAGCAGTGCTGGAGTTGAAACAGGGATCAAAGTTGGTTTCCTTCCTCTGTGGAGCACCCTTTCTGTTTATGTGTCTGTCTCCCTCCCTGAGCTGTTAGCCTGTGGGCACAGGGGCTGTGGTGGTTTTGCTCAATGCTACTGTCTTCCCAAGTCTCAGAGTGGACAACACCAAAGTTGGGAATCCTTCTCTTGTGGGTTGTTCTAAGTACCTTGAAAATATACTGTAGCTGGGAGGAGGTGACATATCCTTCAATCCCAGCAGGGATCTTCAATACCAGGCAGATCTCTGTTATTTGAGGACAGCCTGGTCTACAGAGTGAGTTCCAGGACATCCAGGGCTGTTACACAGAGAAAGCCTGTCTAGAAAAACAAAACACACGAACTAACAAAATATATGACTATGACTATGACTATGACTATGACTATGACTATGACTAGATATATAGACTATATCTATGATAAGTGTATTCCTCCCAGAGCTTATAAGAATGTCCCAATGACCTGCAAAGTATGTGGGCAAAGACTTCACTATCCTTCATCACAAGCCCTTGGCCCTTCTTTATCACAATGCCTGGCAACATAAATTGTGATTATTTTACTTATTCTTATGTGTCGCCTCAGTACCAAGCAAAGCTTTTTTTTTTTTTTTTTTTTTTTTTTTTGTTTTTTTTTTTGTTTTTCGAGACAGGGTTTCTCTGTAGCTTTGCGCCTTTCCTGGAGCTCACTTGGTAGCCCAGGCTGGCCTCGAACTCACAGAGATCCACCTACCTCTGCCTCCCGAGTGCTGGGATTAAAGGCATGCGCCACCACCGCCCGGCTCAAGCAAAGCTTTTTACTGAAGATTTTCTATCAGAGTAACTCCGTTTACTATGTCTTCTCTGCAGATAAGAATTTATCTCCTTTTATGTTAATGTAAAGCTTTCTAAAAGGCAGAAGGAGCAGCATGATAGCAAGGCTGCTTTCTCATGCCTTCAGATGCATCCTTATGTGTAGTTATTTCAGTTCATCACCACAAGGTCATGACTTCCTATTTCACAACAAGTGAGTCTGTTATGTTGTGGCTTTCAATGCTGACAAGAACACAGTGGTTTGGGGCCTTTTGGCCATGAGAACACCGTAATTACAAGTAAACTCAATCCAAGTTTTCTTACCAAATGAGACTTCCTTGTTTGACAAAAATCAACACATTTCAAAATCTTTATCTCCTAAATCTAATCACAATCCATATCATAATGTAAATATAAATGAGGTGACCTCCAAGAAAGGTATCTGACTCAAAAAATTTTTATATTTAAGTTATTTTATATTAAAATAAAAGATAATGCCCATGTTCTTGAAGCCACTTAGACAGAGGGAGATGAAGACTTCTTTAATTTTTTTGTATGATGCTACTGTGCTCTAATATCAAGTTGGATAAGGAAATTGCAGTATGGGAAAATGTCAGCTAATAGAGATGAGAAATCTATATTAAATAAAAATTAAATTTATATCTAAAAACTGTTTTTATTTAAAGGCAAAAAATGAAATTATATAATCTTTAGAGAGAGCATTTTTTATTTAGTCTTTGTTTCTTTCACATCATGCATGTCCATTCCATTCATTTCCCCATCCCTTCATATCCACCCTCTGCTCTTGCAACTTCCCCCCCCACACACACAAATAAAATAAAATTTAAGAGAAAAAAGAAAAAGAAAGAGATGGGAAAAAAATAAACCTTGTCATGGAAGCTGTAGTGTGACAGACTGAGTCATGCAGTAAACTCTCTTATCCATATAGCTCTACTTGCTAGTGTTCATTGCAATGAACCATTAGTCAGGTTTGAAACCTCTGCTTTCTGCTATACTATCGATACTGGGCCCTCACTGGGAGTCCTCCTGGTTATTGTCCTGTGTCATGGAGATCCTGCAGATTTGGATCTGCAGGACTGGTCCCTTTAAGTGCTCCAGCAGATTGTGCTGTGGGATGTTCTGTATGTCAAATGTGTTGCTCTGATTGGTCAATAAATAAAACACTGATTGGCCAGTGGCTAGGCAGGAAGTATAGGCGGGACTAACAGAGAGGAGAAAAGAAAGAACAGGAAGGCGGAAGGAGTCACTGCCAGCCACTGCCATGACAAACAGCGTGTGAAGATACCAGTAAGCCACAAGCCACGTGGCAAGGTATAGATTTATAGAAATGGATTAATTTAAGCTATAAGAACTAGATAACAAGAAGCCTGCCACGGCCATACAGTTTGTAAGCAATATAAGTCTCTGTGTTTACTTGGTTGGGTCTGAGTGGCTGTGGGACTGGCAGGTAACAAAGATTTGTCCTGACTGTGGGCAAGGCAGGAAAACTCTAGCTACAGTAGATGGTGTGGATGTTGGGGTGGGTCACACACAACCCTGGTTCTGGGCCTGGTAGTTGCAAGGTTGGTCAGCCCACCAGCTCTCCCTTGTCTTCACCCCCAGGGTGAGCTCTCCTGCATTGTCCTAGTGAGTTTACCCCTTGTAGCAATGAGCAAGGGGTGGGGCCAGTTCTCCTGCTTTCATGTCCTCAGAGATCCCCCACATCTACACCTTCAGGGTCAACTTTATTATGCTGCCCACTCAAGGTATAGGGCCTTAGAGAGAACATTTTTAAACATAGTAGTGGAATAAAAACTTGAGAGAGACTTCAGTTTTTTGCTATACAAAAATAAAACTTTTGTAAAAAAAAATAGTATTTTCTGTTTATTCTTGGAAAATTCGACACATGTATACAATGCATTTTGATTGTATCCACTCCCACCCATACAACTCCTTCCAGGACCCCCAACAACTCTTTTTGAAAAAATAACAACTAAAGTCAATTAGCACTGTGTCTTAGTTAGGGTTTACTATTGCTGTGAAGAGACACCATGACCACGGCAACTCTTATAAAGAAAACATTTAATTAAGGGTGACTCCCTTACAGTTTCAGAGATTCAGTCCATTATGATCATGATGGGGAACATGGCAGCGTTCAGGCAGACATGATGCTGGAGCTGAGAGTGCTACATCTTACAGCCAACAGGAAGTCGACTGACTGACACACTGAGGGAAGCTTGAGAAGAAGACCTCAAAGCCTGCCCCCACAAAGACACACTTCCTCCAACAAGGCCACACCTCCTAATAGTGACACTCCCTTTGGGGGACATTTTCTTTCAAACCGTGACATGCTGGCTATATGCACATGAGTGTAGGGCCATCTGATGGGGCATGTGAAACCTACTGGTTGCTCTAACACCAGAGCAAAGAGACACTTCTTTCCCCAGTAGCCATCAAGCCTACAAGTTCTCAGCTAGGTATGGAGCCTCAGGAGCCTTTCCTCCATCCATACTGGAATTGATCTCATGCAGGTCTTATTCAGGTAGCCACAACTGCTTTGAGTTCATGTCTACACTGCCTATGTCATGTCCTACAGAATTTCACAGGGCTCCTCCCCATACTCCTATGCTTACATTTTTTCTACCTTCTCTTTCTTGATGTTCTCTGAGTCTTGGGTTGGGGAAACCATGTTTATAGAGATATCTCATCTAGGACTGAGTACTCACAGTCACTTATTCTCAGAATTTTGACCTGATATCAGTCTCTGTATTAGCTGTTGCCTACTACAAATAGAAGCTTCTATGACCAAGATTGAGAACAGCACAAATCTATGCACATAAACATAGATATTTAGAAAATGTTTTGACAAAAATAATTGTAGGTTCTCCCTCTAAGCCCAATGACTTCCTAAGCCATGGTTTTGTTTTGTTTTTACCAGGTTTATAGTACTAGACATGAATTCTATCTGCAGCAGGCCTCAAATGAAAAAAAGTTTACTCCTCTAACAGTTGCACCAGGGGTCTTATCTTGCCCAATAGAGCAGTACTGTAGAATGCAGGATCCAGTGCTGGGTAAGATCATTGGTATCCTTTCTTCCCAAGAAGCCTGCAGCAAACATTCTGGTAGGGAGAGAGCTTCTTGGTCAGTCCAAGATTGATTTCTCTATGTCCTACACTCAAAGTATATAGTTTCTTCAGCTAGGTTTTTACCATTGAATACAGGCTCTTCATCTAGGGATGAGGCCATTCTTACCCCTCATCAGTAATCTTCTTTTTACAACAGATGGAGACTATTACAGAGATCCACAAGTAGCTAAAATGTAGAGAATAAGTGACAGTAGGGTGTCCAACTCCAGTTGATTACATCTACAATGAAATCCCTACATCCAAAGCTTGGGGAACATCATGGAAACCAGGTTGGAAGGATTGTAAGGACCAGAGGGCCAGGATGCCTGCTGTGAGATAGTGCCTTCTAGACATGACAGGATGCTGCACCCATAAAACCTCAACAACATGGCTGCCTAAACAAGACCCATGTAATGACACCAGTCAACATGAAATTTTGACTGGAATTTCATTGAAACATATGTATGTTTCTTTGTAGGATGGCCTTTTTCTTAGTGGATTCTTTAGGGTATTTTATGTATAGAATCATATCATCTGCAAATTGTAATACTTTGACTTTTTCCTTTACTATTTATGTCCCTTTTATTTTCTTCTCTTATCTTACCGTTATAGCTAGATTTCTTTTTTTTTTTAAAAGATTTATTTATTTATTTTGTATATAGCATATATGACTGCAGGCCAGAAGAGGGCACCAGATCTCATCACGGATGGTTGTGAGCCACCATGTGGTTGCTGGGAATTGAACTCAGGGTCTCTGGAAGAGCAGTCAGTGCTCTTAACCTCTGAGCCATCTCTCCAGCCCCTATAGCTAGATTTCAAGCGCTATATTGAATAGGGATGGAGAGAGTTGATATACTTGTCTTGTTCCTGATCTTAATGGTTATGCTTTTGAGTTCTTTTCTACTTAGGGTGTTGTATATTTTTTATATTGCTTTTATTATATTGAGATATATTCCCTCCATCCCTAACCTCTCCATGATTTTTTTTTATCATGAAGGAATGTTGAATTTTGTGCATCTGTAGAGACAATTATTTGATTTCTTTCCATGTGTTTATGTGATAGTAACATTTATTGATTTACATATGTTGAATTATTTCTGAATCTCTAGAACAAAGCCAACTTGGTTATGACAAATGATCTTTTTGATATGATTTTAAATTTTGTTTGTGACTATTTTATTTAGAAAATTTACGTCTACGTTCTGTAAGGAGAATGATTTGTAATTCTCTGTCTCTGTCTCTGTCTCTGTCTCTCTCCCTCTCGTGTGTGTGTGTGTGTGTGTGTGTATGTGTTTTTATAGTTCTGCTATCAGGGTAGTACTGGCTTCATAAAAATGTTTAGGAGCTGTCATTCTTTTTTTACCTTATGGCATAATTTGAGTAGTATTAGTAGTATGAGTTCTTTGAAGTTCTGGTAGAATTCTGCAGTGAAATTATCTGATGCCAAGGTCTTTTGTAATTTTAATTTTTTACATTAGGAGACTTTTTTTAAATGCTTCAATCTCTTTGATAGCTATGGATTTGTTTAAATTATTTACTTCATCCTGGTTTAATTTTGTATATTGTGTGCACCTAGAAATTTATTCATTTCTCTTAGGTCTTTTTAATTTAGTAGAATAGATGTGTTTAAGATATTTTGTTATGATTTTCTAAATTTCACTGGTGTCTATTGTAATAGCTCCTTTTTGTGGATTTTTGGTCTTTTGAGACAGGGTCTCTCTATGTTAACATTCTTGGCTGTCCTGGAACTCACTTTGTAGACCAGGCTGGCCTCAAACTCACAGAGATCTGCCTGCCTCTGCCTCCCAAATGATGAGATTAAAGGTGAGTGCCACCACCATTGCCCGAAAGTATTTGCCTTTCCATGTCTAATTTTATTAATTTGATTTATCTCTCTTTCTTTTGGTTAATTTGGCTAAAGGTTTGTCAATCTTGTTTCTTTTCGAAGAACCAATTTCATTGATTCTTTGTGGTTTTTTTAAATATATTTTTTTATTGATTCTTTGGGAATTTCACATAATATACTCCATCCCACTCTTTTCCCAGTCCTTCCATATCTGCCTTCCACCCTTGTAACCTCTCCCACACAAAGAAATTTTAAAAAATAAAACAATAACAAAAATTAAAACATTTCATCGACCCTTCTGGTCAATGACATGCTTTTGTATTAACTGTAGTTTTCTCCCACATCCATCACAGCTATCTCAGCTTCAACTCTGCTGTGTGTGTGCCACTACACTCCTCCTCTTTTCCCACCTTTGTATCATGTATTCATTTGTCAGTAGTAGCACTGGGAGCTGTGATATATCAAGCAGTATATCTTTTTGCCCAAACAGCTTTGCTTGCAAATGTTCATTGCAATGAGTAGTTGATCTGATTCAAGTCCTCTGGCTTCTGCTACATCAATACTCTTGTGGTTATGGTTCCTCCTGCTCTCTGGTGCCAATGCCACTGACTGCACTTCCTTGAGGTGGCCAGTGAAGGAGTGGCTGGGGAAGTAGGGGCAGCTCACCCTTGTCCACCCCATACCAGTGCAGTCCTTTGGCAAGGCTGGTGAGGGGTGAGGCCAACTCTCCCACTACTGACTAAGGGTAGGGCCAGCCCAGCACTGCCCTCAGACATCAATATGGCTTCAATTAATAGCCCAGACCACAAGCATCCACATGACTTTTGGTGATAATATGGGCCACAGACATCAACACAGACCCCTGGCTATGGTAGGACCACACAACCAGATATGACCCACAGCTGCAGCATGAGCCTAGATGTCACCATGGCCTCAGGTGGCAGCACAGGCCACTCAGATCAGTATGGTCCTGGTGGCAGCCTGTCCTCGGAAATCAACTTGGCCTCTGACAGCAGCCCAGACCATGGAAATCCACATAGTCCTTGGTGGTAACATGGCCACAGACATCAACACAAATCCCGCCTGCAATAGGGGCATACACATGGCCCAGATATCACGTGGCCTAAGGTGGCAATTCAGGCCACTCACAGAAGCCTGTTCTTCACTTCCTTTCTCCACACAGTACATAAACTGCTCTGCTTCTCTTACCCTCCCATCTCTCCACCACATACTTGCTCATCATAGTCGCACCAGCCCAGCCCTCAAAGCATGGTGGCTGGCTGCAGCTCTCTCCATTGATTTTTTTGTATTGTTTTTTTCATTTCTATTTCATTATTTTCTGCTCTGATCTTGATTATTTCTTTGTATCTACTGTTTTTGGGGTATTGCTTGTTCTTTTTCCCCAAGAGCTTAGGGTGAACTATTAAGTTGTTTATTTGGGTTCTCTCTGATGTTTTTGATGTAAGCACTTAACATCATAAACTTTCCTATTAGAACTGCCTTCAATGTGTTCCATAAATTCTGGTATGTTGTATTTTTCTTTTCATTCAGTTATAGGAATTTCTTTTATTTATTTCTTTAGTGATCCATTTATCATTCAATAATGTGTTGTTTTATGAGTTTGTGAACTTTCTTTAATTTTCTGTTTAATGGCTAACTTTATTTCATTGCAGCTAGGTAGAATACAAGATGTTATTTCAATATTACTATATTTGTTGATATTTGTTTTGTATCCTACTGTGTGGGTTGACTTTGAAGAAAGTTCCATAGACTTCTAAGAAGAATGTATATTCTTTAGTGTTTAGGTATAATGTTCTGTAAATGTCTTTAGGTATGTTTGTTTAAGAATGTCATTTAACCCTAGTGTTTCTGTTTATTTTTTTGGGGGATGCACTATCACTGTGTTGGGGTTAATATGTGGTTTTACATCTAGTACTCCAATGTTCAAGAGGTGTTACACTAGTTAAGAGCACATAATGACTGCTCTTCCAGAGGACCCAGGTTTGGTTCCCAGCACCCATATCAAGCATCTCACAATACCTGTAATTCCAGCTTCAAGGGATCTGACACTTTTTAGCCACATTTGAGCGCGCGCGCACACACTAAATAAATAAACATACAAATAAGTAAATATTTTTGAATGATGGATATGGCTTTCTAATTCAATTTTCTAGTCTATGTCTTCTTATTAGAGAATTGAGACCACTGGTATTCAGAGTTATTATTGAAAAATAAGAATTAGTTCCTGTTATTTTGTTAATTTTGAAATGTTTTCTCAGACCTTAAAAACATTTGTTTTTATCTATGTACCTGTGTATATGTAGGTATGCCATGTGTATGCAGGTACCCATAGAGACCAGAAGAGTATGTCAGGTCCTCTGGAGCTGCAGTTATGGGTGGTTATGAGCTGCTCAATGTGGGTGATATAAACTGAACTCAGGTTCTCTGGAAGAGCAGTAAATGCTCTTAATCATAAAGCCATTTTCCAGTCACTCTTAGACCTTTTTTGGTGAATTGTCCTTGTATTGTTTATTTAAAAAGTGTGACCTCTTTGTTATGTTTATCCTTGTCTTCTGTCCAGAGAATTCCTTCCAGTGTCCTCTATAGAATGCCCTCTATGGCTTAGTGGTCATAAATTCCTTTAATATGTTTTTTATCATAGAAAGCTTTTATTTTACTTATAATTTTAATGGATAGTTTTTCTGAGAATAATAGTCTGGGTTGGTAATTGTAGTCTTTAAGAACATAAAATGCATCTTTCCAGACCATCCTGGATTTAATGTTCCTATAGAATAATCAACTGTTATTCAGGTAAGTGTGTCTGTAAATGATTTGACTATCCTCTCTTGCAGTGTCTTACTGCTCTATTTCTGTGAAGAGACACCATGACTAGGGCAACTCATAAAAGAAAGCATTTAATTAGGGCTTGCTTACAGTTTCAGAGGTTTAGTCCATCATCATCATGGCAAGGAGCATGGTACTAGAGAAGAAGTTGAGAGTTCTACATCTGGATCCACAGACAGCAGGAAAAGAGAGAACCACTGGGGCTCACTTAGGCTTTAAAAACCTTAAAGCCCACCCTCATGACATACTTCCTCCAAAAAGCCACACTTACTCCAACAAGGCCACACCTCTTAATCCTTCTCAAGTAGAGCTATTCCTTGATGACTAAGTATTCAAATATATGAGCCTATGGGGTCCATTTTTTTTTTACTTTAATAATATTTTTTTTTTTTTTTTTGGTTTTTCGAGACAGGGTTTCTCTGTGTAGCTTTGCGCCTTTCCTGGAACTCGCTTTGGAGACCAGGCTGGCCTCGAACTCACAGAGATCCACCTGCCTCTGCCTCCCGAGTGCTGGGATTAAAGGCGTGCGCCACCACCGCCCGGCTTACTTTAATAATATTTTTTGAGTTAACTTTTCTTTTTATTTTCTTTTACTATATAATTTAATTCTACGTATCAGCCACTGATTCCCTTGTTCTCCCCCCTCCCCCTCCCCTTTCCCCCAGCCCACCCCTCATTCCCACCTCCCCCAGGGCAAAGACTCCCCTGAGGATTGAGATCAACCTGGTAGACTCAGTCCAGCCAGGTCCAGTCCCCTCCTCCCAGGCTAAGCCAAGCGTCCCTTTTTATTCAAACCACCACATTCCACACCCTGGTCCCATAGGCATGTAGCCATATCATGATGAAAAAAATGCATTCAGTCCAACTTCAAAAGTCCCCAGTAGTCTATAACAAGCTTAACAATGATTAAAAGTACAAAGTTCAAAGTCTCTTCTGAGACTCGTGGCAGTCTCTTAACTGTATGTAACCTCTGTATAATCAAAATGAAAAAGCAGATCACATACTTCCAATGCACACTGTCAATGGATATGCATTACCATTCCAAAAGGAAGGAAAGGGAACATAGTGAGGAAATACTGAACCAAAGCAAGATTGAAAACCAGCAGGACAAACTCCAAATTCTGCATCTTCGTGTCTGATGTCAAAGCACTCCAGATCTCCAACTCATTTCAGCTTTATTGACTGAAGCATACTTAGCTGTTTTGGGCTGGTTCCACATCCAGTCTGCAGCTTTCTTTCATTGGCAGGTATCTCACAACTCTGGCATCTCTAACATCTTAGGATTTCTAACAAAATCCAGGCTTCACCTCCATAGCTTCATATAGTGGCCCCTCAGAGCCTCCATGCAGGGATACCCCTGATACATGCCTGACCTCAGCAGATTTCCTTAGCCACAGAAGGAGATTTCACAACTCTTTTCTTGTATCCTTGACTCTAAAGCCAGAACCACATGGCCAAAGCAGCCAAGCTCTTCTGCTTTCCGGGGCTGGAACTTGGCATCTCTTTGTTCAGTTACATTTTCACCAGCTTTCTGTTTTTAATGATTTCCTTCACTGTTTAAGTTTTTCTTTAATTCTTTTTTTTACAGGTTGTAAGCTTAGCTGGTTGGGGTCTTGCCCTGAGGTTACCAGTCCCTTTATTCCATTTAGCATCAGGATTTTCTTTAAACTTTTTATTTCCTGGAGCACCGGACTTAGCTCCATTACACTTCCTAGTGCCCTTTTTCTCCTAAAACCACACATTTTGTATTTTTCCTTGCTTAGCTTTCTTATAGATCTGCATAAGAGTGACCACTAATAACCACATGACAGAATCAATACTAGTCAATACAGATTTCAATATTTGAAATCTCCTCTGCCAATGGCATTAATCCAAAACTCTTAAATTTAGTCTCAGGAAGATTTTTTAGACAAGGACAGAAAGCAGCCACATTCTTTCTTGAGTTATGGAACTCCCTCACACCTGTGTGCCTTACCCTGGGTCCCACCCAAAAATATAGATTTAGATACATAGATGATATAGATATAGATAGATGATAAAGATATAATGAACTGGCTTTTCCTCATTTTCCTCTGTCATATAAACTTATAAAGTATGATAAAGTATGAAAACCCTTTCATATCATATGTGGCAATCAAGGAATAATGCTTATCAATTATTATAACAAGATCAGCATAATTATTGTAAAACATGTGACTAACAGTTTACATATGCCTTTAAAAGAACTCTACACATAGGAAATAATATCCAGGCTTATTAGGAATCAGATAAATACAAAATTAAACAAGATACTCTTGTTTGACCTACTATGTGACTGACAAAGCTTAAAAAGATGTTTCTGAGAAAAATATAAAAATGAAATTAATATAGACTTATAAGTATATGCTTATATAAATCCTCTCTGATGTCTCATTTAAAAGAATTAAAAGTATCTAAAATCAAGAAAGAAATCCCATTAATTTGTGGGGCAGAAACCTTAGATTCATTACACATCTCATCTTCCCTTAGAGATTGTACAAATTTGATAAAAGAAGAGAAAGATTTCTGAAGAATTTCAGTGAGAAAGTGTTTAACCTGGAGAGGAGATAGCTATGTCACGGACAATTGTCTTTTCTAGGGCAATAAGATGAAGAGGACCAGAGTTTAAGGAAAAAGTTATGTTGTGGAATAATCTTTTTGTACACTATGAAGACATGTCACTCTGATTGGTTTAAAAAGCTGAATGGCCAATAGCTAAACAGGATTTTTGGGACAGAGAGGATGGTGGGAAGAAGGTGGAGATGTCAGGGGCACAGAAAAAGAAGAATGGGTACTATGGAGATGAAGTAATAAAGCCACAAGGCAGAAAGTAAATTAATAGAAATGGGTAAATTTAAGTTATAAGAGCTAGTTAGAAACAAGCCTAAGATATTGGCTGAGCTTTCATAATTAATAAGTCTCCCTGTCATTACTGGGGAGCTGACAGTCCTGACAAAAAAGTCTGACTACAAAGCTAAGAGAGGGAGAAGAATGGGAATCAGGGACTTTCTTGCACCAAAGCAAACTTTGAGATGAGAGCTTATAAAGTAAACTGCTTGTTTAATTTATTATTAGCTTGTACCTATAGACAAGTTGTTTAAGCTCCTTGAGCCTCAATTTCTACATGTATATAGAATGGTATGTGAGAATATATATCTCATGTGGGGTCCACAGAGAGTATCAAATGATGTAACCAACCCATCTAAAGCATTAGAAACAATTCTGGGACACATGTGTTTCTTATTATAATTGCATATTTTGAGGAGTCTGTGTTACTCCAGGATTTGTTGTTGCAATTTTGATTGTAATAATCCTCTTAAAGGTATGAAAATAATATTTCTTTTTCATTTTTTATTCTAGTAAAAATATATAACAGTGACTATATTAACCATTTGTCATTGTGCAATTCAGTGACAGTAAATGCTTTCATATCGTGTGGACATTATTGCTATTTATACCTAACACTTTGGTGTGAGAGTCCTTTTAGAAGACATATTCTTGGGCTAAGAGATAGCTCTATGGGCTGAATGTATACTGTATAAGCATGGGCATCTGACTTAATTCCTGAAAACATTTTTATGCCTTTGGTATGGTATTTTTCTCTTTCTTCTATGCCAATAACTTTATTACAATTTAATCCTTTTCTTGAGTTTGATCCCTAGCACCTACATAAAAAAGCCAGGCATGTTTGTGCACATAATCTCAGCTCTGGGAGTTGGGGAGGGAGAAGACAAGTAGATATCTGGGACTTGATAGCTGGCCAACCTAATTGAATTGATGAGATCCTGCCTCAAAAAATAAGGTGGAGAGCAATTGAGAAAGACTTCCAGTGTTAACCTCTCATACAAATACATGTACCACAAAAGGAAGTATAGTCTCATGATTTCATACCTTTGAAAGTACCTTTGTTTAGAGTATTTTCCCCTCTTCCACACTGGTAGTGTCTCTTAAGGTCAGCACTGTCATCACTGTCTCTGTATTAAACATCTTTGAATCTGTCCAAACTTGATTATTTACTTTGTGTTTCCAGACTCAATCATAGCATTTATCAGAGTTTTAAATGCAGTTGTTCCTGACTTGGTCTTAGTTCATTATCCAACCCATTTTGCATCTTTTTTTTTTTTAGATTTTTTATTGTTATTTATTTATTTTTTTATTTTACAACACCATTCAGTTCCACATAATAGCCACAGATTCCCCTGCTCTCCCCCCCCCCGCCCCCTCCCCTTCCCCCCAGCCCACCCCCATTCCCACCTCCTCCAGATCAAGGTCTCCCCGAGGACCAGGATCGACCTGATAGACTCAGTCCAGGCAGGCCAGTCCCTCCCACCCAGACCGAGCCAAGCATCCCTGCATAAGTCCCAGGATTCAAACAGCCAACTCATGCAATGAGCCCAGGACCCGGCACCACCGCCCAGATGCCTCCCAAACAGATCAAGCCAATCGACTGTCTCACCTATTCAGAGGCCCGATCCAGTTGGGGACCCCTCAGCCTTTGGTTCATAGTTCATGTGTTTCCATTCATTTGGTTATTTGTCCCTGTGCTTTATCCAACCTTGGCTTCAACAATTCTCGCTCATATAAACCCTCCTCTTTCTCACTAATTAGACTCCCAGCGCTCCACCAGGGGCCCAGCTGTGGATGTCTGCATCCAGATTCCTCAGTCCTTGGATGGGGTTTATGGCACAACTATCAGGGTGTTTGGCCATCCCATCACCGGAGTAGGTCAGTTCCTGCCGTCTCTCGACCATTGCCAGCAGTCTTTTGCGAGGTATCTTTGTGGATCTCCGTGGGCCTCCCTAGCTCTCTGCTTCCTCCCTTCTCATATGGTCTTCATTTACCATGGTCTCCTATTCCTTGTTCTCCCTCTCTTGGTGACTGGTGACACAAGTTTGTAACCCTCATGAGTCCATGTAGCAGCTCTTATTGACTGCTAAGAGTACCACCCAAGGAATAATGAGGAATAATGCATAAAGAAGGTCAAGCATGTGTCATGCAGTGTGGCTATGCTTGAACATAACTCCCTTGGCTCACTTTATCTCTGCTGAACATTTAGTCTCAGGATTCCTCCTCCCAAAGCCCACATCAGTGCAGAGATACAAGATTTCCCTGCCTCTGTTGACAAACCATGGAAGTAGATCCTGTGGGCCAGGTCATCTCCAGCACAATCACAGGAAGTTATCCCATGCCTGGGACAAGTCCCAACTATCTGGCAGGGAGCAGAAGGTTACAGACCATCAGGCTGAAGGGGCACCAGCAATCCCTGGGCTACTGGAACTGAGCCAGGACAGAGAGAAGCAATGCAACCTGCTCCTGGAAATTCCCAACCCTCTGCCCTTGGGTCCCGTGACCTCTTTGGCAAGGAAATAGAGTAGACCTCAGCAGAAAATATAAGATTAACCAGAATTTTGTTTTTTCAATGATTCTCACTTTATGCAACTTATGAATACACCTAAACTTCCAGAGTGTATTCAAGGTGCAACTACTGGAAAGAAAATAGGATCTCAGTGTACAGGAACAGGTCTTTAGAAGTTAGTAAAAACCTCCAAGTTGTTGCCAAATGTTTTCTTTCATTTCATGTTCTGGGATCACATCCAATATTCTTGGAGGCCTTACAAATTGCAGTCAGTAATTGAGTAGTTAGGTTTCGTAAACACTAACCAGAATTTACTAAGTATATATCATTTGCAGTAAGAAAAATGGAGCAGGGAAAACTTGTTCAGAGTCGGAGAGAAAAAAATGAGAAAGGACCCAAAAAGGAAATGAAGAATCATAAAATCAGACAAAAGCACATCCTATTCTTCTTTTCTTTCTTTCCACTGTTTAGAGAATCCAAAGGAGAACTTTTTAGGTGAAGTGAAAGACATGTTTTGAGTATAGAAGTAAATTTTGGAAAACAGCCTCGATAGTTCTATGTGATAGAACAGAATTTGCTGAAAGTGTTCTAACACATAGCTTTGAGGATGTTGTGCTATGTCACTACATTTGTATTCCAGTACCTCCCAGTAAACTTTCAGGTACGACAAGAACAACTAGCCTGAAAATCTTTCTGGTACAGTTTTAAGCTATCTTGAAAGCTCATCAGCTAACTTATAGAATGTACAATCTTCCTACTGTACCTCTGTTTTTTTATTTAAATTCCCCGTGTACATGTGTATGTGGCTTGCACAAATGTTTGCATTTGTGTGGGCACACATGTATGCTAGTGCACGTGCACATGTGTGTTCATGCATGTAGAGACCAGAAGCTGACATCAAGTTTCTTCTCTATTCACAACATTTTAGAACATTACTTCAAATAAATGAGAAAATTAAAAATAAGAGAAGGGTCTAGGGAGATAGCTCAGTAAATAAAGCATTTACCACACAAGTGTGAGGACTGGAGTTCAGATCCCAGCACCCACATAAAAACTGGCAGGTGTTGTGGCCTGCCTGTAATCCCAGGACTCAGGAGTCAGAGACAGGATCCCCAAGGCAGGCTGGTTAGGAAGACTATACTAATTAGCAGGCTTTGAGTTCAATAAGAAATATGGAGCCCTTGATAACATGTTACATGATAACAGTATCTTCCAAATGCAAACCAGATGCCTCTGCTGCAACCTGGAACCCTTCATCTTCCTTATGGCACACATACAGCTGGTGACCAAGTCTTATCAATCATGTTACCTATTTGTCTTCCATCATCTGGCCAAAGCCATCCTCCTAACTTCATTCTCTTTCATTTCAAACCTCCTGGTAGTTATGAACTTGGTTCACTGGACTGCTCTCAGCACTGCAGTTGCACACATCCCAAGGTTTAGCCCATAATAGGCATACGATAAGTACTTTTTCACTACAACATTGAGTATATTTCCATTTAAAGCTATGGTTGATGATTTTGGATTGAAATCCAACACTTGTATTTTATGCTTTTCTACTTGTCTCACCTTCTAGGGTTCTTTTATAATATAAAATCTATATTTTAAAATTATTTTGGATTGTGTATTTTTTAAGATTTATTATTTTTAAAATCAGTAGATTCACAGGAAGAAAAACATTCAGGAGGCTAGTATAACATTTTCCCAGTTCTCTCACAACAAGCAAAGGACATTGATACCAACTAAGAGCTACTGTAGGTGGCTGCAGTTGCATGTGCACTTGTGTATGCATGTGTGCACACAGGGGTAGCTCATTACCTTGTAGATTCATGTAGCTACCTCAGAGGTCCATATACAGAATTGTGCCACCGCAGCAATCCTTCATATTGTCCTTTGTAGCTGCACCTCTTTCAGTCAATCATTTGATGAGCAATAATGCACTGAGAATATCTTATATATTAAAAATACCTGTTGTACTTTAGAAACAAAGATAGGAAACATTCCTGCTGTCATAAAGCCTATAATCTTTGTCAGCATTGGTTAAGTTTCCAAGAAGCATTGGATGTTGGCTGGTGTTCATTGGCTATAGTTTGGTTTCTGGGCTTTTACTCGTAACTGCAGATGTTCCCAAACTAGTTCCACTCCTCAACTAACCTTTCTTCATATATAGTAGTGAAGAATATTGGGCTAGATCACATGCTATTTGAAGATAGGTTTATAGAAACAGTTTTTCTCTTCATTTTCCTCTAATCTAAGGCATTTTCTAAAGGTGTCTAATAAGACCAGTAAAAAAGCAGCTCAGAGAGATATCAATGACTATAAGCAATCAGAATGTACGCACACAAATCCTGGAGCTATAGATACTTCTGGGCAGGACAGTGTGTAGCACATCTACGGTTCAAGAAAGGAAGAGGCCCACATATTTTTTAAAAGCCAGTTAAGTAAGAAAAACAAAAATAAAACTGCCATTGCTGAAATGACAATACTAAAGATAAAAACTTGGAGCTTGAAATGAAGATAGCTGTGGGTTTTGCCCTCTCAGTCTGAGTAGGAAAGCCTGGTTGTGGAGGCAGGTTGCTGACCCATCCTGTGCACATGTGAAGGAAATGATTTCATAGCTTAGGGATTTCACCACTGCAGAGGGGCAGGGGGCCAATTCCGTTGAAACAAAAGGACAGTAATCACTCTTGCCAGAAAAGCAGTTTAAATCAGAGGCATCTCTTTATAGCTTCAGATACTTTCAGGATGTTTCCCAGTACACTTCAGTGTCTTTTGACAATGGATACAATCCAGACAGGTCACTTCATTTTATTAGAGTGAATTCTAAAGGCAAAGAAGTGACACTTGTTATAACCCTGCCAGGTTTGTTTTACTGTGCAAGTATAACTGAGTGCAGGAATAAAATGGTTCAACTTCAGCCTCAGTTGCCCATCCTACTGATTAATAAATGTTCATCCTAAATATGCTCTAGGTTAAAGTTACTATCTAGTCATTCTCACACCCAAACACATACTATAATATCTGGATAGAGCATTTGTCACATTTGAGTTAAGAGTGGAACTTTAAGCCTTCCCTGACAGCTTGAGTTCCAGGTTAGAGACCGTGTGTATCTAATTGTTTCTAGAAAGTAAGTTTATGATGAGAAAATACTGGATATTAGGTTCATTGTAAACCCACAAAGAATCTCTCTCTCTTCATCTCCCTCTCCCTTTCTCCTTCCCCTTTCCTCTATGCTTCTGGTCCCATAATCACTTCTTTAGTACGTAACATGGTGTGCCTATCTAGCAAATTTTTTCAGATACTGTAATATTTTTTTAACCTTTGCAAGTTCCATTTCTTCTTGTCTATATTTTCTGTTTCTCTCATAATGTACATGGTTTCCTTTAAATATCAAAGAGTAATTGATAAGATAAAAAGGGAGATCTTCCAGATAAATTTATTAGCGTTAACAATATTTTGGGGAACACAATACCACCACAAGTAATAGTTGTTTTAGAGTTATTTATCTGTTTATTCCATAGTCTCTCTCATTTTTAGATCTCTTTCTGGTGATGGTTGATTTTTTTTGGTTATAGGTCACATTTTCCAGTTTCTTTGCATTTTTAGTAGCATTTTGGGATGTTGTACTTAGTAAATACATTGTTCAGCATCTTGATTTTGTTGTTCTCTCTTAAATTGTTGAATTTCTTGGGCAGGAAATTCAGTGATTTGTAGACCAGTTTGATTGTTCTAAGCTTTCTTTTAAAGTTTTTGTAGAGCAGACCAAGAGTAGCCTATACTGTGGGGCTAGCCTAGCCTGTTTCTAAGGGTTGGGCTTTCTGGAGCTTGATAAATGTTACAAGTTTCTCCATCTTGGCAGATCAGATTTTACTCTGTGAGTTCTTGTAGTTATTCATTTAGTGAATCCTTTGAATCCAAGAACTGAATCCAAGAACTACTAAGTTCTTGGAGTTGTATCATGGAATTTCATTGTACATTATAGTATTTAGCCCTGCACTGATTGCCTTTCACACAATATTATTTATTGGGATAGTTTTTAATTGATTTTGTGGGTAGGAAGCAAACTCCATTCCAGGTATACCAATAGGGCTGGCAGAAGACATACTCCCCATATATGCTAAAGTTTAGGAAACAGCTCCTATAGAAAAACTCATTCTTAACAGAATTTCATTGATTCTAAGTTTGAGAGATTACAGTCTGAAATCAAGGTTACAGTAAAGTCCATTACTTCTGAGGAATATAGAGGAAGGATTCTTCTTAGCTTTTAAGTAGCTGTCTTATCTCCTTGTTTCTTCGGTGTTTTTCTTGTGTACCACTTTGTGTCCTAGTATCTCCTTTTATAAGGACATCAATATGTAATGGGCTATAATAATATGTAATTATAGCCCACCTTGATGGCCTTACTTTAATGTGATAAAGATCCTATTTCCCAGTTGGTTGACATTCACCCTATTTGGGAAGAGACAATAAAATAATTTGTGTTGGGGAATACAATTCACCTGTAACAGGGAAACACAGGTTCAAGTGTCAGTCCCTCTGCCATAGAGAGTGGATCATTAGTTAGAGGCCAGACTGGACTACATAGTGAACTGCAGACCAGCCTAGGCTATACAACAAAACCACTTCTCAGAACAAAAAGAACATCTGTGCACACTTAAGACTATGATACATCTTTTCAGCTTCGTGTAATTCACAGATCACCTCTCTATCATGTTATTTGTCTTTTAAAAATAAATTTTATTATGTATATTTTAGTTTCATAACATGATATTATGATAGTGAGATGGTTACCATACTGAGGTATATTACCATATATCTCACAGTTCTTGTCTTTGTGATATGAGTAGCTAAAACCTACTTACTATACAATAACATCCATTACAAAATATTTTTAAATTATAGTCCTCTATAAGTTAAACATTAGATCTCTAGACTTATTCATCTTAAATGTCTTCTACTTTGTATGCTCTGACCTACATCTCCCTGTTTCCTTGTATGCCTTATCCTCATTAACCACCATTTCATCATCTCTGGACATTTGACTTTTAAAAAATAATTCCATATATAAATGGAGTCATATAATGTTTTTCTTTGTATATGGCTTATTTCACCTGACATATTTTCCAAATATACCTGATAAATGCTACACTGCTTCCTTTTTTAAGACTGAATGCCATTCCATTGTGTAGATGTACCACATTTTCTTTAACCATTTGTCCACTGTTAAACAAGTAATTCTGAAATGAATATGGCAGTGCAGACATTTTTACAAGGTGTTGATTTTTGTCTTCTTTTGGTATATATCCAGAAAAGGAATTTCTGGATCATATGGTAGTTCTAGTTTTAACTTTATAGTGGTCATACTAATTTACATTTCCCACTAAGCGTGTACAAGGGTATCCCTTTCTCTCTACCCTCACAAACAATTGCTCTTTCTTTTTAATAGTAGATAACCTAACTGGGGCGAAGTAATGTCCATTTGTTTTAATTTGTGTTTCCCTAATGATTGGTGATGTTGAACATCTTTTTAATACCTCTTAGCCATTTATGTCTTCTTTGTAGAGGTTTCTTTTCAGATCCTTCGCTATTTTCCCCCCCTTAAGACAGAGTCTCACCATGTAGCTCTGAATGACTTGGAACTCACTAAGTAGACCAGGCTGGCCTTGAAATCACAGAGATCCTCCAGTCTCTGTCTCCTGAGTGCCGGAATTAAAAGCATATGTTATCACACCCATCCAGTTTAAGTGGGGTTATTTTTGTCCTGTTACTGAGTTGTAAACATTCCATTTTAAAATTTTTATTGATTTAAAATATTTATTTATTTTTAATTATGTATATGTGTGTAGGGTGTTGTGTACATAAGTGCAGATGCCCTTGGAAACCAGAAGAGGGCTTTCTGGAGAGCCCCTGGAGCTGAGGTTATAAGAGGTAACAGGTATGGGTACTGGGAACAGAATCTGGGTCTTCTTGTAGATCAGTGTGCACTCTTAAACAATGAGTTATCTTTCTAGTCCTAGAAGTTCTTTATAAATTTTAGAAGTTAAATCTAGTCAGTTGGATGTGGTGGTGCAAGCCTTAACTCCCAGCACTCAGGAGACAGATACAGACCGATCTCTGAGTGGGAGACCAACCTGGTCTACAGAGTGAATTTCAGGATAGCTAGGGCTACACAAAGAAACCATGTCTCAAAAACAGCAACAACAAAACCAACAAAATAACAACAACAAAAAACCCAATCTAGCCGGGCGGTGGTGGCGCATGCCTTTAATCCCAGCACTTGGGAGGCAGAGGCAGGCGAATCTTTGTGAGTTCGAGGCCAGCCTGGGCTACCAAGTGAGCTCCAGGAAAGGCGAAAAGCTACACAGAGAAACCCTGTCTCCAAAAAACCAAAAAAAAAAAAAAAAAAAAACCCAATCTAATCAGAAGTGTAGCTTGCAACCTTTTTCACAGTCTCTTTTTCACAGTTGCCATTTAATTTTGTCATTTCCTTTGCTGTACAGAAGGCTTTTCTTCTCCATTATGTGTTGAACCTTGGTCTTTGACCTACTTACTTAGCAAACAGCTCCTAGGACACATTATTTTGGCTTTTGTTCAATCATAGTTCTCAGGCAGACATTTTAAAACCTAGGGAAATTCATGCTGGTAATCTTGAATGATTTAGCATTAAGACTGCATTATATCTTCCTCAAGTTACTTATGTAACTCTTTTTCCTTCCAGCCCTGCTGAACTACTTATGGACGACTTCATGTCTTTTCCTTCTTTGTGTCTTTGTGCATTCTTCTCCCTCTGTATGGCTTTAGTTATAGTGTAGTCACTACTTCTCTTTGGAGCCTTCCCAGACCTTGATCTGACAGAAGTCTTTCTTTTGTGTGTTCCCTTAGCATCTTGGTTATCTTTTATTACAACACTTGTCTCATTGACTGCAATTATCTGATTATCCATCTGCCCACTTCCCCTGCCACCCACACGACTGGGAATGGCATGATATGTGACTTGCTCATCTTGACTTCTCCAATATCTGCACAGTATCTAGCATATTAGTAGATCAACTGGTACTTTTTGAATCAATGAATTATAAACTTGTCTGTGTCATCTCCCTTCTGTGTTAAAAACACTTAACATGAAACTTGCTTCTGTGCTCATTTTGATTTCCTCTTTTGGAACCATTTTTTAAAGAAGTAAAACAAAGTTCCTCTTCACATTTCCTCACCAAAGTGGCCTATGGAAAGTTTGGGGTACTCCAGGCCTTCCGTGGAAGCTTTCCTTAGCAGGCATGCATGATATCACCCTGTTCTTTGTCCCTGTTAATCCCAAAGTTGGTTTCCCACCTCCTGTGTTCTATACCCCAAAGCAAGGTGAATTCCTCTCCTTGTTAATGACCCACTTCCATCCAGTTTTCTTGTTTCCAGCCATGATTTCTTGTTATTGTTATTGTTTTTTGAGACTGTGTCTCAATTTGTAGTCCAGCTGAACTGGAACTCACTTTGTAGGGTAAGATAGCCTTGAACTCATGGAGTCCCACCAGCTTCTGGCTCCCAAGTTCTAAGATTAAAGTATACATTACCAATCCTGGAAATGCCGAGTTTTTGCAACAGGCATTTGAGTCATTAATTTTTCTCTTTCTCCTAGATCATTCCTGTAAGCATACATTCATGCTGTTATTTCTCCTTAAAAACAATCATACTGCTTCCATCTTCTAAGAGTCAAGTTGACATAAAACTGTCCAACACACACACACACACACACACACACACATACACACACACACACACACACACACTTATTTTATTTAATGTGTGCAAAAGTTTTGACTGCATGTATGTCTGTGCATCACATGCATGCCTGGTGCCCATGAAATCAGAAGAGGACATCAGAACCCCTGAAACTGGAGTTACAGGTGGTTGTGAGCTGCTATGTGGATGATGGGAACTGAACCCAGGTTCTCTACAAGAGCAGGAAGTGCTGTTAAACACTGAGCAGCCAGATCAATCCACAGCCCCTTAAATCAATAATTTGAGGTCATCTTTAGCTACACAGTGAATTTGAGTCTATCATGGCCTCTATGAGACCACCTCTCTCTCCAAAAATAAAAAGTGTTACTTTAGAATGGCAGTTTTTCTTTTCTTGCTGCCCTTGTCCTCCTATAAGGTTCTTGTCAGAGCTTGAGAAACACGAACAATTGGTCTAATAACTTCATGTCAAATTTCCTATACAGGCTTGGCGCAAGCGCTGGTTTGTCCTCCGACGGGGCCGCATGAGTGGCAATCCTGATGTCTTAGAGTACTACCGCAACAAGCACTCCAGCAAGCCTATCCGTGTGATAGATCTCAGCGAATGCACTGTGTGGAAGCATGCAGGCCCTGGCTTCGTTAGGAAGGAATTTCAGAACAATTTTGTGTTCATTGTCAAGACTACTTCCCGTACATTCTACCTAGTAGCCAAGACTGAGGAAGAAATGCAGGTGTGGGTACACAGCATCAGTCAAGTCTGCAATCTCAATCAACTGGAAGATGGTGCAGGTAAGAGCAGGGTTGGAACTCTTATGAACAAAGGGATTGTCCAAGGTGCTTTGCTGGTGCTGGAAAGCTGCTGCAAATAAGTGATGCCTGCCTCTGTGAAGGTATTTTGGCAATCTAATGTATATTACAAGAGCTAATCCCACTAAACTCAATACAACACTGGAAAACACTGTCTTTTGCTTAGTAGTAGGACTCAAGTCCAAATGTGGAAAGGCAAAAATCTGCCCATACACGTAACATTGGAGATCTCTGCTGGTAAACAACCTGGAAGTTGACTCTGGGTCACTTTGGAGCATTGGGAGCAGTTAATTCAATCCTTTCCTCCTCCTTTCCCCTTTTCTTCCTCCTCCTCCTAATTCCACTCTCTCTCTTTCTCCAGCTCCTTCCCTCCCTCCTCTTTCACCCTGTTTCCACATACTACCATTCCCATGTAATATACAAGATGGTTATAACTTAGGGTTATAATTTACTTCCTTTTGTAGATTTTATTTTTGAGCCTGTAGTAGTAAAGGTTCTTTTAAGTAATAAAACTAATATAGTGGTGTGTGTGTGTTTGTGTGTGTGTGTGTGTGTGTTGTGTGTGTGTGTGTGTGTGTGTGTGTTTATTACAGTGACTTGTAAGTGTGGTCTGGCTAGTCCAGCAATAGCTGTCTCCTGATGGAAAGGCCAAGAATCATATAGTTGTTCTATCCATGAGGATGTATGTCACAGTTGGTCTTCAGTCTACATTGGAATCCTTAAAAAGTAGGTTCTAATACCAGCAAAGGAATGCCTCAGTAGCAGGATAGATGAACTTGCCAGCAAGAGAGAGGGCAAGCAGGCAAAAAGCAAAAGCTTTCTCTTTCCATGTACTTTTATGTGGGCTGCTACCAGAAGGTATGGCCAAGATTTAGGTTGTTCCATCTCACCTCAAATGATCAAATCAAGAAAATCCTTCACAGGCTTACTCAGCCACTTGAGCTTTAGTTGATTCCAGATGTAGTCAAGTTGACAACCAAGATTAGCAATCACGGTGCCCTAGTATTATTTCACCATATTCTGACATTTAGAATAGGGAATTTTGAATCTGATTTTTTTTAGCCTCTTTGTTTAGTAGAAAAAAATTGTATCCCTAATATTGGCACATACTTCAACATTTCAATAACTCCTTAACTCTTTTTTGTCATCTACCATGGAAATATCCACATTCTAACACCAGGTGGCAATGGGGAGTCAGGGTTACATCTCTAAGGCAAAACATGCATGTGTGCTTCCTTTTCTTTTCATGAGCCAGCAAAGCTTATTAAGTGATACTATTTAGTAACATTGCTGAGCTTTGAAAGCACTCAAATAAAAGGAAATGAAGTGACAGCAAGTACTTTATCTTTGGTACAACAGAGAGAGCTTGCAAAGTTGCAGTATATCCATCATGCCTAGAGCCTGACATCAAGCAAACCCAGCAGAGCCTCTCTGACCAACTCTTCCAGTGGTGCTTGATGCTGGCCCTCCACTATCCTATTCTCTACCTTCAGCTAAACTTTTTTTTAACTTTCTTTTTATTTATTCGTTATGTCTTTCACATCATGTATCTTGATCCCATTCATTTCCTGCCCCTTCATATCTGCCCTCTGTCCTTGCAGCTCCCCCCAAATAAATTAAAATAAAATTTAAGAGAAAAAAAGGAAATATCTCATCAAGGAAGCTGTATGGTGACACAGTGAGTCATGCAGTAAACCCTTTTTATCCATATAGCTTTACTTGTAAGTGTTCGTTACAAAGAGTCATTGGTCTGGTTTGAGACCTCTGGTTTCTGCTACACTATACATACTGGGCCCTCACTTCTCTTAGATATCCTGTTGCTGCCCTGTGTTGTGGAGATCCTGAAGCTTTTGAGTCTTCAAGACTGTCCCCTTCACATGTTCCAGCAGATCACAGATGGGGTGGATGTAGTCCTGGTTCTGGGCCTTGGTAGTTGCAGGATTTGTCAGCGCACCAGCTTTCCCTGTCCTCACCACCAGGGTGAACTCTCTAGCATTGCCCTGGCTAGTTCACCCTTTGCAGCAATGAGCAAGGGGTGGGGCCAGTTCTCCTGCTTTCTTGCCCTCAGGGTAGTCTCTCCTACACCTATACCTTCAGGGCCAGCTCTACAGTGTTGCCACTCTTCCAAGTGCTGCAGCTGATGAAGGACTCGGACAGCTCTCCCACTCTTATGACCTCAGGGCCAGCTCTCCCACCTGCCACAGGCAGTGATGGGGGAAGGGGGCATCTCTCCCCCACCCACACCACCATATGGCAGATGAGGGGCAGGGCTAGGTCTCCCATGCTCACGTTCTTGGGCCAGTTCACCCATATCTCCTTGTCAATAGGGTTAGCTCTACTGTGTTGCCAGCCGAGGTTCAGGGCCCGCTTTCCCGAATGCTGCAGCTGGTAAGGGTCAGCTCCCCCACCCACCACAGGTGGCAGGGGTGGGGGGGCAGGGTTCAGCCAAACTTTTACATCTATATTTTTTCATGCACACTATTATGTGTCTCCTCTTGCTTTTTTCATATAGCAGTTGTCCCAAAACATATGTATGTAATATATTTCCCAGTGACTCAAAAGGAAAAGGAATAAAGAACCAGGAAGTAATTAGAAAACCCTGCTTGGGTGGTGGTGGCACATGCCTTTAATCCCAGCACTTGGGAGGCAGAGGCAGGCAGATCTCTGTGAGTTCAAGGCCAGCCTAGTCTCCAAAGTCTCCAAAGTGAGTTCCAGGAAAGGCGCAAAGCTACACAGAGAAACTCTGTCTCAAAAAACCAAAAAAAAAAAAAAAAAAAAAGAATGAAAGAAAAGAAAACCCTGCCCTGTTGTGAATTTGGAAGAAAGAAAGAAACTTCCCCACAACTCCTTTTATTCCCTCCACTTTTAGGAAAATGTAAAGGTCAAGTCCCTTTCATCTGAAATCCATGTTATAAAGGCTTTCTTTCAGCTTTCCATGTGCAACAGCCCCCTTTATTTACAGGTGTTTGATTTCAAAATCTCTAGTAGATGCCTGAAGCCTTCAACAGTGCCAAACTCTATTTTTGATGGTATATCATTTTTCTCTATGTGTATACACACAAATTTAATGCCTTTCCATCTTACATAAGTGTTTATCATACATTATGACTGTCACCAGAAACTTTTTCAGTTTGAAGTAGAACAGCAAAATAAATAAATATTTCTTTTATCTTCACAATTGTATGAATAGAAGGCTCATTCTTTTTTTTTATTTATTTTACAATACTATTCAGTTCTACATAATAGCCATAGATTCCCTTGTTCTCCCCCTTCCTGCCCCCTCCCCTTCCTCCCAGCCCACCCCCCATTCCCACCTCCTCTAGATCAAGGTCTCCCCCGAGGACTGGGATCGACCTGATAGACTCAGTCCAGGCAGGTCCAGTTCCCCCACTCCCAGATTGAGCCAAGTGTCCCTGCATAAGTCCCAGGTTTCAAACAGCCAACTCATGCAACGAGCCCAGGACCTGGTACCACTGCCTAGATGCCTCCCAAACAGATCAAGCCAATCGACTGTCTCACCTATTCAGAGGGCCTGATCCAGTTGGGGACCCCTCAGCCTTTGGTTCATAGTTCATGTGTTTCCATTCATTTGGTTATTTGTCCCTGTGCTTTATCCAACCTTGGCTTCAACAATTCTCGCTCATATAAACCCTCCTCTTTCTCACTAATTAGACTCCCAGCGCTCCACCAGGGGCCTAGCCATGGATGTCTGCATCCAGATTCCTCAGTCCTTGGATGGGGTTTATGGCACAACTATCAGGGTGTTTGGCCATCCCATCACCAGAGTACGTCAGTCCCGGCTGTCTCTCGACCATTGTAGAAGGCTCATTCTTATGTCAATCTTGCAAAATTAGTATAAGATTTTTTTCTTATTAAGTGAAAATATGTCACTTGTTTGTACTAACAGAAGCACTTTACAACTTTTATTTTACATAATTCAATTACTGAGATCATTATTCTTTTTTTTAATTTTTATTTATTTTATTTTACAATACCATTCAGTTCTACATATCAGCCATGGGTTCCCCTATTCTCCCCCCTCCCACTCCCTCCACTTACCCCCAGCCTATCCCCTCATTCCCGCCTTCACCAGGGCAAATCCTCCCCCGAGGACTGCGATCAACCTGGTAGACTCAGACCAAGCAGGTCCAGTCCCTTCCTCACAGACTGAGCCAAGTGTCCCTGCATAAGTTCCAGGTTTCAAACAGCCAACTCATGCAATGAGCACAGGACTTGGTCCCACTGCCTAGATGCCTCCCAAACTGATCAAGCCAATCAACTGTCACACCTGTTCAGAGGGCCTGATCCAGCTGGGGGCCCCTCAGCTTTGGTTCATAGTTCATGTGTTTCCATTCATTTGGCTATTTTTTTTTCAATAATTGAGTAAAACCGAAATTTATTATAAGCCACAGTCGTCCTAGGGACCTCCATGCTATATATATAGCCTCCATGGTTCTATGGGTTATGGTATGATTGTTCTTTATTTTATATCTAGAATCCACTTATGAGTGAGTACATACCATGACTGTCTTTCTGGGTTTGGGTTACCTCACTCAGGATGATTTTTTTCTAGTTCCATCCATTTGTCTGCAAATTTCATGCTTTCATTGTTTTTCTCTGCTGAGTAGTACTCCATTGTGCATATGTACCACATTTTTTTTCATTCATTCTTCCGTTGATGGGCATCTAGGTTGTTTCCAGGTTCTGGCTATTACAAATAGTGCTTCTATGAACATAGCTGAGCATGTATCTTTATGGTCTGAATCAGCATTCCTTGGGTATATGCCCAAGAGTGGGATGGCTGGGTCTTGAGGTAGTTCGATTCCTAATTTTCTGAGAAAACGCCATACTGATTTCCACAGTGGTTGTACAAGTTTACATTCCCACCAACAGTGAAGGAGTGTTCCCTTTGCTCCACATCCTCTCCAACATTGACTGTCATTGGTGTTTTTCATTGTAGCCATTCTGACAGGTGTAAGGTGGTATCTCAGAGTCGTTTTGATTTGCATTTCTCTGATGATTAAGGATGTTGAGCATTTCTTTAAATGTCTTTCAGCCATTTGTGTTTCTTGTTTTGTGAATTCTCTGTTTAGCTCTTTAGCCCATTTTTTAATTGGACTGTTCAGTATTTTGATGTCTAGTTTCTTGAGTTCTTTATATAATGTGGAGATCAATCCTCTGTCAGATGTGGGGTTGGTGAAGGAGATCATTATTCTTACACATTAAGGCTAATATTAAGAAAAAAATACTTAAAAACAATAACTGTTGGTGCCATGACAACTAACTTGATAACAAAGAGGCTGCTAAGTGCCTGATGGGCACAATAGTGTAGATTGTGCATATGCTGGACAAAGAGAGGATTAAAATTCTAGGCAGCACACAGTTCATGGCACAAGAATTTATCAAACTATACATAATGCCTTACAATTTAAAACTTATGGCTTCTAGGATTGGAGAGATGGCTCAGTGGTGAAAAGTGCATACTGCTCTGGCAGAAGACCTAGGTTTGATTCTCATAACCCACATTAGGCAACTCGCAACTTCCTGTAACTCCAGATCCAAGAGGTCCAAAGCTCTCTTCTGGCCTTCACAGTCACTGCATACACACACACACACACACACACACACACACACACACACACACACACACACTTTTTAAAAAAAAACATAGTACTTCCTTATTTCTGAAAATTCCATTTCATATTTTCAGACCAAGGTTAATTTTAGATAAATAAAAGCACAGAAAGGGAAAGTGCAATAAGATGGAACAACTGTATGGTATTTACTTCTGTTTCGGGCAGTCGCAGTCTAGTCAACATTGCATCTTCCCTATGAATTTGTCTTAACCCATACTGACTCTGCCAGATATGCTGTTGTCACCTCTACTTTACAGTAGAGGACACTTGAAGAAAATAGATGATAACTAGAACCTGGACATGATCCCAGGAAGTTCAGGGTCACTCTGACTGAGGAACCCTGTATCAAAAACTTGGTTCCAAGAAAAAATAAAAGCAAGCTTTTCATTGGCTTTTTATGATCTGGAGTTCCTATTAGTTCTTAATCCTGATTAAATTTTGAGCCCTGTTCTTAGGCTTTGGTGAGAATGTTAGTGTCCCTGAGAAACATGTGATACCCAGCCATAACAACACACTGTTCCTTTGTTTCTCCTTATATAAAACAATTATTAACAACATTCCATTTATGTGTTGCTTATGTGACTCCTCTGGTATAAGTGTAAACTCAAGTAAAGGCAGAGTCTTTGTTTCTGCTACATTGCCAGAGTTAAAAAGGTTCCAGTCACATATGTAGATGTACTACTAGGTATTCTATATAAACATGAATATACACACACTTAATATAAGTATTTATGCACACATAATATGTTAGACTTGTTGATGAAGTGACAAAAACAAAGGGGGACAGATTTATTTTGCCTAGTGCTTTCAGTCCGTGATTGCTTGGTTCCTTTGTTTGTAGACCTATTGCTATGGGCCTGTTGTGAGGCAGAAGATGATAGCCACAAGAATATATGTTCATCACAGTTACTCACCTCACAGTAGCCAGAAACAAGGGGAATGAATGTTTATACTTGTGGGCTTCTTTCTTCTTCTTTTTGTTCCATCCAGGACCCTAATTCATTGGGTGGTATACACATTTCTCTCCCCTTAACCATTTGTGAAATTTCCTATACTCAGAACTGTACCTGAATAACCTTTTAGTCATTTTTCAATCCAGTCAAGTTGATAAGATTAATCATCACAAGTCTCCCCTTTGTCTATCTGGTACCTTATCAAGTATCCTTAAACCATATTCAAACTCAAAATAAAGACGGTAACATGATCATAATTCTACATAACATGCTATAACTATCCTGTGTACAACTGAAAACACTCATTCTTTTCTCAAAGTGTCAACAGATTCGACATTGCTCAAATACAAAGACTTATATGGAAACTGGAGGCAATCTCTTGTCTGTGAATCCCTATTAAAAAATCAAGAAATAATTTACATACTCCCAACATAAGATGGCACAGAGTAAACACTCACATTCCAAAAGGCAGGATGGGGTAAAAGAAAGGAGGGACAGGACCCAAGCAAATTCAAAACCCAGCAGGTAAAGTATTAAATCCTAGAGCTCCATGTCCATCTCCTGGAGCATAGTGTACTATGATGTGAGCTCCTCAGGTTTTGGAGAGCCATGCCCCTCTAGCTTTGTCAGCTACAGCCCATGTGGTTTCCTCCCTAGGTTGGCTCTACTTCCTCCCAGTGCCTTTCTTTTTATATTAATTTATTTTTATGTGCATTGGTATTTTGCCTGCATATAGTCTGTGTGAGGGAGGGTATCATGTCCCCTGGAACTAGAGTTACAGACAGTTGTGAGCTGCCATGTGGGTGCTGGGAATTGAACTGGGGTCTCTAGAAAAGCAGTCAGTGCTCTTAACTGCTGAGCCACCTCTCCAGGCTCCATAGTGCTTTTCTTTAGAAGATGTTCCATGTTCCTGACATTTCCAGCTTCTTGTGTTCTCCTTTGTATCTTCAGTTTCATTATTACAGCTTTATACATTGTCCTCTCATGGGCTCCTCCCAAAGAATCTAACCCTGATGCACATTGTCTGGTTTCTCAGGCTTTCCTTTGAAATTAGATAGACACCTCCAAGACCCTAAGACTTAGATTTAGTATCCTTGTAAAACCAGCATCTTGTGAATGATGCTAGTGTCCACCATCAGTTCATGGTGGTAGCTAGTCCTTCTTGAAACATATCTGTAGCAATATTCAAATACCTGGGCAACTGAACTTGGATAGCCTTGTGTGAGCAAGGAATCCTGTGAATAGCATTCTTCCTCTCAAGGGAAAGTCTTTCAAATGAGTTTATACCTTAACATTTTTAGACCTGTAATGGTTGGGTTACAATGATTTTTGAGGTATCATCAAGACATCTTTCCTATTTTCCTGGTGCAAAGTGCTTAACATCATTGTTGTTGTTGTTGTCATTGCTACAAATTTTGAGATTGGGACCAGGTCCTTGGTCATGGTAAGCATGTACTCCATCACTGAGCTACATACCTTCCATCTAACTTCTTTTTAATGATGTCAATCTTGTTAAAAACCATGACTTCTTTAGTTACAACTTCATATGTATTTTTCAAGCCAAACTGAAGTTTTTTTTTTTTTTTAAGTCTTTGAATTCTGAGGATAGAGAGATGGCTCAGCACTTAAGAGCACTGGCTGCTCTTATAGAGAACCTGGGTTTATTCCTAGCACCCCCATGGCAGCTCACAACAATCTGTAACTACAGTTCCAGGGGGATTTGATGTCCTCTTCTGGCCTTCTTGAGCACTGCACACATGCGGTGCACAGACATACATGTAGACAAAACACATGTATACTAAAATAAAATTAAAAAATAAAATGAAATAAAAAAATCAGTTCTTGCATTTTGCTTTTTGTTCTCTGATTCTCACTGTAAATGTGACTAAAATCAGCTAGCAACCCTGTAGAACAGAATGAAACTTGTGTTCCACAAGGTCTCAGGGCATGACAGAATGCAGTAATGTTCTTTTCTACTATGCAACATGAACTTCCTCTAATTCTATCCCCCAGAAGAATCTGCATTCTCTTGTGATACCTCAAGAGTACAGTCTTTTCTGTCTGGACTCTTACAACATTCTTATTTTCTAAATTCTTACTAGAGTCATCATGAAGTTCTGCTTACAGAATTCCAGATCTTCTCTAGCTCAGCTCTCAAAATTTCCAAATTCTTCCTGTAAACCAGTTCTAGAAGCATCTGAATCACATATTTAGGAGTAATTCCAGCAACATCCCCACCTCTAGCGCCAATTTTCTGTGTTAGATTTTTGTTGCTATGGCAAATACATGAGAGAGAGAAGTTGAAAGTAGAAATCTTCATATTTTACTCACCATTTCAAACGTTTCAAACTGTGGTCAACTGGCTCCATTACATTACTTTGGGTCTGAGGTAAAACAGAATATTATAGTAGTAGAAGAGTTTAGCAGAGGCTGCTTGTCTTATTATAGACAGGAAGGAGGTGGGGGCAGGATAGAATACAGCCCCCAAAACATGCCTCCCTAGTGACCTCTTTCCTCCAAGGAGGTCTACCTCCAAAAGTTTCTACAACCTCCAAATAATACCATCAAATTATCAATCCTTCAGTAGATTAATTCATTCTTAAATGGGAATCTACATGATTCAGTCACTTTTCAATGATTAGATTCACTACTCAGTATCAGAGCCTTTAATACATGAGCCTTTTGGGAGGGGGAGACATCATATCCAAATCATGATATTTATATGCCTGAATGCATATGTAAGTATATACATATAGATTTATTATGCATAAATTAAATACATATGCACAGATACATGATATTTGTTGAGTGAATAAACAATGATTCAAGGCTGTTGCTGAGGACTGTTAAGCTGTGTGTAGACTATTGAACTGCAGGTTTTGAGACCAAGAATGCTTATTTTTTTTTTTTTTTTCTCTTAATTGATTCAACACTTCACTCTTGGAACACTGGTCTCCTTTCCCAGACATTGTTTATAGCTTGAGGAAATGGTTGCCTCTACCAGTACAAACACCAGCTGTGATTTCCATCTTCTATTTGGTTCTTGGATACTGTTTGAGAAACTTTGATGGAGTGTTACAGCCATTCTTAAAACACTAACCTGGGAAATGATTTTTCCAGCAGATTCTGTGGAGAGTCTCTCTCACATGCCCTCCTCCCTCCAGCCATCCCCTGCCAGTTCACTTCATACTGCTCATGTTGCCAACTCTGCCTTGCCAAAAGATGAGCCAAACACTAATGCTGTAGCCACTGAGGAAACCAGAAGTGAGTCAGAGTTTCTCTTCCTTCCTGATTATCTGATCCTGTCCAACTGTGAGACTGGAAAACTGCACCATGCCAGGTATGCTTACTTTGGGGACTAAGTTGGACCTTCTAGAATGTTCTACTCTGTTCACAGAACTCACACTGCCTTCTGCAGAGTCTGTCTCTGAAATGTGCTCAAAGAACATAGCCAAATAAGTCTGTTTAGCAACAATGTTTTCTAGTGGGTGGGTATACTCTCATCTCTTTCTTACTGCTAATGATGAAGGGAGATCATTATCAATATCACTATTAAAGATGAAGTAGTATACTAAATAAAATGAGCCAGGGGTTTCAGTATTGTGGCTTTCATTTCTCACCTCACATTTCATACTCATCTGATGCTTTATAGGATGAAAAAAAATAGCAGATATTTTTTCTTCACTGAGGAGTTGGTGTAACTGTGGGTTGTAAAAAGAATAAGTCTCTACAAGTAGAAAAAGGGTGACATATGACAACTTAGAATGAAGTACATTGTGGATTTTGTGTGTGGATGTCTATATATCATTCCAATTTATATGCTTTTCTTCAGTCTTCCCACCAGATGTGATAGTTGGTCAAATTCGGACCGTTCATTGGAACAGACTTCATTTGATGATGTTTTTCTTGATGGTCTGCAGCCATTTACCTCTAATAATTTGGTTCACCCCCTGCGCCATGGGAATGGATCTCAGGATGTGCCTTCCACAAGGCCCCAGGCTGCTCTAATCTGGAACAGAGAAATCAATGTCCCATCCAGGAACCACATGTCTTCTTCACCATTTTTGGAATCTTCCTTAAATCCCACAATTCATGTAGAAAAAAAGCAAGTTTCCTTACCCAGTGGGGCAAAAGAACTAAACATTATGTCCAACACTCCACCTCCTCGTCCTCCTAAGCCAAGTTATCTCTCTGAACGGCGCCAAGAAGATCAGTTCCTGTTGACTGGGTGCAGCAGTAGCAAGAAGCCAGGGTACACTATGGTGCCAAGAAGAATCTCTCTCTCTGGTTTAGACCATGTAGGGTCATGGAAAGGTAAGTGTTGGGTGTTAAGATTCAGGTACATAATTATGGGCAAGGACTGTCCTTCACAACTCTTTATCACACCTTGTGTCCACATGGTAGCATTCATTGGTCAAACCAATCCAGTCTCCTAATGAGGCTGAATGTACAATGAGAACACACAGAACTCTCCTGGTTCTAGGTACCTCCACCCCTCATTTGAGCTTGGCCACCAGGGAAGATTCTTAGGTTGCTAAAGATACTGTAAAAGGATGGAGTCTCTGTCCATTGTGAGTCCTTGCCCAACTGGTAAACTCTTCATCTGAGATTGAGCTGCTGAGTTTTGTTTGGAGTCACTTGAAGACATACTTAATACTGAAGGTCATGTGGTTTTGCTTTCACTGGATTCCATTCTCTTCTTCGCTTCTCACCTGCATAATGATCTTGGAGACTGTAGATCATAGCTCCTTGTATTTCTTATCAATTTTGTTAGTCTCATTCAGCATCCCAATTCACAAGTTCTTCCTAGATCCTAACTGGCATATTTAATTCTCACCTAGCTTCATCAATTCTGGTCTACTGACATACCCTTCAGTGTGAATAACTTGCAGTTTTCCATATAGTGCCATTTTCTACCACTCTCTGCCCTTCCACTCCAGCTCTCTGCGACCTTCAAAAGCTGCTCAACACAAGTCCATACAAATATCCTCACTGTGGCTTTTTAGTAAACTCTTTACTGCTTTTTTGGGCAGTCTCATATTTTGCCGTGAGTTCATCAGCCTAAGCATCTTATTCCTTTCTCTCATGCCTATGGATCTCAGACAGATTAAAAAAAATATCTCTCTCTCCCTCCACCCAAATACAATCACACACTATTACTTACTAAGACTATATATCAAAAGAATTAGTCAAAGTGTAAAGAAGGCAAATTGGCTTTCAAATCTCTCATTCTGATTAGGAAATATGTCACCCTGGGAACACTCAAAGTTCTTTAATAATGTGACTAACCATCACACATCAGACGACCGCAGTGAAATGGGTGTGTGCTGATTGCACAAAGGTTCTTAATTCATGAGAATAGTGACAAAAAGTGGGGACAAATAAAAGTTGGTAAGCAAAATTTAGAAACTGAAGCTGGATGGTACTTGTGCACTACTTTAATCCCAACACTTGGGAAGCAGATGCAGGTGGATCTCTGAGTTCAAAGCCAGTCTGGACTACAGAGTGAGTTCCAGGACATCCAGAGCTGTTAAATAGAGAAATCCTGTCTTAAAAAAAATTAGAAACTGAAATTAATAAAGCTAGTAGAATAATAGAGTGTGACAATTGCTGTGGATATCGATCTATATAAATAAAACACTGATGGCCAGTGACCAGACAGGAAGTATAGGCAGGACAAGGAGAGAGGAGAATTGGGGAAACAGGAAGAAGGAGGAGAGACACTGTAGCCACTGCCAGGACAAGCAGCATGTAAAGACGCCGGTAAGCCACCAGCCACATGGCAAGGTATAGGTTTATAGAAATGGGTTAATTTAAGATAAAAGAACAGTTAGCAAGAAGCCTGCCATGGCCATACAGTTTATAAGTAATATAAACATCTGAGTGATTATTTTATATGTGGATTGTGGGACTGCGGGGCTTGGTGGAACCTGGAGAGAAGCCCTCCAGCAACAGACAATGAATTGAAAGTTTTGAGACAAACATAAAACAGCCAGGTTGTGTTCTTTCAGATAAAAACAAACACAGGTTAAAATAGATGAAAATAGGGGTTTTTACCATGAAGCAACAGTAAGGAGTAGAAGAAAATTGGGTTGGACAAAGCAGAGGGAACATGTGAAGTGGATCACTGCTTTTCCTTTGCTGTCCACCTGGATGTGGGGTTTGTGTGTGGAGGCAGAATTGGGAAAGGCCCATTTTTGTTGATTTGGATGTCCATCACATGATGGGGCTCCCTGTATTGAGAAGGCTGTTCTGTTCCCTCTGTCATAAGTGAAACCATGTGTATAAAGGTCTCAGTCTGACTCTGCTTCCTGTCCTCTGCTATTCAACTTGTACCAGTACCACCACACTTTCTTAATCATTGAAACTTCCTGTCTTGATAGATATCAGTTAGAAAATTCTTTCACCTCCTGTTTTCATATGCAATTTGTAAGGATGATCACAGATTACTTAGCACACTCATAACCATCTGTGTTTTACATTAGATCCTCAGAACTCGCTTATGTTATAGTTAAAAGTTTAGACCTTTTGATAAACATCTAATTTTATTGTACTGCCATGTTTCTGGCAAACACAGGGCTAGGCCCCATTTTTATGAGTTAACTGTTTTAGATTTAACATGTGAGATCATGCAGCAGTTTTTCTTTGTCTGGTTGCTTTAATGTGATATATCTTTTCAAATTAAAAGATTTCCCATTTTTATGGCTGAATGGCCTTCCACTGTGTACATGTACACGTTACTGTGTGCATACATGATGCTGTGTGTATGTATATATGCAAATGTATGTGCATGTATGTATATGACACATTTTTTCCTTTTACCTGTTGATTTTGCTGTTAATGTATCTTAGTAAGTGTGGGACTGCAGATGTCTCTTTGAAGTAATGATTTCATTTCCTTTGGGCATATAGTCCTGATCCTGGAACTGCTGGATCATATGGTAAGACTATTTTTAATTTGTTGAAGAAGCTTCATGATATTTTCCATAATTTCTGCACCAATTCACATTCCTACCACTGGTGTGTAAGTGTTTTCCTTTGTTCACATTCTTACCAGAACTTGTGATTTTTTGGGGGGGTCATTTTTATGGTTGTTATTGTAGCTGGGCTGAGTTGATAATTTAATTTTGAACTTCCCTGATGGTTAACAATGTTAAACATTTTTCATATATTTGTTGGCCATCTGTTGCCTTCTTGGAAATGTCTATTCTTTTATGAAGGTTTATTTTTTTTATATGTATGAGTGTTTTGTTTGCATGTATGTCTATGCACAGTGTTTGTGCAGTGCCTGCAGAGGCCAGAAGAAGGTTTTAGTTCTTTGGAACTAGAGTTATAGATGGTTGTGAGCCACTATGTGGGTTCTGGGAACTGAACCTTAGTCTTCTACAAGAGCAGTTAGTGCTTGTAACCACTAAGCCATCCCTGCAGCCTTTATTGATCACTTTAAACGTGGATAACTTGCTTTTTTGTTGCCGAGTTTTTGAGTTCCTTATAATATATTCTCACGTATTTACTATTTTATGTTTATTTTTATTTAAATCAGTTTTATTTAATAATTTCCAACAATGACCTATTTTATGTTTATTGTCAAAGACATTTTATTTGGCTCTTTTGCTGTTATATGAAACTCAAATTGACTTTGTATTTTGATATCCTATCCAATTTTTCTAATATGTAGATTATTTTTCATTTTTTTGTATAGATATATCATCTGCAGATAGTAATAACATCAGTTCTTATTTTTAACTCCTATATCAATTTATGAATAAAGCTATTGTAAACATTATGTGAAGCTTTTTGTATGTTGACAAATTTTTAAGTCCTCTGGATAAATAGCAAGGAATTCAATTGCAGAACCATATGGTTGAAAATAGGTTTAGGTTTTTATAAAACTGCCATACTATCCTCCAAAGCAGTCATATCACTTTGCATTCCTACCAGCTAGGAATTACAGTTCCTCTCACTCTATATCTTCACTTAGTATGGGGGTGGTGTCAGTAGTCTGGCTTTTAGCCATTCTATTGGTTATTTCATTTTCATTTCATTAATATCATATGATGTAGAGCATCTTCTCATAGGCTTATTTGCCATCTGTATGTAGTTTATAGTAAGGTGTCTGTTAAGATATTTGGCCCATTTTAAGTAAGATTGTTTATTGTTTATTTTTAAACTTCTTTGCATGTGTTGGATACCAGTCTTTTATCAGGTATGTTTTATTTTTGAAATGTCTCTTCCTTGTTTGTGCTTGCTTTCCCCTTCTCTTGATAGTGTTATTTTAAAAAAATTAATGACATCAGTTCTTTTTTTCATCACTAGATACAAGATCATCTAGGTTTTATCCTAGTAGCAGCACCTTAATTTTTCATTTTATAGTTAAGCCTAAGACCCACTCTGATTTAATTTTTGTGAAAGGTATAGGGTCTCTGTTTAGATTTCTTTTATATGAGGACATTTAATTTGTTCCAGCATCATTTGGTAAAAAGATAATATGTTTTCTACAGTGCTTAGCATTCACTTCTTTTTCAAAGTTTAGCTAAACATATTTATGTGGCTCTATTTAGCAGTCTCTATTCCAGTCCATTGAAATATATGTCTGTTCTTTCACCAATTCTCTCACCAGAGTTTTAGGAACAAATTTTAGGCCCCAGTGTGGATCCCAGTGGACTAGGTTCAGCTACCTGTTTGAATATGCTAATTAAAGAAATGGGAAGAGAAAGAAGCTTTAACCAATGGGATTACACTAGATCAAACGAAACAAAACAATGAAAACAAAACAGATAAAGAGATTTCATTGACCCAGGTCTATCTTAAGGAAATTTTGAGAGTGTATAGGAGAGGAAATAAATCAAAAGAATTGAGACATGCATAGCTGAGGGGGTGGTGATGTCAGATAGCTGACAGAGTTCTTGTTCAGGCTGGTGATACGACCAACCATTATCTCAGTTCTGGTTTTAGAGAAGTTATCACAGTCATGACTTGAAGGAAACAATCTGGTTTCCATGAGATGATTGCTCCTGATCCAGGGTGTTGCCTCTATTCCCTTCATGGAGAAACTGCCTCTATTTGTAGAACAACTTCATCATGGAGGTAATCTGTTTTTTGAGGCACATCATTTCTTGGGGACAGTTTCAGTCCTTTGTTATAATGACATTTGTTCATTAGTCCTTACCTTCTAAGAATTCAAGGTACCTGAAGAAGAGTGAGTTAGAGGGAAAAATTTAGAAAGGGAACATAGAGCCAGAGCGGGATAAAATGGAATTAGTTAGGCTAGTGACTGAGTTTTCCTACAGTACTACACCGTCATGATTACTATAACATTAGAATAAATAATGGAGTCAGATAGTGTCAGTTCCTTAACTTTGTTCTTCTCTTTCAATATTATGTTAACATTTCTGTATTTTTGCCTTTCCATCCACTTAAACTTCATATGGAAACTATTTATATATATACACAATAGTTTTTTGTATTCTGATTAGAATTACACTGTATTTATAGATGAACTTGGGAATGGACAACTTGACAATATTAATTTATTCATAAATCAATAAGTTTCTTAAGAGAATGTGGTATTTCTTCATGTATTTAATTTAAAAATACATATTTTTATGTTTGATCATGCATATATGTGTATGTCTGTGTGTGGATATGTACACATGTAAGTGCAAGTGCCTGTGGACTCCAGAAGAGGTCGTTGGATCTCATGGAGCTGGAGCACAGGTAGTTGTCAACTACCTAGTGTGGGTGCTGGGAACCAAACTCAGTATGTCCTCTTAACTACTGAGCCATTTCTCTGGGTCCCATTTATTTAACTTACTGTGTATTGTATCTGCCTGGGTGTGTATGTGTGAATGTGGAGGCTAGAAGCCAGTGTTGAGTGTTTTCCTCTATTGTTTTCCATCTTATTTTTTAAACAGGCTCTCTCACTGAACCTGAAGCTCATCAATAAGCTAGATTATCTGGCCATTGAGCTTCAGGGATCCTCCTGTCTACACTTCCAGTTACAAATGTGGGATGCTGTAACAGCTTTTATGTGGATGCTGAGGATCCAAACTCAAACTCTAATGCTTACAAGATAAGCACTTTACCAACTTTATACCCCCTCCATTTATTTAGTTGTTTTGTTTTATTTCACCAGAATTTTCAGTTTTACACATATATATTTTGTACATATTTTGTTAGGTTTATATGTAAGCAATGTATTTCATTTGGGGAGGTAGGTACTAGTGTAAATTATATTGTGCTTTTTTTTTTACTTAGAATTTCACTTAATTGCTATTGTATAGGATACTGATGGACTTATGTTAACTTTATGTCCTGAAACTTTGCAGTGATAGCCTATTATTCCAGGAAAAATTCATTGATTTTTGTTCAAGGTTTCTTCTTAATCCTATCTGTGAACAGAGACAGGATTTTGGGTGTTTTGTGAGACAAAGTCTTAAGTTGCCCATACTAACTTCAAACTCACCATGTACCCTAGATTGGCCTTGAATTCTTGGAGACCCTCCTGCCTTACCCTCCTGAGTGCTGGAATTACAGACATGCACCACCATGTCTATCAACAAAGACAAGTTTAATTTCTTCCTTCCTAATCTGTATATTTTTTTCTTTTCTTGTCACATTGCATTTATTAGTACTTATAGTACAATGTTAAAAAGCAATGTGGGCAGAACTTTTCTCCAATGATTGATGGAGGCAGATGCAGAGATCAACAGCCAAACATCAGGCAGAGCTCCAGGCATCCAGTAGAAGAGAGAGAAGAGGGATTCTATGAGCAAGTGCATCAGGATCATGATAGGGAAACCTGTAGAGACGACCAAAGCAAACTAGTGGGAACTCATGAAAGTTGGATCTATGGCTGTGGAGCCTGCATGGGACTGGACTAGGCCTTCTGCATAGTGAGACAATTGTGTAGCTTGATCTGCTTGGGGGAGGGTCCTGGCAGTAGGATCAGAATCCATCTCTGGTGCATGAGCAGACTTTGTGGAGCCCACTACCTATGTTGGGACACCTTGTGCAGCCTTGAGGCTGGGGGAAGGGCTTGGACTTGCCTCTACTGAATGTTCCTCCCTATGGGAGGCCTTGCCTTCTTGTGGGAGAGAGTGGGGGTAGGGCAGGAGGAGGGAAGAGGGGGAATCTTTGATTGGTGTGTAAAATGAGTGAAAAAAAATCTTAATAAAGAAAAAAAAGCAGCATGGAGAGGGAACATCCTTTGATTTTTCTTATTTTTAGGAGGAACATTTTGAGTTTCTTACCATTAATTATGGTGTTAGCTGTAGATTTCTTTGTAGGCTTACCCTTCCTTCCTTCCCCCCTTCCCTCTCTCCCTTCCTACCCTCTCTGTTCCTCACTACCTTCCTTTCTTAGTGCTACAGATTGAACTCATGGCTTTGAGCATGCTAGGCAGGCACTCTACCACCTAGCTACATCCCCTGCTCTGTAGCTTTCTTTACAACGTTGAAGATGTTCCTCTTTATTCCTAGTTTACTGAGGGTTTCTTTCTTTCCTTCTCTCTCTCTCTCTCTCTCTCTCTCTCTCTCTCTCTCTCTCTCTCTCTCTCTCCCTCCCTCCCTCTCTCTCTCTCTTTCTCTCAGCAATGTACATGTATGCCTGTATAGTTACATGCATGTTAGTGCAGGTGCCTATGAGGTCAGAGACATTGGATCTCCTTGGAACTGGAGTTACAAGCACTTATAAGCTAAGTGCTGGGAACTGAGCTTAGATGTTTTGCAAGAGCAAAACATGCTCTTAACCACTCAGCCATCTCTCCAGCCCTACTTTTTCTTTTTAAAATCATGAATGGGTATTGGATTTTGTCAAATGCTTTTTCTACATCTGTGGATATGATCATGTACTTTTATTATCCCCTTTTAAGTAACACGAGAAGTTTATTTAGCAAAAACTGTCACATTAAAATGCACATAACCCAATTTTACACCATAGTTAAACAGGCTTTTTGGGGAGGGCATGGACTTTTCTGCTGAGAAGCCACTGTTTAGGCTCTTTCCAAGACTTCTAACATGATGATGCTGTTATTTCCTCATATTATCACCATTCCAGTATTAATCTGGTGCCCACTAGTTGCCATCTCCACATACTCATCAATCTCAAGATTCATAAAGGGATCAAAGCCCTATAGTATTCCTTAAACTTAATGTGGAATATGGTAATTGATTTTCAAATGTTGAGCCAGACTTGCATAACTATTATAAATCCTACTTGATCGTGTTATGTAATTCTTTTTAAGCATCACCAAATCGAATTTATTAGTATTTTTAGAATGTTTGCATTTATATTCATGACATATCTTGATCTATAGTTTTCTTATAATATGTTTGACTTTGTATTAGAGTAATTCTGGCCTTATTTGATGAGTTAAGAACTCAATATGCCTTATAGACATTTCTTCTTTCAGTTAAACAATTACTCTAAATTTTGTCTCATTTTCACATCCATGTAACAAGTTCCTGATTCTAGATTAGTTCAAATACTCTGTCTTTCAAGCCCGTACCTGAGTATCTGTTTATTGTTGCAGAAAGATCACAGTCACTGACTCAAGGTAGCATAGATCAACTGAGCCCTTAATGCTGACCACAACGCTGTTGTTCTATGCTAAACTTGTTTTTTTTTTTTTTTTTTTTTGCTTACTACAATGGATATTTCAAACATTTTTTTTTCCTGAGACCCACAGGTCTATCCAAACCCAGAAGATTATTTTAACAAATTCAGCAAACACTTGTTAATTACTTGCTGTATCTTTTTCTGATTTATGAAGAGAACCAAAGCCATCAGACAACATAAGTATCTTTAGAATCTGGACTGATTTTCCATCTCTTGGGGAATGGATTCTGACTTCCAGTTACATTTACTATCAAGCTTTTTGTATGGAAATTATGTATTATCCTTCCCTGCCTCTCTGGACCTATAGGCACAGGACCTGAGGAGTATAGGGACTTGGACTTTAGTTTCAATGGATATTGTCCTGCAGCACTCACCACTTTAGACTATCTTTCAGGTGATGTACAAATCCAGTCCTTAAGACACCGAGATAAGCGGCTCAGTTTAAATCTGGTAAGTTTGGCCCTTGCGTTCCTTAAAGTTTCAGTTTGACCAGAAATAACCTGACCTATATGTGATATTTCCTTTAAGTCTTCTGAGATTCAGTACTCTGAATCTCTGAGAACTCTTCCAGTAATCTCCTAAAGATTTGAACTGATTTGGGTAGCTATTAAAGCACTGCATTATACTTGAAGCATGTATTGTTATTTTTCTTGTTGTGAAAAAATATCTGACTGAGCCACATAAGAGAAAGGTTTATTTTGCCTCCTGGTTTATTCAGTTCTGGATTCTAGGATTCCAGGAGGTTGGTACTGCCTACATTCAGAGTAGGACTTTCTTTCTCAGTTAAACCTCTCTAGAAATGCTCCGAAAGATGGGTCTCCAAGAAATCCCAAGTCCAGCCAAGTTGATAGTCAAAATTAAGAGCAAATCTTAATTCAAAACCTTTAGTGTGCTAGCATTAGATCTTGGAGAGTTATCATCTATTCTCATGTGAATTCAGAGGCAGAACTTTGACTAGATGCTTGTCCATTTTTCCCTAAGAAATTCAGAGTTACTTTGGGGTAATTTGGAACTCAAACTGTATGCACAGCTGTAGTGCCTACTAGTAGCAGTTTGAATTTGTGGTCTATAGTTTCCAACCTATACTTGCTCTGTTTTGCAGCCATGTAAGTTTTCACCGATGTATCCTACAGCTTCATTCAGTGCTGAAGACTCCTATGTGCCCATGAGCCCCAAAGGCACTGCTTCTAGTCTTAGACCCCATTACAGCCAGGATGACTACATCCCAATGAGCTCAAGCATGTTGTCGGAGTTACCTGCAGACTTGGAGCCACCTCCAGTGAACAGAGATCTCAAGCCCCAGAGGAAATGTAAGGCATTTGACTAGGATTGCTGTGTTGGGTAGGAGGGCAAGCTCCTTCCATATTAGAAAGAGTCGGGCAGTGGTGGCCCACACCTTTAATCCCAGCACTTGGGTGGCAGAGGCAAACAGATCTCAATAAGTTTGAGGCCAGCCTGGTCTACAAAGCAAGTTCTAGGACAGCCAGGATTGTTACACAGAGAAAGCCTGTCTTGAAAAACCAGAAAAAAATATTAGAAAGAAATTGATGCAGAAGAATTAGAAGATTGGGGATAACTTTTGTTCCAAGATTATTATAAAAAAGAGTCAGGGGACCTAAAGGTAATTAGTCTCTGCAAATAAACCTACAAATCCAATTTCATTCCAGAGGGCTCATTTTTGTCTACTTCCATAATGAAGTCCCAGGAGTAAGTGATGAGAATCATAGTGGAAGCCACCAAACATCTCATGTAAATAACTCAAGTGTATAATACTGACCTTCTGGAAGGCAGGCAACAATGGTCATTGACAACAATTCTTTAATGTCCTTCATACTCAAGTACATTTTATAACTTATTGCTCTATGCATACCATATGTCAGCAGAGGTTGTGGTAGGGGAAGACTTCGGCTATGAATCACATGACTATTGTGTACAAAGAGCAACTTTTAGCCCCTGTGTTACTACTCTCAGGTAGCCCTTCTGATCTGCTAAACATCATGGACATACAAGGAGAAGAAAAAGAAAGAGAAAAGACAGATCAAAGTGAATTATTTTTTATTTTTTTGAGATTATTTCATGTATGTGGGTATTTTACCTGCATTTATGTCTATGTACTGCATGTATTCAGTGTCCACAGAGGCCATAGGGGGTATCAAATCCCCTGAAACTGGAGTTACAGATGGTTGTGAGCTGCCATGTAGGTGCTGAGAACAGAACTGGGTCCTCTGGAAGGGCAGTAAGTGCTCTTCACCATTGAGACATCACTCCCTCAAAGTGAATTCTTAACTTCATTGTTACCTTCACCTGCCAAGTAGGCTATATGATTATAAGGAAGCATTTGGCTATGTCTATGATCCTTGTCAGACAATATGGTCTGCTTCTGCCTCTCATTGCTCTTTGGAAAAACTACCCCTTCTGGTGGCCATGCCCAAAGCTGCTAAATGAGACCTTACTCAGGTCTGGTCCATTCCTGCCCCCCTCCCCTTCCCCCATCATTCATGTATTTCTACATCCTGAGCCTAGATAGTTGCCTAGGCCCATGGTACCTAAGAAAACAATTGGGCAGCAGGAAGGTCTCTGTCAGCATGTATTTCTGCCCATGTAGGTTAGTGAAGAAAATAGATATCAAAGCAGCCAGATAGGCCACTGAGGCAAGTACTAAGTGTGCAGGCTGCTGCCTTGAGCAAGCCAAAAGGAAACCCTGCCATCTGGGATCACGGTATAGACTATAGTCAAATAATCACAGATAGTGTTTCATTATAAACTGTGGGAGAAGTGCATGCAGCATAAGGAAACAAAAACATGAGGCCTGTGGTGAGGGATCTGGCACTGTCTGGAGGCCAGATAAGACCACCCAAAGCAGGGGACATTGAACTGAGATGTGAAGATGAGTAACTAGGAAACAACATGAGGAAGACTATTTTAGGTGGGAGGACCATTAGGTGGAGACATGGAGACTGGAACCTGGTGATCATTTCTGCCTTTCAGACATGTAGAGTGTCTGGAATACATTGATTGGTCTTCCTGAGGCTACAGATTTCTGTATATTTGGTTAATATTGTGTTTCCAATTTGGTTTCCTTTGTGATTCATGACTGATAGACTGAGTTCCCAATACGTGTTTGTTGACTAAATGTACAGTCTCATTTTGTTCCCTCTAACATACCATGAGGCCATTTATTCAATACTTGTCCTTTTCCCCAGGGAATCAGGCAAGAATGGAATGTTGAAATTCTCACTCATTACCAGTAATTACTGTCAATACATTTAAATTTGGCATGTAAAGGAAGTGTATTGTGATAGCTTTTACAATCTTTAGATTCTCTGCTTAACCATACTGAATACTGTGCACTTTTTTTTTTTTTTTTAGCACGGCCCCCTCCCTTGGACCTCAGAAACCTTTCCACCATTCGAGAACACACATCTCTAACCAGGACTCACACTGTGCCTTGGTAAACCTCAGATATTAGATCTCTTGTGGTTGAAGCTCATTTTATCTTGCTTAAGGGAGTCAAGGGAGGAGTTGGTCTTGTTATAAAGAGCCAGGAGTGGTTTCTGGATCACAAAGGAAGGCATGTGACTGGGTTCCTCCAGATTCTGAATCCTAGAAATAGAGCAGTGTTGGGAACTTCTCTCTCTTCCTGCTGTACCTGTTCTCTGCAGAGCTCTTTTCTTTGTTGCATGATCCCGTTCTGTATTAGTCAGGGTTCTCTAAAGAAACAGAACTGATAAAATGAATATGTATATATTAAAAGAGGATTTGTTAAAGTGGCTTACAGGCTGTGGTCTGAGTAGGTCTACAATGGCTGTCTCCCAACGTGAAGGCCAGGAATACAGTACTTGTTCAGTCTGTGATTCTAGATATCTCAACAGTTCCAATCTGGTACTGAAGACCAGGGAATGCCCAGAGGGATTCTGGCCTTCAGTCTATATTGGAATCCTGAAGAAGTAGGTTCTTTTTTTTTTTTTTTTTTTTTTTTTTTTTTTTTTTTTTTTTTTTTTTTTTTTTTTTTTTTTTCTGGAACTACCAGTGTCAACAAGATGTGTATGCTAAAACACAACAAAGTAGAAATAGAAATACCTCAGCAGCAGGATAGATTAACTTTCTAGTGAGAGTGAAGGCAAGCAGGCAAAAAGCAAAAGCTTTCTTCTTCCACATCTTTTTATGTGAGCTGTCATTAGAAGGTGTGGCCCAGATTTAGGGTGGGTTTTCCCACTTCAAACGATCTAATAAGGAAAATCCCTCACAGGTGTACCCATCTGCTTGGGTTTAGTTGATTCTAGATGTCAAGTTGACAACCAAGATTACCCATTACATACTCCAAGTTTGTTTACATGCTTTAACTCCAGCACCAACAAATATGGACTATTTTTCGATCCCAATGCAGATATTCAAGGGAGACAAAATTATGGAATTCTGTCAGATTGGAATCCACTATGGCACAGCGTACACAGACAACACTAATAACTAGAGAATCTCAACTTTATGAATTATATCTGAGAAAAGAGCTCTCAGAGAAAGTGGGATAGTTTATGGGCTGGGTAAACAAACCTTAACACATCTGTGCCTGCTCATCTTACCTTCTAGAAGCTGCATTTTCCTAGCTCATAATAAATTCCACAGGACATGGTAACTTTTTTTTTGAGGCACGGTCTCTCTATGTATCCCTGGTTGGCCTGGAGTTTACTATGTAGATCAGGAAGGGCTTGAACTCACAGAAATCTGCCTGTCTCTGCTTCCTGAGTTCTGGGATTAAAGGTAAAAGGATGCACCACCATACCCACACAGACATGCTAACTTTGTAAAGCGGAATTCTGCAGAGAGCTTTATTTCCAGGCCAAACTGCAGAGACACTTAGCCTGTTCTTCCATCTCAGAAGGAAGACAGAAATTAATACACTATCTCTTCTTGTCCTGTTAGATGGATACTTCCATACTTCTTCTGGCTACTTTGGAATAAAAAAGACCCAAAAGAAGTGGGACGGGGTTGTTGTCTGGTTGTTTGTTTAGATTTTGCTTTGGAGTATTTCTTTTAATTCTGTCAGTCAGCTTTATTACTTTGGAGCATTTTTGTTAATTTGTTGTTATTTGCTAAATACAATGTATTTGTCTGCATTATGTGGAGGGCTTAGGAAAAAACAATTGGGAAGCTTTTTCTTCTGAGTGAGACAGGGCTACTGGGAAGTGTCTTCTTCAAGAATTGCTTGGGCCAAAAGGAAGCTGTGTCTGGAAGGGGAGGGCTCAAACTCCACAGGACTGTGTTTGTTCCTGGCTATGTTTCAGAGCAGCTGTAAGACATTGCATTGATCTCATCTATATTTTTTGGTCTTAGCAATCGAACCAGCTTTCTCTCGTCACAAAGAAATGGTATTAATTCTGCAAGATTTTTTGCCACTCCTTCTTCCAAAGAAGAAGAAGAAAGCTACATCCAAATGGTAATCTTGTACTTTTTGTGTTCTTTTTCTTCTCCAAATCTATAATCTTGAGAATTCATTATGATAAAAGTACATTCCTCAGAAGTCTCTGTGTAGTCATAATGCACACTTGATTGTAAAACCAGGTCACCGGTTTGTTTTTTTTTTAGATTGGGAGCAAATCAATTTGAAGCTAATTTCCTTTTTTTCTTTTTTTTAAATGTGTATTGTAAGTGTGTGCATGTGTGTAGTATATGTATATGCATGTGTGCATATTGGTGCATTTGTACATGTGTATGCACATGTGTGTGAGGACCAAAGGTCGACATCAAGAGTCTTCCACTATGTCTCTTCACCTTACCATTTTTTTCTTTAAGTTAATCTTAGGATAGGATCTCTCATTGAACCCAGAGCTCACTGATTTGCTAGGCTGCCTGGCCACAGAAATCCAGGGATTCATTTGTCTTCTCCTCCCAACAAGTACCTGAATTAAAGATGTATGTAATCATGCCCAGCTTTTATATGGGTTCTGGAGATCCAGACTCAGATCCTAACTTTTGAGTACAAAGCATTTTATCTATGGAGTCATTCCTCAGCTCCCTTGAAGCTGTTTTTCCTTCTTGCAGTATTCAGCTCCTTATACCATTTGAAGTTCACAATATTTCATGGGAACCTTGGACTTAGAGCCCATGCTGTGGAAAATAGAAATGGTAGTCAATTCTTTTTCCAAAAAACTGTGATGTTCTGTTTGATTCCAATGGGTTTGTAATTTTCTAAATGTCCAAAGTCCAGGCTGTAAAAACAGGTTTATTGGAGGCTTTATTTTATAAAAACACCTGCTTCTGAACTTTCTGGAGATTTATGTTTTAGGGTCTTTCTGTAGACCTGAGTGTGTAGAAATGTGACATCTTTGTCTTTTGATTAGCCATTCACAGTTCGAGAGTGTTAGTATCTCCTCCCTGTCCTATTGCCCTATTCTCTTAATGTGGATTCCATTGAGATCATGAGTTTTGAAAATGCTTTTAGCATCCATAGCAATTAGAGAACCCTTTAGCCAGAACTATGTCTATCCACAACATAGAAACAGAGTTCCAAGAGAGAATTTCACTATGAACATTAGGTTTTGAAGAGATATTTTCTATCCTGCTAAGGCAAGATGATGTTCAAGGCACTGATATATGCTCTTAAGAAGATAATCTTATCCTCCTATGTGTGAGGAGACAAGGCAATTAAAGCACATTGTATACATTATGAAACTTGCATTTTCAAAGAATATATTAAAATATTATATAAAATAAAATGAATTGCCTCTAGGAAAGTAACAGCTAAATGCTTCATTTTGTCTCATTTGATAAAAGTTGTGCTGTGATACACTTAACTACATGCAGGTGGGAAGTGACACATGTATAAATCTGCTGTACTCTTCCCAATATTTCTTACACTTAGTATGGCCCTTGGGAAATCCCTAGAAGAAAACATTCCTATAAAGGATTCTAAACAACTGTTCTCTGTTTCTGGAGAACAGAAAAGGAAAGTGAACCTTAAACATTATGGAAGCAAGTGTAAAGTTATTCCAGATACCAACAGTTTGCTGATATCTGAGACAGTAAGACCAGTTATTTCATAAACAACACAATTAAATATTGATTGCTTGCCTAAGTGTGTATAGGTTGTCAATGAATGTGTATTACTGAACAATATGACACAGAAGTTGAAGAGCTGGCAATACTGGTTGATGGTAGATGTGAGCGAAGAACTATGTGAAAAAGGTGAAGGGGTGTCTTACCTCATTCAGGTGTGTTTGTTTAACTTCAGTTTACAATATACTCTGAAATGACTTGTTTATACCTTGTGCCACACAATGGACCGATATGATAGTCAAAACTAACATGATTTATATTGATTTTTTTTCCATAATCATACGTGTGCTCCAGAGGATCTGATGCCCTCTTTTGGTCTCTGATAGCATCAGGCACACAAGTAGTGCCCAGATAAACATGGAGGCAAAAATCTCATATACATAAATAAAATTAATTTTTTTAAAAGGTGAGGCCGGGGATTGAAATACAGGTTTTGTCTTATTGCTATACAAGTGTTTTTATATATCCTTCAAATGTTTATGAAATGAAAAGTTTAGAAGACTAAATATATTTTTAATGCTATTTCTTATATACCAGCTTTTCAAACTTTACAATTTAAAAAACTTGTAAGACTTCTTTTCTACTATATCTATTTATGTATGTGTGCACGTGCATGTGCACATGTGCATGCATTTGTGTGCACATGCCACAGTGCATATGTCAGAACAACTTTTGGAAGTAGAATACTAGTGTTAAAACTCACATTAATAATTTTTATTATAGTGTTATAATACCCTTTTTGGAAAGAATCTCCCGTAACCCAGGCTGACCTTAACTCAGTATGTAGCTCAAGTTGACCCTGAACTTCAAATCCTTTTGCCCCACCTCCCAAGTGCTGGGATTATAGATATGCACCAACATTAAAGGTTTATTTGGGGCTATATGAGTGCTAAGCAAGCACCATAACAATTAAACTATTAATAAACCCCAACCATACAATACTTTGTATATGTGTGTGATACACACACACACACACACACACACACACACACACACATATGTTCATGTGTGAAGTTGTGGGGCGTTTACCCACCAACCGCACAGCTCCCCAGAGTTTTCTTGAGTGTGAGCAGCAGGAAATATTAGAAGGATTTATTGCAGAGAATCTTGCAGAGATAAACAGAAAATAAAGGATAGCCTCGAGATGGACTGGGACCTTTTCCAACGGGCTTAGACTTTCTCTGCCCCAGGGTTTTTATAGAGACACCAAGGAGTGGAGCAAAAGACCTCCTCCCCCAGCACAGCCAAGTGCAGACCATCTCAGACACCTGCACTCAGGCCCATGGTCTAATCATCCTCTATGTGGACCTGCTGGGTCCCAAGGAACCCAAGAACAGGCTCCCACAGGTCCCCCCTTCTTAATATATATAAAAAAATAACTAACTATTAATGGCTTACAGCAATCTCCATAGCTGTTACACCTCCCAGTATGGGAGTAGAGGATGATAAAGATGGCATTTCTCTTTTGAATTAGGTCCAAGGTGACTACAGCAGTCTTAGCTGCCTCAAGCCCTTTCTAAACCAAAAACTCTTAAGGCTACTACAAACTTAAAGAATCCCTTAGCTTCATCATTACCATTAACAGGTTAACATAAACATTGCTATACATAGTCACAATTCTCTCAATCTTACAACTCAAAGCAAACTCTTAACAGGACCATTTGAATTAGAATATATGGTGCTATATATAGTTAACAATTTTCTCCGTCTTACAACTTTAACTCAATCATTTGAATTTTCTTGCTAACAGAACACAGAAAAAACTTTGATGTATTCACATCAAACTTAAATGTTTCCTTAACTCCACAAAACCAGGGTGCATTAATATCAATAGGTTAAATATAATTTCTGCAAACATACATTCAACCTTAATTCACTCATAACTCCTCCTTTTCTTTATAATTTTTTAAACAAAATCTCAAACCTAGTTAGAAAAAAACCCAAACTTATACAATTCCTACAATCCCATATTGAAAAGCAATATTCTCAATCTAATCATTAATATTTTGAAAACTTTTAGCAAAACATCCAAAAGCAGTTTAGTAAAACTCTTTATACTTTAAAAGTAGCCTCTTAGGATACCCCATTTGCATTTCTTACTTACAAAACATGACATTAATCCACTCAAACAATTTTTTAAATTAAGTAGACTAAGGAATATTAACGCTCCCTTCTCTTATAATTTTTTAAGCAAGATCTCAAGCCTAGTTAGAAAACCCAAACTTTTCTGTTTAAACAGTTCCATTTGTAACACAAAACCAGTTCCATAAGTAATTCCATTTTTACATAAACAGTACCACAACAATTGCATTTTAAACACAGAACAGTTCATGAATCACCAGCATATATGCATACATAAAACTGCATCTTGAGTCAAGGTAGAAACAATAAATTTCTTCATTTAAACATTCCATTTTTAACCTAATTCCAGAAAACAGTTCCTAGGTCATTGCTATAAGTAAACTCAAAATTATCCCATTGCTATGAAATCTCTATTGTTTATTTCATTTCTTAAGTCCCAAAATTCAAATGATAAATTCTGGTACTAGGCTTCCAAATATGAAGAAATTCATAACAAAAGTCTTTTTGTAGTTTTATCTTATTTTAAGTTCAAAAAGTTCAAACAAGAAATAAATTCTGGTATCAGGCTTTCACTTCCAAATATGAAGAGACGTTCTACAACCAAAAGTTTTTGCAGTTAACAATTTTAGTTCAAACAAGCGTCTCTGCAACTTTTATTCTCAAGCCAGAGACCTTTTTAGTTATAGTAATATTTTAAACTGCACCATTTTTGCCATTAGCTCAGGTTTTTCTGTGCTGCGTTGATTTTCCACAGATCTCAGCTGCAGATGCCTTGTTGTGCTGGTTCTGGGGTCCGCCATTCTTAGCTTCTTAGCGGCTTCTGGAGCTTTTGAAACCATTCAGACTGCCTGCTTTGCCGTCTGCTAGGACACTAACATCTGTATCTCAGATTCTTTTACCATATACATTAAGCATAGACTCACACCCAGTATTTACAGTTTTTCACAAACTCACATAAAACATGTACTTAAGCATAAAGTTACACAACATTTACACATTTTTACAAACTCACATATAACATTAACATCTACTTATTTATACTCTTTAAGGAAACTATAGAACTACTTTAGCAAATATATTTTTATTACTTCTTATATACTTATATTCATTCCATCTTACTCTTATTTAAACTTACATTTATAACTAGCATCTTTACTTCTTATAAGCTTATTATTACATGTCTTAGGACTACCTTAGATACTTCCTGCAAGCTTATATTCTTTTTTTTTTTTTTTTTTTTTTTTTTTGGTTTTTCGAGACAGGGTTTCTCTGTGTAGCTTTGCGCCTTTCCTGGAGCTCACTTGGTAGCCCAGGCTGGCCTCGAACTCACAGAGATCCGCCTGCCTCTGCCTCCCAAGTGCTGGGATTAAAGGCGTGCGCCACCAACGCCCGGCTACGCAAGCTTATATTCTTAAAGGAACTCTATAGACCTATTTTACAAACTTATATAGGGCTACCATTAGCATATATTTAACTTAGCAAACACCTAAAGATTTCTTAATACAGAGATGTAAAAGACAGACTTTCTACAAACTCACATATCTTATTTTCATCTTTTTCTACTTCTTACTCTTAATTATCATCACTATCTCTATTAGAAAGATTCTCTTAACTAGACAGGAAGTACGTACATCATTTCTAAAGTTTAGAGTTTATAGTCAGCTTTGTTATAAAGCACTGGGATTTAGTGAGTGTTGTTGTTATAGAGTTGTGATAGTTGTTTCTAGGGGACTGTAACCTTCTCAGGACGAAGCTACACTCCAAAGTTGCCAGTTCTCTCAGCCGTTCGGGAACTGGCAGAGATGCACTGTCAGCGGTAAACGATCTTTAACTAGAGGCTGTCCCTTCACCCAAATTCATAATAGCTCCCCTAAGTGCTTCAATTCAGACAAACGTTTCTATTACAGCAGTACTCTGGGTTTGCTCTACCGAAAAACTTCACTTCACGCTGAGGGTGAAATTACCGTATTTAGCTGCTGTAAAGCTCTTCGCCAAGTACTGCACAGCTATTAGGTGATATAAAGTATTTTTCTAAAGGAGCTAGTAAAACCAAAAGCAGCCCAGCTCCGAACTCTTATTTCCTCACTGTTTGCATTAACCAGTGACAAAACCTCAGAAACACTAATCGAGCCACTTTCATTCTGGTTCCTTTATAGGAACGTCATTGGAGCTGACTTTTCTTAGTTCCACGCTCCTTACAAACACTCCAGTAACCACCAAGCTTCATTCTCCTCTTGTGAAAAAACACAAACATGTCCTTGACCCCTTATTAAAACAGAATCAGGACCCTTCCATAATCTCAAGCAGGGATCTTTCCATTTCACTTGAGCAAAAGTCGCTTGGGTGCCACTGTGCCAAAATCTATCTGCAGCAGACTGTTCATAGACATTCACATTCAAAAAGTTCAGAACAAAAAGAGCATAATTTAATGCATTATGTGGTGATTAAGGGTAAATTTCTTCCTTTTTTATTTTTATTTTTGAAGTTGTATTTTAAGACTGCTATGAGCCCTTTCCACAATACCTTGTCCCGGAGGACTATAAGGAATACCTGTTTTATGTACGATTTCCCATTGGGTACAAAATTGTTGAAATGCCTTACTACACTATCCAGAACCATTATCAGTTTTAATAACTTTTGGTAAACCCATATACAAAAAAACACTTCAAGCAGTGCATAATTACATGTTTTGTAGGTTCCCCAGATTGTGCACTGTCCATTAAAAATCTTGAATAAGTGTCAATGGTCACATGTACATATTTTAATTTGCCAAATTCTGCAATATGCATAACATCTATTTGCCATAGATGATTGGGAAGAAGACCTCGAGGGTTTCTTTTTTACCAGACTTGTTTACAAATTCTTGCCTGGGAGGTTTGAACAAGTTTTTTGCTTTTGCAACAGGAGATTTGAACAAGCATTTTACATTTTCAACTATGGGACATTGGGAGGTTTCTGGTCTCACCTCAGCTGGCTTTAACAGGTAGGTGTCTCTCCTTCATTTGACACTGGCCTGGGATCAGAACCACACCTGCCTCATTAGCCAGCATTGAGGCTGGCATTTCTGATAGCAACTTTCCTAGGGGTTTGTGTTTGTCTCAGCCAGTCAGTGAAAAAACAAGATCATGTACAACAGCTTTTCCATAGCTCTTTCAGAGAGATTTTCTCCCACTGATTTTATTCTCATTTTGCTTGTTCCTCCCCCCCCCCCAAATGCAGAGCTTCAGGTATCTGTTTGCAGCTCTGTACCTCTGCTAGCTGCCTTTGGAAGTAGGGGCTTTTTTTCTCCCCCTGAATCTGCCTCAAATTCTAGCAGCTTTTAATGGGTCATGCATTTTCTGGCGAGGAATCTGTCCCTTCTGTTTCTTCAGAGTCTTTCTCCCAGACAGTTCCCAGTTTGGTCTCAGTTTATCCCCTCTACGCCAGAAACAGTTTCCGACACTACTGTGGGGGCTTTCCCTGCTACTGAAGGTAGGAGCTTTTTTTCCATTTGTTTTCGGGGTCTGTGTGGTTTGCATACAGACTGAAAATCTAACAAGGGAGGTTTTTGCTATTTCTAAACTCCCATTAAGACGGGTGTTTTACCTCATCAGGCCTTCACCTGGCCCAGTCCCATAGTGGGTTGGGTTTGTTTGGGTGCTCAAGGACAGAGCTTATGGCAGAGGCAATCACCCCTCAGGGCTACACCCCCTCATCTCAGGGAGGCAGTTGAAACAAAGCTTTTCTCAAAGAAGTGCTTTCTCTGACAGAAAAGAAAGCTTTACTCCTGGAGAGTTCTGTCCTGCCCTGGCTGGGCTCTTTCCCCAGACAGCGTTCTGACTCAGCAGCACAACTGCTTCAGACACAGTTCAGCTTTACTGTTTTCCCAGAAAGGTCCTTTCTCTGATAGGAAAGCTTTTCTCAGATTTCTTTGTGCAGCTGTGGACCTATCAACCCGGGACTTGTAGGAAAGCAGACAACTGTGCCGTTCCCACCGGCTTTAGCTTTGTTTGTTCATTAGCAATCTTCCCCTGGGTCCTGCACCTTCCTGCCTCAGCTCTGTGCTCCAGGAAGTTTGCAACTGCAGGAACCCTAGTATCCCCAAAATGCACTCCAACTCAGAGACGCTGGCCAGTCGCCTCTGGGTTTTTGGTCAGAAGAGAGGATACAATGCTTCAGGGGATCTTTGCCTTAGGAAGATTAGGAGCACCTTTTCAAAGATGCTCACTCAGAAACAAAACCCTTGATACCTCAGCTAGGCTGTAACTGAAAAGCTTGGCTTTTTTGCTTTTTTCAGGTAAAGTTTCCTGCCCTTTTGGGCTCTCTGTAGCTCTTCACCCACACTCTCCCAAGCGTTTCCCTCAGGGGACTCTGACCCACTGTCTTTTACTAGCTTGAAGAGCCTGAGCTTAGAAGAGGTTTTTAGGAACTTGTCCCTGCCTCCTGCATTGCAGGGAGGATTTTTAAAGCTTGAAAGAAAACTTGGAGAGGTTTTGCCATCTTAAGAGGTTTGTTGTTTTCCCTTTGAGCTAATCACAGGTGGTCCCCATACTAATATCTTCAGGTGATTCTAATTTTTGTCCTTCTGAGAAAGTTAAAGGCTTTAGTTTTTAAGTTTAAGAGAGCTTTTGAGAAAGATTAAAGCTTTTTAGAGAGATGTTTTCCCCGCAAATTTTCCAAGAAAAGCTTTATAGTTTAAGAGAAAGATTCCCCCCCCCCCAGGAGAAAGACCAACTTTTCCCAAAACTTCTGAACTTTAAACTTTTTGGCTTTTTACACCCGCATTTTTGCCTCAGGGAGAAAAGAACTTTCTCCTGATGCTTGGACTTAGCATTTCAGCTGTCCCCAGGACAAAAGCTTCCATAGGAAACTTTTTCTTCTCCATAAGCTCAAAGAAGAGCCTTTTTCCTATCTGTAAAGCCCAAAGAAAGATTTTTTTCCCCAGTTTGCATTCATAGCCCCCAAAGTTAGAAAATTGAAATTCTGTCTAGTTGCCTTACTTATTTTTCCCTACACGATCTTACACTTCTAAGTTTTTCCTACACTATATTACTACCCTATACCTTATACTTATTTTTCACAGATAGAAATTGAGAAAGGGATAGAAGATAGAAAATTTTGACAGAAGAGAATTTCGCTGCAGCATCGGACATCCTTCCAGTCCATTTTCCTTTTCTCTAGAGGATAAAACCCCTGCCTCTCAATAATATATATATATTTTCCATAACACTGGCATGCCTTTCCACTGGCAGGGCTGACTCAGCACTTTCACCAAAAACTCTGTAATAAAACTATTATTTTCCTTTATCTTTAGTCCCTATTACTTTGTCTTTAGTCCCTATTACTTTGTCTTTAGTCCCCCCTTTTTTTAGTCCCCCTTTTTTCTTTAGTCCCTTTTTTTCTTTTTTCTTTAGTCCCTGTTCATGGCGCCATTCTGTGGGGCATTTACCCACCAACCCCACAGCTCCCCAGAGTTTTCTTGAGTGCGAGCAGCAGGAAATATTAGATAGAAAAGATTTATTGTGGAGAATCTTGTGGAGATAAACAGAAAATAAAGGATAGCCTCGAGAGGGCCTGGAACCTATTCCAACGGGGCTCCAACTGTCTCTGCCCCAGGGTTTTTATAGAGAGGCCAAGGGGTGGAGCAAAAGACCTCCTCCCCCAGCACAGCCAAGTGCAGACCATCTCAGACACCTGGACTCAGGCCCATGGTCCTAATCATCCTCTATGTGGACCTGCTGGGTAAAGCCACGAGGAACCTGAGAACGGGCTCCCACATGAAGTAATGCATATATATGTGTGCATACATGTGAAAAAATCAGAAAAACGTTGTCTTTCTTCAAGGGCTATCCACATTGCTTTCTGAGACAGGATCTCTCACTGGATTAGAGCTTACCAAGCAGACTAAGCTTGCTGGGAGATATGGCCCAGGCTTTTACCTATCCCACTTCCTTAGTACTGGGATTACAAGTTTATATCACTATGCCTGGCTTTTATTTGTCTGGGCTCTGTGTATTAAATTCAGGTCCTCATGCTTGAAAGGCAAGCAGTTACTGAACTGTCTTTTTTTTTTTTTTTTTTTGAAGATTTATTTATTTATTTATTATTTTTACACTGTTCTGCCTGCATGTGTCCCTGCAGGCCAGAAGAGGGCGCCAGATCTCATTACAGGTGGTTATGAGCCACCATGTGGTTGCTGGAAATTGAACTCATGTCCTCTGGAAGAACAGTCAGTGCTCTTAACCACTGAGCCATCTCTCCAGCCCCCTGAACTGTCTTCTTGTCCTATACTTTTTCCAGTTTGAAGAAAATTTTTTTTTCTTTTTATTTGTTTAGTTTTTTGTCATACAACATATTTTGATCATATTTTCTCCTCCTCCAACTCCTCCCACGTCCTTTATATTCTTTCTCTCTTAAAAATCACACACACACACAAACAGAAAAACAAAGACACAAAACAGAAAACAGAAAAACAGAAAAAAACCAAAACGAAGAAAATAACCAAAAAGATTTTTTTTTTTTTTTTTTTTTTTTTTGGTTTTTTGAGACAGGGTTTCTCTGTGTAGCTTTGCGCCTTTTCCTGGAACTCACTTGGTAGCCCAGGCTGGCCTGGAACTCACAGAGATCCGCCTGCCTCTGCTTCCCGAGTGCTGGGATTAAAGGCGTGCGCCACCACAGCCCGGCTCCAAAAAGATTTTTTAAAATGCCAAAACAAAACAAAAAGGCACACAAAATAATCATGGAGTTCATTTTGTGTTGACCAACATTATTCTTGGGCATGGGGATTGCCCTAGAATGTAATTGATACACCTATTGGCACTCCATTGGACAAAACTTATTTTCCCTTTGCCAGTGAGTAACAATTGCAAATAGCTTCTTGGTTAGGGGTTGGATACTGTCTCCACTTTTTCTCAGTACTGGGACTTCATCTGGCTTGAAACTGTGTAGGTCTTTTGTGTGCTGCTACAATATCCATAGGTTCATATCTTCATCAGTTCTGTTGTATTTAGAAGACATTATTTCCTTGGAGTCATCTATTACCTCTGGTTCTTACAATTTTTTCACCTTCTATTCTCCATAGATTCCTGAGCCTTGAGGGGAGGGATTTGATGGACATCACATTTAGGACTAAGTGCTCCAAAATCTCTAACTCTCTGCACATTGTCCAGTTGTGGATCTCTTTGTTAATTAGCATCTACTACAAGAAACTTCTATGATGAAGGTTGATGGAGGCACTGATATCTGAGGATTTTGTTTGTTGTCCTGAGGGTTTTTTTTTTTATTTTCAGTTATATTTCAATTTGGGCTTTCTTTGGTGATTCTATTTCTTTATTAAATTCTACTTTTGTGTCTTAAGTTGTTTTAATTATTCCATTCAACTGATTGTGTTTTCATGGTCCTAATTAAGGCATTTGTTCATATCTCCTTTAAGGTCCTTGAACATATTCACAATTGATATTTTGAAGTTCTTCTCTAGTGCTTGTATTAAATTGCTTTTCTTAGGGCCTATTGCAATAGGGTTATTGGCTTCTGGAGGAGGTGTATTGTTTTTTTTTTCCCCCTCTGGGATCTAGGCACCGGGAGTTATGATGTTTTAAGTGTTTCTTGACATAGATATCTGGTCTTATCTTTGTTGGATAGGTGTTCCAATCTTTGGTTACCCTCTCTGGATTCTAGTTAAATATGTTGGTTGTGGGGGTCCCTGGTACAAAGTGTTTTCCGGGTTGGTGGTAACACAAAGGAATGGAGATGGGTTGAATCCCATCCTAGTGTGGTCACTGGGGGTCCCTAGTAGAAAGTGTTTCTGTAGGCAGCACAAAGGAATGGAGATGTGCTAGAAGGAAGGGCTGAAATGCATCCCTTTCTTGTTGGGCTTCTGTGAAGACAGATGCGTAAGCTACTGCTTTGTCTTCTATAAGACTTTTAAGTTTTTAAATCATACAGTGAAATTTCTTTCTCGGTTTGCAGTTCTCTTAGTTTGGGTATATGGAGATAGATGAATTTAGATAGATAGATAGATAGATAGATAGATAGATAGATAGATAGATAGATAGATAGATAGAATTGTGTGAACTTTACCACAATCAGGATACTGAACATGGCCATCAACCCCAAATACTCACTCATTCTGTCTCTTTATACTCTTTATACCATACTGCCACTCCTAACTCTTGGTAGTAACTTATCTATTCTTCATAACTATCATTTTAGCTTGTCAAGAATGTTGCATAGAGAGAATCATATAATATTTTTGAGTCTGGCCTAATTTACTCAGACTATTATCTGAAATTCATCCAAATTGATACATTTGTCACTACTCCTTTCTGTTCTATTGCTGAGTAGCATTCCCTTGTATGGGTATTCCACATTTTGTTTACCCATTCACCCACTGAGGGACACTTGGACTCTTTCAAATCTGGGGACAAGTAGAATAGTTATAAACATTTTGTAGTATTTAATAAACAATTTACTGTAGTTATATAAATTATATAAATTACACAAATAAATAAATAGATGTTTAAAAAGCAGAATCATACAATATTAATTCTTTTGTATCTGTCTTTCATTTAGCATAGTGGTTTTTAAATATATATACATATATAGTATGTGAATAATATTTAATAAGAGCATACTATATTTTATTTTTCCACTTATTTGTTGACGGACATGTGTGTTGTTGCCACTTTTGGGCTGTTGTGAATAATGATGCTGTAAATATCAGATACAAGAATATATTTGAGCACTTGCTTTCTCAAATCTTTTGAGTATTTGTCTACAGGTGAAATTGTTGAACCATATACATACATTTTATGTTGACATTTTAAGGAAACACCAAACTTGTCTTCCACAATGGCTGTGCCATTTTACATTCCTACCAGCAAAACACAAGGATTTCAAATTTCTCCACATCTTAACATTTTATTCTCCCTATTTTTGTAATAGTTATCCTAATCAATATGAAGTGGAAGGTCATTGTGGTTTTCATTTGTCTTTTCCAAATGAATAATGACATTAAATATCTTTAATGTGCTTGTTTACCATTTTGTTATCTTCTTTGGAAAAATTACTATAATATGTTGTCTATTTTTAATTAGGTTGTTTTTGTTATTGAGTTTCAGGTGTTTATTCTATGTTATGAACATTAACCCTTATCCGATGCATAATTTATAGCTGTTTTCCCAGTTCTCTGAGTTGTCCTTTCACTCTATCATCTTTTCCCTAAAATTTGGGATCTTCTACAGGCTTTTATGTAGATAGAATTTTTCTTTTCTTAAGGTTCAGTGTCTAGATACAAAGCTAGAGTCAAAAGAGATGGCACAATTGGTTTCTAGTGGGAAGAACTAAAAAGTGATGCTACAGGGCCTAAAGAGATGTCTCAGTGGTTAAGAGCACTTGTTCTTACAGGGAACCTCGGTTCAGCTCCCAGCAACCATGTTGTAGCTCACAACCATCTGAAATTCCAGTTCTAGGGAATTTGGTGCCCTCTTCTGAACTCCATGGGCACCCAGCATGCATGTATCACATATATAAATGTAGAAAAAACACTCATACAAATAACAATAAATAAAAATTAAAAGAAATGCTGTTATATATTCTACAATGTACAGTACATCCCCTAAGGGGGAAAAAACCCAAAACTGTCCAGCCTAAAATGTAAAGAAACTACTATTCAGGTATGCATAACTAAGCTTTAGGTCAGTGCTTCTCAACCTTCGTAATGCTGCAAACCTTCATGTTGTGGTGACCCCCAACAATAAAATTATTTTGTTGCTACTTCATAACTGTAGTTTTGGAAACAATAGCTGTCTTAGAGTCCAAGAATGTCTACTGGTCTCATTATTATCCTGTGGTAGTGATATATGGATCCCACACTCTTCACCTATAAAATCCTTCTCCTCAATATACACATTATTTCATCAAATGTATATTTAACTTTGTAAAATACTTTATAAAGTGCGTTTGTATCTTTATAAGACACTTTCTAAAGCATACTTTATAAGATATTGGCTTAGTGACTGCAGCATTTTCCCTCCTGCTAATAAAGTATGAGAGTATCAGTGTTTCTCCATTCTTGTCTACATGATTTGAATTATCAATTTTTTAAAAATGTAGACATTTTAATAGGTGTACAGTGATATCTCAGTGTGGCTTTAATATTTATTTTTGCAAAAAAATTAGCAGCCATTATTTATACAAAACATTGTTTCATTATGACATTTTCATCCTTAATTAATCCTTAATTGATTATCAACAACAGTGTTGTTGATAATCAATTTCTACCATGTTATGCACCTAGGGACAGTTGCAATTCTCTACCTCTCAAGGGTACTTTACTTTTACTGTACACTGAGGTAGGACAAGCACAGGAACAGTTACCTGGTGAAGTCTTTCCAACTCACACTAAAAATGATTTGTTTATATTTAAGATTCTCTGGCATCTTATCAGTGGTTAGTAAAAATAAATCTATTCAGTTTTCCCATTTCCTTGGAAAGGAACATAAGTCAAAGGTCACTTTCGGCCTTATTGCTCTGGGTAAGACATCAAACGTCATGTTGGAAAAGTTGAACATGAACATTCTTGTCTCATTCCCAATTTTAGAGGAAAACCTTCAGTTTTTTTCCGATTTAGTGTATTGCTGGCTGTGTGTTTGTTCACTGAAAGACATTCAGATAGATAAATATCACATGTTTTCTGTCATATGTGCAATATAAAGGAAAACAAAAGCAAAAAAATAAAAGTGGGACAATACTAGGCATTATTATATACTAAAGATTATATATATATATATAATGTATTATATGGGGTTTTTTTTTTTTTTTTCAAGACAGGGTTTCTCTGTGTAGCCTTGGCTATCCTGGAACTTTCTCTGTAGACCAGGCTAGCCCCAAACTCACTGAGATCCACCTTCCTCTGCCTCCTGAGTGCTAAGATTAAAGGAGTATTATACCGCTCAGCTATATGTATTAGTTATTAAAGATAGGCATCTTATACCAGAAAATTATATAAGGAGAGATGGAAAAAAGAGGACAGATGAAAAAGATTTGGGTTAGGCAGTTGTCCACTATATTCAGGGTCTTGGGCCTTTAAACTGCACAGCTCCTTCGGTGTCTTACCAGGCCCGGGGCAATTATACTTCCTGCCTTGTTGCCCAGCATGGAAGGCTCTGCAATATGAGCCACCCACCATGCCAGATCTGCCAGCTCATCTATCCAAGCCATAGTGTGAGTGGAAAGAAAGCTAGTTTCTAAATATTATGTTGAGAAAAAGTGTTATTAATGTGTATTGACTGTACAAAGGAGTTTTATTATGACATTTCTACATATGCATATAATATACTTTGATCATATTCACTCCTCTATTACTCTTTGTTGTCTGCTCTTTCCTCTGTCTTTTGACACAATACTAAAAACAAGGTGAGCAAACAGATGTGAGAATTCCCAGCAATTTCTCTGCCCTCTCTTTTCCAGGTCTGGTTGACACTCAGACTTTTATGACTGGTTCTGGAAGTTGGAAGATGATAGTTATCTAGGCTATTTCAGCAGCCCAAGAGTTCCTAGATCCTAATATTAGATGTTGTCGATCGAAACTAGCCAGTAAGATCCCCTTCAGTAAACTCCAGAGCTTACAAATCTCACTCACATATGCAAAGCTTTGTGTTAACCCTTTTAAAAAAGGTGTGTTTGTTTGTGTGTGTGTGTGTGTGTGTGTGTGTGTGTGTGTGTGTGTGTGTGTGTGTATCTGTTTGGGGAGGGGTATGTGCTCATGATTGTAGGTCTTCTTGGAGACCAAAGGTATCAGATACATAATTTGATTTTTCTCTCTAGAAGAGCAGTATATGCTTTTAACTTTTAAGCTATCTCTCCAGCACTATATGTTAGTCTTCTGACCATTTGCTTTTATTGTTGTTTGGCTGCTTTATTTTTTTGGTGTTGGTGTTTTGTTTTGTTTTAAGACAAGGTCTCACCAGGTAGCTCTGACTAGTCTGGAACACTCTATGTAGACCAGGCTGGCCTCAAATTCACAGAGATTCACCTGTCTTTGCCTCCCTAGTGCTGGGATTAAAGATGTGTGCTTCCATTCTTTTCTTTGATCATTAATTTTTAAATATGAGTGACAACCAGTAATTTCACCTGACATTCTGGGAAAGCTATGGCATGAAAGACAGGGGTCCAAACAGATGGGAGGGAATAAAAACTGGCTATGTTGCTGGTTGTTTTTTTACTCTTTACTCTTTTGGGCTTTTTGGGGGGCAGCACCAGCCAGCTCCCAAATAAATCACACATTAAAAAATTCTTTTTTTTATGAATGCCTGGCCTTAGCCTGGTTTGTTTTTTTTCTAGCCAGTTTTTCTTTTCTTTTCCTTTCTTTCATTTTTCTTTATTAAGAAATTTTCTACTCACTCCACATACTATCCACAACCCCCCACCTCCCTCTTCCCACTCTCCAGCCCTCTTTCCCAAGCCACCCCGCAACCCCACATCCCCCAAATCGAGGTCTCCCATGGGGAGTCAGCAGAGTGGCACACTGAGCCCAGGCAGGTCCAAGCCCCTCACCACTGCACCAAGACTGTGCAAGGTGTCACACCACAGGCACCGGATTCCCAGAAGCCTGTTCATAGACCAGGTATGGATCCCGATCCCCCTGCCTGGGTGCCCCCCAAACAGTTCGAGCCAAACAACCATCTTCCGTATCCAGAGGGACTAGTCCAGTCCAATGGAGGCTCCACAGCCACCAGTCCACAGTTCATGGGCTTCCACTAGTGTTAGCCAGTTTTTCTTAACTCAAATTGTCTCATCTATCTTTTGCCTCTGGTATTTTATCTTTCTCTATTCTATATACCTTTCTTTACTTCTTACTCTGTGTCTGGTTGTGTGGCTGGGTGGCTGGCCTCCGGCATCCTCCCTCCTTCTCTCACTCTTGACCCTCAATCCTCCATCCTTTCCTCCCAGATTTCTCCTCCTATTTATTCTCTCTGCCTGCCAGCCCCACCTATCCTTTCTCCTGCCTCGCTATTGGCCATTCAGCTCTTTTTAGACCATTAGGTGTTTTAAACAGGCACAGTTAACACAGCTTCACAGAGTTAAACAAATGCAACATAAAAGAATGCAACACATCTTTGCATCATTAAACAATTGTTTCACAGCATAAACAAATGTCATACATCTTCACCTAATATTCTAAAACAGTGCTAGAAGGAGAAACCTTTTTAAAGTTGTGTTATTACCAATACTCTGTGAGATGAGCTATTAAAATAATAAGCCATAATATCTATTATGTTAATTATGAACATTAACAGATTAGAAGTTCCTGCCAGGCGGATATGAATTTAGATCCCCAGAATCCACATTAAAAAATCTGGACATGGCAACAAGTGCCCCTAACCCCTTACTGTATTATGTATGAAATGCCAACTTGTTTGTGTTTGAAGACAGGATTTCTCTGTGTGACAGCACTGGCTGTCCTGGAACTCACTCTGTAGTCCAGGCTGGCCTTGAACTCACAGAGATCCACCTGCCTCTCTAGAACCGGGATTAAAGGCATGCACCACCATTGTCCAGCTGAAATGTCAAATCTTACTCAAATGTGCAGGCCTCAGATCACCCTCTTATGATCGATCCGGCAGCAGCTGCTTGGATGAAGCACAAACTAGCTTTCTTTCCCAAATGCACCCTAGCTATTCGTTATTGATCTCAGTCTTATGATGTTGGTTCTTAGGAAGAATACAGAACAGTCAATTCTGTGAGTAGTAGTGCTCTTACTTGGAGAAAGAAATTCAGCCTGGATTATTTGGCCCTGGACTTCAATTCAGCATCACCAGCCCCTGTGCAGCAGGTAGGAACAATTCCCAGGTGATTTCACTTTTGCTTAGATTTTTCTTTTTTTAATTAAATATTTTCATTTATTTTACATACCAATCGCAGTTTCTCCTACCCTTCCCATTCCCTCCCCCATCTCCCCTCATCCCCCCCATATCCACTCCTCCTCTGTTCAGAAAGGGGCAAGCATGGCATACTAAGTTGAGACAGGACCGAGCTTCTCCCACTGCATCAAGGCTGGGTGAGGCATCCCAGTGTGGGGAATAGGTTCCAAAATGCCAGCTCATGTGCTGAGCACAGGTCCTGATTGCACTGCTAGAGATTTTTCTAATGATAAAACCATGTGTAGTATCCTAGATCTTGGAAGTACAAACACATATAATCAAAATGCTAAAATTAACCTTAATCCTGACACCTAGAAAGCATGAAATCCAGTATGTTTCTTTTAGGGTATTTTCTCTGGGTGCCTGTGTATAGATATGTGTAAGTTTCATGCTCTTAAAATTTGGGGCCCTAAAAGTTATAGAAAAAAAACCCTAAGCAGAGCTTAGGGTCAGGCACACACAGGCTATTGAGGCATAGGAAGGGTTTGTTTAGGGAACAAGTACTAGACTTGTCTCTCTAGTTTTTAAGGAATGGTAAAAGGAGCTCTAAGTTAAAGTGGATCTCAGTGAATTACCTTGAATGTAGTTTCTATTCCATTGGGTAATATTCTCCTCTCTACAGTAGGGATCAGAAATAATGCCACCTACATCAAGGACTGTGAGGACTGAGTGATTAATAGCTATTGATATTAATAGCTAGTGATATTAGCTATTAACTGATATCACTGACTTGACAGCCTCATGATGATGGTATGTGAGCAAGGGATGGCCATGATCTACACTAAGAATGTATTGTTTGGTGGGTAAAAAGCAGCCCATTGAACAGAATGTATAGAATGATTCTATTTGTGTGTCTCTTTACATTCCCAAACACTGCTCTGGCATTGAAGAAAAGCCAATGAGATGAGTGAGAGAAACAAATACAGAAGGCCCATTTATCAGTTTGAGTAAGCTATCACACTCAAAGCAGAAAATTTCAGGTGCTTACAGCAACAAAGGAACATTTAGCTACCGCTACTGAAAAAGACTATTGTAGGCCAGGGCCTTTGTGTTACAGACAGTCTTCAATCCAGGGCTCTTGGCAGAACATAAAAAGAGAGACAACTGAATTCCAGAATGCTTCTACTTAGTGCAGGATACATCACTTCCACTTGCATCCTATTGATCTAAGCAAATCAAATAACTAAAGAGATGCTTGCAAACATAATACACATATAGTATCAAGTTTCTATAGGAAGAAGAGGAAGCAAATGTAATCTGCCAAAGAACATTTAAATTAAGATGAAATTAAAACCTTTTTGTTCTCCCCCTTCAGAAACTTCTTCTTTCAGAAGAGCAGAGAGTAGACTATGTCCAAGTGGATGAGCAGAAGACACAAGCTCTCCAGAGCACCAAGCAGGAGTGGACTGATGAGAGGCAATCCAAAGCGTGAGAGGTGTGGGCTTGGGCAAAGTGTGCAACAGGGAAGCTTGGGAATATGTTTGCATTTTTTCCAATAAAAAATACACCAGTGGTCAGTGTAGGGCAAAACCAAGAGTAAATATGTGGTTTAGGAAGTCTTAGCAAAAACCTTTAGAAAAGAGGGTATGCATTGAGTTCAGGGAGTCAAGTTCCCAATGCCAGAGCCTGTGGCAGAGGTTCATTTTTCCAACCCCAGGGATGTTTGCCATTGATTCCACAGCCAGAGAGAAAGAGAATGCTAGAGCTACAGATGGAGATGTAAAAAAAAAAAAAGTCATTCATTCAGGCAGAGTAGGAACAACAACAACGATGACAAATGATTACAAAAATGTTTTTCCAAATACCCTGTTAAAGTTTTGTCAAATGGAGTATTTGGAGCAAAAGTTGGAACCAGTATTGATACCAACAGGATGACATAATTTGCCTTCAGTATCTGAAATTCTGTCCTATCCCTTACATTTAGATCATCTAATAAACTATCCTAGCAAAGGAGACTTGGAGATGGTCTTGTCACAATCTCTGAAGACATAGTTGAGGAGATCAAGTCTAGCAATGGTAGCAGGTGCATCTAAAGTCCTTACATCAAAGATTTCATCAGGTCAGTCATTTCTAGTCCCAAGACAGTACAATTGCAGCAATGGGTAGTGGGTATGTCTAGACATTAAGGAATGGCAAAAGTTGAAGTGTAACTCCTCAGTAAAGGCTCCATGATGAGCATATTAGATGACACTAGTAGCACTGAAGACATGCCTTCAATTTCCTATTCTGTTGCTGTTACCCTTTGCACAGCATGCTTTTGTATATATCACCTCCTATTTTCTAAAAGACTTCAGAAGCAAGACATAGCAGAGCCTATTGCTCTCACTTTCAAGAAAAGAAAACCAAGAAGCAGAAGAGTAAACTTATTGCCCAAGATCACATACAGAATTGGGACACAATGTCAGGCTTACAGTTGCCCAGACTGTTAATTGCAGTGTTATTCTTCTGCCTTTTATTACTGCTGAGAAGTCTGATGAACTCTAACAACTGAGTCAGTTTGGTGACCTGTAGGAAATACCTGCAGACATAAGATGAGCTATCACCTCACCTTTTCATGGCGATCTGCATAGATGTTTTTGGTATTTGAAAGGGAAACATTTCCAGTGAGGGGCTCTGTGTGATGCTACATTACCTCCTGGTGGCCAGTCTGAAATCCATTCTTGATCACATAGGCTCCTATGCAAGCCACATTTTTCTTTGCTTTGTGAACTGATGGATGCTGACAGAGAATTTTTTTTTAGCATATCAGGGAAGACATACATTGTTGCCAGATTCTCTATGAAGGACTGAAGCTTTTAAGTGATAAAAATGACCAGAAAAAACATTTATTCACTTATTTTACATCACAACTGCAGTTTCAAATTTAACAAACAGTTCTACTCTTTGGTTTCCTGCCTGTTTTTCTCCTCTACTTGAGAAATGACTAGGTCCTGAGACTGAAAATTCGGCTGATTTTTTTATGGTTCTGGAGGCTGAGGAACCCAAAACAAAGGTCTCAGTTGGGAATGGAGTGTTAGTTAATTTCCTTTCTGATCTTTCAGAGCACCTACAGATAGAAGATAAAACTAAATTGGCAAATTAACAGATCTGCCACTTCAACCTGGCTATTGTTTCTTATATATGAAGATGGATCAAATAGGAAGCCACCTCAATGAGGGTCAGTGTAGCCAGAGAAGTTGTAGGCTTTGTCATCAGGTATCAACATTTCACACTGCCTCAAATGAAAATAAATGACAAAATATTTTTTTCATATCATACAAGAAATCACTTTGATTTTCAAAACAGAATGTTGTGGATACATCTTTTTTTTTAATGTGGAAAATAGGGAAATTGTCAAGTACTTTAAACAAGGTCAAGGACCTTGGTATACTTGGACCTCATATCCAGCCCCAAACCACAACACACAGGCCAGAGCCTTTGAGGAGCTTCCTTCTTTTCCTTGTAACTGATAAACAATCACATAAAACCCAAGCAAGAATCCGGGGCTCCAGACTGTCAATGCCTATAGACAGGAGCAGAGCTTCCTCAGGTATGAGGTACTTATGTTTAGATCCTTAATTACCTGGAAAAAGCTAGTGCAGAAAATTATAACCCCCAGGGTCAAGGGCCACACAGGATGAAGATAGAAGTTACAGCTGAAGTTGCCAGCAGGGAATGTCACTCAATATACAAATTTATCTTACCTACAAAACATTTCTAAGAATGTATTTTAAGTATTAGTATATAAGTAATACAACCCTTTTAGATATATTAAAAACAAGAGTGCCCTAAGTATGCACTCTTTTACAAGGTAAAAGATGACATAATTTCCAGGATGTATACAGTTATGCCCTGCTTTGATAAAACTGCTGAAGGATAGCTGCATAAGAGCACAGTGGAACAAAGCACAAGGAATTTGTAAGCTGGAAACAGCAGATGCTCCTAAGAAAGCTACCACTGAGACAAAGTGATGACATCTAAATCTTGTTTTTTGTGGAGACAGCATATATATATATATATATATATATATATATAATATATATATATATATATGAAAAGGGCTGTGTTTCTAACCCAGGACTTGTTATTTCCTACAGGAATGATAGCAGAGGCCATTTTGAGTCAAATGCATATGACTTAGCTATACACTTAGCAGTGGACACCTTCTTGAGAACTCTAGGAACCAATTTAATAGGACAGTGCTGTTATTAATTTCAGTCTGTTTTTTGTAGCTCCTTTCAATTTTATTCCCAGTGCAGGATGGGGAACAGGAGGCCTTCAGCCTGCAAGTTGGGAAAGCTGCAAACCCAGGACCAGTGAGGAGTTAAGCTTTTCTTAGGAAAGAAGGAGGTCTGAGGTATACACAGCCTGCCTATAATGGCACAAAATAACCTAACTGTAGTTGCTTCACTATAGATCTGGAATCAGTTGAATCATCATGAAGAAGCCCCACAAACATTCCTCTTCTTAATGATCTCCTTAGTCCCCCCTGTTCATATCATCATCTCTGTACCCACAATGACACTGATTTCTCAATTTTATTTCACTTTTACTATTTCATTTCTGGCATTAATAAAAGTTTTATAAGGAGGAATTGTGACTGCAGTTTTTTCTTATTAATTTTAATTGAAGGCACTAGATGTAAATAAGGAACATGTTTGGAAAGCTGGATATTCGAGTAAAGCCTTCATTATAGTGTTCAAGTATGACAAAATTAACTGTACTCAGGTGCAACGATGCACCCATGTTACTTGAGTGCAAATAATTGAGTAGATGACTGTCAAACAATGCTTCTACTCAGCCAAATCTTGGCATCTCTTTTTCTTCATCAAAAACTAAATTCACAGCTGTGAAGAGGGTTCAATAGGTAAAACTGCTTGTTTTGCAAGTGTGTGGAACTGAGTTGGAATCCTCAGAACATATGTAAAGTTGGGCACAGCAGCATGTGTCCATAATCCCAGGGAGGGAAGATGGGAGGCAGGTATTGGGTCTGGGATCATGCAATAATGGGTCCAGACACCAAAGTCTATTAAACCAGAAGCAAACTTCATTCGAGAAGAAACCAAAGAAAAAAAAATCACATCAGGACACAAAAGCTTATCAGCTAGTTGAGACCACAGCCAGTGTTCGGGATTCTAGGGCTGTGGCAGTTGGAGGGGGGGGTATGAGCCTCTTTTTATAGTCAAGGGAAAGCATTAGGCATGGACAAAGGAATTTTTACAATTTTTAAGTTAAACTTTTAGACACAAATTGCTTTTAGGTTTTTACAGTTTTCCATTAACAAGGTTTTAGGGGGTTTCAGCTAAACAATATTTATATATCCCTGCAGCCCTTCCTGACTCAGTTAATTGATGTTTGTCCAAAACTACAACTTTTCCTGATACAGCTGGGTTCCCATAGTGAGGGGAATATGAAACAATGCAAGGCAGGTTGTCACGTAGAAATCATTAAAAGTTAACTTTGGTTTTGGTAGTGAGTGGTAGGGGGGTATCGAAAATAGCTAACCTATAGCTAGAGTTTTCCTGCCTTGCCCACAGTCAGGACAAATCTTTGTCACCCACCAGTCCCACAGTCGCTCAGACCCAGCCAAGTAAACACAGACTTATATTGCTTACAAACTGTATGGCCATGGCAGGCTTCTTACTAACTGTTCTTATAGCTTAAATTAATCCATTTCCACAAATCTATGCCCTGCCACGTGGCTCGTAGCTTACTGGCATCTTCACATGCTGCTTGTCATGGTGGCAGCTGGCAGTCTCTCCCTCCGCCTTCCTGTTCTCTCAATTCTCCTCTCTGTTAGTCCCACCAATACTTCCTGCCTAGCCACTGGCCAATCAGTGTTTTATTTATTGACCAATCAGAGCACATACAGACCATCCCACAGCACTAACCCCAGGTTTACAGAGGGCAATATTTAATAAAAAAGTAACCTTTGAGTTGTTGACAGAGCTGCCCATTGTAAAATGCAGAAGGGCCCAGTTAAAAGTTAATCCCTTTTTTGCTGGCCAGGCTGATGGCTGTCAGCTTCCGTCTCTTAAGCTTATTCCTATATTTCTATCTTATTCCTATATTCCTATCTTATTCCTATATTCCTGGACACATCACAGGGACAGGAGAATCCCCATGCTCACACATAGAAATCATATACATATACACAGAACAAAGAAAATTAAAAATATTTTGAAAAGCACCCTATATTCATTTATGACATAGGGGGTGCTGGAGAGCCACTGGGGTAGAATGGCTTTCCCAATGCAGGGAGCCCCATTGTGGGATGAATATTCAGATAAACAAAAAATGGGGCTTTCCCAATTCTGCCTCCACACAAAAATCCCTATTCAGGTGGATGGCAATGGGAAAAGAGTGATCAACTTTACATGTTCCTTCTTTGTCCAACCTAGTTTGCCTCTACTCCCCACTGTCTCTATTTCCACTAATTTTAACCTGTGTTTGTCAATGTGTGAAACAACACAACCAGTATTTATGTTAAATTTTCTAATTGTTTCAATGTTTGCCCTTATATTTCAAAATATTTCAAATATTTTGTTCTAAAATGTGAAATTTTTGGTTCATTTCCATACTCTTTGGTGAGAGAAGTCAGAATAATGGTTTGACTGTATTAGAGAAATTATTTTTAAAAATATTTTATTTGTATTATTTTTATTTGTGTGTATGTACGTGCTGTGGTGTTGTGGAACCAGAAGAGGGGTCCCAGATTCCTTGGAGCTAAAGTTATAGGCGGTTGTGAGCCACACAATATGTGTGCTGGGAACTGAACTCAAGTTTCTTGAAAGAGCAGTAAAAACTCAAAGTACTGAGCCATTTCTCCATGTCCTGTAGAAACTATTATTGATTGGAAGGGGGAATAAAGAACTTTCTGGAATGAAGGAAATATTCTGGTTCTCAGTATGAGTGGTGGTTACATGGATGTGTATACACACACAAAACTAATCAGTCTATGGATTTGATATTTGTCATTTGTTGCATATAAAGTATACCATAACAAAACAGTTACCATGGAGGAGGGAAGAAAGACTTTTGGGGCATTAGCAAGTTCCTGTAAGATACACAACTCTAAAACAACTAGAAGATAAGGAAACATCTATTACCTTGGATGTAGAAGATATTAAGCAGCAAGGCATTAAAAATGTTCATTTCTATTGACAGTGCTATTCAACAAATTTTAGTGACTGCCTACTATGTGACAGGCACTCTTGAAGACACTACAGATACATTACAAGTGAACTAAAGCTCTCTTTCATGAAGGAACTTACATTGTAGTAGGTTATAGTGGGCACTAATAGGGCTTCATCAAATTTCCAGGATCCTTTTTCTGTTTGGTGTGCTACTATCAGCTTCGATGTGCTCCTGATTCTGAGATCCAGAATTTTGGGGACTCTTGTTTTTCTTATTCTGCTTCTCCCAATTTATAGGACCCAATTTTAATAATTCCCTTCTTGAGAAATAGCCACAGAAATGTTTCCTGTCCTGCTTACTTTTCTAGAATCTAGCCACTCTGCATTGAATGGTGGAGACTGTGTGCCTTCTAGAACCTGGGTAGAATTAGACAGTCACTATCTTGGCTACTGGCAAACCCTAGAGGGGATACTGACTTCTAAAGTAGGATCATATAAGGCAATACAGCTCCCTATAGCTTCTCTTTTTCCTTTGCTTTTCCTCTCCTGCACCGTCCTTTGTGTGTTTGATGCAAAATTGGGATTTTAACACAGAAAAAAGTCCTAAGGTTACCGGGATCTTGCTTTAGCCTGCTCTTGGCTCTCTGGTCTTTGTCAAAAGAATTAAAACAAAGGGCTGGAGAGATGATTTGGTGGTTAAGAGCACTTGCTGCTCTTGAAAAGGACATAGGATTGGTTTCTAGAACCCACATGACAACTCACAACCACCTGTAACTTCAATTCCAAAGGATCCAGTGCCCACTTCTGGACTTCCTGGATACAAGGCACTCAGATGGTGCACATATATACATTTCCCTGAGCATCCTTACCTTGTTCAGGAGATGAATTGGTACATTTTGATTAATGCTGTAGGAATATAGACCATTCCTAGGGGCAATGGTATGTTCTTACTCTTTATCAGAATGCTTCTTGCTGCACAACAGTCTTAAAAGTTTTAGGGTTCCTATAAGCAGGTTTACATAGTTAGTCATTGTCTTATGGTTACTATTCCTTGTAAGACAAATTGCTAAATGATTTTATTAATAAAAACCCAGAGCCAAATATTTGGGTAAAAGCCAAGAGATCAGGGAAATAGGAAAAGCCACAGCCAACTTCACCTCACCAATGCCTCAACTTCCAAAGAGACCTACTTCATATATACCCATGCCTATATGCCTTTCTGTCCCTGCCATCTCACTTCCTCTCTCCACCCAGTTACATCACTTCCTCTTCCTGCCCAGCACTGTCACTTCCTGTTTGTCTGTCTGTACAGACCTCTAGACCTTTATGGCTAACTAGTGTTGGAATTTAAGGCATGTGCCACCATGCCTGGCTTTGTTCCCAGTGTGGCCTTGAACTGACAGAGATCTGAATGATTTCTACCTCCTGAATTCTAGGATAAAAGGCATGTCTACCATTGCCTGAACTCTACATTTACTATAGTGGCTGGCTTTCTCCTCTGATCCTCAGATAAGCTTTATTAGGGTCACAATATATTGGGGGACACAATGTATCACCACATTTCCCCTTTTTTGTCTAAAATAAAAAAGTTATAACTGACATAAGAGTGTATACAATAAGTACAATAACCATATACAATATATACAAGCAATAAATACACCAACAATGTCTAGTCCATTTGCATTTGACAAATTCAGAGAAAATATTTCATTATCCATCCTATTCTTTTGAACCCAAAGGATTGTGTCTAGTTTACCTTCTATCCTAATTTGCATTACCAAAACTATCTTTTGATGTCTTTCAAACTTATGCACTTTACACCTCTTAGTGAGTTTCTTTTCTGAACTTCTTAATAAGGAAAACTATAACTATCTAATCTTCAACTCCCTCAGAGACCCAAGAAGGAAATAATATTACCTAGTAAATCAGGAAATGCAAACAAGCGACTTCCAAAAAAATGTGAGTTATGAGAGAAACAGCCAGCTGCCTGGACAGTCACCCAAGGTTTCTCTGCAACATTGGGGCACCATCTTTGGCCTATAGGCTTAGCATATCTGACAGACTCATCTGTGAGGCAAGATTTTCTAAAGAGCCTTCCTAACTTGTCTTGGCAAGAATCAGCAGTCCTTTGTTTTGTGTCCTGCTTGTCCATTTTGGACAGCATACTGTCAGCAGTTGATGAGAGGGCACTTTCATGCCCAGTGGATAATTTTTGCCACAGTGAAAGTTAACTCCATGTGGAGTTTCTTCAATGCCCATTTTCTCTGAAGTAGATTGGTGCTGCCAGGAGCAGACATGTCTCATTGTCATAAAAAAAGAAAAAAAAACTATGTTATTAAAACATCTGAAATGCCATATTCTATAGACCTCTGAAGAGTTTGAAGATGAGCTATCTAAAATATTTCTCTGCTTGACCTTGAAAACATAGCTAATATGACAAGTTCAACTGTAATAACTATCTACTAACTTTCATTTCTTTATATCCTAATAGTTGGTAATAATAACTTTCAAAGATTAGCAAATTGCATTACATTGTTAAATGAACTATATAGGTACAATATCTTGAACAAGATTAGAAATATATGTACAGTATTTTCTAACAAAATCAATATCAAATGTGTATCAATATACATAATTTGTATTCAATACATAAAATCCAATCCAATGTAAAATACTTAAAACTAGTAATTGCTTTGTAAAAGTAGATTCAATAATCTACCTTTTATCTTATCATATCTATATAAATCAATCTCAAATTTGTAGCAATGTACATAATTTGTATATAATATACAAAAATCTAATCCAATGTAAATATTTAAAACTACTAGTTGCCTTTTAAAAGTAGATTCAATAATCTATCTTTTTATCTATATCATATCTATATCCTCTCTTTTTTCAGAGTAGAGTCAATAATCTACCTCTTAGCTCTACCCTCTTTTTTTTCAAACAAGACCCTTAAAACCAGTCTCCTTTGTTTAGCCTTTTTCCTAACCATTAACAATTACAACTTGTAACCAAACATCATAAACAATGACAATTATCCAAAACTCATTGAAGACCAAAAACCATGCACCCCACCTCTTGGGAATGTGGGTATCATATTCATAAAATTACTTCTTGCTGTTTGGGGATGAAGGCATTTTAGGGGATCCTGAAAAGAAAAATTTTGGGTTAATTGTCAAGTTCCGGGAGAGGTAGCTGTATCATTTGTAGTCCAGTCTCTGCATAATGCAGAGCTTATCTCAAGTCCTTTCTCAAGTAGTCTGTGAGGCTGGATCATCTCAGCTAGCCATCTCAAAATTGTCTTGCACAGTTTGTAATCCAGAGCCAATCTTTGGGTGATGTTTGTCAGCTTAGATGTATTATTATCATCCTGATGGATTCGTCATTGTGGGGCCCCATTATTTTTTTTGGAGACTTCAAATTTGCTGTTAGGTGTGGTCAAGATTCCTTGCAGAAAAATGATAGAGACTCAAACATGAAAACATGTACAGGCAGCTAGATGAAGCCTTTTTTCTAGAATTAGTCAATACTCTATATGACCATTAATATCATGACAAAGTTTAAGATATATATATCTTATAAATTTTGATATAAAATTCATACCTTAAGAAAAGTTTTAAAGAATCAAAATAGAACCTCACAAATTATGAAATTAGTAGCAATAGAATAGTCCCTTAATTTTGGTTTTCTGTCCCATATCAGATTGGCTCTTCTGATATGATAGAGATTTTGCATTTTCTTTTAACAAGCATGCTTGGGTTTAGAGAAGGAGAGAGCCATTCTCCAACTCTAAAGCCAGCTTTAATTTTTAATTCAACTGGGACTACAAAATACCATTTGTGTTAAGTGTCTGTAAAGAGCAGCAGAAACATTTAGGAAGACTTAAGATATTTTGTATGTGATATACCAATAGGCCAATTTACTTTTGGGGGGGGACTTTTTTTGTAAATAATTTGTCCTTTTTCTTCAGATGTCTCATTTGTCCAGTGTTCTTCAGATTCCTTAACATTCATTCTCCTGAAAGACAAAAACAAAAACCATTCCCCAAGCCTAACTTTGGGAAGGTTCCCTTTAGGCAAGTTATATCTGATTAAATGAAATGGCATTTGTTAGTGGTATATGTTAGTTTAAATTGAATGGTCATGCTGGTTGATGAATGATCGCCTCTTCTAATCAAGAGGTCTCTCTTGTTCAAATCGAACCTTTATCAATTTTGATGGTATTCACAGCTTATCTTCAACTGTAGAAACAAAAGCAAAACCTCATCCCCAATGTAACACATATTCTGGTTTCCATTCTGAGGTCAGCACATCCTTAAAGTGTATAGGCTGATTTACTTCTGTAGTTTTTTTTTATTATCCAATGTCTCTCCACAGCTGTTGTTCCCTTCTCATTAGCACTGAGAAAATTCAAAGTTAATAAAGCATTATGTAATCTATTTCTGGGGTTTTTGTTATCCCTTTCTGTTTATTTAGCACATCCTTTAGAGTTCAATTTGATCTTTCTATGACTGCTTGGCCTGTTTCATTTTACCAGAGCACTGGAGCACTGTCAGTTTTAATTTGTACAGGTATACCCATGATGGCCATAACTTCTAGCAAATGCATGATTATAGAGTCAGCTTTTTCAGAACTCAGAGCAGTTGCCCATTGAAATCCTGAATAGGTATCAATGGTGTGGTGTACATATTTCAATTTTCCAAATTCTGCAAAATGAAACACATCCATCTGCCAGATTTCATTCCTCTGAGTACCTTTTGGATTACATCCTGCTGATAATGGCTTTTGATTATAGAAGGAACAAGTAGGACATTTCTTTACTATTTCTTTGGCTTGTTGCCAGGTTATGGAAAAATCCTTTCTTAAACCCTCACTATTGGCATGATGTGTTTTATGAAATTCTGAGGCCTCCAGCACATTTCCTATCAATAGTTTATCAATCTCATTATCTTGTGCTAGAGGACCTGGTCGACCCATATGGGATTGGATGTGAGTTATATATAAAGGGTGATTCCTATTCTTGATTATATATTGTAATTGAATAAATAGCAAAGTTAATTCTGACTCATCAGGGATAAATTCTGAAGTCTCAATATGTAAGACCACTCTTTCAGCATACTGAGAGTCAGTAACTATGTTGAGAGGTTCTGAAAAATCCATTAATACCAACAGAATAGCATATAATTCCAATTTTTGAACCAAATTATAAGGACTTTGAACCATTTTACTTAAATTTTCTGATTTGTAACCTGCTTTTCCTTGTTTGTTTGCATCTGTATAAAATGTAGGGTCTCCAGCTATTTATTGGAGTTTCCCATACTATGCGAGGCAGGATACAATTAGCTCTCTTTATAAGCTGAATTCTGTCACTTTTGGGATATTTGCTGTTAATCTCTCCCAAAAAATTACCACAAACCCTTTGCCAAGGTTCACTTTCTGCCCATAATTTGTCAATTTCATCATTAGTTAAAGGTACTACAATTTCTGCTGGGTCTATTCCTTCTAATTGATGAAGCCTCAATTTTCATTTTAAAATCAAGTCAGAGATCTTTTCCACATAAGTTTTTAATTTTTTACTCTGTTTATTTGGTAGAAATATCCATTCCAATATAATATCTTCCCTCTGCATTAAAATTCCTGTAGGAGAATGCTTAGAGGGTAAAATAACCAAAATGCAATCAAGGTTTGGATCCACATGATCCACGTGTCCTTCCTGTACTTCTTTTCCACCAAGGCCAATTTTCTCTCAGCTCCAGCTGATAATTCTCTTGGACTATTTAAGGCCTTGTCACCTTCTAAGGTTTTGACCAAATTACTCAGTTCATCATTTTTACCCCAACAATAGTTTGTAGATGGGAAATGTCTCCGAATAATCTTTGAAAGTTATTAAGAGTCTGTAATCAATCTCTCCTAATTTGCAACTTTTAGGGTCTAATATTTTGTAGGCCTATTTTATGTCCTAAATAATTAATAGAATCTCCTCTTTGTATCTTTTCAGGAGCAATTTGTAATCCACAACAAGGCAATTTTTTCTTTACTTCTTCAAACATTCTTTCTAAAGTATCTGCATTTGAGTCGGCTAGTAAAATATCATCCATGTAATGATAAATTATAGATTTAGGAAATTGTTTACGTATTACTTCCAATGGAGGGTTGAGCTATTTAACATTTCCTGTGGGAGAACCCTCCATTGATATCTCTTAACTGGTTGAGAATTATTATTTAGACACTGTGAAATCAAATCTTTCTCTGTCTTTTTCTTGTAAGGATGTTGAGAAGAAACAGTCTTTTAAATCAATAACTATAAGAGGCCATCCTTTAGGTAACAGAGTAGGCAAAGGAATTCCAGATTGTAGAGAGCCCATTTGCTGAATTACCTTGTTAATTGCTCTAAGGTCTGTTACCATTCTCCATTTACCAGATTTCTTTTTAATAACAAATACAGGATGATTCCAAGGGCTGGTTGATTCTTCAATATGCTGAGCATTTAACTGTTCTTCTACCAGCTCTTCTAAAGCCGGGAGTTTCTCTGTTGTTAAAGGCCATTGCTGAACCCATACAGGCTTGTCTGTTAACCATTTTAAAGATAGAGCTGTTGGTATCTTTGAAAGATCAGCAGTTGTTGTGTCCTATTCTTGTACAATTCGTATGGCCAGTGACTGTTCTTTATAATACCTTCTAATATTTTTCTCAGAAATATGTGTTAGTTTATTATTTATTTCTGGGGTTGGAGAAATGTTAATCTGGGTATTTCTCATAGCGGATAAATAACCCACCCAGAAATAAAATAAATGCCCAGCATGGGTATGCTGGTTAATTTCACTTGTCAATATCACACAATCCAGAATCACATGGGAAGAGAGTCTCAGTGAGGTATTATCAAAATTAGGTTGCCCTGTGGGCATGTCTATGAGAGATTTTCTTTTCTTTTTAATTAAAAAATATTTTATGTGTATAGGTGTTTTGCCTGTATGTTTGTCTGCACCACATAAGTGTGCCTAGTGCCTGTGGAGACCAGAAGATGGTGTCAGATTCAAGCCAAGATCCTCTGAAAGAGCATCTAGTTACCTTTAACCATGGGAGCCACCTCTCCAGCTAGACAAATTTTTCTTAATTAGAATAAATGAAGTGGAAATACACTGACATCATTTCATGGCCTGGGCCCTTCAACTGAATGACAAGGAGAGAGCAACTGAGAATTGATATGTATGCATTCACTCCCCTTCTGCTCTTGACTGTATGTGACCAGCTGCTTCAAGTTTCCCTGTTAACTTTCCTTCAATAATGGACTGTAACCTGGAATTGTAAGCCAAATAAATCATTTCTCCATTAAGTTGCTTTTTTTCAAAGTATTTTGTCACAGCATTAAGAAATGAAAGTAGGACAAGAGGGAATGATCAAGCATCCTCAAATATATAGGCATTAACAAGAATGAATCAAAGATATAACATTTCATTTGGAAAGATTTACACTAGTTATAGAGGAGGAAAAGATTGCCAAAAATGTTCTTATGAGCTCAATTTTATGAAGCAGAAATGACAAAAATACTTGTATATTTATATGCCCATGAAAACAATTATCTTCTATTTTATTATACTGAAGGACATTAACATACTATTAACTAACTATTAACATAAATTACCCAAGGTTGGGTGATAGGAATCATATAAATGGAGATGCACAGGAAGGTGGGGTAGACAAAAGACAAAAAAAAGAAAGAAAAGAAAAGAAAAATGTCTTCACTATATCTCCAGGATGCTTGAAATTACATTATGTATTTTTGCAAAAGAAAATGAAAAGATAGGGAGATAGCTCAATTGGTGAAGTGCTTGCTATGCATGAGTTTAAGTTTCATAACCTGCATAAAAAAGTCAAGCATTCTCACTCATACAATCCCTCCTCTTTCTCGCCAATTGGACTCCCAGAGCTCCACCTGGGGCCTGGCCATGGATCTTTGCATCTGCTTCCCTCAGTCATTGGATGAGATTTCTAGCACAACAGTTAGGGTGTTTGGCCATCCTATGAGTGAGAATTGTTGAGACCAAGATTGGAAAAAGCACAGGGACAAATAGCCAAACAAATAGAAACACATGAACTATGAACCAATAGCTGAAGAGCCCCCAACTGGATCAGGCCCTCTGCATAAGTGAGACAGTTGATTAGCTTGAACTGTTTGGGAGGCACCCAGGCAGTGGGACCAGGACCTGTCCTTAGTGCATGTGCTGGCTGTTTGGAACCTGGGGCCTATGCAGGGACACTTGGCTCAGCCTGGGAGGAGGGGACTGGACCTGCCTGGCCTGAATCTACCAGGTTGAGCTGAATCTCCAGGGGAGTCTTTGCCCTGGAGGAGATGGGAATTGGGAGTGTTTGCTGTTTAAGCATGAGGACCTGAATTTGGATCCTCAGCACCTACATAAAAGCTTGGCATAGCTCAGCATGGCAGTGGGTATTTGCCAGTAACCATGTCAGAGAAACAGCAGATGGCAATTGAAGTTCAAGGTGTCAGCCCACCAGGAAGAAAATCCCTGATAACTAATTCCTGTATAGGCAAGGCTCCAAGACCACAGACTCCAGAATATCTTTTGCTTCTGCTGTGCCTTTACATGTCTGCTTCTGCCATCTTTCTCTGGTATCTGGCATGGTGTGATTGGGTGTGGGGAGATCCCCACTGCTTGTAATTTGTGTGTATCGCAAGGAAATACCCCATTCTACTGGCCATTTTTACCTGTGGATTATTATGAAGATGATCTCTTCCTAAGCCGTACTAACTGATAATAATAATGTTGCCTTAAGTAGAGTTTTGATGATAAAAAATAAAACAAGGAAGTATCACACAGCTAGAACACATGAGTTTCTTAGGAGGAGTTATGTAGACTATGGCTTAGGTTAATGATTAAGAAAAACAATAGCCCCACCCATTGCAGCCCCAGTTGTAGGCCAGCAGGCAGGACTCCTGCAGGCAGACCTGACCACTACCAACTCCTACCAGATCATATTCCTATAAGCCCCACTCTACCTCTGAAACCCATCCTCTGAGACTGCACATATTCCCTGAGACACAGACTAAGCAAGCTCCAATTGGACCAAGATCTCAAATTGGACCAAAAGGTGCTCACTGAGATATAGACTCTGCCAGCCCCCATTGAACCAAGAATGACTCCCTGAGATACAGGCACTGTTTGCACCAATTGGAGGAAGAGAAGGTTAGATACCAGTGCAAGAACACATTCAACAACATAAAGAACGATATGGCACCAACAGAACATAGTGGTTCTACATCAGCAAGACCTAAACATGCCAATGTAGAAGAAGCAGAAGAAAGTGACCATAAAAATGACTTTAGGAGATGATAGAGGCATTTAAAGAAGAAATGAAAAACTCCCTTAAAAATTGAGGAAAAGACAAACAAAAATTGGAAGAAATCAATAAATCCCTTAAAGAAAGTCAAGAAAACAAAGAAAAAGCAATCAGACAGGTGAAGGAAACACTTCAACACTTGAAAACCAAAATAGAGACAATAAAGAAGACACAAACTGTGGGAATGCTGGAAATGGAAAAAATCTGAAAACAAACAGGAACTACAGATGCAACCATAACCAACAGAATGCAAGAGATGGAAGAGAGAAACTCTGGCATTGATACAATAGAGGAAATAGATTCAGTCAAAGAAAACATTAAAGCCAACAAAGTCATAACACAAAACATCCAGGAAATCTAGGACACCATGAAAAGACCAAACCTAAGAATAATAGAAGTAGAAGATGGAGAAGAATATCAGCTCAAAGGCACAGAGAATATATTCAACAAAATCATAGAAGAAAACTTTCCCAACCTAAAGAAGGAAATGCCTATGAAGATACAAGAAGCTTACAGAACACCAAATAGACAGGAAACAAAAAAAGTCCCTTCACCACATAATAATCAAACCACTAAACATACAGAATAAAAAAAAATAAACATTAAGAGCTGCAATGGAAAAAGGCCAAGTAACATATAAAGGCAGATATATCAGAATAACACATGACTTCTCAATGGAGACTCTGAAAGCCAGAAGGTCCTGGACAGACATTATGCAGATACTAAGAGATCATGGATGCTAACGGAGACTATTATACTCAGCAAAATTCTTAATTGCCATAGAGTAAACAAGATGTTCCATGATAAAACCAGATTTAAACAATACCTATCTACAAATCCAGCCCTACGGAAAGCACTAGAAAGACCTCAACAATAAATCCAGCTACACTGAACTTGATAGAGGAGAAAGTAGGAAGGAGCCTAGAACACATTGGCACAGGTGACAACTTCCTAAATATAACATCAGTAGTGCAGACACAGAGCAAAAATTAATAAATGGAATCTCCTGAAACTGAGAAGTTTCTGTAAGGCAAAGGACACAGTAAATAAGACAAAACAACAGCCTACAGAATGGGAAAAGATCTTTACCAACTCCACATCTGACAGAGGGCTGATCTCCAAAATATATAAATAATTCAAGAAACTAGACATCAAAATACCAAACAATCAAATTAAAAAATAGGCTACAGATCTAAATAGATTATTTAAAACAGAAAGAATCCCAAATGACATTTAAGGAATTGCCCAACATCCTTAGCCATCAGGGAAATGCAAATCAAAATGACTCTGAGATACCATCTTACACCTGTCAGAATGGCTAAGATCAAAAACACTGATGACAGCTTATGTTGGAGAGGATTGGAACAAGGGGAATATTCCTCCACTGTTGCTGGAAGTGTAAACTTGTACAGCCTCTTTGGAAATCAGTGGTTTCACAGAAAAGTGGGAATTAATCTACATCAAGATCCAATGATACCACTCTTGGGCATATACCCAAGGGATACTCAATCCTACAAGGACTCTTGCTCACCTATTTTCATTGCAACATTATTCATAATAACCAAAACCTGGAAGCAACCTGGATGCCACTCAACCAAAGAATGGATAAAGAAAATATGGTACATATATGCAATGGAGTATTACTTAGCTGTAAAAAAATGACATTTGCAGGCAAATGGGATGGAACTAGAAAATATCATCCTGAGTGAGATAACCCAGACTCAAAAAGACAAACATGGTATGTACTCACTCATAAGTGGATACTAGATGTAAAGCAAAGGATAACCAGACTACAACCCACAGCACCAGAGATGCTAAGAAACAAGGTGGACCCTAAGAGTGATGTACAGATCATCTTGGGAAAGGGAAACAGAGGAGATCCCCATGAGTAAACTGGGGATGTGGGGGTGGAGAATAGAGGGGAGAAGAGAGGGAATGAGAACATGAGGGAATGGGCTGGTCCAGATGGGGAAGGGACAGAGCGGGAGAGCAATGAAAGAGATATCTTGATAGAGGGAGACATTATGGGGTAAGGGAGAAACTGGGTGCTAGGGAAATTCCCAGGAATCCACAAGGATGACCCCAGATTAGACTACTAGCAATATTTGAGAGGGTGCCTGAACTGGCTTACCCTGGTAATCAGATTGGTGAATAATCTAACTGTCATAGTAGAGTCTCCATTCAGTAACTGATGGACACAGATGCAGAGATCCACAACCAAGCACTAGGCCGAGTTCCAGGAATCTAGTAGAGGAGAGGGAGGATGGATTGTATGAGCAAAGGAGGTCAAGATCATGATAGGGAAATCTATAGAGACAACTGTACCAAGCTCAAAGGAACTCACGAACTTTGAACTGACAGCTGTGGAAACTGCATGGGACCGGACTGGACCTGCTGCATAAGGGAGACAGTTGTGTACCTGGGTCTGTTTGAGGGGCAATGTGATCATGGTCTATCCCTACTGCATGAGTTGGCTTTCTGGACCCCATTATCTATGGTCAGACACCTTGCTCACCCTTGATACAGTGGGGAGAGGCATGGTCCTGCCCCAAATAAATGTACCAGACTTAGCTGTCCCCCCATGGAAGAACTTACGCTGTTGGAGGAGGGGATGAGGGATGTGTTGAGGGCGGGGTGGGAAGACAGGGGCAGGGGGTGAGCAAGAGGAGGGATGGGAGGGGGATCTGTGGTTGGTATGTAAAATGAATAAAAAAAATACAAAAAAAGAAAAACAATTGTTTCCCAGTAGCCCATCTAGCTTAAATTCTTTTAACCTTAATGTTGAGAGATGTGTTCACAGGTTTCAGAGTGCATAATAACTGATACAAAGCTTTGAAAATAACTTAAAGTTAGACTAAGATGTTTTCATCAGATAACTCTGAGGTTTAAAAAAAAGCCCAAGAAGATAATCTAACGTTTTAGAGAGGCACATAGTTTAATGCAGAATTCCTTAAGGTCAGGGAACAAGAACAAAGCAGTCCAATTATTACTAGCTGATGTACTTTTCTTTCTAGGATTGGTTGATGACCAAAGGATGATTAATTCCTTATACCCATTTTTGCCCTCAATCTCCTAATATAAAAAACTATTGACGAGTGTGTATGTACACTAAAGATTTAAAAGTAGAGCTGACTGATTGTTTCTTCATGTATAAAAGTTTAGGTTTGTGATTCTTTTAAGATTCCTTATAAGATTACCTTTCAATGCCCATCGGCCCCTCGTCGGGTTGCAGTGGCTGCAGCAGTTTCTGAGGTGGAAACTAAGCAGTGAAACTCCATGACAGGTTCAGCATCACAAGTGCCTCCCACTCAGCACCTCCAGGATGCCCAAGAGGAAGGTTAGCCAGGGTGAAGTGGCGAAGGCGGAGCCCGAGCCATGTGGCTTTTGGCCAAGTCTGCCTCTGCCAAGGTGGACATGAAGCCAAAAATGGTTGCAGGAAATGATAAATCAGACAAAAAAAGTGCAAACAAAAGGGAAGAGGGGAGCAAAGGGCAAACAAACTGAGGTGGCTGACCAGCAAACTACAAATGTGCCTGCAGAAAATGGAGAGACTGAAAACCAGAGTCCAGTCTCTGAAGTAGAAGAGAAAGAAGTCAAGTCCAACTAACCATCCATGTCTGTCAGTGTCCCCGCTTCCCTTCTTGTATAATCCAGAGGAATATCTTTATCAACTATTTTGTAAATTTGAGGGTAGCTCTAGAAACATTTTAAAAGGTGGGGGGAAGTCCAACCTCATCCCATTTTTTAAGTGTAAATGATTTTTTAAAAGGTTAAATCACTTGCTAGTTGTTTTTTTTTTTTCCCAGTACATCCAGAAATTAGCAGGATACTGAATCAGGAGAGGCTGTGACTATCTTGGGGGTCACCATAACATTCCGTAGAGGGGGCTAGCTTTATATCCTACAACACAAAGCATACTAAATGGTAATTTGTATGCATTTGTGTCTGGAATATTTTCAGTTGTTTCTGGTCTCGTGTTTCTAGTAGAACTGTATCCTAGAAAACCACTCCTCAGTCCTTGCCCTGTCAGAACTGTCTCTGGTCATGGCAGTCCATTTTCCTAATTGTGATAACGTGCTGTGAAAGATTGAAATTTTGAGTATGTACTCTATGTGGCATAAAATTGTGAGTCAGTGGAATTGAGGATTGTAAGCATTTGATTGTTATGTGAGGTCTTAGGGAAAACTTGCCAAGTTTAGGCTGGAACATCACTGGACGAAGTTGAAAGAGAAACAACATATGGCTCTTTTGGGTATGTAAACACAATGTAAGACTCTTAGAGTTTGGGTACATGTTTTAAGAATTGAAATGTCTGTGTACTCTGCTCCTAAACTAATAAAATCTTAGTTGTGAAAGAGTTAAACAATTACCTTTCAAGATAAGTAAAAAAGTAATTGGCCCGTTCTTTGTAACTGCAAAATGCAGCCTGCCAGTAAAAGGCCTGACTGAGAAGAATACCTTGCTTGATCACACGGTTAATCTATAACAAGTTGCTCGGGTCTGAATGTATGTGGGTTCTTGGGATAATTTGTCTTTTACCTGTAATATGTAAAATTTTTAATCATGTAAGGGATATTAGAAAACATGCTGTTTTGTACTATTTGTTTTTTAATCATTGTAGTCATTCACTTGAAAAACAGAATGTAACCACATTGTAATTTTATATTGCCTGAAAATTTTTGCTGGGGTATATAAGCTGTAAGAGAAAGAATAAAGATAGAATTAAAATGAGCTAGAAGGAAAACATCAAGAATAGGAGAGTTAAATAAATTAGAAGAAAAAGATCAGGAATGACAGAGTTAGAAGGAAAACATCAAGAATGAGAGAGCTAGAAAGAACTAGAAGGGAAACATCAAGAATAAAGATAGAGTTAGAAGGAAAACATCAAGAATGAGAGAAGGAAATCACCAGAAGAATACAGAATAGAGAATGCAAAAGAAGAATAAAGGAAAGGTCTGAAGGGAACCATCAAGAGCGTGTGTGAGTGTCTTTTTCCTTAACCCCCTCACATAGAAAATCTTATTACACACAGATGCCATGGATTCCTTTAGATCCCTGTGCGGCAGAAAGCTGGTCCCCCAGATAACAAAAGGGATCTATAACCCTATTGCTGTCGGTATGGAAACAGGAAGATGCTGGAGGCTTACTGGTCAGCCAGCTCTTTGTTTAGTGACAGACTGTCTCAAAAATAAGGTAGAGAGCACTAGAGGAAGACACTTGAACTCAACCTCTATTCTCTACACACATGGGTAAACACACACCACACAGACACACAGAAACATACACATGTGTGCATGTGCACACGCACACACACACACACACACAGACACACACACACACACACACACACACACACACACATACACGAAACCTGGGGAGTGATATCTGAGGTTATACATATATGCACACATGGAAGTACATGCACATCTATAAGTGCACCCCCAAAGACACACACAGACACACAGACACAGACACACACACACACACACACACACACACACACACACACACAAGTGTAGATGAATTTCTAAATGGCCTTATTAAATAAAAAACATGGAGCCAAATATAGGGGTGAAAGCTTTAGAGAGCAGGGAAATAGGAAAGCCACCAACCTTACCTCACCAACTCTGCAGCTTCCAAATGCAAACTACTTCTCATCTACCCATGCCTTTATATGCCTTGCTTTTCTGCCCTCTCGTTGGCTCTTAGCCCAGCTACCTCTCTTCCTTGTCACTGTCTGTCTGTACAGACCTCCAGATCTCTATGGTTGGTACTGGGATTAAAGGCGTGTGTCACCACACTTGGCTCTCTTCCCTAGTGTGGCCTTGAACACACAGAGACCCTATCTGCTAAGTGATCGGATTAAGGGCGTGTGCTGCCTGACTTTGTTGACTTAAAATGGCTGGGCTTTTTCCTGTGATCTCCAGGCAAGCTTTATTTATCAAAGCACAAATAAAATATCACTACATTTCAGCACAAATAAAATATCACCACAAATAAGGAATTAGAAACACTGAATAACAGTAATCCACTAAGAAATATAAACTCATAAATTTATATACATAAAATTTCATAGATTTAAAATGTATAAGGCAAAAGCTGACATAATTATAGGAAGAAACTAGCAAATATATAATACTAAAACAAAATTTTAAGTCACTTCAACCAAAAAATGACAGATCACAAATTACTGGTAAGGATATAGAATATTTGAACAAACTTAGATCAATATAAAAAACACATAAAAGCCCTGTCTTACTACTTAAAGATTACGGGTTTTTTCTATTCATACATAGAAATGTTATAAAAATTGACCCAAAACTTGCTTTCAAATAAAGTTTTTATAAACCTCAAAAAAGTAAATATTATGAAGCTATAAAAATGGCTCAGAGTTTATGAGTACTTCCTCTTAAAGTGGACTAAGGTCTAAATCCCAGCACCCATATGGTGGCTAACAACTTTTGTAACTCCAATTCTAAGGTGATCCCAATGCCGTCTTCTGGCCTTTCTTGGGCACTTCACTCATATGGTGCATTTATACACATGCAGGCAAAGCACTTATAGGCATACAAGAAAAATAAAATGTCAAAACCCATATCATAAACTGCATTCTTCAATTTCTATACAGTGAAATGCAAATCTATTCATTTTTTGTGTGTCTCTGTCTGTCTGTGAGATGTGGAAGTCAGAGGACAACCTAAGAGAGTCAGTTCTCTCCTTCCTTCCACCATGTGGGTCTGAGTGATCACATTCAGATTGTTAGGCTTGGCAGCAAGTGATTTTACCCATTAAGCCAATTCACCAGCCCCAAAACAAACTTTAAACAAAGCAAACTTTTAAAATAATAATTTAAGGTTGAATACATATATCTTTGGAACTCTAAAATGTACCCTTAAATAACATCAATAGTAAACAGAGCTAATAACGATACAGATTATGAATTTTTTCTTTTTGTTTTTATATGCAGTGTACTTTATGTGCATATATGTGTCTGTGTGAGAGGGCACATGCTCCTCTCTCTCTCTCTCTCTCTCTCTCTCTTCTCTCTCTCTCTCTCTCTCTCTCTGTGTGTGTGTGTGTGTGTGTGTGTGTGTGTGTGTGTGTGTGTGTACATGAAAAGGCCAGAAGATGATGTTGGGTATCCTCTTCAATTGCTCTCTGCTTATTTATTTAGGTGGTGTCTCTCACTAAACCAAGAGTGCTTTGCTTCAGGTAGTCTGACTGAATGACAACAAAATTATTACATACTAAAACCTATGGAAGGCACTGGCACTAGCCCTCAGAGAAAAATGTAGTTTTAAATTTAAAATATTGAGCCAGACATAGTGATGCATACCTATAATCCCAGCACTGGGGAGGCTAAAGTAGGAGACTTGCATCAGGTATGAGATCAGCCTTTGCTAGATAGAGAAACCATGTTTCACCCACTCCCAAAATAAAATAAAATAAAAACCAATGAAACAATAGATGGGGGAAACACCAAATCACCATTAGACACCAAACTAATCACTGCTGTTAGTGTGATATTTCAGTGCATGTTAAAATAAATAAATTGAAACTTTGAGGAATGTGAAGTTTCATAGAATCAAATATTATCAATAAAATGTTTATTAACCATCCCCAGAAGATAGAGCTTAATATTTCTCCATTTGAGGCTGAGCTAGACTTAATATTCCCTTTTAAAATTTATTTAAATGAACTCAAGGTCATCATCCTCATTTACATAGGAGAGTTTGAGGCCAGCCTGGAATATATGAGATGTTGTTGTCTAAAGAATTATAAAACAAGTAAGAATTTATTGAAAGGGAAAACAGTAACTCTTTAGTTGGATAAACTTGGGAACTACCACTCAAATCAAATGATCAAAGCTGGCTTAAGCAATGTTGAGATGATGTTCCCTTATGTTGGTGATGAGCCGTCCCCATGATGAGCTTTCTCAAACTCCAGAACCCAGCTCTAATCATGTGAAAAACACAGGACAAACCCAAATCAGGGCATATTTTACAAATGCCTCCCTAGAGCTCTTCAAAAGTTTCAGGGTAGGTAGGAATATGGCTCAGTGATAGAGCACATATCCAGCATTTGTGAGGTCCTTGGTTCAACTACTAGCACCACAAAAAAGGGCAAGGTCATGAAAGACAAAGAAAGAATAAGAAACTATCACAGCTCAGAGAAGACAGACCCTAGATTAGATTGGAGGATAGAAAGAGACATTTTGGAAACGTGGGAAATATCTGATAAAATACACAGCTTGGCTAATTATACTAACTCAATGTTAACTTCTTGGCTTTGAGTGTGCCATGTCTTTGTCAGACAGTAACTTTAATGAAAGCTGTTTGAAAGGTGTACAAAAATCATCGGTACTGTCTTTGCAACTCCTCTATAAAACTATTGTTTTTCATAATGAAAATATTTCAGAGATCTAAAAATATTTTAATGAAAATAAAGCATATTTGACTTGAGAAATTAATAGAATATGTATAAAATAAACCTAAAGAAAGCATAAGAAATACAAATAGCAGTTATTAATTGAAAGGGAAAACAAATAAATGAGAATATTTAAAAAACATTCCTCAACAAGTGAGAAACTTTCAGGAGGGTTGTGTAGACATTGCTAGCTGTCACTCAAAGCAGAGTATGGTGGCACACACCTTTAATCCCAGAACTCAGGAGGTAGAGGCAAGTAGATCTCTGTGAGCTCATGGCCACTCTGGTCTACATAGTGAGTCCAGGACAGCCAGGACTAAACAGTGAGCCTCTATCTTTAAAAGACATTTATATTCTTATCATAATATTTGTTACTTTCATTCTTTCACTACATTTCTCTGTCCTCCTTAAAACACAATTTATTAACCGAGAACATGTTTATCACACCCCTAGACCTTCAATCACACCTACTCAATGCAACCTGACTGTTTTCTGCATTCTAGTTCATGGGTTGAGTAAATAACCAGAGGTTCACACCATAGGATGTTTAATTCTGGGCTATGAAGGTAATGTGAGTACATTGCATTACATATTCTTGAAAATGCTTGTAAAGTAGTTTGTGGTATAATATAATATTTTTCTTAATTCTTAATCCTTCCTTTCATCTATGTCCTCAGCCCTATGATGTTGAAAATTTCCCCTCTATTGACAAAATATACACTTTCTTATCCCACTGACATTGACTTAATCATATGACTACCACAACCTAATGCAATGTGGGCAAAGTAACAGCATGCTAATTTCATCCCCAGCTCTAAGAGGCATCACAGTTATCTCACTCACACTTACTTCTACCATAATTACAAAAGAACATCTTCAATATCCAGGTTGCCTTCTTGCCCCAGAATAAGAGACTCATGTAAGTATGGCCATTCTAGCTATGTGATGTTCTGTAGAATAGATGTACTGTAATTTATTTAGACATTACTCTAAAGGGCACTGAGGGCCTTTATTCAAAAACTTTCACAAGTCTAAAGAGTGTTTTGACAAGCATTTTGCACATACATGTTACATACATAGATAAGTACTTCTGTTGTATAGATTCATTTAAGTAGCATGATGATATAAGATAACAAATAGTTTTTCCCTATTTTCCTGGAATTGATGAGCAAAGTTCACAGTTATGAAAAAGCTTCACTATAAGGGAAAAGAGAAATTCCATTTGGATAAATCACCTCTCTGCACCTTTCTTACTAAAGGAGCAGAGGTGCTAGAATTAACTTTTGTGAGAAACAACCCTTTGTCTCAAGCTTTTCCGAGGTTGATAAGAATCAAGGGGCATGGTGAGTGACAGCTTGTTCCAGGTTGGATATTATAGAACTACCAGGCTTGGTATTCCACAGTGCTCTCTAAGCAGCCAGTTAAAAAGACAGTTGCCATATGGGGGCCATATCCCAAATAGGTCACCTAAATGGTTGTTTTTCCTTGTTACTAAAATTGTCCCCCTAAAGGTTGTTCAAGTTTGTATTCCACCTTGAATGACATTTCCTTAAACCCTCATCAACACTAAATGTTTTCATTTTGTTAATATAAGCAAAAAGTATCATCTATTGTTGCTAAACTGCAAATGCTTATTTCTTCTTTACAGAATTGAGTGTTTGTACTTTTTGACCATTTTCCGACTAAAATATTTATTATCTGTCTTAATTTCATGAGGTTCATCTATAAAGACCATTGATCATTTTCTGTCATGAACTTGTAAACTTTGCTCCTCATGTGGAGCTTGCATTTTAATTTTGCTTAGGATGCATGCAGCATAAAGCAGTTTTATACTTCTGTCATAAAATTCCTGTTATTGTGTGACTTCAAAAGTTTTGTAAGCCCTTTCCCATTTCTGAAGTGACAATCATAGATGTGATGTTACCAGAAAAACTAAAGCCAATCCAGGATGTTGTTGTGTGCTTGAGGCATTAGGACTTGACCCTACAAGTTACCCTCCTGAGAGCAGCTTTCACATCCTTATTTCTTAGGGTATAGATGAGTGGATTTAGCATTGGGGTCACTGCTGCATAAAATATTGAGACAATTTTGTCCCCATTGTGGGATGTTTTGCTTTGTGGTCTCACATAAATACATATAAGTGTCCCAAAGTATATAGTAACCACAATCAAGTGAGAGCCACATGTAGAAAAGGCTTTAAGCCTGGCCTCAGTTGGGTGAATTCTTAAAACAGCCTTGAGGATACAAAGATAAGAGATAAGAATAAAAATTAAAGGTACTGGCATTGAAATGACAGCACATGCCATCATCATAATTTCTAAAGAAATGGTATTAGAACAGAGCAATTTGAAGATGGCTTGAACCTCACAAGAGAAATGATTGACTGCATTATGCCCACAGAAACTGATTGGAAAGAGTAGAATGGGCAGAACAGTGAGAAGGAGGGCTGCCATCCAGGCAACCAAAGCCATGAAAATACATACTTGAGAAGACATGACCAAGTTATACCTGAGTGGATTTGAAATAGCCACAAGTCTGTCATAAGCCATAATGGCAAGCAGAAAACATTCAGTTAGTGCCAAGAAGGCCCTGATAGCTAGCTGGGTGAAACAGGAGCTGTAGGAGATAGTGGAAAAGTTGTACAGTGAATTCACCATGATTAGGGGTACAGCACTGGTGGAAAACAGAAGATCCAGTAAAGACAAGTTACCAAGAAAGAAATACATTGGAGTGTGCAGTTGAGAGTTGCCTCCTACTAGGAAAATAATCAAACTGTTTCCTGCCAAAGTGGCTATGTAAAGAAACATCAATGTCCAGAAAACAACACTCTGAGATGTGGGATGCCTAGAAAGTCCCACAAGAATGAATTCAGTCACTCTGGTATAGTTTTCCATTTCCTGGTAATTCATTTCCTTTATCCACAGCTACAGGAGTGGACAGAAAACAGAAGAATCAGCTCTTTGTCAACAGGGGATGCATTTATTATATTGCCACGTTGGTAAAAGCATAGCAACCCTTGGCACAAGTTCATCTCTAAAGTTTTAAGCCCCTAAACTGACAAAAGTTTCAGTAGCACACTCCTATCATTGATAGAAAAGCAAAAAAACAAACTTTAGTGAAAATGATCAAGATTCTCAGACTTGTGTGGAGACAAGTATTTAATGAAGAAATACTAGATGATCCATTGAGCCTTCTGGACAACAAGCTTCCCATGAGTTTCCATTCTAAGCTAAATGAGGCCTAAGCACAGATGGAAACCAACTGATCCAATCACTCAGGCACCAAAAGATGATGCTGTGGCAGCACAGGATAGAGAAGAGACAAAAGAAAAATGGAAGATTGGTGAGTAAGGCTATTTAGGGAAAGGACCCTAAACAGGACCCTAAATTGAAGGCCTGACATGCTGGATGCATCTGCTACTTTCAGGGTGCCTATATGTGGGAAAGTGGATGGTGCTGACAGGCTGGGAAAACCGACCAAATATTCTTTCTAGTTGACAAAACATAGACTGATCTTCATTGCATCAAAATGATGAGATCTGAGATTTTGATCATTTTTAGCTTTTATCCTGAAGCAGCAATGACAGACTAAACAGACGTAGGCAGCTTTTCATATGCCTAATAATTGTGGGCTTTCAAGATAAGAATTAGTGAGAAAAGTACTCACCTCAGTCCCAGAGAAACGGTCCTGATCCCTTACATTTTCAGTGCCCCAAAGTCTTTGAACAGCTTTTGTCAAGGAAAGAGGTCCTCCTTGCTGCCTCGTGACTGATGAGTCAAATCTCTGTCATATGACTCCTCACATTTCTCCAACTGCTTTCCCACCTTATGGCTTGGATGCTTTGAGTAGTGATAGGTCCTGGAAAAAGTGTCCATCTTTCCCCAGAACTTAGAAAATGGTATGAACAAAACAGGGGTGCACAGTGGGTATAGATAAGGTGAATTTCCTGTAACACATTCCAAGAAGTAATTATAATAACCATTTGCAGTGCTCCATATCACCTGCCAAAGCATCTGCCACTAGAATAGTAGACCTCAATATCTTTATTTATCTCCTCTCTAAAGAATTTTGGAAAACTGTTTACACACAGGCATTGAAAGATTATATTTGAATTTGTTTAGTGGCAAAGATATAATTTCTTGCTTACTACAAATACGCACAATTTAAGACTACCCCTGCATTAGTATTCCTCAGAAAGTACTTGTTTACCATTAGCAGTGTGCACAGCTGATTTTAAATAGCACTAAGACCATTCAACCAGTCAAAGATCACTGGCAGAAATATTGCAAGGTGAGCTCCTGATGAAAACGTTGCTGCCATAGTCTTCAGTTGAGAATACATCAGTCATTTTGGAAGGTGGTCATTTCTTGTTGTCATTTCCAACCTCACACAGAACTGTGTGTAACCTTTTCCTTGTCAAATCATAGCATGGTTTTCCCAAATTCAACAGTGTTTTAGAGAGCCATGAAGTCTTTGCTTACCTAAAGTATGGACTTCCAGTTCTCCTGGAAGATAATTGTCTATGTAGGCAGTGTAGTAGAAAATGAACATGGAAATACAGATGAGTATTTCTTCTTCCCCAGGGGCATTGGCCAAATCTCACTATCTCCATAACTATTAATATTTCCCAATGAGTTGTTCCCAAGATTCTGAGGTCCACCTGGGACAGGCAAAAGGGACATCTCCCTAGACACAAGCTTGCTAAAAACTTCAGAGACTTGGGGTGTGGAAAGAAAACAATTTAAAATCAAGTTACTTATCTCCCTTCCATCATGTAAACTTCATTGCTTAAAATTCAGGGCTACAGTGAAACCAGGCTAGGTAATATGAAAGTCCAGTTGTCTTGGTGCAACTGATCAACAATATCTGGAAGAATATTAGGAAGAAATACTTCCTAGCCTTATGACTCAAAGTGTGACACTGGAACAAAATCATGACTTTCCAATTAAGTTAAGGGGAGGAAGAGTTGGCTTAGCAGTTAACTCTGTTGGCCTTATCAGGCAGAGCAAGATTTAGATAGTACATAAAGATCTTGGCAAAAAGAGCCTTAGGAGAAACATTTAGAAGTGTATGCCAGCTATAATACTGAAGTTGTGGGTAGCCTCTTTGGGCAGCTATGGTAGTAAATGTGTTCCATGGTGAGATAAAGAGAAGGACTCTCTGAGCCAAAGAATTACAAGTTCATACAGCAATATCACAGCCCAGCACATGGGATTTCTACACTTGGAATCTGTGCTGCCTAACCTTATGTCAACTTAACACACAAACTAGAGGTATATGAAAGGAGGGAAACTTAACTGAGAAAATGCCTTCATAATATCTGGCTATAAGGCATCTTCTTAATTAGTGATTGATGGGAGAGGGTCCAGCCCATGGTGGATGGTGCCATTCTTGGGCTGCTGGTCCTGGGTTCTATAAGAAAGCAAGCTGAGCAAGCCAGTAAGCAGCTACCTTCCATAGCCTCTGCATCAGCTCTTGCCTCCAGGACAGGATAGGTTTTGAGTTCCTGTCCTAATTTCCTTTGATGATGAACAGTGTTATGGAAGTGTAAGCAGAATAAACTCATTTTCTAATTTTTAAAATTTATTTTTATTTAAAAATTTTTTCATTTTACATACCAACCCCAGTTCCCCCTCCTTCCCATTCTACTGCTCCCCCTCACCTCCTCTGTCCCACCCCAATCCCCTCTTCACTGGGGGTAAGGTCTCACTTGGTTAGTCAACACAGGCTGCCATACCAAGTTGGGGCAGGACCAAGCCCCTTCCCCCTGCATCACAGGATAGGAAATGGGCTCTAAAAAGCCAGTGCATGTATCCAGGATAAACACTGGTCCCATTGCCAGGGGACCCACAAACACATCAAGCCATGCAACTTTCACCCACATTCAGAGGGCTTAGTTTGGTCCCATGCAGGCTCCCCAACTGTCAGTCCAGAGTCCATGAGCTCCCACTAGCTTGGGTCAGCTATCTCTGTGGTTTATCCCATGATGATCTTAACCCCCCTTGCTCCTTATAATTCCTCCTCCCTCTCTTCAACTAAACTCCAGGAGCTTGGCCAAGTGCTTGGCTGTGGGTCTCTGCATCTGCTTCCATCAGTCACTGGATATAGATTCTATGGTGACAATTAAGGTAGTCACCAATCCGAGTACAGGGGAAGGCTAGTTCACGCACCCTCTCCACTATTGCTAGGAGTCTTAACTGGGGACATTCTTGTGGGTTCCTGTGGATTTCTCTAGCTCCAGATTTCTCCCTAACCCATTAATGGTTCACTCTGTCAAGATATCTTTTTCATTGCTCTACCTCTTCATCCCTCCCCCAACTTGGCCATCTTGAACATTCATGTTCCCACCATCTATTCCCTCCTCTTTACTCTCCCCTCCCAGTTTACCCAGGAGATCTTAAACCTTTGCCCTTTCTGGGGTAATCCATATGTGTCCCTCTTAGGGTATCCTTGTAGCACAAATCTTAAAAGGTCTTATTAATAAAAACAAACCCGGAGCCAGGTATTGGGGTGAACGCTGAAAGATCAGAGAAGCAGAACAAGCCACAGCCACCTCACCTTGCCAATTCCTCAGCTGATCCTGTTTCCTCAGACTAGAAGCCTCTGAGTCCTCATCCAAATGGATCTCAGCTGAACTGCTGCTAAAAGCCTAAGAACTTAACCAGGCATCCTGATTTTCATGTCTTATATACCTTTCTGCTTCCTGCTATCACTTCCTGGGATTAAAGGTGTGTGTCAGCATGCCTGGCTATTTCCAGTGTGGCTTTGAACTCACAGAGATCCACACAGATCTCTGCCTTCAGAATGCTAGGATTAAAGGCATGTGTGCTACCATTTTCTGGCCTCTATATCTAGTGGATGTTCTGTTCTCTGACCCCAGATAAGTTTATTAGGGTGCACACTATTTTGGGGGACACAATATCACCACAGGTTCTCCTCTTTACCAAGCTTCTGGGGGGGATGGAATATTGTCTGGTTATCCTTTGCTTTGCATCTAATATTCACTTATGAGTGAGTACATACTGTGTTTGTCTTTCTCAGTCTGGGTTACCTCATTCAGAACGATTTTTTCTAGTTCCATCTATTTGCCTACAAATTTCATGATGTCATTGTTTTTTTTTACCATTGGGTAATACTCATTGTGAAAATGTACCACATTTTCTTTATGCATTCTTTGGTTGAGGGGCATCTAGGTTGTTTCCAGGTTCTAGCTATTACTAATAATGCTTCTATGAATATAGTTGAGAAAAATGTCCTTGTGGTGTGGCTGAGCATCTTTTGAGTACATGCCCAAGAGTGATATTGCTTCATCTTGAGGGAGACTGATTCCCAATTTACTGAGATACCTCCATACTGATTTCCAGAGTGACTGTACAAGTTTGCATTCCCACCAACAGTAGAGGAGTGTTCCCCTTGCTCCATATTCTCTTCAATATAAGCTGTCATCAGTGTTTTTGATCTTAGCCATTCTGGCAGGTGTAAGATGATATCTCAGAGTCATTTTGATTTGCATTTCCCTGAGAGCTAAGGATGTGAACACTTCCTTAAATGTCTTTTTACCATTTGAGATTCTTCTGTTGTTCTGTTTAGATCTGTGCCCCATTTTTAATTGGATTATTTGATATTTGATGTCTAGTTTCTTGAATTCTTTATATATTTTGGAGAGCAACCCTCTGTCAGATGTGGGGTTGGTAAAGATCTTTTCCCATTCTGTAGGCTGTAGCTTTGTCTTGTTGACCATGTCCTTTGCTCTACAAAGGCTTCTCAGTTTCAGGAGGTCCCATTGATTGATTGTTTCTCTCAGTGTCTGTGCTACTGGTGTTATATTTAGGAAGTGGTCTCCTGTGCCAATGCATTCAAAACTACTTCCTACTTTCTCTTCTATCAAGTTCAGTGTAACTGGATTTATGTTGAGGTCTTTGATCCATTTGGACTTGAGTTTTGTGCATGGCAATAGATATGGATCTATTTGCATTCTTCTACATGTAGACATCCAGTTATGCCAGCACCATTTGTTGAAGATGCTTTCTTTTTTCCATTGTACAGTTTGGGCTTCTTTGTCAAAAATCGGGTGTTCATAGGTATGTGAATTAATGTCAGGCTCTTCAATTTGATTCCATTGATCCACATATCTGTTTTTATGTCAATACCAAGCTGGGTTTTTTTTTACTACTATAGCTCTACAGTAGAGCTTGAAGTCAGGAATGGTGATGCCTCTGGAAGTTCTTTTATTGTATAGGATTGTTTTGGCTATCCTTGGGTTTTTGTTTTTCCATATGAAGTTGAGTGTTATTCTTTCCGGGTCTGTGAAGAATTGCTTTGGGATTTTGATGGGGATTGCACCTAATCCATAAAATGCTTTTGGTAAGATTACCAGTTTTACTATGTTAATCCTACCTATCCAAGAGCATGGGAGATCTTTCATTTTCTGATATTTTCTTCAATTTCTTCCTTCAAAGACTTAAAGTTATTGTCATATAGGTCTTTCACTTGTTTGGTTAGAGTTACCCCAAGATATTTTAGGTTATTTGTGGCTATTGTAAAGGGTATTGTTTCTCTAAGTTCTTTCTCAGCCCTTTTATCATAAGGATATAGGAGGGCTACTGATTTTTTTTAGTTAATCTTGTATCCTACCACATTACTGAAAGTATTTGTCAACTGTAGGAATTCCCTGGTAGAATTTTTGGAATCATGTATACTATCATATCATCTGAAAATAGTGAAAGTTTGACTTCTTCCTTTCCAATTTGTATCCCCTTGATCTCCTTTTGTTGTCTTATTGCTCTATCTAGAACATTTGAGTGCCATATTGAATAGGTATGGAGAAGAGTGGACATCCTTAACTTGTTCCTGATTTGAGTGGAATCATTTGAGTTTCTCACCATTTAGTTTGATGTTGGCTGTTGGCTTGCTGTATATGGCCTTCATTATATTTAGGTATGTTCTTTTTATCCCTGATTTCTCCAAGACCTTTATCATGAGGGGGTGTTGTATTTTGTCAAAGGCTTTTTCAGCATCTAATGAAATGATCATGTGGTTTTTTTCATGATCAGTTGTTTGTTTATATGGTGTATTACATTGACAGATTTTCATTTGCCGAACCACCCTTGCATCTCTGGAATGAAGCCTACTTGATCATGATGGATGATTTTTTGATGTGTTCTTGGATTCAGTTTGCCAGTATTTTATTGAGTATTTTTCCATCAATGTTCATGAGGGAGATTGGTCTGTAATTTTCTTTCTTTGTTGCATCTTTGTGTGGTTTGGGTATCAGGGTAACTGTAGCCTCATAGAAGGAGTTTGGCAATGTTCCTTCTGTTTCTATTGTTTGGAACAATTTGAGGAGTATTGGTATTAGCTTTTCCTTGAAATTATAGTAGAATTCTGCACTGAAACCAAGTGGCACTGGGATGATTTTGGTTGGAACACTTAATGACTGCTTCTATTTCCATAGGAGTTATAGGTCTATTTAAATTGTTTATCTGGACTTGATTTAATTTGGGTACATGGTACTGTGGTGGTATTATGTTCTCCAAAATATTGTGTACTCTAATAAATTTATCTGGGGTCAGAGAACAGACAGCCACTAGATACAAAGGCTAGAAAATGGTGGCACTCACACCTTTAATCCTAGCATTCCAGAGATAGAAATCCCTCTGGATCTCTGTGAGTTCAAGGCCACATTGGAAATAGCCAAACATGGTGACACACGCCTTTAATCCCAGAAAGCCAGCCTTTAATCCCAGGGAGTGGTGGTAGAAAGCCAAAAGATATATAAGGCGTGAGAACCAGAAACTAGAAGCATTTGGCTGGTTAAGCATTTGGCTGGTTAAGCATTCAGGCTTCTAGCAGCAGTTCAGCTGAGATTCATTGGGATGAGGACACAGAAGTTTCCAGTCTGAGGAAACAGGATCAGCTAAGGAATTGGCAAGGTGAGATAGCTGTGGCTTGTTCTATCTCTCTGATCTACCAGCATGGACCCCAATAACTCGCCTCGGGTTTGATTTTATTAATAAGAACTTTTAAGGTTCATGCTACATGGTACCTATCCAGAAAATTGTCTATTCCTTTTAGATTTTCCAATTTTGTGGAGTATAAATTTATGAAGTATGACCTGAGGATTCTCTGGATTTCCTTGTTATGTCTCTCTTTTCATTTCTGATTCTGTTAATTTGGATGCTCTCTCTCTCTCTCTCTGCCTTTTAGTTAGTCTGGATAAGGGCTTGTCTATCTTGTTGATTTTCTCAAAGAAACAATTCTTTGTTTCATTGATTCTTTGTACTGCTCGGTTTGTTTCTATTTTATTGATTTCAGCACTCAATTTGATTATTTCTTGGCTTCCACTCCTCCTGGATGAGGTTGCTTCTTCTTATTCTAGAGCTTTCAGTTGTGCCGTTAAGTCACTAGTGTGAGATTTCTCCAACTTCTTTTTTTAACTTTCTTTTTTGTATTATATTTTTTTCATTTTTAAAATTTATTTATTAAATTTAATTTTACATATCAGCCACGGATTCCCTTGTTCTTCCCCCTTCCGCCCCACCCTACCCCCATTCCCATCTCCTCCAGGGCAAAGCCTCCCCTGAGGATTGAGTTCAACCTGGTAGATTCAGTCCAGGCAGGTCCAGTCCCCTCCTCCCAGGCTGAGCCAAGCGTCCCTGTATAAGCCCCAGGTTCCAAACTGCCAGTTCATGGACTGAGGACAGGACCCGGTCCCACTGTCTAGATACCTCCCAAGCAGATCAAGCTAATCAACTGTCTCACCCATTCAGAGGGCCTGATCCAGTTGGGGGCCCCTCGGCCGTTGGTTCATAGTTCATGTGTTTCCATTTGTTTGGCTATTTGTCCCTGTGCTTTATCCAAACTTGGTTTCAACAATTCTCGCTCATATAAACCCTTCTCTTTCTCACTAATTGGACTCCCAGAGCTCCACCCAGGGCCTAGCCATGGATCTCTGCATCCAGATTCCTCATTCCTTGGGTGGGGTTTGACTGGCATGACTATTAGGGTGTTTGGCCATCCCATCACCAGAGTAGGTCAGTTCCGGCTGTCTGTCAACCATTGCCAGCCATCTATTGTGGGGGTATCTTTGTGGATTTCTGTGGGCCTCTCTAGTACTTTGTTTCTTCCTTTACTCATGTGGTTTTCATTTACCATGGTCTCTTATTCCTTGTTCTCCCTCTCTGTTCTTGATCCAGCTGGGATCTCCCACTCCCACAGGCTCTCTTTCCCTCGACCCTTGCCCTTCATTACTCCCACTCATGTCCAGGTTGTTCATGTAGATCTCAGCCATTTCTCCATCATTGGGTGATCCTCGTGTCTTTCTTGGGGTCCTGTTTTCCAGGTAGCCTCCCTGGTGATGTGAGTAGCAGTCCAGTCATCCTTGTTCCACCTCTAGTATCCTCCTATGAGTGAGTACTTACCATATTTGTCTTTCTGTGTCTGGGTTACCTCACTCAGGATGATTTTTTCTAGATCCATCCATTTGCCTGCAAACCTCATGATGTCATTGTTTTTCTCTACTGAGTAGTATTCCATTGTGTATATGTGCCATAATTTATTTATCCATTCTTCAGTTGAAGAGCATCTAGGTTGTTTCCAGGTTTTGGCTATTACAAACAATGTTGATATGAACATAGCTGAGCAAGTGCTCTTGTGGTATGATTGAGCATTTCTTGGGTATATGCCCAAGAGTGGTATAGCTGGATCTTGGGGGAGATTGATTCCCAATTTTCTAAGAAAGTGCCATATTGATTTCCAAAGTGGTTGTACAAGCTTGCATTCCCACCAGCAGTGGAGGAGAGTTGCCCTAGTTCCACATCCTCTCCATCATAAAGTGTCTTCAGTGTTTTTGATCTTTGCCATACTTACAGGTGTAAGGTGGTATCTCAGAGTTGTTTTGATTTGCATTTCTCTGATGATTAGGGATGTTGAGCAATTCCTTAAATGTCTTTCAGCCATTTGGGTTTCCTCTGTTGAGAATTCTCTGTTTAGTTCTATAGTCTATTTCTTTTTTTTTTTTTTTTTTTTTTTTTGGTTTTTCGAGACAGGGTTTCTCTGTGTAGCTTTGCGCCTTTCCTGGAACTCACTTGGTAGCCCAGGCTGGCCTCGAACTCACAGAGATCCGCCTGCCTCTGCCTCCCGAGTGCTGGGATTAAAGGCGTGCGCCACCACCGCCCGGCTATAGTCTATTTCTTAATTGGACTGTTGGTCGTTTTGATGTCTAATTTCTTGAGTTCTTTATATATTCTGGATATCAGTCCTCTGTCAGATGTGGGGTTGGTGAAGATCTTTTCCCATTCTGTAGGCTGTCGCTTTGCCTTGTTGACCGTATCCTTTGCTCTACAAAAGTTTCTCAGTTTTAAGAGGTCCCATTGATTGTTTCTCTCAGTGTCTGTGCTACTGGTGTTATATTTAGGAAGTGATCTCCTATGCCAATGCATTCAAGACTACTTCCTACTTTCTCTTCTAGCAGGTTCAGAGTAGCTGGATTTATGTTGAGGTCCTTGATCCACTTGGATTTAAGTTTTGTGCACAGTGACAGATATGGATCTATTTGCAGCCTTCTACACGTTGATATCCAGTTATGCTAGCACCATTTGTTGAAGATGCTTTCTTTTTTTCCATTGTACACTTTTGGCAACATACAAAAGTCCGTCAATGTAATACACCATATAAACAAACTCAAAGAAAAAAACCACATGATCATCTCACTAGATGCAGAAAAGGCATTTGACAAAATACAACACCCCTCCATGATAAAAGTCTTGGAGGGCTGGGCGGTGGTGGCACACGCCTTTAATCCCAGCATTCGGGAGGCAGAGCCAGGCGGATCTCTGTGAGTTCGAGGCCAGCCTGGGCTACCAAGTGAGTCCCAGGAAAGGCACAAAGCTACACAGAGAAACCCTGTCTCGAAAACCCCCCCAAAAAAAGTCTTGGAGCAATCAGGAATACAGAGAACATACCTAAACATAATAAAGGCAATTTACAGCAAGCCAACAGCCAACATCAAATTAAATGGAGAGAAACTCAAAGCAATTCCACTAATATCAGGAACGAGGTAAGGCTGTCCACTATCCCCATACTTATTCAATATAGTACTTGAAGTTCTAGTCAGAGCAATAAGACAACATAAGGAGACTAAGGGGATACAATTTGGAAAGGAAGAAGTCAAGCTTTCCCTATTTGCAGATGACATGATAGTATACTTGAGTGATCCCAAAGATTCCACCAAGGAACTGATAAAGCTTATAAACACCTTCAGCAACATAGCAGGATACAAGATCAACTCAAAAAAATCAGTAGCCCTCCTATATACAATGGACAAAGCTGAAAAAGAAATCAGAGATACATCACCCTTTACAATAGCCACAAATGACATAAAATACCTTGGGGTAACACTAACCAAGCAAGTGAAGGACCTATATGACAAGAACTTTAAGTCCCTGAAAAAAGAAATTGAAGATGTCAGAAAATGGAAAGATCTCCCATGCTCATGGATAGGCAGGACCAACATAGTAAAAATGGCAATTTTACCAAAAGCAATCTACAGATTCAATGCAATCCCCATTGGCAACAAAATATCAACACAATTCTTCACAGACCTGGAAAGAATAATACTCAACTTCATATGGAAAAGCAAAAAACCCAGGATAGCCAAAAGAATCCTGTACAATAAAACAACCTCTGGAGGCATCACGATCCCTGACTTCAAGCTCTACTATAGAGCTACAGTAATAAAAACAGCTTGGTATTGGCATAAAAACCGACATGTGGACCAATGGAATCAAATTGAAGACCCTGACATTAACCCGCACACCTATGAACATATAATTTTTGACAAAGAAGCCGAAAGTGTGCAATGGAAAAAAGAAAGCATCTCCAACTTCTTTATGTGGGCATTTAGTGCTATGAATTTCCCTCTTAGCACTGCTTTCATAGTGTCCCATAAGTTTGGGTATGTTGTACATTCATTTTCATTGAATTCTAGGAAATCTTTAATTTCTTTCTTTATTTCTTCCTTACCCATTGGTGGTTCATTTGGGTATTATTCAGTTTCCATGAGTTTGTAGGCTTTCTGTAATTTTTGTTGTTGTTGAAATCTAACTTTAAGGCATGGTGGTCCAATAAAATACAGGAGGTCATTCCATTTTTTTTTTTGTATCTGTTGAGATTTGCTTTGTGACTGAGCATGTGGTCAATTTTAGAGAAGGTTCCATGGGGTGCTGAGAAGAAGGTATATTCTTTTGTGTTAGGGTGGAATGTTCTGTAGGTATCTATTAAGTCCATTTGGGTCATAACTTCTGTTAGGTCCCTTCTCTGTTAAGTTTCAGTCTGGCATATCTATCCAGTGGTGAGAGTTGAAATCTCCAACTACTAGTGTGTGGAGTTTGATTGCAATTTAAGCTTTAGTAATGTTTCTTTTTCATATGTGTATATGTGTGTGCCCTTGTATTTGGGGCATAAATGTTCAGAACTGAGACTTCATCTTGGTGGATTTTCCCTGTGATAAATATGTAATGTTCTTCCCAATCTCTTTTGACTGATTTTAGTTTGAAGTCTATTTTATTAGATATTAGGGTAGCTATACCAGCTTGCTTCTTAAGTCCATTTGATTAGAAAGTCTTTTTCCAGCCTTTTAAATTGAGTTAGTGTCTGTCCTTGAAGTTGAGGTATGTTTCTTGTATGCAGCAGAAGGATAGATCCTGTTTTTGTACTGTTAGACTGTGTCTTTTTATAGGTGAATTGAGACCATTGATATTAATGGATATTAATGACCAGTGATTATTAATCCCTGTTATTTTTTGGTACTAGTGTTGTGTGTTTCTCTTTTTTTGGTATTTGGTGTGGGATTATCTATTGCCTGTGTTTTATAGATACATGGATGTATCTAACTTCCTTTGGTTGGATTTTTACTTCTAGTGCTTTCTGTAGGGCTGGATTTGTGGATAGGTACTTTTTAAATCTGGTTTTATCATGGAATATCTTCTTTAGTCCATCTATGGTGATTGAGAGTTTGAATATAATAGTCTGGGTTGGCATCCATGGTCTCTTATTGTCTGCATAACATCTGTCTAGAGCCTTCTGGCTTTCAGAGTCTCCATTGAAAATTCAGGTATTATTCTGATACGTCTGCCTTTATATGTTACTTGGCCTTTTTCCTTTGCAACTCTTAATATTTTTTCTTTATTCTGTAATTTTAGTGGTTTGATTATTATGTGGCGAGGGGACGTTTTTGATCCAGTCTATTTGTTGTTTTGTAAGCTTCTTGTATCTTCATACACATTTCCTTCTTTAGGTTGGGAAAATATTCCTCTATGATTTTGTCGAATATAATTTCTGTGTCTTTGAGTTGGTATTTTTCTCCTTCTTTTGTCTCTATTATTTTTAGGTTTGGTCGTTTTATGGTGTCCCAAATTTCCTGGACGTTTTGTGTTATGACTTTTTTTGGTTTTAGAGTTTTCTTTAACTGATGAATTCATTTCCTGTATCGTATCTTCAATGCCAGAGAGTCTCTCTTCATCTCTTGCATTCTGTTGGTTATGCTTGCATCTGTAGTTCCTGTTTGTTTACTCAGATTTTCCATTTCTAGCATTCCCTCCATTTGTGTCAACTTTATTGCCTCTATTTCAGTTTTCAGATCTTGGACTGTTTCCTTCACCCGTTTAATTGCTTTTGCTTGGCTTTCTTTAAGGGATTTATTGACTTCCTCCAATTTTTTGTCTTTTTCTCAATTTCTGTATTATTTCTTCCAATTTTTGTTTGTCTTTTTTTCGATTTCTTTAAGGCAATTTTTCATTTCCTCCTTAAAGGCCTCTATCATCTTCTTAAAGTCATTTTTAAGGTCAATTTCTTCTGATTCTTCTGCATTGGGATATTTGCGTCTTGCTGATGTAGAACCACTAGGTTCTGATGGTGCCATATTGGTCTTTATGTTGTTGACTGTATTTTTACACTGGCGTCTACCCATCTCCTCCTCCATTCCATGCAAGTAGTGTCTGTGCCTGAGAGAGCTTCTCTTGGTTGATTGATACTCTTAGTCTAATGGGAGCTCTTGGTCTAATTCAGGTTCCTGGTACAATTGGTACTGATGGATTCTGTGTCTCAGGGAACAGTTCTTAGTCCAGTGGGCACTAGTGGACTCTGTCTCAGGGGGCAGCTATTCCCAGTTGGTGCAGGTGGGCTTATGACTCCAGTGGTCACTGTTATCATAGGTGATGGTTTTCTTGATGAGGGGGCAGGGGAAGAAACAGCTGCCTAGTCCCTGGGGCCCCAATGCCTGGGGGAAGGAGCACAGAATGTGCCCCCAGGGCCTAGGGGCTAGGGACATGGTCTGTCCAATCTGGAGATGGGATCTTACCTGTTCCCAACTGGTGCAGGGTGGGCTTATGACTCTGGTGGTCGCTGGTGTTGCAGGGGAGCTCTTTTCTTGGCGAGGTGACAGGGGAAGAGGCAGCTGCCTGGTCCTTGGGGCTCCAATGTCTGGGAGGAGGGGTACAGAATCAGATCCTGTTTTCAATCCATTCTGTAAGCCTGTGCATTTTTATAGGCTTATTGAGTCCATTGATATTAAGAGATATAAATGACCAGTGACTGATAATTCTTGTTGTTTTTGGTTTTGGTGGTGGTGGTGGTAGTGTGTATGTATATTTCCCTTCTTTGAGATTTGCTGGTGTGAGATTATCTATTGCCTGTGTGAGATTATCTATTGCCTGTATTTTGGTGGTTGCAGCTAACTTCCTTGGATTGGAGTTTTCCTTCTAGTACTTTTTGTAGGACTTGGTTTGTGGATATGTAATGTTTAAATCTGGTTTTGTCATGGAATATTTTGTTTTCTCCATCTATGGTGATTGGAAGCTTTGTTCAGTATAGTAGTCTGGACTGGCATCCATGGTCTCTTAGTATCTGCAGAACATCTGTCCAGGTCCTTCTGGTTTTCAGAGTTCCCATTGAGAAGTTGGATGTAATTCTGATAGGTCTGCCTTTATAAGTCACTTGGCCTTTTTCCTTTGATGCTGTTAATGGTCTTTTGTTATTCTGTATGTTTAGTGTTTTGACTATTATATGGTGAAGAAAATTTTCTTTGTGGTCCAGTACTTTTGGTGTTCTGTAAGCTTCTTGTACCTTCATAGGCATGTCTTTCTTTCTCTATGATTTTGTTGCATATTTTCTGTGCTTTTGAGCTGGAATTCTTCTTCTATCTATATTATTCTTAGGTTTGGTCTTTTCATTGTGTTGTATTAAAATTGCTGGATTTAAAGAATGGGAAAAGGTCTTCACCAACTCCACATCTGACAGAGGACTGATATCCAGAATATATAAAGAACTCAAGAAATTAGACATCAAAATGCCCAACAGTCCAATTAAGAAATGGGCTACAGAACTTAACAGAGAATTCTCAACAGAGGAAACTCAAATGGATGAAAGACATTTAAGGAATTGCTCAACATCCCTAATCATCAGGGAAATGCAAATCAAAACAACTCTGAGATGGAACCTTATACCTGTCAGAATGGCTAAGATCAAAAACACTGAAGACACCTTATGCTGGAGAGGATGTGGAACTAGGGGAACTCTCCTCCACTGTTGGTGGGAATGCAAGCTTGTACAACCACTTTGGAAATCAATATGGTGCTTTTTTAAAAAAATTGGGAATTAATCTTCCCCTAGATCCAGCTATACCACTCTTGGGCATATACCCAAGGAATGCTCAATCATACCACAAGAGCACTTTTTCAGCTATGTTCATATCAGCATTGTTTGTAATAGCCAGAACCTGGAAACAACCTAGATGCCCTTCAACTGAAGAATGGATAAATAAAATGTGGTACATATACACAATGGAATACTACTCAGTAGAGAAAAACAATGACATCATGAGGTTTGCAGGCAAATGGATGGATCTAGAAAAAATCATCCTGAGTGAGGTAACCAAGACTTAGAAAGACAAACATGGTATGTACTTACTCATAGGAGGATACTAGATGTAGAACAAAGATGACTAGACTGCTACTCACAACTCCATGGAGGCTACCTACAAAACAGGACCCCAAGAAAGACACAGGAATCACCCAATGACAGAGAAATGAATGAGATCTACATGAACAATCTGGACGTGAGTAGGGATAATGAAGGGCAAGTGTCAAGGGAAAGAGAGCCTGTGGGAGCGGGAGATCCCAGCTGGATCAAGAACAGAGGGGGAGAACAAGGAATAAGAGACCATGATAAATGAAGACCACATGAGAATAGGAAGAAGCAAAGTGCTAGAGAGGTCCCCAGAAATCCACAAAGATACCTGCACAATAGACTACTGGCAATGGGTGAGAGAAAGCCCGAACTGACCTACTCTGGTGATAGGATGGCCAAACACCCTAGTTGTTGTGCTAGAAACCTCATCCAATGACTGAGGGAACCGGATGCAGAGATCCACAGCTAGGCCCCAGGTGGAGCTCTGGGAGTCCAGATGGCAAGAAAGAGGAGGGTTTGTATGAGTAAGAATTGTTGAGACCAAGGTTAGAAAAAACACAGGGACAAATAGCCAAACAAATGGAAACACATGAACTATGAACCAATAGCTGAGGAGACCCCAACTGCATCAGGCCCTCTGGATAAATGAGACAGTTGATTAGCTTGATCTATTTGGGAAGCATCCAGGCTGTGGGACCAGGACCTGTCCTCAGTGCATGTGCTGGCTGTTTGGAACCTGGGGCTTATACAGGGGCACTGGACCTGCCTGGACTGAATCTACCAGGTTGAACTCAATCCTCCGGGGAGTCTTTGCCCTGGAGGAGACAGGAATGGGGGGTGGGCTGGGGGGAAGGCGGGGGGGTGGCAGGAGGGGGGAGAACAAGGAAATCCGTGGCTGATATGTAAAATTAAATTAAATTACAAAATAAATTAATTAAATAAATAAATAAAAATTGCTAGATTTAACATTTTCTTTGACTAATGAATCTATTTCCTCTATCGTATCCTCAAAGCCTGAGGTTCTTTCTTCCATTTCTTGTATTCTGTTGGTTATCCTTGCCTCTGTAGTTCCTGTTCATTTACTTAGATTTTCCTTTTCCTGAATTCCCTCAGTTTGTGTTTTCTTTATTGCCTCTATTTCAATTTTCAAGTCTTGAACTGTTTCCTTCATCTGTTTTTTTTTCTTTCTTTCTTGGGTTTCTTGGCTTTCTTTAAGAGATTTCTTGATTTCCTCCAATTTTTTGTTTGTCTTTTCTTCAATTTCTTTAAGGGAATTTTTCATTTCCTCTTCTCTTTTACGGCCTCTATCATCTTCATAAAGTTGTTTTTAAGGTTGTTTTCTTCTGGATCATCTGCTTTGAGATGTTCAGGTCTTGATGTTATAGCATCACTATGTTCTGGTGGTACCATATCACTCTTTATGTTGTTTGATGTGTTCTTACACTGCTGTCTACCCATTTCTTCCTTTAATCTGTACAGGTGGAGCTCCAGGTAGCTCTATCTTCCAATTGGTTCAAGTGGGGCCTCTGGCTCCTGTGGTTGCTCTTCTTCCCAATTGGTGTAGGTAGGGAGTATGGCCCCAGTGGTCACTGGTGCTGCAGGTAATAGTTGGCAAGCAGGGAAGGAGGAGGCTGCTGCCTGGTCTCTGGGGCTGCAATAGCTGGGGGAAGGGGCACAGAATGTGCCCTGGGGGTTTAGGGGCTAGAGAACTTGGTTGTCCAGTTGGGCAATTAGGGCCTTACCTCTTCCCAGTCAGTGCAGTGGGGGTGTGGGGGGTGCATATTACAAAATAAACTCTTACATGTTGTAATGCTTAATGCTCAGTTCTAAATATGTACTTCAAGTATCTCTGTTTAGTTTCTTGTTAATCTATGAAATCTTCTGAGCTCTACGTCCTTTAAGGCAAGAATTTGGATGTCTTCCTCAATTACCCTCACCTTATTCTACACTGAAACTTCAGTTTCCCCTCCCTCCTCTCCTCCTAGCCCCTCCCCCTACTCCCTCTTCATTCCCACCCAGCCCCCAATCCATTCTGCCTCTGTTTCTCTTTAGGAAAGGGCAGGTCTCCTATGAATATCAACAAAGCATGGCATATCAAGTTGCAGTAAGACTAAGCAACTCCCCATGTATTAAGGCTGGGCAACGCAATGCAGTATGTGGGGTAGGGTCCCAAAAGTCAGTAAAAAAGTCAGAGACAGCTCTTGTTCCTACTGTAGGAGTCCCACAAGAGGACCAAACTACAGAACTCTCACATATATAGAGAGTGCCTAGGTCAGTCCCATACAGGCTCCCTGATTGTCAGTTCAGTTTCTGTGAGTTCCTATGAGCCCAGGTTAGTTGATTCTGTGAGTTTTCTTACACTGTCCTCTGGCTCTTTCAATCCTTTCTCTCCCTCTTTTGCAGGATTCCCCAAACTCCGTGTAATGTTTGGCTGTTGGTCTGCATCTGCCTCCATCAGTTGTTGGATGATGGCTCTCTGATGACAATTGGGCTAGGCACCAATCTGGTCACAGGAGAAGACCAGTTCAGGCTATTGCTAGGAGTCTAAGCTGAGGTCTCACTGGTAGATTCCTGGGATCTCTCACTGAACCTGGAGCTCACAAACATACCTTTTAAAAACTGGGTAATATAGCTGGGATCTCCCGCTCCCACAGGCTCTCTTTCCCTCGACCCTCGCCCTTCATTACTCCTACTCATGTCCAGGTTGTTCATGTAGATCTCAGCCATTTCTCCATCATTGGGTGATCCTCGTGTCTTTCTTGGGGTCCTGTTTTCCAGGTAGCCTCCCTGGTGATGTGAGTAGCAGTCCAGTCATCCTTGTTCCACCTCTAGTATCCTCCTATGAGTGAGTACTTACCATATTTGTCTTTCTGTGTCTGGGTTACCTCACTCAGGATGATTTTTTTCTAGATCCATCCATTTGCCTACAAACCTCATGATGTCATTGTTTTTTCTCTACTGAGTAGTATTCCATTGTGTATATGTGCCATAATTTATTTATCCATTTTTCAGTTGAAGGGCATCTAGGTTGTTACCAGGTTTTGGCTATTACAAATAATGCTGATATGAACATAGCTGAGCAAGTGCTCTTGTGGTATGATTGAACATTCCTTGGGTATATGCCCAAGAGTGGTATAGCTGGATCTTGGGGGAGATTGATTCCCAATTTTCTAAGAAAGTGCCATATTGATTTCCAAAGTGGTTGTACAAGCTTGCATTCCCACCAGCAGTGGAGGAGAGTTGCCCTAGTTCCACATCCTCTCCATCATAAAGTGTCTTCAGTGTTTTTGATCTTTGCCATACTTACAGGTGTAAGGTGGTATCTCAGAGTTGTTTTGATTTGCATTTCTCTGATGATTAGGGATGTTGAGCAATTCCTTAAATGTCTTTCAGCCATTTGAATTTCCTCTGTTGAGAATTCTTTGTTTAGTTCTATAGCCCATTATCCCAGCTGGATCAAGAACAGAGAGGGAGAACAAGAAATAAGAGACCATGGTAAATGAAAACCACATGAAAAAAGGAAGAAACAAAGTGCTAGAGAGGCCCACAGAAATCCACAAAGATATCCCCACAATAGATGGCTGTCAATGGTCGAGAGACAGCCGGAACTGACCTACTCTGATGATGGGATGGCCAAACACCCTAATAGTCATGCCAGAAACCCCACCCAAGGACTGAGGAATCTGGACACAGAGATCCACGGCTAGGCCCTGGGTGGAGCTCTGGGAGTCCAATTAGCGAGAAAGAGAAGGGTTTACATGAGCGAGAATTGTTGAAACCAAGTTTGGATAAAGCACAGGGACAAATAGCCAAAAGAATGGAAACACATGAACTATGAATCAAAGACTGAGGGGCCCCCAACTGGATCAGGCCCTCTGAATAGATCTCTGAAGTATTTGAAGGCCACCTGGCCAAACATCCTAATTGTCATGCTAGAAACCCCATCCAATTACTGAGGAACCAGATGCAGTGATACATGGTCAGGCCCCAGGTGGAGCTCCAGGAGTCCAATTGGTGAGAAAGAGGAGGGTTTATATGAGCGAGAATTGTTGAGACCAAGGTTGGAAAAAGTACAGGGACAAATATACAAACTAGTGGAAACACATGAAGTATGAACCAATAGCTGAGGAGCCCCCAACTGGATCAGGCCCTCTGGATAAATAAGACAGTTGATTAGCTTGATCTGCTTGGGAGGTATCTAGACAGTGGGACCAGGTCCTGTCCTCAGTGCATGAACTGGCTGTTTGGAACCTGGGGCTTATGCAGGGACACTGGCTCTGCCTAGGAGGAGGGGACTGGACCTGCCTGGACTGAATCTACCAGGTTGTACTCAATCCTCAGGGGAGTCTTTGCCCTGGAAGAGATGGGAATGGGGGGTGGGCTGGGAGAAAGGCAGGGGTGGGGGGGTGGGGGGAGAGGGTAGAACAAGGGAATCCATGGCTGATATGTAAAATTAAATTTAATAAATAAATTTTAAAAATGAAAAGAAAAAAATTGGGTAATATAAAAGTGGCAAATAATTTTATTATCTGTTTAAGGATTTCCCACAATAGTCACTTAAAAAAGACTGCTATTTTACCTTCATCACAGTGGTGCACTTTAAACTACTAACATGCCAGCCACTCAGGCTGTGTAGCCTGGAGGGAATTCTGTTCCCCCCAGATAATAGCTCTGTTGCTGCCCTTAAAGGTAGCTTTAACTAAATCTCTATCATTCTAATAAAAGGCTAGGGTGAAAACATGTGAATTCCAGAGAGTTGGAGTAGCAACTGGCTAACTTTCTCTCTTTCCTGGCATCGCCAGAATCCCTCTCCTTCCATACCACCTCAACTAAAAAACCCATGCTATGCTCCTCCCAACTACTTCCTGACAACTAATTGCTAACCCCACCTCTATGAGCTCAGATTAATTTTATTTAATTAATGCAAATACAACATATCTTTACATAGTTAAACAAATGTAGCATAAACAAATATAACACATCTTTGCCTAGTAAAATATTCTACAAGAGACTTGTCAATAGTCAAATTTTTTCTTTTTTTTTCTTTTTCTTTTTTCTTTTTGTTGAAAATAGAGTCTTCTCTTATACATCCCAGCCACAGTTTCCCTTCCCTCCACTCTTTCTACCTCTCTCCCACCTCAATTCTCCCCCAGAACCACTCCCAATCCATTTTCTCATCAGAAATGAGCAGGCCTCCAAGAGACAACAGCCAGACAGGACAAAACAAGATACAATTAGACAAGGCAAAAGCCCTCGTATTGAGACTCAACAAGGCAACCCAATAGGAGGAAAAGAGTCTCAAAAGCAGGCAAAGAGTTAGAGATACACCCGCTCCCACTGTTATGAGTCTCACAAAAACAGCAAGCTAACAGCCATAACATATACTCAGAGGAACTGTGTAGCTTTGGTTTTCCTGCCTTGCCCACAGTCAGGACAAATCTTTGTCACCCGCCAGTCCCACAGCCGCTCAGACCCAACCAAGTAAACACAGAGACTTATATTGCTTACAAACTGTATGGCCATAGCAGGCTTCTTGCTAACTGTTCTTATAGCTTAAATTAATCCATTTCCATAAATCTATATCTTGCCACATGGCTCGTGGCTTACTGGCATCTTCACATGCTGCTTGTCATGGCGGCTGCTGGCAGTGACTCCTACCACCTTCCTGTTCTTTCTTTTCTCCTCTCTGTTAGTCCCACCTATACTTCCTGCCTAGCCACTGGCTAGTGTTTTATTTATTGACCAATCAGAGCAATTTGGCATACAAACCATCCCTCAGCAGAACTGATGCAGGCCCTGTGTTTGCCACTTCAGACTCTGTGAGCCCAGGTGAGCCCTGCTTAGTTGATTCAGTGGGCCATGTTCTCCTGGTATCCTCCATCCTCTCTGACTCCTATAGTCTTTCTTTCCCCTCTTTCAAAGGGTTCCCTGACTCCATCGGGAGGGACCCAATTGAGACCTCCAATTAAACTCTCTCTCCACATAATGTCTGGATGTGACTTTCCACACCCACTCCCTTCTGCTGCCAGAGGAAGCCTCTCTGAAAACGAGCCACTGATCTATGAGTATAGCAGATTGTTAGAAATTATTCCACTGACTTTTTTTGCCAGTGGTGTTTGCTTCTACCCTAGGTCTCTGGGCTATCCAGTCTCCAGTTCCTGGCCAGCCTGGCAGTATTGAGCGTAAGATCCCTCTCAGGGCATGAGTCTCAAATTAATCCAAACATTGGTTGGCCATTTCCACAAGTTCTGAACCACCATTGCCCCAGTGCATCTTGCAGGCAGGACAGATTGTAGGTGGAGGGTTTTGTGGCTGGGTTGGTGTCCATGTTTCTCTTTCCATAGTCTAGAGAGTACCTTCCCACACTAAAGAGAATAAAACCCAGGGGTGAAGGCTCCAAGCCCACACCAGCTAGACCTCTCTATGTTCTTTAAGCCGAGTGGAAGTCCTCAACAATGGGGCCCCACTGTCAGTTTTCAGAGGACAAGCTTCTGTCCTAGCATCAGCCTGGGCTGTATAGAGATCTCCACAGGACTTCCTTGGACAACAACTCAACTAAGTGTAACCCAGTTCCAACACTGGAAGCCTTGCTGACTACAAAAGTTGGCCAGTTCAGACTCTATATCCTCCATTATTGGGAGTCCTCACTATGGTCACTGCATAGATTCCAGGAAGTTTCCACGGCACTATATTTCCACACCATTCCCAAATGCCCCCCAATTCCAGCTGTTTCTCACCATACTCTCCATCCCTCTCCCCCAACTGATCCCTCCTATTCCCATACACACCCACCCCCATCCACCTGTAGAATCTATTCTGTTTCCCTTCCCACAAATATGGTGTATCAATTGGCAAAATTTTATTATTTATTCTGTTTTTTTTCATCTCAAATTATCTCTAGCCACCATTGCCCAATATATCTCCCAGAAGCTTCTACAAGATCACACTACAATTGTTAGAATTTGCTCTAATTGTTACAATTTATTTAAAAATGGAAGGAAGGAGTCATACCACACAACAGGGCTCACATGAGAGGTTTATTGGAAGAGGATAAAGAAGGGACAGAGAAGGGGGCAAAGGAGGGGCAGGAGACCAGTCCCTGGGGACAAAAGCAGTGGAAGAGAAAGAAATGCGAGGTGGGCAAGGCCCACCTTTTATAAGGAAACATAGTGAATGAGCACAGGGGATGTTCTTAGTGGCTGCAGCTGAGGATGTATCCTGTCAGGACCCTAAGGATAGGCCAGTATAGATGCCTGAATGCTAACATTAATAATAAGTCCAGTCTGTTTAGTTGTTCCAAATATGAATTCTTTCCTACCATAGATTTTTTTCCCTGGGAAGACAATAAAGTTCAATAAAGTTCAAAATTCAAAAAAATCAATACTATTTGCAAGTTTAAGTTCAATGAAATTATTTTAAAAAGATCAAAATATGTCTATTGATCTATTAGGTAAAATTGAAAGAGACTGAAGTCCCAACTCACTCTCTCCAATATCTTTTCAGCCTTAAATGGGGTTCTGGGTAGTTTGTGGAGCCAGAGTTCTGAAACTTAACCCAACATCCATGTTAGTTCAATGACTCATGATGAATTTTTTATTGTTTATTTATGACTACTGTTTCACATTCACAGTTACCTCCAGTGAAAGGTTCTTTGAGATGATTCTCTGAGCCTTTACCAATCACACAACAGAATCATCTGACTCACTCATCCTGTAATGGCCCCACTGATAGCACAGTTTCTAAACTGGCTATTTAACTTGTCTGTAACCTTGTTAATTTAAGCCACATTCATTTGGATTGATTCATGGTCCTTGGTACCAATGATATGGTTGTGAGTGGAACATTTCTATGGCAACATGGTCTACAAAGTCACCTGTGTCATTTTGTATGTTCAAACCATGCCTTCTCCCTCTGAATCCAATGCAAGAGCAGAAAGCTCATGATGAATTTTATCTTCTAACTTACTGGGACTCACTTTCACTGTTTCAGAACATCAAACAATTTGCATAGGCAGCGTATCTTAGGTCTCATTTGAAGTGCCTTACTTTGAAAGTATTAAGTTTATAATTGAAACCTCTTCCTTTCCATTCCCTCTTTCAGGCCCATGCTCAATTATTATGGTTACAAAAGCTGCCTGCTACAAGAGTCCTATGGTCTCTGTGAATGAAAGCTCTCAGCTTCCAGGCCAGGCCTTCCCTGTGGTTTTCAGCTGTTTGCTGGCTTGGCTTACAGGTGTGTCCAACCTGTATTCCACAGGCCACATGTGTTCCAGCATAGCTATAATGTGGGATACCACATTTTTAGGTAACAACATCATATCTCAATGTTAGAGTGGACATTCCTAGAAGTGGATCCAATGATGCTGTTACTGTCCCACATGATTTCTAAATGCAAAGAAAACAACATCACAGCTTTTCTCAAAGCATATTCCATGGGTGCTTAGAATAATAGTTTTGAAGGCCTTTGTTTCCATTCAAAACAGAGTAGTTTTAGTTTTAGAAATTGTGGCCAAGAGGAGAGACAAAAAGACAGGAAAGAGAAAGAAGAAAGTCAAAGACCCAGAAAAGTCCTATTTCCTTGAAATAGTGGGAGCCCTTCTGGGAGTACATGCAGAGATAGAAACTACTGGAATGGTTCAAAGAGAATTGTGCATGATTCTAAGCTCATAGAGGGATGTTTGGAGTTCATGTTTCTCATTTTGTGTTGTACAAAGGGAGGCCTTCTCCCTGATGCTGTCTAGAACCCAACACTGCTCTCCCTCCTAGCCCCAGGAGGTTAGGCAACTCTATTATACCATTGTCAAGGTTCTGTAATTCTTATTACCTATGCTTTGTAATGATAGATGCCATTCTAGCAACTAAGAATGTAGATTAAAAATGGAAGCCTTTTAATTGGATTGTTTGGTATTTTGATGTCTAGTTTCTTGAGTTCTTTATATATTTTAGAGATCAGCCCTCTGCTAGATGTGGGGTTGATGAAGACCTTTTCCCATTCTGTAGGTTGTCGTTTTGTCTTATTGACCATGTCCTTTGCCTTACAGAAGCTTTTTAATTTCAGGAGGTCCCATTTATTAATTGTTGCTCTCAGTGTCTGTGCTACTGGCATTATATTCAGGAAGTAGTCTCCTGTGCCAATGCATTCAAGGCTACTTTCTACTTTCTTTTCTATCAGGTTCAGTGTAACTGGATTTATGTTGAGGTCTTTGATCCACTTGTTCTTGAGTTTTGTGCATGAGAATAGATATAAATCAATTTACATTCTTCTACATGTCTATATCCAGTTATGCCAGCACCATTTGTTGAAGATGAATTCTTTTTTCCATTGTATAATTTTGGCTTGTCAAAAATCAGGTGTTCATAGGTGTGTAGATTTATATCAGGGTCTTTGATTCAAAACTAGACATCAAAATATCAAATAATCTTGTAGTTGAATTTCTAAATGGTCTTATTAAATAAAAAACAGGGAGCCAGAAATTTGTGTTAAAGCCTTAGAGAGATAAGGGAAATATGGAAAGCCAGGAGCTAACCTCACCTCACCAACTCTGCAGCTTCCAAGGAGCATGACTTCCTGCCTACCCAGGCTTATATTCCTTGCTTTCCTGCTCTCTCATTGGCTCTTAGCCCAGCTACCTCACTTTCTCTTCCTACACAGCTCTGTCACTTTCTGTCTGTCTGTACAAACCTTCAGGTCTCTATGGTTGGTACTGGGATTAAAGGCGTGTATTACCACGCTTGGCTCTGTTCTTTAGTGTGGCCTTGAACACACAGAGATCCTGCCTGCTAAGGGATTAAGGGCGTGTGCTGCCTGACTTCTTTGTTTACTTAAAATGGCTGGCCTTTTCCCCTTGGTCTCCAGGCAAGCTTTATTAATGCACAAATAAAATATCACCACATTTCAGCACAAATAAAATATCACCACATAATCCAATTAAAAATGTGGTACAAATCTAAACAGAGCATTCTCAACCAAAGAATCTCAAATGGCTGGAAGACATTTAAGGAATTGCTCCATATTCTTCATCATCAGGGAAATGCAAATCAAAACAACTCTGAGATACCATCTTACACCTGTCAGAATGGCTAAGATCAAAAATACTGATGACAGCCTGTGTTGGAGAGGATGTGGAGCAAGGGGAACTGTCCTCCACTGCTAGTGAGAGTGCAAACTTGTACAGCCACTTTGGAAATCAATATTGTGGTTTCTCAGAAAACTGAAAACCAATCTACCTCAAGATCCAGCTATACCAATCTTGGGCATATACCACAAGAATGCTCAATCATACCACAAAAGCACTTGCTCAGCTATGTTCATAGCAGCATTATTTGTAATAGCCAGAACCTGGAAACAACTTAGATGCCCCTCAACCACAGAATTAATAAGGGAAATGTAGTACATTTACACAATAGATTATTACTCAGCTGTTAAAAAAAATAATGACCTTATGAAATTTGCAGGCAAATGGACGGAATTAGAAAAAAAATAATCGTGATTGAGGTAACCCAGGCCCAGAAAGACAAACATGGCATGTACTCACTCATGAGTGGATATTAGGAGTGAAGTATAGGATAGCCAACCTACAATCCACAGCCCCAGAGAGGCTAGATTACAAGGAGGGCCCAAAGAGGGATGCATGGATTTTCCCAGAAATGGGAAATAGAAGAGATCTCCTTGGTAAACTGAGGGTGGAGGGAGGGTGGAGGGATGGGAACTTGAGGGAGCAGTTTGGGTGGGTTGGGTGCAGGGGGCAGATTGGGAACAAGACACAGAGTGGGAGATTAACAAAGGAGATGTCTTAATGGGGGGCATTTGGGGGTTAGGGAGAAACCTGGCACCAGGGAAACCTCCAGGAATCCACAAATATAACACTAAATATAACCAGCTAAAACTCCTAGCAATAGTAGAGAGGGTGCCTGAAGTGGCCATCAATTGTAATCAGATTGGTGACTACCCTAATTGCCATCAGAGATACTCTATCCAGTAACTGATGGAAGCAGATGCAGAGATCCATGTAGCTGGAAGTTTCTCCTGTCCTGCCAGTCCCCGTGGTCAGAACAAATTTCTTCCACTCATGTCCTGCAGCCAATCAGTTTCAAGTAAACACACAGAGGCTTATATTACTTATAAACTGTATGGCTTATGGGTCAGGCTTCTTGTAAGATAGCTCTTATATCTTAACTCCACCCATTTCTATTAATCTATATATTGCCATGTGCCTGTGGCATTACCAGTCTGCTGGCATCTTGTTGCTCCTTGGGCAGCAGGCTGGCATCTCTCTTCCTACCTGTCTCTTTCCCATATCTCTGCTTGGATTTCTTGCCTGCCTCTAAGCTGCCTTGCCATAAGCCAAAGAAGCTTATTTATTAACCAATGGCAACAACATATATTCACAGTGTACAGAAAGATAACCCATAGCAGATCCACAACCAAGCACTGGGCTGAGCTCCAGGAGTCTTGCTAAAGAAAGGGAAGAGGGATTGTATGAGCCATGGGGCCATGATGGGGGAAGCCACAGAGACAGCTGACCTGAGCTGGTGGGAGATTGTGGATTCTGGACCAACAATTAGGGACCCTGCATGGGACTGACCTAGGCCCTCTGCACAGATGTGACAGTTGTGTAGCTTGGTCTGTTTGTAAGGCTCCTAGCAGTGAGAACAGGACCTGTCCCTGGTGCTTAGCTGGCTTTTGGGAACCTGTTCCCCATGCTGGATTACCTTGCCCAGCCTTGACACAAGGGCGAGGAGCTCAGTCCTGCCCCAACTTGATGTGCCATGCTTTGCTCAAGCCCATCGGAGGCCTGCCCCTTTCTGAATGGAGATAGAGGAGGAGTGGAAGGGGAAGGGGTAGATGGGAAGTGGTTGGGGGGGTGAAGGGGGACCAGGAGGAGAAGAAGGAAGGAAAACTGCAGTCGGTGTGTAAAATAAATGAAAAAAAAAAGTTATCTAAATAAAATATAAAAAAAGAAAAAAAATGGACATCTTGAGAGCCCTTTGTCCTTACTGTCCATTATAGAGAGCTGTGAAACTCAGCAGAGTGGAAGGAAATACTTATCAGGATATCAATCTCAGATTTCATTGCCCACTTTTGGCCTGAGCTGAATTTTATGGTTTTTGCCTTCCTTTCAAATCCACCCTGTTCACACTATAGTGATTGCACAACAGGGACTGAAGTTTCTGCAGATCTGACTTATGAACAACATTGCCAAAAGCTATAGTATATCTGTATATCAAATCAAACAATAGTCACTGAGGTTTGGGCCTGGCCTCAGCTAGCTGTGTGACCTGGGGAAAGCAGTCCCCTTGGTGAGTGGATCCCAGAACGGCTCCCTTTCTGACCTCTCCTAGGACTTTCTGAGTTCTGCCTTCATTGCTATGTAAAGCAAGTAACAAACCATGGCAACTATTATAAAGACATGCTCTTCCTAAGGTGACACACTCTTCCTAGAGCCATCAGCAATATTTCTAAGGACTGTTCTCCATGTTCCAGACTAACAGTCTTGAAAACCACTGTCTGGGCTCTGGGAAGCTGTACTTCCAGGTAAGAGCCATTTGTTTGCTCTAGTGATCTCTGAACATGTCTACTTTGTTCTTTTCAGGTTCCACAACAGAAGATGGTAACAGGAAGATACCTGATAAGGCAGGTTGCCATGTTCCCCCTCAGGCACATATTTGGCACTCCCAGGTAACCTAGGCCTCTTTTCTAGGAGTGATCAAGAATGTGAGGAAAGATTAGAGGAAGATACGCTGGAAGTTTTCATAGTCTAGCAACTGCTCTGTGTCCTGGAATGTGCTTTGTAGCATCAAATATAATAAAAAAAGAAAACCACTTGAATGTCAAATAATGAGACTGATTAGACCTTAATTTATTTTTATTATGTTTTTCTTTACTCGTTATACTATGTGTTACTGATATGCAATTTTAATAAATTACAATACATTAACTTACAGAGCACTCAAATAATGCAATGCAACAACTAGAAAAAATGAAGTAACTAATCTGTGCTGACTAAAATCCTCTCAGATATATTATTAAGGGTCATATATTATAATAATCATCAGTTTGTATACCATAATCTCATTTAATATTTTAATGTGTTAGTGGTTACTGCTCATATATATATATATACACACACACACACACACACACACACACACACACACGTGTGTGTGTGTGTGTGTGTGTGTATGTGTGTGTGTGTGTGTGTGTTTATGTGTGTATACAGAGTCTCATCTATCCCAATCTGGCCTGGAAATCACTATATAGCTCAGGCTGGCTTTTAACTCCTGCTCATCTTGCCTAAGCTTCCCAAGTTCTCAGTTTACAGATACTTGCCACCATGCCCTGCAAAATGGGTGTTTATAGGCACAAGACAAAACAGAAGGAAATGGTTTTTCTTGGAGAATAAGAGAGAAGAATGGAAGAAGCAGAAAATTTTTACATTAACTGATCCTTCTTACTGTTAAATATTTTGATCATATATGATTTCTATTTTCAGAATTTTTGTATTTTCAAGGTTTAGGGCCTAATGAAAGAAAGAAATTCCCATATCTCCATAGCACTGACATGGGAGCAAAAAGTAGAAAAGACTGGTTGTGGCAAAGCTAAAGTCAAGGGTATGCATCCAGAAAAGGACAGATACCCAGAATCACACTCTTATTCACAGTGTTATTAAGGGATAATGAAGAGACTGTGGGGGAGGCTGAGCATGAAGAAGGTAACTTGAGAGGCTGGGCTAAGTCATAGAAAGGGGTTAAGCTCAAGCTATTTGGGTTCCTGTTGGGGAAAGAGGCTGTTCACCTTGGCCTCTGCCAATCTTTTCACCAGAGTTTTTGTTACTATAGGTGGAGATGGCTGAAGAAGGAAGCTTGTGCTAGGATAGGCTCCAATAGAACACAGAAATTTGAGTAAGGGCTTATTGTAATATCTGGGGCAGTGCCAGTGATAGGAGCAGGCTCAAAGGATGGGTCACTCAGGGAAAAAGGCTTTGTAGTACTCTGTTTTAATGTGAAAAGTTGGCATGTTGATCTGTCACGTGCACCTGTTAGGTAAATGTATACCAAAATACTACTCAATATGCAAACCACAAGTACAACCACCATCTTTGCCAAAGAAAGCCCTAATCAAAATCAGCTTTCTGATTTTGCTAGTACCACTCTGAGCCTCAGTGGTCCAAGTAGAAATGTCACATCCCCCCAAAATCAACTCTTTTGGTAGCAATCCCACTCCCACAAAGTCCTTAATGCTTAAAAAATTACATTTATTTATTTTGTTTTATGCATATGGGTGTTTTGTCTACATGTATGTATGTGTACCATGTGTGTGCCTGGTACCCACAGATGCCAAAAGCGAGTGCTATATCCCCTGGGACTAGAGATGGGGATGGTTGTGAGCCATCCTAGGGTGCTAGGAACTAAGCCTAGGTTCTCTGCAAGCACCTGGGCCATCTCTCCAGCACCTCTTAACGATTTTTGATTTTTCTGAATACCTAGAACCCCTGGAAAACTTCCCCATTTCTCATCCTGTGATGGAAGGGAGCATAGGACGAAAACAGAAACTGACAATAAAACTTTTTGTTTCTATTTTGGACCAAGGCAAGGAGAAAGTAAGCATCTCTGAAATCAGACAAGGCATTGCTAATTTAACCATCCACTGCCCCTAAGTCTGTTCCAGCTCTGTCCTATTTATTCCCTGATCCTATCCTATAACCTAGTCTAGCCTTTTGCTACCTGTTCTTCTCTAGGCCAGACCTGGTGTCAACTGTGGAGCATGAAGAAATGAGAAACTGACATTCATTCAGAAACTCAACAGGTGAGCAGGCTCACATTATTGGTGTAGTATTAAGGCAACTCTACGTAGTTAAAAGGGAGTTTTATTTTGTGGGGTAAGTTACAAGTAAAGGGATAGGTTACAGGGTCCGGGAAAGGTGTAGCGCAGTCCAGCGGTGTTCTCTGGAGAACTCTGCTTGGTCTACATCCAGCGTCCAGGATCCAAGAACCAAGAGAGCCCATACATCTCAGGTCTAAAAGGCTCCCTCTCAGCCCTGCCTCATAGGTGTGACAGTTACCGGAAGCCTCAATGGGGGTAGTACTTCCAGGTCAAAGCTGGAACACTCACATGATTATTAATGCTCCTACTATGTAACAGCCATTGCTTGAGAAGCAGAATGAAACATCATTCTTGCCATTCTGGAACCAATAAGGGGGTAAGATAGACAGAGAAATAATCAAAGAGTTATAGGAATCAGTGGTAAACAATGTGGTTATAGGAGCCTGGAAGGCTGTGGGAGCATGGAGAAGGGACTAATTCAACCAAGAGGTAGGTTAGAGGAGACATTTAGGAGGTGACACAAAAATGAGAATCTCCACAAAGAGCTAAGACACAGGGAAGAAAGCAGCTACTGCATGGTATGTGGCGTTCCTCTCTGACTTCCTGTTCATAGCCCATTGAATGCAGAAATCCTAGGAGTTTGGAGGTGGTGGCAAGGAGATAACAATGTAACTAATGTACAAATTTGAAAGTATCTAAGGTTAACTAATTACACCTTCCTTCCTACAGGAATTCTTCCAACCAATAACCTTACAGGCTCAGTCTCCATGTAAGCCTTATTTAATATACCCATCTCAGCCTCTACTCTTATCTCAGATAACTGTTCAAAATGTATAGCAACTCTGTTGGAAGCATTCCCTTAAGGTCTAGGAAAAACAACTTTATATTTAGATGAATTAAAGTACTCTCACACAAGCTGTCTTTCATTCTGTACCAACAAAGGGCAGGATTTTTAAAAGCTGGTAGAATGAGGTCAAGGGTTATGCCTGGAAGAGCAGACTAGATCCCCATCTGTGAAAAGGGCTCTAGGATTTCTCACAGCTTAGAGAATTGCTAGAAGAATCTCTTTTCCAGCCCAGTAGTGCTACAAAGGAGACTAAAACATGGAACCATTGAAGAAAAACCACACCTTAAGCTCTGAATTTATTCTCTTAGGCTTTGGGGACCTGGCTGAACTACAGATTCTCTTTTTTGGACTCTTTCTAATTATGCATCTCATCACCCTAGCAGGCCATACAACTATTGTGCTCATCACCCTCATTGATACCTGCCTTCAGACACCCATGTATTTCTTCCTTAGGAACCTATCTGCCATTGAAATTTGCTACATATTAGTTATTGTCCCTAACATGCTGGCCAATTTCATGTCCAAAAACCAGCGAATGCCAGTCCTTGGATGTGCTCTACAAATGCACCTCTTCATTGCCCTGGGTGGAGCAGAGTGTTTCCTCCTTGCTGCAATGGCCTATGACCGTTTTGTGGCCATCTGCAACCCCCTGCGTTACACACTCATTATCACCAGGGCACTCTGTTTGCAGATGTTGGCTCTGGCATGCATCAGTGGTTTTACACTTTCACTTACCCTTACCACGCTGATATTCCTCCTGCCCTTCTGTCAGTCCCATGTCATCAACCATTTCTTCTGTGACATTCCTGCCGTTCTATTCTTAGCCTGCTCTGACACACGGGCCAATGAGATTGCAGTGTTCCTTGTCTGCATGCTGATTCTGTTGATACCCTTCTTGTTGATCCTGTTTTCCTATGGATTCATTATTGCTGCCATCCTCAGAATTCATTCAGCAGAAGGCAGGAGCAAAGCTTTCTCCACCTGTGCTGGCCACCTGTTGGTCTCTATTATGCACTATGGCTGTGCAATATTCATCTACATTCGTCCCAAGTCCTGCTACACCCCGGAACAGGACAAAATTGTATCCTTAATCTATACCAATGTAACCCCAATGCTCTACCCTATGATCTATAGCTTGAGGAACAAGGAAGTCAAAGGTGCCCTCAGGAGACTCCTGGTGAGCCACAACTGATGAGGTGGTAGCCCAATACAAATTGAAAAGGAAGGCACAGCCCAACAACTGTAACCAGACCATTTTTCAACAACTCAGTCATCTCAATGAACACTTTATATTCCCATGCTCTCTTTTGAGGCTTCTGCATGGTTCTGGGTGCACATGAAACTTACTGCTCACTTTTCTGTGTTTGGGAAGATGAACTGAGTCTTAAGATTTTTGAGGTGTGGAAACGGTTTCAGAGTTTCTTATGGATTGGAGAATAACTAGAATATTCTGCATTTTAGATGCTTTTCTGTTCTCCATCATAAACAATTTGATCAGGAGCACTGCCAGAGAGGACACTGATGAGCAAGGTGATAGGATGACCCAAATAAAGCTTCTCTGGCTAAAGAACCAAGGAGAATACAAATATAAGAAACTTCCTGATCAAAGCTAGGTAAAGAGTTAGAAGTGAATAAGCAGCCCAGAATCTGAATTCCTGTGCCACCAAAAGATAGCTTAGACATTACTTAAGAAACAATACAAAGTGAAGGAGCAGCACTAACATTATGAATGAGGATCTGCAATCTGCCAACACTGTGATCTACACTCAACTTCCCCACTATCCTCCCCAAGGCACTTCAGTATTGGATTTCTTTCCTTCCACTCTGGGCCAAATGACCCCTCATGGCTTACATCTTGCTAAAGGACCAACCTAACATTTAAAGCAGGCTGCCCATAGCTGACCCAGCAGCTGAAGGAGGTGTCCCTTCTCTGTGACCACATGTGCTTATGCATTTTTAGTGCTATAATTATTTGTATGCTCCATTACCAGCCTGGGAGCTCCTTGAAGGTGAAAACTATGATTAATTTCTATTATCCCAGCACATAGCACATAACAGCTACCTAAGAAATGGCCATTTGGCTGAACTATGAAATCCCATGAGCTTTGGAACAGGAATGTATTCAGACGTTGATTGATTGTATACTTCTCTCTGTGTGTGTATAGTGCTTACATGTGTGTTCACATGTGAAGATACATGTGTATGTATGGGTATATGCAGGTAAAGGTGCATGCATGGAGGGGGGCAGGTATATGCATTTATGTGGATGTAGAGGTCAGAGAACAACCTTGGATATTCTCATTCCACATTCCTTGTGTGCTGTTTACATTTTTTTAAAAAAGGTCTCTCACTGGCCTTGAGCCCACCAAGCCAGCTAGACTGAATGTCCAGTGAGCCCTAGTGATACACCTGTCTCTACCCCTCCAGCTCTGGGGCTACAAGCACATGCCAATATGTTTAGATTTGTTAATATGTGTCCTAGGGATCAAATTTAGGCCCTTTTGCACTTTATTGATTAAGCTATCTCTCCAGTCTCTATTTAATAACCTATCTAATTGAGATGTCACCTATGATCCTGGGACATCGATTAGGTATACTGATTATGAGAAAGTATTTGATGGTTCCATTCCCACCCCACAGACCGGACTGCATGTTATGGATGCTGTGATTCCCTCTACCATAATACTTAGAAAGAGATATATCTTGAATGAATGAGCACCTCAATTGTCCAGGCACTGGATTAAACACTGGGAATACAGAAAACTTGAAGATAAGGTTCCTGTTCTCAAGGAGCTGGCAAACTAGCCTGGGCTATTAGACACTAAAACAATCAATTTTAATACAATGGTTACTTCCTATTTGTTCATTCCTCTCACCAAATATAGTAACTCTCATTTGTCTTGAGGGAGCTTGGCCCCTTGTTGGACCCTTCATTGAACAAATAAACATGACCATGGCCACATTTCTCTAGACTTTGTATTCATTCAACAATTAATCTTTGTGTGGATTGAACTCAAGAAGCATTGTTAAATAAAACATGGAACAGAAAATCTTTAAACACTATCTATCTACAACCTTGCTCAACTTTTTCAGTTTGTCCTTCCTATCACCTCTGTCATGATGCTTAAGTGGTGAGTCTGCCCTCAGAAGCACCAAAGGGTCAGAGATACCTGGAAGGACAGTAACAATGAACAATGTAGCTTTGTGGGGAAAACAGTCCTCCATATCCTGGCCAAAGTTAATACCATTTAGTTATTTTGTATACGGAGGCTGTGTGCAGACTGCAGCAAACAAAACCATCTGTCCAATAGTTTGACAGTGTATGCTGTGACATTTGAAATTAATAATGAAAACAAAAATGTCATAATCCCCATCCCACACACAGTTCCTTTCTAGGTCTTCTTTACTTCTGCCATCTTCTGGAAGCTACTGAAGTGAGACTATTTTCTTAGAGGTATGTTGTATGATATTTTGATTACATTCTGACAATAAAGTTTGCTTTGAGTCAGAGGGCAGAGGTAGCCACTAGCTGAACAAAATTAACCATAGCAGTCTTGGAGGACTGAGTACAGATAGGAGAAAGGAAGTAGTAAGGCAGGGCTGAGAGGGGATCTCAGCCTTTTTGTATTGAGGAACGGAAGAGAGAGGAGGTCACTGGTGGCTTCTCCGTCATTTCTCTGATCATTCAGGTTCTTATATCTGACTCCCAATTTTTTTTGATAAAGAATAATTGGATAAATGCTTCAGAGGGAAATAGCTCAAAGGAATAACTTAAGAATATGTGAGGAGAAGCCTCTGAATTAGCTTTTGACTTGACAATAAAATTAGATGTAAGGGGACAATATAGAGAAAAGTACTCTTGATATCCCTGCCATCGCTAGACTCAACAGTGAGTTTCCTGTCCAGTCTACATCACTGGACTGTATCTTCTCTGGTCCTCTGTGAGAAAAGTATTCATTTAATATCTCCTGTTCTCTGGGAAACTAGATATCTTTTGTATCCTAAAAATAACTGTAATTATAGAGTTAACATATAAAGATTTGGGATCTTAGCCGGGCGTTGGTGGCGCACGCCTTTAATCCCAGCACTCGGGAGGCAGAGCCAGGCGGATCTCTGTGAGTTCGAGGCCAGCCTGGGCTACCAAGTGAGCTCCAGGAAAGGCACAAAGCTACACAGAGAAACCCTGTCTCGAAAAACCAAAAAAAAAAAAAAAAAAAAAAAAAAAAGATTTGGGATCTTTTGCTTCTTTGCATGTACTGTTTTATTATGTAGTCATTTATAAATTTGTTTCTTTATGTCAAAAATACAATTTATATTAATCTCTTTTAAACAAATTAGTACATTTTGTTACATTATTATGTTTCATGACTAGATCTTTATGTAAAATATTTTTAGTAAACTAAAGAAAGCAATGAATAGAAAGGAACTAGTAAGTAGGAGATAGATGCAAAAAAAGTTGTAAGAGAATTTTTTTAATAAGAACTGATTTTGCATTGCAAAATAAGACTTTGTCCTGAAGTAAAATAAATGGATGGGAATAAGAGCAAAGCAAAAAGTTAAAAAAAAAAAAAAAAAACATGTTGCAGAGATAATGTGGCAGGATCTGAGCCACGTTGGCATGCCACATGATATAGATGATAGTGAACCTAATATTGGTAAGTTTATGGAAATGCTCAGAACAGTATGTCATCTAGGTAGAGATGGGGATGGGGAAGTATATGCCGCATCTACAGCACTCCCTGTGTTGGAAGCATAGAATTTCATGGAGTAGGAGCCCCCAGAATAGCTCCTCTGACAGAGTGGCAAAGGTTGCCTAAAAATAAGGGCCATACAGGATGACCAGAAGTTTCACACTGAAATATAAATATATTGATCCCCTTCTAATATACACACCACATGGGCTCTGGTGGACATGAGCATAGCACACTGTAACTTATGGAAATTTCATAAAAATAGAGAGGGCAATGGACATCTGTAGATAGATACAGATAGGGAACGGTCTAAGAAGGCCAAACAGTTATTCTCCTCTAGGAATATATGGCTTCTATTTATTCCCTGCAAGAAAACACACTAGGAGAAAAATGTACCTCTGAGACAAACTATACACTGCTGTCAGAGAATTTCACCTATCTGAGAGTAGAAATACTAAAGGCTGGGCAAAATGAGAGCCACATATGTGGTAGTTAAGGCTAAACCAGAGGAATATGAGGATATTATAGCCTCCCTCAAAAAAATTTAAAAAATTATTCATAGTGCTCTCTTTGCCACATCTACTTTGAGAGTGAAGACCATTCTCAGTAATCAGACTGTTGACATTCCAGAAAATGTCACCGTCACTCTGAAGGGGATCACAGTCATTGTGAAGGGCCCCAGAGGAACCCTTCAGAGAGACTTCAATCACAGCAATGTAGAGCTGAGTCTCCCTGGAAAGAAAAAGAAGAGGCATTAGATTGACAAATGGTGAGATAACAGAAAGGAACTAGCCACTGTCTGAACCATCTGCAGTCATGTTTAGAACATGACTGAGGGTATTGTGCTGGGCTTTCATTACAAGATGAGATCTCTGTAAGCTCATGTCCCCATCAAAGTTGTTATTCAGAAGAATGGGTCTTTGGTTGAAATCTAAAATTTCTTGGGTGAAAAATACATCCACAAGGTTTGGTTGAGGATAAGTGTTGCTTGTTCTGTCTCTCAAGCACAGAAGGATGAATTCATCATTGAAGAAAATGATAATTGGACTTGTTTCAAGTTCAGTGGCTCTGATGCAGCAAGCCACAATAGTTAAAAACAAGCACATCAGAAAGTTTTTGAATGGCATCTGTGTGTCTGAAAAGGGAACCATGCAGCAGGCTGATGAATAAGACTTAAGTTACCCAGCTCCAGAAACAAGATCCTGGATTATAAGAATGATTTGGCGTGTCTCCAGGGACAATAAAAAACTTATATTAAAAAAATAATTCACAGAGCTAGACAGACGGCCCAGCAGTTGAGAGCACGTGCTGCTTTGGTAGAGGTCCTGGGTTCAGTTCCAGCACCTACGTGGTGGCTCACAATGGCCTGTAACTCCAATTCCAGGGGCTCTGGTATCCTTCTTTTGGCCTCTGTGGGCACCTGCATGCATGTGGCACACATACATGCCCTCAGGTGTATACACATACAGATAAAAATTAAAATGAACAAATATTTTTTAAAAAATCATCCAAACAGTCTAAAGCCTCTTTAACACAGTCCAATATGGCCAGTAAAGAAGCCATGTGACTCCTGAATGACTGGATTATAGAGAGATAATGAAGTAATACTCTCCCTGCTCATGCTGTTGTACCCAACATTACTCTCCTGACTAAACAATTGATACAAGTTATGATATCTCATATTCTTTGGGATCATCTTACATTTTTTCAGAATTCCTATTCCCATTGAGTCCCAGAACCAGTTTATATTTATTTTAAATGGACAACAATGGACCTTTAGCTTACTTGCACAAGGTTACTTGCACAGTCCCTCTATCTATTGTGTGGCATAAGATGGTGGCTTGTAATCCTGCTTTCTTATCCTGGCCACCAACTGTAAAATGTTTCATTATTGTCTTAGGGTTTCTGTTGCTATGATAAAACACCATGACCGAAAGCAACTTGGAGAGGAAAGGGGTGTATTTCATTATACAACTCTCAGATCACACTCCATCACTGAGGGAAGTCAGGGCAGGAACTCAAGGCAGAAACCTGAAGGCAGGAGCTGATGCAGAGACCACAGAGGAGTGTTTGTTCTTTATGGTTTGCTCAATTTGTCTTCTTCTATAACTCAGGACCACTTGCTCAGGGGTGGCACCACCTACAGTGAGCTGGGGGCACTCCCACATCAATCCTTAATCAAGAGAATGCCCCACAAGCTTGCTTATAGGCCAGTCCTATGGATGCGTTTTCTGAACTGTGGTTCCCTCTTCTCGGATAAATCTAGCTTGTGTCAACTTGACAAAAAACTAACCAGGGCAGTTATATACATGAAATCATGTAAATCCATGAATATTTTATAGATTTAGAAAAAAATGTTGAAGATATATAATCAAACCTGAAGAGATGAAGGGGTCAATCCCCATAACATGCAAGGGCCTGACATAGCAGTAAATTTTTAGGAAATTTTGTGGTCATGTAAAACATCCATGGTATCTGAAAAAGTCATTGAGAAAATTTTACAGCAGCCTGTACTAATGAATGTGAAACAATGATGACTGCTGTTTCTAAGACATCTGGGATACTGCCACATTTTTGTACCCCATTTTGTTTAAGTTGCCCATCCCTTATATGATGTGATAAATATGGGCCACAGAGAATTGGAGTCAAGGGTTCAAGAAGCTTTTGATCAAGTTAAATTTTTTATGCTGTACATTGGACTTCCTTCTACGCTGTTTCATGATTAACACCAGAATCCTGTGGAAAAGGGTGAAAGCCAAACATACAACTATCAAGCATATATAAATCCATTGAACAGATAAAAATCTATCACTGGACCTCCTTCAGTGAGGGATAAAACAACCTATCCATTAATGGGTTAGACTGAATTCCTTTTAGAAAAAAATTCCTTTCTGGGATTTCCCAAAATCAGACTCCATGAAAGTAGCACATACACTTGTAAGGTTGTAGCAATGTGGTGTCTTATCTGCTAGTCCTGTGACAAATGCATGCAAGACATACGTATTGAGACTGATGGCCTCAACTATAACTACAAGATACCTGATGAATCTATCCACTGGGCACATGCAAAATCAGAGCATTGTGGTGGGGCAACATATCCTGGAAATTTACAAAGGCTTCAGACATCTCCAGAGAGTATTCTAACATTTTACATGATACACAGACACATAAAACTCATTCCCAGCTGGGACATCTAAAAGAGATTACACAAGCTGGACATAAATCAACATGTTGTTCAAATTCATAGGTAAGTATTTCTTTTATGTCTCCTTGGGAAATTCATGCAATGGGATTCTTTCCCCCTTGCGTCTATCTCAGTATATTCTTAGGTCAGAGACAAGGCTCAAAATGTCTTTGTGATAAAATGGTGAATATAATGTATGGCTGGAAGCTCAGAAATAAATGCAAAAGGTAGATTTTAAAAATCCCTGGTGTTATTGATTATATGTTTAAAGATAGGCTGGCATTGAATCTGAATATAGTAAAACTGTTAACACCTCTTTGGATTGTAGTGAAGATTGCATGGAAAGATTCATGGAGAGTCACATTTAGCTCAAGGCCCAGAATCTAGGTGCCAAACCAATGACAATGAGGATTTTCCATAACTTAGGAAAGTATTGGGCTGTATTTCCATCTCAGAGTTGGGTAATGTCACAGCCTAGACTAGGCATACTTGACTATCATGAGGTCTTTGCTGGGAACTTAAGCAATTTATGTTTTTTGGAAGACAACTGGTGTGGTAGGTACATAAAATCCATATAGCTCTTGAGAGAGAAAAGGCAAATGGTAATAAGAGAAAGACTGGTCAAAAAAAAATAGCTGACAACTTTCTACTCCAGCCCCAAATGGCTTCTATGGTTCAAGGGACACACACTGCTCTTATATCCTATGGTGGGCAGCCATTCACTTGAGCAAGCTTAGGTTGGTTCTTCTTTTATTCCTTCAGGAAGCATTAGCTCACACTGCTTGAATCACTCTCCTGATTCTTAGGTTTACATCTTTGTGACTGGATGTGGTGGGTATGATTGTAAGAGACCAACATGAAGGAACTATTGTGTTGGAGCTATTCAGTATTATGACTATGATAAACAGATACAAAGGTAATAAATCTGCTCCTACTTTCAGAATAAACCTATAAAATATTGACAATTACTTCAGCTCTGTGAAGCATAGATTTTTTAAATACTCTTTTCCCTCATGTTCTCATCCCCATTCCCTCCCCTCTAATGCTCCCCCACCCCCAGTTTACTCATGGAGATCTCCTCTGCTTCCCCTTCCCAAGGTGATCCTTATGTCTCTCCTAGTATCCTCCTTGTTTCCTAGCTTCTCTGGATCTGTGTGTGACTCACAAACATTAGACTAACAGCTGTGGAACCTGCATGGGACCAGACTAGACCCTCTGCGTATGGAAGAGAGATGTGTAGCTGAGTCTGTTTGAGGGGCCCCTGGCAGTGTGATCAGGATCTATCCTCAATGCATGAGCTAGCTTTCTGGATCCCATTACCTATGGTTGGACACCTTGCTCACCCTTGATGCAGCGGGGAAGGCCTTGGACCTGCCTCAACTGAATGTACCAGGCTTAGCTGTCCCCCCATGGGAGAACTTACCCTTTTGGAGGAGGAGATGAGGGGTGGGTCAGGGAGGGGAAGTTGGAGTGGGATGTGGGGAATGGAGTGGGAGGAAGGATGAGGAATGGGTCAGGGAGGGGAAGGTGGGTCAGGTGGGGGGTGGAGTGGGAGGAAGGATGAGAGGGGGATCTGTGCTTGATATGTAAAGTGAATAAAAAATTTTAAAAACGTTCTTTTCTCTGGGAGATCTGGGTGTTCCCCCATGAACTCTTCTTGTTACCTAGTCTCTCTGGATCTGTGGATTGTAGCATAGTTACCCTTTATTTTATAGCTAATATCCACTTATGAGTAAGTACATACCATGTTTGTCTTTATTAGTCTGGGTTATCTCACTCAGGGTGATTTTTTTCTAGTTATATCCATTTGCCTTCAAATTTCCTGGTGTCCTTGTTTTTAACAACTGTGTAATACTCCATTGTGTAAATGTACCACATTTTCTTTATCTATTCCTTGGTTACTCCATTGTGTAAATGTACCACATTTTCTTTATCTATTCCTTGGTTACTCCATTGTGTGTATGTACCACATTTTCTTTATCTATTCCTTGGTAGAAAGGACATCTAGGTTGTTTCCAGGTTCTGGCTATTACAACTAAAGCTGCTATGATCATAGCCGAGCAAGTGTCCTTGTGGTAGAATTGAACATTCTTTGGGTATATACCCAAGAGTGGTATAGCTGGATCTTGGGGGAGATTGATTCCCAATTTTCTAAGAAAGCACCATATTGATTTCCAAAGTGGTTGTACAAGCTTGCATTCCCACCAAAAGTGGAGGAGAGTTCCCCTTGCTCCACATTCTCTCCAACATAATCTGTCATCAGTGTTTTTGATCTTAGCCATTCTGACAGGCATAAGATGGTATCTCAGAGTCATTTTGATTTGCATTTCCCTGATGGCTAAGGATGTTGAACACTTCCTTAAATGTCTTTTCACCATTTGAGATTCTTCTGTTGAGAATTTTCTGTTTAGATCTGCACCCCATTTTTTATTTTTTTTTTAATTTTATAATTAATTTAATTTTACATATCAGCCATGGATTCCCCTGTCCTCCCTCCTCCCGCCCTCCCCCTTCCCCCAAACCATCCCCCATTCCCATCTCCTCCAGGGCAAGGACTCCCCTGGGGATTCAGCTCAGCTGGTAGATTCAGTCCAGGCAGGTCCAGTCCCCTCCTCCCTTCACTCAGGCTGAGCAAAGTGTCCCTGCATAGGCCCCAGGCTCCAAAAAGCCAGCTCATGCACTAAGGACAGGTCATGGTCCCACTGCCTGGATGCCTCCCAAACAGTTCAAGCTAATCAACTGTCTCACTTACCCAGGGGGCCTGATCCAGTTCCACGGGGGGCTCCTCAGCTATTAGTTCATAGTTCATGTGCACCCCATTTTTAATTGGATTATTTGGTTTGTTGATATCAAGTTTCTTGAGTTCTTTATATATTTTGGAAATCAGTTCTCTGTCAGATGTTGGGTTCCCATTATATAGGCTAGTTTTGTCCTATTGATGGTGTCCTTTGCCTTAGAGAAACTTTTAAATTTCATGAGGTCCCATTTATTAATTGTCAGTCTTAGTATCTGTGCTATTGATGTTCTGTTCAGGAACTTGTCTACTGTGCCAATACATTTGAGATTATTTCTCACTTTCTCTTCTATCAGGTTCAGTGTATCTGGATTTTTGTTGAGGTATTTGATCCACTTGGACTTGAGTTTTATGCAGGGTGGTAAATATGGATCAGTCTGCATTCTTCTACATGCTGGCATCCAATTAGAACAGTACCTTTTGTTGAAGATGCTTTCTTTTTCTCCATTGTATAATTTCAGCTTCTTTGTTGAAAATCAGGTGTCCATAGTCTGTGAGCTTACATCTGGGGAAGGCTCACACAATCAACTAACCTGGGGTCATAGGGGCTCCCAGAGTCTGAACTGACAACCAGGGAGCCTGCATGAGACTGACCTAGGCACTCTGCATATATGTTATAGTTGTGTAGCTTGGACCTCTTATGGGACTCCTAACAGTGGGAACAGGGGATGTCTCTGACTCTTTTACTGGCTTCTGTGACCATACTTCTCATACTGGGTCGTGTTGCCCATCCATAATACATGGGGAAGTGCTTAGTCTTACTGCAACTTGATATGCCATGTTTATATATATGTAAAAATTCTTTTCTCCACTTTTGTGTAGATGTGCACTTTTGTATAGAAATAATGTGTGTACAGTAAACTGACTCTGATGACTATGGTGCAGGTGAGCCTACCCCGAGGGTGAGAGCATGGGAGAGCTAGCCCACTACTTGTCTATCACGTGGTGGCATGGGCTGGGCAGAGATGCCTCCCCTTTGCCCCTCACCCATTGTTGCCTATGGCAGGTGGAAGAGCAGGCCACTAGGTCATGAGAGTAAAAGGGTTGGCCATGCCCCTCACTGGTTGGAGCACTGAGGAGAGTGGGCCTTGCAGCTCTCCTGGGCAGCACAGTAATGCTGACACTGCAAGCAAAGATGCAGGTGAGCTCGCCCAGAGAACATGAGTGTAAGAGATCTGCCCCCGCCCCTCATCTGCCATAGAGTAGTGAAAGCAATGGAGAGATGCCCCTTCACCCCACCCCACTCCCACCTCACCACCTGTAGCAAGTGGGAAAGCTGGCCCTGAGGTTATGAGAATCAATTAACTGGTTTGACACCTTACCAGCTGTAACACTCCAGAGAGTAGGCTCTGCACCACACCTGGGCACCACAGTAGAGTTGGCCCTGCTGGTGGAGGCATGGATGAGGCTGCCCAGAGAGTGTGAGCATGGGAGAGCTAGCCCACTTTCTCTTCTATCAGTCTCTCCACTACTTGTCTGTCATGCCTCCCTTAGCCTCCCCTTGGCTCCTGTGTCAGGAAGGTGGAAGAGCTGGCCTTGCACCTCACCAGCTGCAGTAATTAGGAGAGCAGGCCATGCAGCTCACCTGGGCACCACGGTAGTGCCAACTCTGCTGGCAGGGGCATGGGTGAGCCTGCCCTGTGGTCTGAGAGTGGGAGAGCTAGCCCTAAACCCCTCATCTGCCATGTAGTGGTGAGGGTGAGGGAAAGATGCCCTCCCCCCTCATCCCTTGACACCTGCATGCCTGGCACCTCACCTAGGCAACACAGTTGAGCTGACCATTGATGGAGGTATGGGTAAGCTGGTCCTGAAAATTTGAGCGTGACAGATCTGTCCCCACCTCTCATGTGCCATATGGTGGTGTGGGCAAAGGAAAGAAACATGTCCCCTGCAGTCCCTTGAGGCCTGTAGCAGTTGGGAGAGCTGTCCCTAAGGTCATGAGAGTGAGAGAGCTAGCCCTGCCTCTCACCAGCTGTAGCACTGGGTATAGTGGCCCCTACACCTCACCTGGGTGACACAGTAGAGCTGGCCCTGGTGGTGTAGGTGTGGACAAGCCAGCCCCAGGACCTGAGAGCATGAGAACTGGCCCTGCCTCTTGCTGCTTACTACATAGGGTGAGCTAGCTGGGGCAGTGCTAGAGAGCTTACTCTGGTGTTGAGGATGAGGGAGAGCTGGTGGGCTGACCAACCCAGCTACCACCCAGGCCCAGAATCAGGGCTATGAGCTGGCCCAACCCAACATCCACCCCACCTATGATCTGCTGGAGCACATGAAGGGGCTGATCCTGTGGACCCAAAGTTTCAGGATTTCCATGAAACAGGACAACAGGATATCCAAGAGGAACCCTGCTGAGGGATATCTTTCTGTATGCTGTGAATATGTGTTGCTCTGATTGGTTGATAAATAAAGCTACATTGGCCTATGGCAGGGCAGGATGGAGCCAGGTGGAGAAATCCAAGAGAGATAGGAGAGGAGAAAGGAGAGCGGGGCAGACACTGCTAGCCTCCACCAGGAGAAACAAGATGTAAAGTACTGGTAAGCCACAAGCCATGTAGCAAGATATACATTTATAGAAATGGGTTAATTTAAGATATAAGAGCTAGCTAGCAAGAAGCCTGACATGGCCATAGTTTGAAAATAATATGTTTAGTTGGGTCTGAGCAGCTAGACCCAACTACTCAGGTCTGGGTGGGACATAGAAAAACTTCCAACTACAGAACCCCATGGAGGGCCCAGTACTGATGATGTAGCAGAAACCAGAGGCCTCAAAACAGACCAATGACTCATTGCAATGAACACTTATAAGTTATGATATATGGACTAAAGGGTATACTGTGTGACTCACTGTGTCACAGTACAGCTTCCATGACGAGATTTTTCTTTTCTTTTAAATTTTATTTTGTTTTATCCTGGGCAGGGGTATGTTGCAAGGATAGATGTTGGATGAGAAGGGACAGAGAGGTGAATGGGATTGAGATGCATGATGTGAAAGCCAAAAGAATCAATAAAAAGTTAAATTGGAAAAAAATGTGTAATAAAACATTTTAAAAGTTAAAGATTACTAATTGGACTCATTAGTCTAGGCAGTCTAATTGTCCTTTCCCTACCACTCTATTCACACACACACACACACACACACACACACACACACACACACACACACACACATGCACACACTCATGCACTCATGTGCACATACATAGGTACACAGATTTTGGAGATAGGGCAGACAGGGATGGAATCAGGCCACTCCCAGTCAAGAAGACAAGGCTTTGGCAGCACACAAAGCCCCAAGCAAAAGTAGTGCATAGATCAGGCTATGGGGACAGAAAGGAAAAAGACACCATTGGTAGGGCCATCTATGGAAGGTGGCCTCCCAGTCAAGTGGGCAGCAACTGAAGAATAAGTTAGCTTCTCAAAGCAGAATGACTTCTGTTCCCAAACAGATATGCTGCCCCTTCGTGGCTGTTTTTCATTGTCATCAAATAGTGGGAGGATAGGGGAAAGGAAGTTCAGAGCACACCATTGATACAAAGACTCCCTACCCCAAGTCACAGATCCAGAACAAGAGCCCCCAAGGAAACTGGAGGTCCTCAGAGATCTCCAAGGGAAGGAACAAGATCAGGCCCACTATCTGTCAGGTGTAGCTGGGCCTTCCCTGGTCTATGCCAATTAAGCCTATGCCAGCTGCATGCCCCTTCCAAGAGGGAGAGTGCCACCTAGACCAAATCTTTACAGGAAAAATTCCAAGAACCTGAAATGAACAGGGGAAATACTTTGTCCTCACACAGGTGAGAGATGTTGCCCTCTTGGCATCTGGTAACCTAGGGAAATTGGATAGGACACAGCTAAGACAACTGGTCAGGTAGAAGGGGAACTAACAGTCTGTGAAAATGCATATCACCAAGACAGAACAAATAAGAGAGATACATTTGGGAACTGAAGGAAATACACAATAGAATTGGTTAGGAGTTGGTTAGATTTGATGTGACCATGGGTTATCTAAATTCATGTGCTATATACTTGGCCATCCAAAATTTTTAGAGAAAACTAACATCAAATGGAAATTCTTTTTTTTAATTAAGAAATTTTTATTCATTTTACATACCAACCACAGATCCTCCTCTTCCCTCTTCCTGCCCCTCCAGCTTTCCCCTCACAACCATTTCCTCCTACGAGAAGGTAAGGCCTCCCATGGGGAGTCAGCAGAGCCTGGTACATTCAATGGAGGCAGGTCCAAGCTTCTCCCCCTGCATCAAGGCTGTGTGAGGTGTCCCATGATAGGTAGTGGACTCCACAAAGCCAGCTGATGCACCTGGGATGGGTCCTGATCCTACTGCCAGGGGGCCCCTTGAATAGATCAAGCTACACAACCATCTCACTTATGCAGAGGGCCTAGTCCAGTCCTGTGGAGGCTCCATGGGTGTTAGTCTAAATTTCATGAGTTCCCACTAGTTTGGTTTGGTTGTCTCTGTACGTTTCCCCATCATGATCTTGGTGCTCCTTGCTCATAGAATCCCTTTTCTCTCTCTTTAACTGGATTCCTGAACTGGCTTATTCCAGTAATCGAACAGTGAATACCCTAACTGTCATCATAAAGCCTTTCTCCAGTAACTGATGAAAGCAGATGCAGAGATCCACAGCCAAACACCAGGCTGAGCTCCAGGAAAACCTTTTTTAAAAAATTACATCTGTACTAAAATACAGAGATCTTTTCTTACCATTGTTCTCTAAATAATACAGTATAACAACTGTTTGTGTAGACTTTACATTGTGTTAGAAATTAAAAGTACCCTAGAAACCACTTAAAGTGCTGGGAGGATAGGTTACATGCAGATAATATGCCATTTTATATAAAGGACTTGAGCATGAGGATTTAGGCATCTAAGAGGGCCCTGGAATCAGTCTCTCACAGATACTAAGAGATAATTGTCCTTCTTGAATTTCAGTATTCTAAGAAATGTCCTAAGTATCTGGAAAATAGATATTTGTTTAATTTCCATTTTCCTCAAATTTATACACTCAGTTCTGTCACTTCTTAGGCTTAACTACTACAGGTTGATGTTTTCAAATGTTTATTACATTCTGAGCATGTCTTCTATGATACATAAACAGGAAAGCAGTGATATTCAATGTGTTCAGGCTAGGGCTGGCCACTATGGAGAAGAGGGCCTTCTATTTGTTAAGCACTTGCCTTGTATGCATATTTTTTGTGTGATTAAGCATTTGTGAGTTTATATGTGAGCACTTGAAGAAGCAGAATACAAATGCCACTGTATAATATTGACAAAATGTTGATGAAGCAAGCCATCAGTAGCTCTCTTGAGGATAACTTTCAAGATCAGATGAGTATATGTGCAGAATTTTGCAAAAGTTGCTTTTTAGAAACAGCTTAAAGTCACAGAAACAGAAAAAACTCCATTGTGTTGGCCCCATGGTGACTAGCCCTGGACCCAATGCTCAGTGGCTTCAGGGACTTCATTATAGTATAGTCCTCCTCACTGCATGGATAACAGGGTACCAATTAGAAGAGCTGTCAGAGGAATAATTCAGCTTTTAATGAATTATACAGGATAATTAAAACTTCAGCAAAGCAAATCACTTGGGAACTAATTAGAAGTTTTTCTCAACAATTGGTAAATAACTTTCTTAAACTTGTTTTGCTTACAAATGTGATACGTGTTAACTATAGAAAATGGGCAACTATGGAAAAGAATGTAAAAATACACCACCATCTTGTTATTAAAGATAGTCATAATGAAAAATATATAATATTTAGATAAACTAATTCCTATTTAGTGCTTAGAGCAGTGATTACATGAAAATTGCCCAGTGTCATTGGTTGTTACTATTCAATTGCAAGTGGATTCAAGAAAAGTATGTCCCAATCCAAAAATCAAACAAAATTCATCTAAATTTTCTTCTTAATATTTTGTTTTATTTATATATATATACTAATTGAATACATTATAGTTATAAATAATTCAAACAATATAGAAATACTTTTACTTGTAATATTCTTTAACATACAAGATATACATTTGCTTAATAAGTCAGTAATTATTTGTCCATTCTTATTTCTAACTATTCATTTCATTTTATTTATTCAATAACCAGCTGCATCTCAGATGTGTCTTCCAAAGAGTAAGGGACTGAGGCATTCATATTTTCTTCATTCTTTCATACAATACATCTCAACCACAGCCTCCCTTTCCTCCTCTCCTCCCAGTCCTCCCCCACCTCCTCTCTCCCTCAGATCTAGTGCTCTTCCATTTCCCTTCAGAAAAGAGAAGATCTCCCAGTGATATCAACCAAACATGCCATTTATACAGTGTTATGTGAGATGTGAAAAATTCTCTGTGGAAGTACAAAGGTCCTTTATACTCTAGAGATGATGGTAACCAGAACAGATTCAAAGGGGAAATAGAAAATACAGGAAAGAGACTAATAGCAAAACTTTTCATTTTTAACCTTCCACATCCGTTTTTTTTTTTTTCCCTTTACAGTATCATCTAGATGGACCGCAGTTATACCAAAGCCTGGAAGTCATTTTTGACAATGGTCTTCATTTTCTTGGGCACTGAAAAGAGGAACAAGAGGTAGAGCCTAGGAATATGACTGACTTGCTAGGGTGAGTTGTGGTATTTTTGGCATTTTATTAAAAATGGAAAAAGTTATTTTTGTTAGCACTCATGGTGCTTCCTCCTCCCCCCCCACCACAGACAGACCCCCAAACTGTCAAGGAAAGGCAAGCCCCCTGGAGGGATGGGTAGAGGCTAAAGCAAGGGCTGCTATGGCTACCAAAGGATGAGCTGGTGATATGAGCTGGGGGGTGCCTGTCACATGACACTCTCCACCACGACGACCTTGCTGCTCTCGGACACTGGAGTCAGGGTGGTCAGGCCCCTGACATCTGCATCCTGAGCTCTGTATTCCAAGTGGTGAAGGCCCCAGATAGGCTGGGTCAGGTGCTGCCAGCGCTGTGGGAGAGGAGGGCATGTTGAACCTCCCATGAGTCACTTGCTCCACCCCATGGCAATAGCTTCTGCCTCTCTAGCTCCTACTACCTGCCACCAAGGCAGGTCTGTTTCTCTTAGGGCACCCTTCCAGGCCATGCTCCCTACAATGGGAAGCAAGGTTAAGTGGTCCTTGTGTGGAAAATGAGAGGTAGGCCTTGCTTCCATGTTGCCACATGAAGCCATGATGGGTTAGCTTTCCTTCCATTTACCCGTAGTCTGAGCTGTGTTTCTGGATGACGGTTTGCCCCTCCCAGGGAAGAGTGGGGTAGGGATCTTACCTCTGCCATGGTTCCTTTTGCCCTGAGGAGACAGCCTAGGAGGTGGAGGGGCACGCACAGCATGGAAGAGAGTATGAAGCCTATGGTTTGGCTCCAGCACAGATACCTGCAGATGATATTGACCAGCTTCTTGGAATACACAATTTTGAAGATGAAGAAGCAATGTTTGGTAAAAATTTTAGATATTTAAGAGTTTCTATTAGAATCGGAGTGTAGTGGTATAGGTCTTTAATCCCAGCACCTGGGAGGGAGAGGAAGGCAGATCTCTGTGAGTTCAAGGTCTACATAGAGAGTTCCAGAACATCCAGATCTATATAGACAGAGCCTGCCTCAAGAAGAAAACAAAAGAGTTTATATTAGAAATTAAGACAATCTCAGATATTCTGTGCCATTGTGAGTTGGAAGTATGTAATTTGCTCTTTGATTTTACAGTGGGTTACAATTAAGAAACTACCTTAAGTCTCAAAAGAGACTTTGTACTTTTAAAATGTTTAAGCTGTAAAGAACTGGGAGAACTTTTTCATTATGATGTGATGTCTTAGATAGGGTTTCTATTGCTGTGAAGAGACATCATTGCTGTGGGATGTTCTGTATGGCAAATGTGTTGCTCTGATTGGTCAATAAATAAAATACTGATTGGCCAGTGGCTAGGCAGGAAGTATAGGCGGGACTAACAGAGAGGAGAAAAGAAAGAACAGGAAGGCAGAAAGAGTCACTTCCAGCTGCCACCAGGACAAGCAGCATGTGAAGATGCCAGTAAGCCACGAGCCATGTGGGAAGGTATAGATTTATAGAAATGGATTAATTTAAGCTATAAGAACAGTTAGCAAGAAGCCAGACACGGCCATACAGTTTGTAAGCAATATAAATCTCTGTGTTTACTTGGTTGGGTCTGAGTGACTGTGGGACTGGCGGGTGACAAAGATTTGTCCTGACTGTGGGCAAGGCAGGAAAACTCTAGCTACACATCATGACCAAGGCAACTCTTATAAAGGAAAACATTTAATTGGAGCTTGCTTGCAGTTCAGAGGTCTAGTCCATTATCATGATGACAAGAAGCATGGTAGTGTGCACAGACATGGTGCTGGTGAGGTAGCTGAGATTCCTACATCTTGATCCACAGGCAGCAGTAAGTGAATGTCACACTAGACCTGGCTTGAGCATTTGAGACCTCAATGCCTAGCCCCTAGTGACATACTTCTTACAACAAAGCTACACCTAGTCCAACAAGGCTACACCTCCTAATAGTGTTATTCCCTATGGTCCTATGGGAGCTATTTTCATTCAAACCACCACATTTCCACTCCCTGGTCCCCAATAGGCTTCTAGCCATATCATAATGCAAAATGCATTTAGTCTAATTTCAAAATCCCCCATATTGTGTAACAGTCTCAAACTTGCTTAAAAGTTCAAAGTCTCTTCTGAGACTCATGCAGTCTCTTAACTGTAATTTCCTATAAAATCAAAATAAAAAAGCAGATCACATACTTCCAACATATAATGACACAGGATACACATTACCATTCCAAAATAGAGGAAAAGGAGCATAGGGAGGAAATACTAGACCAAAGCAAGACCAAAAACTATCTGGGAAAACTTCAAACTGCATCTCCATGCCTGATGTCAAAGTGCTCTTCAGATCTCCAACTCCATTCAGCTTTGTTGACTGCAACACACTTCTTTCTCTTGGATTGGTTCTACTCCCTGTTGGCAGCTTTCCTCAGTAGGTATCCCATGGCTCTGGCATCTACAACATCTTGGGGTCTTCAAGGCAACCCAGGCTTCTCCTTCACAGCTCCACAAAACAGCCTCTCCAGGCCTCCATTCAGGGACACCCATGACACATGCCTGGCCTCAGTGACTTTCCTTAGTCATGGAGAGAAATTTCATAACCCCTTTCTTCTATCCTTGACTCTAAAGCCAGAGCCATGTGGCTAAAGATGCCAAGTTCTACTGCTTGCTCGGCATGGAACATGGACCCCTCATTCAAATACATTTTCACTAGCTTTATGTTTTTGATGGTTTCCTTCACTGCTTAAGTTTGGCTGTCCTGGAACTTGATATGTAGATCAGGCTGGCCTCCAATTCAGAGATCCACCTCACACTGCTTCCAGAGTGCTGGGGTTAAAGGTGTGTGCCACCATACCCAACCCGAAGATTTTTCTTTAATTCCTTGTCTTAAGTTGGAAGCTTAGCTGGGTGGGGTCTTGCCCTGAGGTTGCAACTCCCTTTATTCCATTTAATGTCAAGTTTTTCTTTAAACTTTTAATATCCATGAACACTGGACTTGACTCCATTGCACTTCCTGGTTCTCCTTTTCTCCTCAAACTATATACTTTGTGTTTGTTTTTTTTTTTTTTTTTTGCTCAACTTGCTCCTTTTTATTACAGATCTGCATAAGTGTGGCCATTAATAACAAAGCAATAAATAAAAGAAAAACAAAACAAACGAACAAAAAATAACAGCAAAACAGTCAATACAAGGTCACATGTCCGAATCCTTTCAAATAATGCTATTCCCTATGAGCGTATGGGGGCCATTTTCATTCAAACCACCATAGTGACTTATTGGTGAAATTATTAAGGCCACTCCACATAGTTAAAAGGAAGATTTATTTTGTGGGGTAACTTACAAGTGAAGGGATAGGTAACAGGGTCTGGGAAAGGTATGGCACAGTCCGGTGGTGTTCTCTGGAGAACTCTGCTCGGTCTACCTGCAGCGTCCAGGATCCAAGAACCAAGAGAGAAGGTGTATCTGGATCTCATGTCTTCAGGGTCCTCTCTTGGCCCCGCCTTGTAGGCGTGACAGTTACCAAAGCCTCAATGGGGGTTGGAACTTCCAGATCAAAGCTGGAATGGCTACCCACTACAGTGACTATTGTGAATACTGCAGCAATAAACATGGATATGCAAGTAGCTCTGTGGTATGCTGACTTACAGTTCTTTGAGCATATACAAAAGTGATACAGCTGGAGCACCTTTTCTATTTTCAGGTTTTTGAGAAAAATCCATATTCATTTCAATAGTAGCTATACCAGTTTATATTCCTACCAGCTGTGTACAATAGTTCTTGCACATCTTCACAAAAATTTGTTAGCATTAGATGGAATCTCAATACAGGATTAATTTACATCTCCTTGATGTTTAAGGATGTTGAACATCTTTTCAGGTACTTACTGCCCATTTGTTTTTATTTCTTTTGAGAACAGATCATTTAATTCATTTGCCCATTTATTGATTGGATGACTTTGGGTTTTAAAGTTTTGGAATTCTTTATAGACTCTAGATATTAATCACCTATTAGATATTGACTTGCCAATATTATATTGAACTAGAAAAAAATAAAAATATTTCCCCTAAATTCATATCAAACTACATATAAACAAATAGGAAGCTTTGAGTACATCATACTAATCTCATTAAAAAAAGAACAGGAAAACAATTTTTTTCAGAATTGCCTCAAAATTATTTAGCAATAAACATAGAGCTTAAAGGCCTCTATGCTGAAAACTATAAAACACTGAAAAGGGAAACTGAAGTACACACTGGAGGATGGAAAGATACACAATCCAAACAGATCCACTAAACATTGTGCTTCTTTCTTGGTGGTGGAAGGGGGCAGGTGCAATAACTTATCCTTCACCTTAGAAGGATCATCTCTGCATGCCCCACACCACTGGACTCCTAAGAATTTCACTGAGGTAGAAGGTCTTTGAATTTTAGTTGGATTTAGTATTCATCCTCTCACATGCATATGTGTTACCAATGAGTTCAAAGTGTTTGATACCTCCTGATCACGTGGTTCAATCAGCATAATGTCATCAATATAATGCACCAGTGTGCTATTTTGTGGAAGAGACAGACAATTGAGATCTCTTCTAATTAAGTTATGACACAGGGCTGAAGAGTTAATATATCCCTAAGGTAAAACTGTAAAGGTATGCTGCTGGCCTTGCCAACTGAAAGCAAATTGCTTCTGGTGATCCTTATGGACAGATACCAGAAAAAGACATTTGCTAAATGAATTGCGGCATACCACATACCAGGGAATGTGTTAATTTGCTCAAGTAAGGACACAACATCTGGTACAGCAGCTGCAATTGGAGTTACTACCTGATTGAGTTTTTGACAGTCAACTGTCATTCTCCATGATCTATTTGTCTTCTGTACTGGCCAGATAGGAGGAGTAAACGGAGATGTCGTGGGAACCACCACCCCTGCATCTTTCAAGTCCTTGATGGTGGCAATAATTTCTGCAATTCCTCTAGGGATACAATACTGTTTTTGATTCACTATTTTCTTTGGAAGAAGCAACTCTAAAGGCTTCCATTTAATTTTTCCAACCATAATAGCCCTCACTGCACAGGTCAGGGAACCAATGTCAGAATTTTGCCAACTTCTAAGTATATCTATCCCAATTATACATTCTGGAACTGGGGAAATAACCACAGGGTTTGGGGACCTACTGGACCTACTGTGAGTTGGAATCAGCCAAAATTCCATTAATCAGCTGGCCTCCATGCCCCTACTTTAACTGGGGGGCCACAATATTTCTTGGGATCTCCTGGAATCAGCATCAATTCAGAACCAGTATCCAATACACCCTGGAAAATCTGATTGTTTCCTTTCCCCCAGTGTAAGTTACCCTTGAAAAAGGCTGTAGGTCCCTCTGGGGAAGAACTGGAGAAAGACTAAGTGTAAAACTTTTAGGTGTCATATCAGGATCCTTCCTCAGGGGAACATTGCCACCCCTCATTCAAAGGGTTCTGGGTCTGCAAACTGACTCATGTGGAAATCAATTCACTGGCCAAAATTGTCTTTTGCCACAATCCAATGCAGCCTTTCTTTCATTTGAGAATTTTTCTTCTTATACAGATCAAACTGAAATGCAGTAGGCTTCTTATCTATTTCATGCCTGGAAATACAATGATTGATTAGCCAGTACCAAAGGTCCATACAAGTCATACCACTATAAAATTCACCTTGCCTATGCTGACCATTATGAATTATGCTGTGGGATGGTCTATATGTCAAATTACTCTGATTGGTCAATAAATAAAACACTGATTGGCCAGTGGCTAGGCAGAAAGTATAGGCGGGACTAACAGAGAGGAGAAAAGAAAGAACAGGAAGGCGGAAGGAGTCACTACCAGCCGCCACCAAGACAAGCAGCATTTGAAGATGCCGGTAAGCCATGAGCCACGTGGCAAGGTATAGATTTATGGAAATGGATTAATTTAAGCTATAAGAACAGTTAGCAAGAAGCCTGCCATGGCCATACAGTTTGTAAGCAATATAAGTCTTTGTGTTTACTTGGTTGGATCTGAGTGGCTGTGGGACTGGCGGGTAACAAAGATTTGTCCTGACTGTGGGCAAGGCAGGAAAACTCTAGCTACAGAATTAGGCCATTATGAACATTGTTTTGTCTACATTGCCCATTATGACAACTATGATCACCTTACCTCTGATGATTCAATGCTGCCATCTGGCCCCTGCTACCTCCGGGTCCTATTAAACCCATTGCATTTAATTTATTCAATTGAGCAACAGAATCTCCAACCGTAAGGTCTAGCACAAGGAAACGGGTGACAACAAAACTCTTCAAATGTGCTGGTGCCACCTCACCATTTTGCATCTTATAGGATTTGTAAAGGGCACATCTTCTGGACCTTCCCATCATGGAGAATTAGGTTTTATACTATTGTGACCGCATTGCAAGACTCCCTCCCCTCCCCCAGCAAGACCACCACAGAGCTGATATCTGATGTAAAACAGGGTTTTATTATAAGCCTGGACTTGGTCCGCGTCCAACACACTGGCTAGCCAGGTGAAGGAGGATGGCCCTGAGCTCTCAGGGTGAGGGGTTTTTTTAAAGGGAAAAAACACAAGCAGGGTGGTCCAAGCCTGGGTGAGGGTGTGTAACCTTTGAATTTACTGGTTGGAGGTTACAGTTATCATCTTGGGGGCAGGCCTAAACAAGTCCCAGGCTTTGTCCTTGAGCTGCCATGGGGGCTGGCTGGTCTAGCACGTACTAACTATGGGGCTGACTAAGTGGCCAAGGTTCTGTCCTTGAGCAGCCATGGAGGCTGGCTGCCCTCACACATTCACATTGACCCTTGTACGTAGCTCTAAGTTGGTGAGGGGTCCCAGACAGTAAACAATTGGCTGAACCTTGAGCAGTCAGAGTACATGCAGAAAGGGAGCTACTACAAGGACTATGTCATAGCTTTCTCAGAAACTGCTTGCTTAAGTCTCAGGTAACTGAACTTGAGGCCTGATCTCTGAGAAAAGACTGAGCAGTCTGTTATGGTATCTGCTTGGTCCTTTCACAGTGTACCCACTCGAGCATTGCAATTTCCCTGAGCCTTAAAATCCCTTCATATGTAAAATTAAATTAAAGTATAAAATAAAAATAAAAAAGATTTAAACAACTGCAGATTAATAAGAAAAAAAAGATTCTGAAACTCAAAAAAATCCCTTCATCAACACTAAACCAAGGAATATCAGTCATCTCCAACTCCTTTTCTTTAGGCCATCTTTTGATAAACTCTTCAGTCAACCATTCAAACTTTTCATACCTTTTTTAAATTATGAGAGTTTCCATATTAAACCTAGACTCTCCACTCAGAGGGTCCATATCAATAAACTCAGCCTGATATAGTTTTTCTTCCACAATTAAAATCCATTCCCACACATACTCCCCAGACTTCTGCTTGAATAAACAATTCAGTGAACAAACTGAATGAATCAATTGAATGAATTAAGCTCCTTAGTAGTGTAGCTCACATCCTTATGGACTACTGTGGTGGTTTGAAAGAAAATGGCCACAGAAGGGAGTGGCACCATTAGGAGGTATTGTAGCTAGAGTTTACCTGCCTTGCCCACAGTCAGGACAAATCTTTGTCACCCGCCAGTCCCACAGCCACTCAGACCCAACCAAGTAAATACAGAGACTTATATTGCTTACAAACTGTATGGCCATGGCAGGCTTCTTGCTAACTGTTCTTATAGCTTAAATTAATCCATTTCTATAAATCTATACCTTGCCATGTGGCTCGTGGCTTACCGGCATCTTCACATGCTGCTTGTCATGGCAGCGGCTTGCAGTGACTCCTTCTGCCTTTCTGTTCTTTTATTTCTCCTCTCTGTTAGTCCCGCCTATACTTCCCGCCTAGCCACGGGCCAATCAGGTTTTATTTATTGACTAATCAGAGCAACTTGACATATAGACCATCCCACAGCACAGCCAAGTGCAGACCATCTCAGACACCTGCACTCAGGCCCGTGGTCCTAATCATCCTCTATGCGGACCTGCTGGGTAAAGCCACGAGGAACCCAAGAACAGGCTCCCACAGGACATAAAGAACATCCCACAGCAAGGTATGGCCTTGTGGGAGGAAGTGTGTCACTGTGGAGGCAGGCTTTGAGGTCTCCTGCTCAAGCTTCCTTCAGTGTGACTTTCAGTTGACTTACTGTTGCCTGCAAGATATAGCACTCTCAGCTCAAGCACTCTGTCTGCATGCTACTATGCTTCCCACCATGATGATAATGACTGAACCTCTGAGCTGTAAGCCACCACCCCAATTAAATGTTTTACTTTATAAGAGTTGCCATGATCAAGGTGTTTCTTCACAGCATTAAAAACACAAACTAAGACAACAATACTTTCTACCTTCCCTCTAGGAGGCAGCTATTGGTGGGCCTTGAGGGACATCAGTATTGTCTTGCATGGCATTTCCTTCAGAAAAAAATCACTGCTGGTTTGGCAGACACTGAAAAATTAATTTCCTCAGTAGAAGGTAAAAAGGGTAATATTTGAAGGGGTGGGGCTGAATGTACTACTTGTTCAGGTGAGATAAACCCTTGAGAATCTGAAGGTTCAAAATTTTCAGCTTCAGTAGGGTCCTTCCACATATCCTCATCCCACACAACAAATGGAAGTTGGTACCAAGGGCTGGGGTATTGCTGTGATAGGCCCAGCCATGTTTTTGTGTGGATAATATGGACTTTGGGACTGTGGATTAAAAAAGCAGTTGAACATTTTAAGTGCTGTTTAATGGCTAATAGGAGCATGGAAGATAGTAGTGCTGAGTGTGATTTGATGAACTGTAGGGCCCTTCCTCATGAACTTACAGATGAGAATAATTTTAGTATGTTGCCTAGAGATTGTTCTTGTGATATTTTGGTGAAGAAAGTAGCTACCTTTTGCCCTTATCTGAAGAGTCTGCTTGAGGCTAAAGAGTTTTGGATTCTTTCCATTGGTAGAGAAAAATATCAAAACAGCCTAGTATAGACTCTATCATGTGGATATTTGTGGTAACTCTAATGAATATTTATAATGAAAAGGAGCAAGCTGAGCAGTGTAAATTACAAAATGTAAATACTGAGGAGAAAAAGAGTACCAGGAAGTGGAATAGAGCTAAGTCCTATGTTCAAGGAGATAAATGGATTAAGAAATAGAATAAAGGGAGTGGTGACCTTAGGGCAAGACCCCACCCAGATAAGTTTTCAACTTGTGAAAAGGAACTAAAGAAAAGCTTAGAGCCAGTAAGCCTTTAATCCCAGCATTCAGTAAGGCAGAGGCTGGCAGATCTCTGAACTTGAGACCAGCCTGAGTCTACTGCCTTTTCTACAATGTGGATTTCAGTACAGATTACAAACAGTGGGAATGCTAATGTGTCTAAAACTTATCTCTTTTTGATTTTTTTAACTTAATTTTTATTTTATTTTTATATAATTTTTTTATTTTATAATTTAATTTAATTTTACATATCAGCCACAGACTCCCTTGTCCTCCTTCCCCCCCCCCGGGAGGGGGGCAGAGGGGGGCGTTCTCATCTCCTCCAGGGCAAGTACTCCCCTGGGGATTCAGGGGATTGAGTTCAACCTGGTAGATTCAGTCAAGGCAGGCCCAGTCCCCTCCTCCCAGGCTGAGTCAAGTGTCCCTGCATAAGCCCCAGGTTCCAAACAGCCACCTCATGCACTGAGGACAGGTCCGGGTCCCACTTCCTGGATACCTCACAAACAGATCAAGGTAATCAACTGTCTCACTTATCCAGAGGGCCTGATCCAGTTGGGGGCTCCTCAGCTATTGGTTTATAGTTCATGTGTTTCCTTTCATTTGTATATTTGTCCCTGTGCTTTTTCCAATCTTGGTCTCAACAATTCTTGCTCATACAAACCCTCCTCTTTCTCGCCAACTGGACTCCTGGAGCTCCACCTGGGGCCTGGCTGTGGATCTCTGCATCTGCTTCCCTCAGTCATTGGATGAGGTTTCTAGCACAACAATTAGGGTGTTTGGTCATCCTATCAGCTTTTTGGGGTCCCCAAAGGTGCTGATGGCCCCAAACAACAGCAAGCAGTCTAGAGAGCATGGTGCCCCCATTTCAACCTCACCAGCTACCACTTCCTATTTCCTCATTTTTTTTATAATAAAAAAGGGAGGAATGTTAGTTCCTGCCACAGCCACCAGCCTACCTTGGCCACCTCCTCTAGGTGCCTCCTGGTGCCTTTTCACCATCAGCTATACAACACAGGCATCCCTTAAAAGTGCCCTTCCATCACAGCCCCCTCTCTTGATCTTGCTCCTCTTACTTTCCTGTCTGTCTGTCTGTCTGACTACCTTTCTCATGTCCCCAATCATTCTTTTACTCTCCCTGTCCCCCAGTAAACCTCTTGCACTAACTCTGATGCACATAGCATGTTCTCTGTACCTCATGGAACTATCTCCAAAATTTACCACAAAGCAAGTCTCAACAGACACAAGAAAACTGAAATAACTCCCTGCATCCTATCAGACCACCATGGATTAAAGCTGAATATCAACAATAACAGAAACAACAGAAAGCTTACAAACTCATGAAAACTGAAAACTCTCTACTGAATGAAAACTGGGCCAAGACAGAAATACAGAACAAAATTAAAAACTATCTGGAATTCATGAAAATGAATATACAACATATCCAAACTTAAGGAACACAATAAAAGCAGTGCTAAGTTCATAGCACTAAGTGCCTACATAAAAAAAGTAGTTGGTCCAGCTACTCTGAACCTGATAGAAGAGAAAGTAGGAAGTAGTCTTGAATGCATTGGCATAGGAGATCACTTCCTAAATATAATGCCAGTAGCACAGACACTGAGAGAAACAATCAATCAATGGGATATCTTGAAACACACTAAACACACAGAATAAAGAAAGAATATTAAGACCTGCAAAGCAAACAGGCCAAGTAACATATAAAGGCAGACCTACCAGAATTATGCCTGACTTCTCAATGGAAACTCATAAAGCCAGAAGGTCCTAGACAGACATTTTGCAGACACTAAGAGACCATGGATGCCAGCACAGACTACTATACCCAGCAAAACTTTCAATCACCATTAATGGAGAAAACAAGATACTCTATGACAAAACCAGATTTAAACAATACCTATCCACAAATCCAGCTCTGCAGAAAGTACTAGAAGGAAAATTCCAACCCAAGGAAGTTAACTGTACCCACAAAAACACAGGCCATAAATAATCTCACATTAGCAAATCCCAAAGAAGGAAAATACACACACACACACACACTACCACCACCACTACCAAAACAAAAAAAAATCCCAGGAATTAACAATCACTGGTCACTAATATCTCTTAATATCAATGGACTCAATTCACCTATAAAAAAGACTCAGGCTAACAGAATGGACATGAAAACAGGATTCATCCTTGTGCTACATACAAGAAACACATTTCAACTTCAAAGACAGACATTTCCTCAGAGTAAAGGGTTGGGAGAAGATTTTTCAATCAACTGGACCTAAGAAACAAGCTGGTGTAGCTATCTTAATACTAACAAAATAGACTTCAAACTAAAATTAATCAAAAGAGATAGAGGACATTTCATATTCATTACGGGAAAAATCCATCAAGATGAACTCTCAGTTCTGAACATTTATACCCCAAATACAAGGGCACACACATATGAAAAAGAAACATTACTAAAGCTTAAATCACACATCAAACCCCACACACAAATAGTTGGAGACTTCAACTCCCCACTCTCACCAAAGGACAGGTCTGCCAGTCAGAAACTTAACAGATAAATAAGGGAACTAACAGACATTATGACTCAAACTGACTTAATAGACATCTACAGAACATTCCACCCAAACACAAGAGCATATAGTTTCTTATCAGCACCCCATGGAACGTTCTCTAAAACTGACCACATGCTTAGTCACAAAGCAAATCTCAAAAGATACAAAAAAATGGAATAACCTCCTGTATTTTATCAGATCAGATCACCATGCCTTAAAGTTAGATTTCAACAACAACACAAATTACAGAAAGCCTACAAATTCATGGAAATGAATAATGTTCAACTGAATCACCACTGGGTCAAGGAAGAAATAAAGAAAGAAATTAAAGATTTCCTAGAATTCAATGAAAATGAATCTACAATATACCCAAACTTATAGGACATCATGAAAGCAGTGCTAAGAGGAAAATTCATAGCTCTAAATGCCCACATAAAGAAGTTGGAGAAATCTCACACTAGTGACTTAACAACACACCGGAAAGCTCTAGAAGAAAAAGAAACAAACTCATCCAGGAGGAGTGGAAGCCAAGAAATAATCAAATTGAGTGCTGAAATCAATAAAATAGAAACAAACAGAGCAGTACAAAGAACCAATGAAACAAAGAGTTGTTTCTTTGAGAAAATCAACAATATAGATAAGCGCTTATCCAAACTAACTAAAAGGCAGAGAGAAAATATCCAAATTAACAAAATCAGAAATGAAAAAGGGGACATAACAACAGGCACTGAGGAAATTCAGAGACTCAATAGATCATACTTCAAAAACCTGTACTCCACAAAATTGGAAAATCTAAAAGAAATGAACAGTTTTCTGGGTAGGTGACACATACCAAAATTAAATCAAGGCCAGATAAACCGTTTAAATAGACTTATATCCCCTAAAGAAATAGAAGCAGTTATTAAAAGTCTCCCAACCAAAAAAAGCCAGGGCCAGATGGTTAGAGTGCAGAATTCTGCTAGAATTTCAAAGAAGAGCTAATACCAATACTCCTCAAATTGTTCCACACAATAGAAACAGAAGGAACATTACCAAACTCTTCTTATGAGGCTACAGTAACCCTGATACCCAAACCACACAAAGATGCAACAAAGAAAGAGAACTACAGACCAATATCTCTCATGAACATTGATGCAAAAATACTCAATAAAATACTGGGAAGCTGAATCCAAGAACACATCAAAAAAAATCATCCACCATGATCAAGTAGGCTTCATCTCAGAGATGCAGGGATTGTTCAACACACAAAAAGATGTCAATGTAATCCACAATATAAACAAACTGAAAGAAAAAAAAACACATGATCATCTCATTAGATGCTGAAAAAGCCTTTGACAAAATACAACACCCTCTTGCCTTTAATGGCCTAATTACCCTTTTGCATTGTGCATTAGCATTTTCAAAAGCCAGAAATTCAAATATTACCCGTCTAGCTTCTGAATTTGGGATCATTCTATTTACTGCTGAAGACAGCTTTTGTGAGAAATCCATGAGGATTTCTTTTGGGCCCTATATAACTTTTGTAAATGACTCAATTTGCTGTGGATATCGCTCTGTATAAATAAAATGCTGATTGGCCAGTAGCCAGGCAGGAAGTATAGGCAGAACAAGCAGAGAAGAGAATTCTGGGAGGTGGAAGGTTGAGGCAGAGAGACGCTGCCAGCCGCTGCCATGACAAGCGAGATGTAAGGTACTGGTAAGCCACAAGCCACATGGCAACTTACAGACTAATAGAAATGGGTTAATTTAAGATAGATGAACTAGATAGCAAGAAGCCTATCATGGCCATACAGTGGGCTGTTGGACTGCTGGGGCTTGGCAGGACCTGGAGAGGAAACTCCAGCTACATCAATTTTCTTCCCTACTTCTTCAATTCTGTCCCAAACATTCAAGGCTGCCATTTGGCATAAAGCTAGGATATGGTCATCACACAAAGATTTTCTTTGTATATCAGCATAATCGCCTTCTCCAAGAATTTGATCTTGGGAAATTTCCATACCTCTAGCTCTACTTAGTTGTTCAATGGTCTTAGCCTCATCTTTCCACCAAGTCCTCTATTGTAATTGAGGGCCAGCCTCTAAGACAGCTATAACCAACTCTCTCCAGTCTTGAGGGATAGATAATTCTATTACAAGTTGACCATGAGTTTAACATCTGCTTCACAAATGGGAAATGCACATCATATGAGACTATAGCTTCTTTGGATCTCCTCAAACATTTGCACAGGAGTCCAGTCAGCTCTTATACAGCCTTGAGCATTTGGCAATTCCTGTAAGGTTACTGGATAGATTAAGGTTGGATGTTTGAAAGCCCTAGGCTGTTTCTCTGTAACCATATAATTTAATTCTGAGATAGGTTCACCTTTAAATTATTCTCTCTGGGTATGAATTTCTCTATGATTTGTTTTAACAAGTTTTTCTAAAACTTTTATCTTGGCACTCAAATTAGCCAACCTTTTTAATGATAAAACAAAAATAACCAAATAATAAGACAAATAATATTAATAATTGATGTTAAAATCCCATCAACATTAATTATCCTCTCATTTAATTGTTCCATTTTCAGACCACCTAATATGTTATCAAACAGAGACCAAATTTCCTCCATTGTGAAAATGTTTAAAAATTCTCTTTTAATTAATTTCTCCCTTTAAGAAATCTTGACTCTACAAATTTGCTGACAATGATGATTCAGATGAAAGGCTGACTCCTCCGCAAAGAACTATAGAAGCCCAAGCAGGTTTCAAAACAGCTACTTAGTATGCTATCAACTCAAGATGGGGATCCAGAGAGAGCCCACAACCCACCAGGAGAGAAGAAGTGAAAGATCCAACCATCTGGATCCAGCTGGTTAAGGACTCAGGCTCACATGGGGTAGAGACTCTGGCTGAATGCAGCTTGGGACTAAGCCAGGGGCCTGCAAGGCCACAGGCAAGTGGCTTTTTGTGTGAATTCATGCCACAAATGTTGGGGTGTCAGATGTAAGACAGATTGCTAAATGGTCTTATTAATAAAAAAAATCCAGAGGCAGGTATTGGGGTAAAAACTGAGAGATCAGAGGAATAGAACAAGCCACAGCCAACCTTACTTTACCAACTCCTCAGCCTCCAGAGAGAGCTACTTCCTGTATACTCACGCCTGTATACCTTTCTATGCCCTGCCATCTCACTTCCTCTCTCTGACCAGCTACAGTACTTCCTCTTCCTGCCCAGCTCTATCATTTCCTGTCTGTCTGTACAGACCTCCAGACTTCTATGGTTAACTAGTGCTGGGATTAAAGATGTATGCCACCACACCTGGCTCTGTTCCCAGTGTGGCCTTGAACTCACAGAAATCTGGATGGTTCTCTGCCTCCTGAATGTTAGGACAAAAGGTATGTGCTACTACTGCCTGACCTCTATGTTTAATATAGTGGCTGGCTTTTTCCTCTGATCTCCAGGCAAGCTTTATTGGAGTGCACAAACAAAATATCACCACATTTCTCCTTTTTTGTCTAAAATAAAAAAGTTATAACTAATATAAGAAAAACTATACACAATAAATACAATAACTATATATAATATATATGCAGACAATAAATACATCAACAATGTCTAGTCCATTTGCATTTGACAAATTCAGGGAAAATATTCCATTGTCTGTCCTATCTTGGTGAGTCTGAAATGTATCTAACTCACTTTCTATCCTAACTTTTATTATCAACCAAAAACTATTTTTAGATGTCTTTCAAACTTATACACATTATACCTCTTTAGTTTCTTTTCTGAATTTGTTAACAAGGAAGTCTATAACTATCTAATCTTCAACTAATACTTTTCATTTAATCAGATATAACTTGCCAAAATGGAACCTCCCCAAAGTTAGGCTTGGGGAAGGGCTTTTGTTTTTGTTTTTGTCTTTCGGAAGAATGAAGGCTAATGAATCTGAAGAACACTGGACAAATGAGAGGATGCAACAAAAACTTAGCCAGGGGTTAGGGATTCAGGCCCACATTGGGTGGAGACTATAGCTGCATGCAGCTCAGACTTGAGCCAGGGCCTACAAGGCCACAGGCAAGCAGCTTTTTCATGAATTTGTGCCCCACTAGTTGGATGCCAGATGTTGTTTGAATCTTAGATGGTCTTTTAAAACAAACTACTACTGCTTCTAGTTTTCTTTTCAGTACAGCCCCTCAGTGATCACCTGGGATGTAGCTCACCCACGCTGTACTTTCTGGCATCTTGGTTCTCATTTTCTAAGGTTCCCATTCTGTGTAGCTCATTAGTTGTATAATCCCCCCCAAGAGTATTTCTGTAAATTATTATGCAGCCCCTGTGCTTCCTAAAGTCACATCAGTTTTTCCAGAGGGAAAGTAAAAGGGAACTGTCTTGTAAAAGTAAAAAATAATAAAATAAATAAATAAATATAGATGATAGAAGATATATATATATATATAGAGAGAGAGAGAGAGAGAGAGAAACAAAAGTAAAAGAGGACTCCATTGGTTCGGGTAGAAGAAACGAAGTAGGCTCTCCTTCTGCCTTCCCTTGAAAGATGGTTTAATACACAACTGCTAACAGGTCACCAAAGTGGTGAAGAGGGCAATGGATAAGAACCCCATATGAACACTTGTAGAGGTGAATTCCTGAGATGGAGAGAGGAAATAGCACATTGCTGTCATGGTGAGGGAGACACAGCACTATTTGCAGAGTGAGACTGAGCTGTATGAGTGTCTGTGGCGATGTCTTTATGCATTTGTACCCATCTCTGTGTCCATTGACATTTACCTGTGGTAAATTGTTTTTGGGATGTTTTCAAATTGTGATTGTTATTAATAAAGCTGATAAGAAATATCACATACAAGTCTTTGTGGAGGCATATTTTTTAGTCCTCTTGGGTAAATGATGAAAGAATAATTGCTGGTCATATGGTAAGTATGATTTTAACTTTATTAGTAACTGATAAACTGTTTTCCAATATGGCCACATGTAGCTAGAGTTTTCCTGCCTTGCCTAGTCAGGACAAATATTTGTCACCCACCAGTCCCACAGCCGCTCAGACCCAACCAAGTAAACACAGAGACTTATATTGCTTACAAACTGTATGGCTGTGGCAGGCTTCTTGCTAACTGTTCTTATAGCTTAAATTCATCCATTTCCATAAATCTATACCTTGCCACGTGGCTGGTGGCTTACTGGCGTCTTCACATGCTGCTGGTCATGGCGGTGACTGGCATGACTCTCTGCCTCCACCTTCTGCTTCCCAGAATTCTCTTCTCTCCTTGTCCCACCTACTTCCTGCCTAGCCACTGGACAATCAGTGTTTTATTTATTGACCAATCAGAGCAACACATTTGACATACAGACCATCCCACAGCAATTCCCCTTTTTTTTTTTAAAAAAGAAAGGTTTTAACTTTTATACATCTCCAAAGCCAGCTTGGTATATTTGGGAATTTGGGCGTAGCTTCTCTTACTACTTCCTGCTGGAGGGGGGTGCTGTATCTTATGGGGACACAAAGAAAATTTTAGGATCATGGAGTAGTCCGTGAGACTGTATTGTCTGAGCCAGTTGCCTTGAAACGATTCTGGATGTTGGATCATCTGGGCCTTGGTGTCATGGGAGACCTTTCAGGGGGTCTTGGCTGGTCAAACCTGATGTATCTTAGTCTGGAACAAATCCATAGCCTCTGGCTTTCTGTGGAAACAAAAGCAGAGCCTCCTTTCCAAAGCAACATATCCTTATAGCCAAATTTTGAAGTCAAGGTACCTTTAAAATATACATTTTGGTATAACTCAACAGCTTTTGCAATCAAATGTTTTTCTTCAGTTACGAATATCAAAGAGAACATAATCCAGATTCTCTGTGTGGTAGCCATCTTTATGTGGCTTATGTTTTATATTACCTTGAGCCTATTGCTTTAAACTGCAGCCTTCTAAGACTGAAAAGGCGCTGTGGCTGCTGGCTCTGCCCACTTTAGCTTCCCAACATGGCGGTGGTACGTTTTCCGCCAGCTTTGGGAGCCATCAATTCTCAGAAATAGTGGGTCTATGCTTCTTATCAAAGCAGCTTGTAGCCCAGAAACCTCTTTTTGTTTTGTACTAGCAAAGGCTAAATCCACCACGCAGCTTAATGTGCCACTTGCAGAGGCCTCATTTCCTGCCATACTGCAGGTCAAGCACACAAGCCAGGAACCCGCCAGTCAAACCGGCAGCTGCTGCTCATTTGAGAGAGACAATCAGGAAGCTGTTTTTAGTTCCGTTTTAGAATCTTTTCTCAGGTTTTAGGTGGAAACTCTTGCCAACTCGTTGGGCGCCATTTGTAGCTAAAGTTTTCCTGCGTTGCCCACACTCAGGACAAATTTTTGTCACCCGCCAGTCCCACAGCCGCTCAGACCCAACCAAGTAGACACAGGGACTTATATTGCTTACAGACAGTATAGCTGTGGCAGGCTTCTTGTTAACTGTTCTTATATCTTAAATTAACCGATTTCCATAAATCTATACCTTGCCACGTGGCTGGTGGCTTACTGGCGTCTTCACATGCTGCTGGTCATGGCGGTGACTGGCAGTGTCTCTCTGCCTCCACCTTCCACTTCCCAGAATTCTCCTCTCTCCTTGTTCCACCTACTTCCTGCCTGGCCACTGGACAATCAGTGTTTTATTTATTGACCAATCAGAGCAACACATTTGACATACAGACCATCCCACAGCAGCCACATCAGTCTACCTTCCCAGCAGTTTTCTATTTCATCTACATACTCTTTTAGCCGTTTTTTTAATCTTCCAACTTTTATTCCTCTTTTTCAAATTTGGTTTACCTATTCTAGATCCTTCGCATATCTATGCCCATTTTGAAAGTGGCCTCTTAATTTCTATACTTTATATAGTCTAGATTTGGGAGCTTGCATTTATTTTTATAAATAATGTGATGAGAATGGACACTTTAGTAGTGGGTCTTCCAATTTATGCTCATGTTGTATTTCTCCATTAATGTAAGTCTTCTTTAGATTTTCTTCTTGACAGTTTTTAGTTTTTAAGTATAAAAGTTTTACGTTTTAAAGTGCTTCTCTGAGTAATTCATATTTGGGGGATGCCATTGTGAGTAATGATTTTTTTTTCTTTTCCCATTTGTTGTGGTGTATATGTTTGTGTATGTGCAGATGTATGTGTATACAGAGGCAAGAAATCACCCTCCACCCTATTTTTGTGAGGGATAGTCTCTCATTTGAACCTGGAATTGACTGATTCACTTAGACTAGCTGGCAACAAGCTCCAGGATCACTTTGTTTCCATTTCCAGCATTAGGCATGCTTGGCTTTTTACATGGGTTTCGGAGATTCAAACTCAGGTTCTCATACTTGCATAGCAAGCACTTTCCCAAATAAGCCATCTTTCTAACCTTGATTTTTTTTTTTAAGGTAAAGTATTGCTACATAGCCCAGGACATCCTGGAATTAGGCTTGACTCAAATTTGAGATCCTTCTACCTCAGCTTCCCCAGTGTTGAGACCACAAATATGCCACCACATAAGACTACTAAGTGAATTCTTAAATTACACTTTTTTTTCAGGTGGCTTAAGATTTTTGAGGTACACAAGCATGATACTTGTGGGGAAAAAAAGATGGTTCTATTTCTTTATCCCAAAGTATGTAACTTTTATTTCTTTCTTGGCTCATGCACTGTTTAGGATTTCCAGAAGAATATTGAATGCAATGGTGAAAGTACAAAGCTTTGTTCCTCAGCATAAGGAAGGGTATTCTGCCTTTCACTATTATGATGTGAACTGTGAGATTTTTGTTAATTCCTTTTGTTATGTCTCAAAATTTTTCCCTCTATTCCTACTTTCTTTTCTAAGTGCTTGGTTTTGGTTTGTTTGTTTTTTTTTTTATTTTATTAAATTTTCTATTCACTTTACATACCAACCACAGATTCCCCTCTCCTCCCTCCTCCCGCCCCCCAGACTCCCCTCCTAACCCACCTCCCCTTCCCACCTCCTCCAAGGCAAGGTCTCCCATGGGGAGTCAGCAGAGTCTGGTACATTCAGTTGAGGCAGGTCCAAGCCCCTCCTCCCTGCACCAAGGCTGCACAAGGTGTCCCATTATAGGCACTGGGCTCCAAAAAGCTGGCTCATGCACCAGGGATGGATCCTGATCCCACTGCCTTGCTCCCCCACCCAGACAGTTCAAGCTAAACGACTGTCTTGCCTATCCAGAGGGCCTAGTCCAGTACCATGGGGGCTTGTCAGCTATTGGTCCACAGTTCATGTGTTTCCACTAGTTTGGCTGGGCGTCTGTGTATGTCCCTTGCTCATAGAATCCCTCCTCCCTCTCATCGATTGGACTCCTGGAGCTCTACCTGGCACCTTACCGTGGATCTCTGCATCTGCTTCCATCAGTCACTGGATGAAGGCTCATGGGAGCTCCTCAGCTATTGGTCCACAGTTCATGCGTTTCCACTAGTTAGGCTGGGTCATCTCTGTACTTTTTCCCATCATGATCTCGATGTCCCTTGCTCATAGAATCCCTCCTCTCTCTCATTGATTGGATTCCTGGAGCTCAGTATGGAACCCCACTGTGGATTTCTGCATCTACTTCCACCAGTCATTGAATGTGGGCTCTATGATGACAGTTAGGGTATTCAGTCATCTGATCACCAGAATAGGTCAGTTCAGGCACCCTCTCAACTATTCTGTTAACAATTATGAGATTTGCATTTGTGTATCTAATATGACTTCTTGAGGGATATTAGTCTATGACTTTTGTGGTGCTAGAGAAGACAAAGGTCTTGCACATACCAGTCAAGCACCCAACCACTGAACTATATACCCCTACATGGTCTGTTACCTTACTTTCTGTTAATGTCTTCACCTGGATTTTGTATTGTCATTGTATTTGATAATATTCAATAGAACAGCCATGTGGGTGTCAGCATATTTCATATCCAAAGATTTACAGCTATTAGACTCAGATCAGTTGGATGATTCAGGTCATTCAAGGAATTTGTCTATTTTATATAAATTGTCAAAATTTCTGTAAACATTGTTCCTAATAGTCCCAGGTTACTCTATTGGTTGGTACTTTTAAAAAGCTTTCAGATTCATGGATTTTTCTGTATTGTTTGTCAATTTTATATTTTACTTGTTTCTTACCTTCATTATTTCTTTCCAGTACATATTTAGATTTAACTTGTGGTTCTCTATCTGATTTCCTGTGATATCATTCTATCAATTGCAAAAAATGAAGTGTTATAATTTTCATCTCTATATTTATTTATTGTTCCACGCATTTATATGATTGTAGTTGTTTTTACCCCCACTTGCCTCTCTCATCCACTTGTCTCTCTGGGTTCTGGCCTGCTATACCCTCCATATAAGCACCTACATGTTTCTCTGGCTCCTACAGCCTTTTATGCCTCTGGGAGGCTATACCCACATGGACATCTACCTTTTCTCCTGTTCTCTATGTCTCCCCATCCACCCCTTCCTGACTGACCAGAGTCCAGAGTCCTCTGCTCCAACACTTTTCAGCTTCAGTATAGAGGATTCCATTCTGCCTTAGGTGCCTCCTCAACCTAACCTTCTTCCTTAGCCTCAACCTCACTCTCTCACCCAGCTTCTCATTCCCATCCTAATTTGATCTCAACAGCTCTCTCCTCATTGCCTCCTGCAGCTTATCTAAGACTGAGACTGTCTCTTTCAACTCCCTCATAGAGCTTATAGAAATTCCCTCCAACAGAATTTTGTTACTGTGACCCTCTCTCTTCCTCAAACTCAAACAGCTTAGCCTCAGTACAGATCAAGGGTCAAAAATTGGCACACTTGATTTCCAAATTCTAACAGATTATATCAATTTCTGCCACGACACAAGAAAATGATCCCGAAGTCTCTTATCTCTAAAGTTTTATGACTTTATAACTTTAACTTAAATCTTTTATCTCTGTGCTCTATTCTCAAGAAATGTTTTAAGACTATTATGTAAACAGTCTTAAGCTCAGGATTTTTAAATTCATTGGGTATGGTTAAAGAATCTGTAAAATTTGTAACAAAATTTGGCTTTAAACTTAAAAGGCTTTAAGTTTAGATTAAAAATTAAGTTTAAGATTTAAAATCTATACATAGGCAATCTTTATTTGCTACAACTTACTGTGTATGTAATTCAGCTCTTTTTAGAATATTCTCTATATTTAACTTAAATTCAACTCTTGTTTAGGAAAATAGATGTTATTTAAATAGCAACCATGTGGCTCTCTTCTATCCTGGCTGATGACCTCATCAAAATGAAAGCAACCACATGACTGGCAAACATCTTTACTAATGTTAAAGTACACATGACATGTGCCTTCACCATCATCTTGGTTTAGATGACCACATGGTATAAAGAAACAATTATACTTCTCAGTCCTACTAAGCCCTCTGCTTATCGTAAAACTTTTTATACTAAGTAAACAACAACAGATCTCTAAAATATTTTGGATTGGTATGGATTTTTGTATGACGATAAAATTTTAAGGTTATAAAGGTCTACTCAGATTAACAAAAGCTGACTTAGAGATTTACACCTAACTATTTATGTCTTTGTTAACTGTTCAACATGAGACTTCTAGAGAATTTAGATAAGTAACAATATGTTTGATATATAAGGTATATTTGATAAATAAGATTTATAAGTTCCTAACATCTACTCAGGTTCACAATAATATTCATCTAGCTTCTTTGTCTTTGCTCACTTTGTTAAGCTTTATCGATTTGAATAAACTGAGTCATACAAGAAACTATGATATTTTATTTTAATGCTAAAGGTAATTCAATTAAATCTTCAACTCAAAATTTTAAGGCTTAAACTTAACAGGGATAAAGCTGTAAAAATCCTAATCTTATAAAAGCTACTAGATTATCATAAACTGTGAAAGGTAATTAAAACATACAAGTTAATAGTAAGTCACCTTATAAATAATCAAATTCTTTAATGTGTTCAGAACTATACTTATTATCATGCTAAGTACTAATATAATTATAGAAATAAGCCTTATTTAACCTCCTGCATGTGTTTTCAAAGTTAAACCTAAAACAAGTAAGTAAAGTATAATTAATAGGTAGATGGTCCTCAAACTCTTCAGAGGTCTGCTGAATATGACATTTAAAATGTTTAATAATTATAGATAGAAATGCTCCTAAGGGGAACCCAATAGTCTCCAAAGAAGACCGATGGGGCACCACGACTCCACCTGGATTGGTAACACTAACCACTGGGAAAAACTGCCACCAGGGCTCTGAACAAACTGGACATTTTTGGGTTGATTGCCCTACTTTGCCTAGTCAAAGTGAGGTCAGTTTTCCCAAGTTCCTCTATAGGAATAATCTCAGACCTGGATCTGACAGCCAAAAGCCATGCTACTTTGTATTACAGCTAAAGATTAAATGTTGTCCTGTATGACAGCTGAAGATCTACAACTACAGCCCCCAACAAAACCTGTCTAAGGCAATGGGGACATTTCTGTCATTTTAACTGATACATAGATCATTTGGATTATACTTCTAGCTATAATTTATCCTTCTCAGATCTCTGACAATATTGACTAACTGTAGCTTTAACAGCAGCAAGCACCCAACTCTTTCCCCAAGGCTTCAGTTCTTCTGCCTTCTCAGTTTTCTTCACAAGTAAAAAAATCAGGCCTCAGGGGTTGGAGATTTAGCTCAGTGGTAGAGCTCTTGCCTAGCAAGTGCAAGGCCCTGGGTTCGGCCCTCAGCTCTGGAAAAAAAAAAAGAAAAAAGAAAAAAAAAATCAGGCCTCAGGCCCCACTTTCCTAGAGCTTTTAGGCCTCCAGCTGAGAAAGGCAGTTTACCTTGCTACCAGACTCTAAAAAAAGATAAATTCACAAAACAAGTTTCAAAGTAACTTTTTGTTATTCTTTTTTTTTTTTTTTTTTTTTTTTTTTTTTTTTTTTTTTTTTTTGGTTTTTCGAGACAGGGTTTCTCTGTGTAGCTTTGTGCCTTTCCTGGAACCTGCTTTGTACACCAGGCTGGCCTTGAACTCACAGAGATCCGCCTGCCTCTGCCTCCCAAGTGCTGGGATTAAAGGCGTGCGCCACCACTGCCCGGCTTGCAATGACTATTCTCAATCTCGTGGTAAATAATGGAATTTTAAAAAGTTTAGCCAGGCGATGGTGGCACACATCTTTAATTCTAGCACTCAGGAGGCAGAGGCAAGTGGATCTATGAGTTTGAAGCCAACCTAGACTACATAGTGAGTTTCAGGACAGCCAGAATTACACAGAGAAACCCTGTCTCAAAAAACTCAAAACAAAATTAAAAAAAAAAAAAGAACAAGAATCAAAACCCAAAAACAAAACAAAATAAAAAGGCTGGGATGTTAGGTCTCAAATCCAGGACAAATGGCTGAAATGCCTATTTAACATATCAAAGCAGACATGGCCACCAGGTTCTCCCAGTATCCCTCAGTCTCTACCTGTTACAGGGGCCTCCTGGCTAGCATACCCCACCCACTATGCTAAACTTCTCCAGTCCAGGGGCTGGGCTGCCCTTCCCTATATAATCCAATCATTTTGGTTACCTGACCTTACCCCTCCCCACTTTCCTCACATGACTCAGGATCATGTCCACTCTGGATTCTCCCAGATGTCTCTGCCCCAGCTATACTCTCCCTTTTATCTACAATAAATTTTCTCTTCCACCATATCTAGGAGTAGTCATGCCCTTGTATTTTTATTTCTTTTTTTTCATTCAGTTTTATTCTAATCTTTTATTTTGTTGGACAGTTTCAGGTTTTAGAGTGTTTAAACCATTTACAGTTAATATAATTAATAACATGGTTGAGTTTAAATCTAACATCCTTTTTATTATTTTGTTTTCATTTGTTCTTCATTCTTTTTTCTTTTATATGATTTCTTTTATGCCAAGTATTTCTACTCTATATTGTATTAGATGTAGGGTTTCTAATACATATTTTTACCTTGTTTTAGATTACCCTCAAGTTACTTTCAATGTTTTCACATTTAAGAATATCCCAGCAGGGGGCTAGAGTGATGGCTTATCAGTCAAGAACACTTGATTTTACACAGGACCCAGATGTTGTTCCCAGTATTCACATGGTGGCTCACAACCATAGCTCCAGTTCCAGAGGAATCTGACCATCTCTTATGACCACAAATATGGTATACATACATTCAAGTAAAGCACATAACTAAACAAAAATTTTTAGTAAAGGAACATTCCAACAATACTTGAAATTACATTTTCACAAATTTTCTTCTACAGAGGTTTATAAGCCCTACAATGTTATTTTTAAAATCAGTATTATATTTTAAAATGGGGAAAAATATTTTACATTTCCATACATTATATCCATTCTGAAATCTTCACACCTTTTGTCAATCCAAATTTCTATCTGGTATTATCACCTTTCCTTGTAAAGAATGATCTTTAACATTTCATGTAGTGCAGGTTTCTGTTTAAAATAAATTCTCCCTGATTTTGTATGTCTTAAAAATTCTTTATTTTACCTTTTCTTATTAAAGTAAAAGTGACACAACATAAAACATTTTAAGGTGAACAACTTTATGACATTTTAGTGCATTCATAATTGAGTTTTGATTGCCAAAGGATGAGATGCAGATAACAGAAGGAAAATTTGGCCTTTGGTAGACAGGAGGGTGGAGCCCTCTTCCACCAAGGCATACTTAGGCAAGGATGTATGGTACTGTGGGTTTATCTGAAGATGCAGTGTGGAGGAAGAAGCCTATAGGTTTCAACATTGCTGGTGAGAGAGAACTAGAAATTATGTTAAATGAAATAGATCAGTCTCAGACAGACAAGTACCACGCTTTTTCTACCATATATAGAGTCTAGAGCAGTGATTCTCAACTTCCCTAATGCTGCAATGCTTTAATACAGTTCCTCATGTTGTAGTGACCCCAAACATAACATTATTTTCATTACTACTTCATAACTGTAATTTTGCTACTGTTATGAATCATAATATAAATATCTGATATGCAGGATATCTGATATGTGACCCCTGTGAAAGGGTTTATGACCCACAGGTTGAGAAACACTGTCTAGAGAAAAAATTTCAGTCTCAAGAGATGGCTTAGTGGTTGAGAATCCTTACTGCTCTTGCAGAATACCTAGGTTCAGTTCCAAGCACCCACATGGTGGCTCACAACTGGCTGTGATTCCAGTTCCAAAGAACCCAATGGCCTCTCCTGACCACTGAAAATACTAGGCACACACATGAGGCACAGACATATATGCAAGCCAAACACTCATGCATATAAAATAAATTTAATTTAAAAATTAAAATTCGATTCAGTCCCAGCGGTAGCCGGCAGAGACATTCAGGCCCAGCGGCGGCCCGCTGAGGTAGACGGGCCCGGCGGGGGCAGCCGACAGGGACATTCAGTCCCAGCGGTAGCCGGCAGAGACATTCAGGCCCAGCGGCAGCCCACAGAGGTAGACAGCCCGGCGGCAGAGACAAGCAGACGCAGGTAGGCCTGTGGCGGTGGCCCACGGAGATAAACGGGCCCAGCGGCGGCCCGAAGAGGTAGACGGGCCCGGCAGCGGTGGCCAACAGGGACATACAGGCCCAGTGGCAGCCGGCAGAGACATACAGGCCCGGTGGCGACACCCAGAGGCAGACAGACCCAGCGGCAGCTGACAGGGACATACAGGGCCGGCAGTGGACCACAGAGGTAGACAGGCCCAGGGACGGAGACAAGCAGACACAGCTTGGAACAGGGACTCCTCTAACCCCAACACCTGGGGAAGAAGATATCCGTGGGACGGAACCAGAACGAATCTGAACACTCCGTCTGAGGACAACCCAGGGCCCAGCTGCTGCTCCTGTGAAACCCAACAACTTGGAGGTGTTGGTGAGACTACCCTGCTCAGCTGAAATCCATCAGGAGAGGATTCAGACCCCTAGAGTTTGAAGTCTGAAGAAACAGGATCAGCTGAGGAGTTGACGAATGAACAAAACGTGAACTGGGAACACAGAAGAAGGCGCTACCCAGCCACCAAACCAGATCACCAGAATCATAAGTATATACTTCATCGATTGAAATCAGCTGCCCCTGAAGAAATAGCCCAATAGCACCAATTTAACCAAGAACCCCTACTAAACCAAGACTAAAAATTAGAACAAGAGAGGCACTCTCAGACACAGATACCACCTGCACCGCACAGAGGAAGAGATGAGTAGACGCCAGTGCAAAAATACAGGCAACAACATAAAGACCTATATAGCAACATCAGAACCTAGTGATTCTACACCTGCAAGACCTAAACATACCATGACAGAAGAAACAGAAGAAATCAACCCTAAAAATGACTTTAAGAAGATGATAGAGGCCCTTAAAGAAGAAATAAAACATTCCCTCAATGAGGAAATAAAAACTTTCCTTAAAGAGGAAATGAAAAACTACCTTAAAGAGGAAATAAAAACTTTTCTTAAAGAGGAAATAAAAAACTCCCTTAAAGAGGAAATAAAAACTTCCCTTAAAGAGGAAATGAAAAACTCCATTAAAGAGGAAATAAAAAAACTCCCTTAAAGAAATGGAAGAAAAAAATGAACAAAAAATGGGAAGAAATCAAATCAAGCCAAGAAAAAGCAATTAAACAGATGAAAGAAACATTCCAAGATCTGAAAAATGAATTTGAGACAATAAAGAAAACACATGCTGAGGGAATGCTGGAAATAGAAATCCTGACAAAACGAACAGGAACTACAGAAACAAGCATAACCAACCGATTGCAAGAGATGGAACAGAGAATCTCTGACACTGAAGACACGATAGAGAAAATAGATTCGTCAGTCAAAGAAAACACTAAAGACAAAAAAGTCGTAACACAAAACGTCCAGGAAATTTGGGACACCATGAAAAGACCAAACCTAAGAATAATAGGGATAGAAGAAGGAGAAGAATACCAACTCAAAGGCACAGAAAATATATTCAACAAAATCATAGAAGAAAACTTTCCTAACCTAAAGAAAGAAATACCTATGAAGATACAAGAAGCTTACAGAACACCGAATAGGCTGGATCCAAAAAAAAAGTCCCCTCGCCACATAATAATCAAAACACTAAACACACAGAACAAAGAAAAAATATTAAGAGCCGCAAAGGAAAAAGACCAAGTAACATATAAAGGCAAACCCATCAGAATAACACCAGACTACTCAATAGAGACTATGAAAGCTAGAAGATCATGGACAAACCTCATGCAGACACTAAGAGACCACGGATGCCAACCCAGACTGTTATACCCAGCAAAACTCTCAATCACCATAGGCGGAGTAAACAAAATATTCCAGGATAAAACCAGATTTAATCAATACCTGTCCACAAACCCAGCCCTACAGAAAGCACTAGAAGGGAAAATTCAACCCAAAGAAGTTAAACACATCCATGAAAAATCAAGCAGTAGATAATCCCACACCAACATACACCACAGAAGGACAACACAACACAAGCAAAAAAATAACAGGAATTAACAATCACTGGTCATTAATATCCATCAATATCAATGGTCTCAACTCACCTATAAAAAGACACAGGCTAACAGAATGGATAAGAAAACAGGACCCGCCGGGCGGTGGTGGCGCACGCCTTTAATCCCAGCACTGGGGAGGCAGAGGCAGGCGGATCTCTGTGAGTTCGAGGCCAGCCTGGGCTACCAAGTGAGCTCCAGGAAAGGCGCAAAACTACGCAGAGAAACCCTGTCTTGAAAAACCAAAAAAAAAAAAAAAAAAAAAAAAAAAAAAAAGAAAACAGGACCCATCCATTTGCTGCATACAAGAAACACACCTTAACTCCAAAGATAGACACTACCTCCGAGTAAAGGGCTGGGAAAAGGCTTTCCAAGCAAATGGACCTAAGAAACAAGCTGGTGTAGCTATCCTAATATCTAATAAAATAGACTTCAAACTAAAATCAATCAAAAGAGACCAGGATGGACATTACATATTCATCACGGGAAAAATCCACCAAGAGGAAGTCTCGATTCTAAACATTTATGCTCCAAATACAAAAGCACCCACATTCATAAAAGAAACACTACTAAAATTTAAAACGCACATCAAACCCCACACATTAGTAGTGGGAGATTTTAACACACCACTCTCACCAAAAGATAGATCTACCAGACTGAAACTTAACAAAGAAATAAAGGATCTAACAGATGTTATGACTCAAATGGACCTAATAGATATCTACAGAATATTCCATCCTAACACAAAAGAATATACCTTCTTCTCAGCACCCCATGGAACCTTCTCAAAAATTGACCACATGCTTGGACACAAAACAAATCTCAACAGATACAAAAAAATTGGAATAACCCCCTGTATCTTATCAGACCACCATGCCTTAAAGTTAGACCTCAATAACAACAAAAATTATAGAAAACCCACAAACTCATAGAAACTGAATAATGCCCACCTGAAACATCAATGGGTCAAGGAAGAAATAAAGACAGAAATTAAAGAGTTCCTAGAATTCAATGAAAATGAAAGTACAACATACCCAAACTTATGGGACACTATGAAAGCAGTGCTAAGAGGAAAATTCATAGCTCTAAATGCACACATAAAGAAGATGGAGCAATCCCATACCAATGAATTAACAGCACAACTGAAAGCTCTAGAACAAAAAGAAACAAACTCACCCAGGAGAAATAGACGCCAGGAAATAATTAAATTGAGGGTTGAAATCAACGAAATAGAAAACAAGAGAATAATAAAAATTAAAATTCTTCTAAAGTATAAGGGGAATTAAGGAAAAGAGAAGAAAGATAATAGGAAAATGGGGATGGGTACATAGGATCAAAGTATACCATATGTATGTGTGAACATTTCATAATGAAACTAATTATTTTGAACAATTAATATGTACTAATAAAATTATATTACTTTATACAAAAGTACATTTTTACAAGGGAAAACTCTTCCCTAACTTCAGTCTTTGCATTAAACACTATGAACAGTCTTGTGCATAATCTTCCAGATTAAATCCTTATAATACACACTAATCTATTTTTATAATAATTCTGTCAATTAATAGAGTCATACACATGCACAATTATGTTTCTTATTCAATGTATTCCATGTGCCCTTCAGTTGTATAATTTTTCAAAGTTTAAATTTCTTATTAACATGTTAATATATTAATAGGGCTCAGTGTGATTTTTTAACACATTTTAACAGCATCACTAGGAAGAGGTATGGCTGGAAGCATTTTTTTTGGCTCTAAGTTTGTTTTTCTTTTGAGAGTCTGCATATTGAATTTGGAACAGTTTTTTAAAAATGTATCCCAAGGATAAGTGAGAAGAAGTTCACAAACTGAAATTGGTTACAAATGAAATGGCGGAAAGGAGAACTCACTTTCCTCAGGAAAGTAAAAGCCCATAGATTTTTCCAATCAGGAAGTCTGGCTAAGAAAGAAAACTACAGGTGCAAATGTCATCAGCTATATGTCTTTGTCTCTCTCCCTTCAAAAAGTGATGATGGAGACTAAAGAAATGGTTCAGCACTTAAGAGCACTTCCTGCTTTTGCAGAAGATCAGACTCAGCTCTCAGCATCCACATCAGGTAGCTTGCAAATTCATGTCACTCCAATTCTAGTGGATCTGACACCCTCTTCTGGACTACATGGGCATCTGCATGCATGTGGTACACATACATATAGTCAAGACATGTATGTGCATATGCATGCACACTCAAAAGATGTATAAATGTAGACGTAATTCTGAATGGCCTTATTAAATAAGAAACACAGAGCCAAATGCAGAGTTAAAAGCCCAGAGATCAGAGAGCAGTAGCCAAGAGCTGAGACCACCTTCTTATCACCAGCTGCCGCTGCTGTCTTTCCCCTGAGAAAGAGACCTACTTCCTGTGTGTCTGTATTTTTATTGACTTTCTGTTCTGCCTTCTCATTGGTTCTAAACCCAACCACATGACCTCCTCATCACTGCCTATCTATACAGACCTCCAGGTCTCTATGATTGGTATTGAGATTAAAGATGTGTGTCTCCAAGTTGGCTATATCCTTGAACACACAGACTCTGCCTGCCATGTGATCCGATTAAGGGTGTGTGCTACCACCGCCAGACTTCTGCTATGGCTTGCTATTAGCTCTGACCCTCAGGCAACTTTATTTATTGACATACAAATAAAATCACATTTCAGCACAAATAAAATATCACCATATATAAATAAATAGACAAATAAATAAATCATTTTAAAGTGGTGGCAATGGCTGGTGACAAATGCTAGGCCAGGAAGAGCAGTGAGAAGATAGAGGAATAGAGAGTTCTTACAGAGTGAGTTAGTTTCCCAGAAGAAATAAAATTAGTTCTTTACCTTTAAAGAGAGGTTGAAAGAAATTACTTGGTTGTAGGGCCACTGGGTTGTACACATAACACCAGTGTGAAGAGGGGCTTAGAGAGGCAAGAAAATAAGGCCTCAGACTATTCACCCAAAAGAAGGCAATAATGGATAGAATCTTATTTATCTAAGATTGAATAGTACTCATGATCTTTTTTGTTTTATGTTTGGGCAGGTAAATTATACATCATGTGTCTTATAGTTACTTTAGTTTTATTTTCCCATATCTGTAGTCAGGATTTTCATGGGGTCTTCCTTGATCAATCCTGATCCTTATTAACCCAGAATGAATCAATAGTCTCTAATTTTCTGTGGAAATAAAAGCAGAACCTCCTTCCCAAAGCAATACATCCCCAGACTCAAACTTTGCAGTCAAGATGCTTTCAAAATATATAGGTTAGTTTAACCTACCAGTCCCTACAATCAAATGTCTCTCAGCAGTTAGTTCATTAACAGTCAAACAAATCCAAAGAAAACACAACAACATACATAATCCAGACTGTCCATGTATTTTCCATCTTCAAGTGGCTCATTTCCTTTATATTACTTTATTTCCATTTCTAAGGAGTTTATTTTATTATTTTAAATCTATATTTTTTAATTTAAGGTTGTATATATTCTTTCTCTTTTCTCTCTCAAGCTTACACACATTTTTTAAACATACTATAACCCATTTAGAGATTTTCTCAGTCTGAATCTGTCTTCACTGTGTATCTGTAATCCCCTTTGCTCCATTTTTTTATATCTATAACCCTTTCTTTTAAGCTTTTTTGTGCTTTATGTGGATGTACATGCATCATGCTGGAGTGCCACATGTTAACAGAGGCTTTTCTCTGTCACATCCCATTCCACAGTCACTTCCCAAATTATAACACAGAGGCTTATATTAATTATAAATGTTTGGCTGATGGCTCAGCATTTATTGCTAGCTAGCTCTTGCATTTAAATTAACCCATATTTCTTATCTATGCTTTGCCACATGGTTCATGGCTTATTACCTTATTTTCTACACATTTTGCTTCCTCGGTGGCTGACTGGTGTCTCTCTGACTCTGCCCTCCTTCTTCCCATCATTCTCAGTTTGGCTTTCCCACCTAACTTTATTCTGCCTCACCATTAGCCAAACAGCTTTATTATCAACCAATGAGAGCAACACATATTCACAGCGTACAGAATCCCACAGCAGTTACATGCATCAACTTGTGAGTTGCTCTGGTTACCTGCACAAAATCAAGCCAATCAAAACTCCAAAGTGGATGGGGAGGAGTCTCAGAGCCCCTGCTCCTATCAGTGTAGCTATTGGCAGTAATTGACTGTTGAGAGAAGGACAGACTCTCCCCTTTAAGGATGAGGCTGCTGGCAGATTGCTCATGCTCCATTGGATGATGACATGCCCATTAATTGGACTCAAGAGATTATTAATAACAATAAAAATGGAATATGAAATTAGGAGAAAAATGAGGAGCACTGGGAGTTTATTGAAGGCCTTTACTCTTTGCCTTTCTTGTTCTGTATTTATTTTCAGTCACTTGGGAGTAAATGTATGTTTATAAAAAGACTGTAAATAGAACTGTTATTTGCAGAACAGAAAATATGATAATTTAACCTACCAGTGGTCCTGCCCTTCCTAAATAGCTTCAGTCTCAGAGTTCAATGAATTTTTTCAAAGAAAAATTTTCACTCAAATTTTTCATGAATAATAATTAAACTTTATGGTAAAAAAAATTAGTAACTTGGAATAAACCTAATCAATAAAGTGAAAGATGTCTACAATTAAAATTTTAAAACACTGAAGAAGTTTAAAATAACACTGAACAGAGACTTCCTATTTTCATAGGTTATCAGAGTTAATTGTAATAATGGCCATACTTCCAAAGGCAGTCTACATATTCAATGTAATCCCTATCAACATTCCAACATCAGGGGCTGGAAAGATGGTTCAGAGGTTAAGAGCAATTGTTGCACTTGCAGAAGTCTCTAGTTCAGTTCCCAGTACTCACATGGTGGCTTACAATGGTCTCCAGTTCCAGGAGCTCTACCTCCCTTTTCTGACCTCTGTGGGCACCAGGCACACATGCAGTGCACGTACATACAAGCAAAACACTCATAAAATAAAGCTAAAAAATCATGTAAGCACCTCCCTCTTCCAAAAATAATGGGGTAGAGTCTCAAAGGGCCAATAAAATCCAGTCATTAGGCCTCCAAGATGAGGTGGCAGTCAGTACTTACATCCAATCCCTAGGGAAGAATGCTCAATCTGAGGAATTTTAGGTTAGGTTTAGCCTCCTCTGCCTGGTTGAGGCCTAATAAAACACACACACACACACACACACACACACACACACACACACACACACACACAATGCTGCATAGCCTGTACGAACAGAACAACCTGGTTCAGACAGGAGGTAATGGAAATTTCCAAGTGTTCAGGGTCTTCAGCAGTCAATCAGTTAAAAGTGAGAGTGATAGGGAAAAAGGTAATAAATTTGCATTTACTTTTGGTGATACCTTTGGTGGGAGCAGACCCTTAGCATCAGGGTATATTCTTAGATCCTATCCCTTCTTGGATTATCCCACTGACATCTCATAAACACCTCACTGATACAGAGTTAACCCAGTCACAGGCCACCATGGCCCACCCAGACCCCCTTCTGTTCTAACATCACCAGACACTGTGGATTCTATCTTTACTGCACTTTGAAAGGGTTGGTCCTGTAGGACCAGATACTGGAAGGCTGACTCTGTTTTCATGCATGATGGGAAAGGTACCAAGAGAAGGATGGTAATGAAGGTCTGGTTAAGGCACAATCTGATACAGATGTTGCCCGTATCTCAGGCCTCCCAATCACCCTAATACCTATATAACAATTTCCTTTGATATAAAACCTCCAACTTTGAGGGAAGCTTATTAAGATATTGACTGTTAAAAGAGAAGTGAAAAATTCCATCCTGCAAGGAAGCTTCTTAAACTCAGGAAGTAAATCACTCCAAAAGCTTCAGGAAGTGTGGTGTTATTGTGTTCCCCGAAATATTGTGCACCCTAATAAACTTATCTGGGGTCAGAGACAGAACAGCCACTAGATACAAAGGCTAGAAAATGGTGGCACTCACACCTTTAATCCTGGCATTCCAGAGATAGAAATCCCTCTGGATCTCTGTGAGTTCAAGGCCACATTGGAAACAGCCAGGTGTGGTGACTCACACCTTTAATCCCAGAAAGTGAGCCTTAATCCCAGGGAGTGATGGCAGATAGCAGAAAGATATATAAGGCGTGAGGACCAGAAACTAGAAGCATTTGGCTGGTTACGCTTTTAGGCTTTGAGCAGCACAGTTCAGCTGAGAGCCATTTGGATGAGGACTCAGAGGCTTCCAGTCTGAGGAAACAGGATCAGCTGAGGAATTGGCGAGGTGAGGTGGCTGTGGCCTGTTCTGTCTCTCTGATCATCCAGCGTTTACCCCAATAACTGGCCTCAGGTTTGATTTTATTAATAAGAACTTCTAAGATTCCTGCTACATCAGTCCCTGAAACTGACTCTCCTTCCCCAAGCATACATAAGCTGTAAAGATTGCTCAGAGAGTATCACAAAAAAACTGAGCCATATAGAAGAGGCTCAGATCAGTTGAGCCACATAAATGAAGCAGAGTTCAGCCAAGCTCCTTGGAAGAAGCTCAGACCACCTGAGCAATTGAAAGAGACACTTCCTAACCTATTAAGCTGACTGCAAGTTACATAGTGCATTTCAGGTCTCCAGAACAGTCACCAGTGCTGGGGTGTGCTGGGGTGGTGCTACTATCTTTGAGTCATTTCTGCTCCAATAACTAACCCCAATAAATTATTTTGTTGGTTCACCAAATTGAATTTTTGTGGTATCCTTACTTTGGTCTGTGTCCATTCCCTATCTATGTTAGAAGACGTTTATTCACATGTCCCCAGAAACACTCTCACAGATCACCTTGATATTCCAGAGATGCACTCAGGTTTCTGCCCCAAATTTGGCACCACCAACATCTGAGCTCTCAACACCACCCCAACAACCCCTATTTGGCTGCTTTCCCACTGTTTCCGTGCATGTATTCCTCCAGGAATGCCCTATGTAGTTGATAAAGCTGCACACACCACCAAACATCCCCCATTCACATGACTACACTGAATAGGATGCACATGAAGAAATTTTCCTCCTAGCCCTCTGCTGTGGGCCTGAGGCATCTATCCAGCTCTGACTTGGTCAGTGCAACAGATGATCATCAAGGATGTCCACACAGGCCTAGCAAAGAATGTCCTCTGGGTACTGGCCCACCATGCCCTCTGGACCCTGATAGGGTATCTCCACACATGGCAGGGATATGAAGACCTCTGAGTATGGTAGGGGACCATAGACTCAGGCTCCTACCTCTCAGATGCCAACAAGACAATGGTTGATTCTGTGGCTGCAGGACATAGCAGAGTATCCTCTTCCTTCATCCCCAACTGCAGCAGCAGCAGCAGCATCTTGGTCTTCGGCCTGCATGGTTGCTCACCCTTCTTACACACCTAACAGGAACCCACAGTCCCTCACCACCTGAATGCCTCCAAGCAGGAAACACAACTGAGCAGACAACCCGTCCCTCCCCCCCCCCCCCCCCCCCCCGCAGGAGGGAAACACAGGGGAAGCTCTACCCCTGAAAGCACTCCTGGCTTCACTGAGAGTGTAAATACAACTCTTTCACATGACAAAGGGCGAGCTTGTGTGCTGGGCTCCAAACAGAGGCTGCTGCCATGACAGGTGGTTTCTATAAGCCCACCCTGCTTGTGGATCACAGTAATCAAGGGCTGTGATGAGCTTACTCTTTGAGTCACACTAATCAATATCACTAGGCCATGCCCAGCTGAAGAGCACTGAATTGTGTATGAGGGTGTTGTGGGTCCAGGCAGAACCATCATAGCAGGGTCCTGACATGTCAGGGTGTTCGGGACACTGGTCAGTCAGCTTGCACTCTGAATACCCAGGTAACCACCCACCCACTCCTGCTGCTGGGCTGAGCTTCCCTGGCAGCTAGCTTGCTGGGATCAGTGCCGCTCATGGGTGGGGCAGTTGGAAGAAACATATATTGGAGAGTCCCATATATCCCGCAAGGAAGGAGCTGTGTGAGCGAGCTGTACTTTGTGGGCTCTCAGAGACGCACGCACACCCGCCCGCGGGGCGCGCTCACGCACGCAAATCTGAACAGAACGGAACGCTAGTTTAGCAGGGAACCAATCCTCGCGAGATCTTGTTTGCACATGCGCAGTGGGCCTCACGTGCTGTTCTCTGTATAAACCCGCTGCACTTGGCACAAGAACTCCCTTTTCTCGGCCGAGTGTGAGTGGTCCGGATGTGTTAGTGGCAGGGGTTAGGGTGCTGAGGGGAAAGCCAGAGTAGTCATGCAGGACCCTGATGGGGGCATAGATGGGAGAGCAGGGGCTGAAGAAGGCGAGGATGGGCACCAGAGTCCTCAAGCACCCGAAGGCCAGGCTAGCTCTCAAAGTTCGGCGACCGAAGGTGACCATGGCAGCTCCCCTCAGAGTGGCCCACAAGATTCCAGTAGCCCAGCTGCTCCTGGTTGCCAGGCTGCTCCAGGCAGCCCCAGCCCAGGGAGTCCTGTAGGGTCCGGTGCAGCCGCTGAAGAGGCGGCTGTCGTTCCCCACAGCGAGCAGCCACCACTTGTCCCTGGACCCAGCGGAGATACTGCATCAACAACTGGAAATCGACTCCTGGAGTTGTATCCTTTCCTAAGAGACCCTTGGCAGGGGCCACTGAATCATAGGGAGGCTAAAACTTCCGTGGAAGGCTTTCGGGGCACGGGGCACAGGGCACAGATGACTAGGGAAAGGACAGGTGGGTGTAGTGTGGACAGTCCAGTGCAGCAGTTGACATCCTGACAGGACAAGGAGACTCCTAGCCTTAGAGGCTGAAGTGTATAGAAGACCCGAACCACTGGGGAGGTAGGAGGTGATTGGGCTCGGGTGGCAGGAGCGCTCATTGCCAGGCAGGCCTAGGGAAGTGTATCCAGGCAAAGGGAAACGAAGTAGTGGATGGTACCTTAACCTTATCTCCTCCCAGCTCTGTAACAGTGCCTTTCAGGTCTGCAGTGGAGGCAGACATGGCCCGCAGATCCCTGGTCTCCAATTCCCGTCGCCAGCAAGTGATGGTTCAGCAGGAGCTCACAGTGAATGACAGTATCTTGTCTGTGTCAGTATTCCTAAAGTCTGGAGTAGGGGTACCTCAGGGTTGGGAGGCAGTGTGCATTCTAGGGGTGCCCTAATGGAGATATTGGTGGATTTAATGTAAGCGGGAAGGCACAGCGTGGTGGACCTGAACAGGTCCCTCATCATTTTCCTGACAGTGCTTCTTTCTCTCAATTTCAGTAGGTGGACTACTGAAGACCCTGTCCTCTTCAGAATTTCCATCAACACTTTCCTTGACCAGCTCTCCCTGGTGATGAGAAACATTCAGCGCCTGGAGTTTGTTGCTGTTGTCAAACGAGGACGAAGAAGAAGCCGTGAATCCTAACGTGTTGCCAGATACAAGAAAAGTCAGAGGCGTTTCACGTTTTGAGTAATTGTTATTTTGTCCATAAAGGTTCAGTGTTTCAATACTGTGTGTCACGCACGTATTAGTCTCGTGGTTGGATTGTTTCCCAGTTGCTGAAGGAGTGGGTGTTTAAATGTTATTGGACAAAATAAAAACTAGCAAATATTTTTCATCTGACTTTACTTTTGACTATGGCAAAAACCGCCAGATTTTCTCATCTGTGTGCTTTTGTGGAGGAGAAGTTCTGGGATTTAAATGTTTGAGCAGTCCAAAGTAATTTAAGACAATTTAGAATATGGAAGGAAAAGTGGATTATGTAAGTCCAGTCATGCAACAAAAATTATAGGCAATGCTTTTGAAGTGCAGGTGTTTGTATATGTACATGTTCATGTTGTGAGGGTCACCTGTGTGCACATGCATGTGTTTGTGTATATACACTTATGTATGTTCTGCATGTGGAAGCTAGATGACAACCAGGGATGTCTATTCTTGGGGCCTGTACACAATGGTGTTTTCTTTTGTTTCTTCAATAGGGTCTCTCAGTGATTAAGGCCTTCCAATTTGGCTATAATGACTGGGCAGCAGGCTATAGGGATCTGCCTGTCTTAACCTCCCTAGCACTGGCATGATGATGTACTGCCACCACCTCCAACTTTTTATGTCAGTGTTGGGAATTGAACACACATCTTCATGCTTAAGCAGCAAGAACTTAACCAAACTGACCCATCTCCCTAGATCCAATGCATTTTTGAAGTAAGAAACTTTGGAGCTAGGGTTATAGCTCAATAGTTGGGTGCTTGCATAGCATGCTAGAGATCGTGGGTCACAAGTAATATAAAAATAAGAGTATCTTTTAGTAAGATACTTTTCTTCATGTATTATGCCAGTAAATGGAGCTATAATTTATTAAGGCTATTGTATCTTTTTCAAGATATATTTCTTTTAAATACTATCTTTTCCATTTTCTAAAACTCTACATGAAAAAAGCACAACAGTGCTTAGTGCTTTCCAGATTATTTTCCCTATCATAACTAAATCTGTTGCATGAATACTTCTTTTCTTAAGCTAAATTTTAAGAGGATGCTTACTAATTTAAGTATTTATCCATTTTTTTAAAGCTCCTGCATCTATACTATACAGATGTTCTCCTAAATGTACCTTCCTGCCAAAATAATAGTTCCACATCCTTCCCACCACTGGCTTGTCTTCCAGCCCAAATTCACAATGACCTTCATGTGAGATCCTAAGAACACAGAAACACCAGAGCAGTATATTTGTGGCTCCTGGACCCTCTTTCATATTAGTGTAGAGAAGCAATCAGTGGGGTAATTGATTGTGCTTGTGAAGTAGTGCCTAGCTGTGTACAAACGGCCTGCATGCAAGAATCTTGCTAAAGTCACTCATTAGTTCTTGTGACTCTTTTGTAGGCCCCATTTTATTATATATATATATATATATATATATATATATATATATATATATATATATGAATGTCAGTAAAGGCAATTTTATTTCTCTCTGATCTGATACTGTTTCTTGATTGTTTTCTTTCTTTACTCTGTCTTGGATGTTCCCTGGCCTTCGATCTATCACTGGTATGTTTTGAGTGGGGGATCAGGCCTCTCTGAGAACCCTGCCTACTGCCTCCTGAATAATGAGGCTTTCTATGCAGGTGGTCGGGCACAGACACAGGCTCCTGGCTTGATTAGGTTGGGCACTTACCTATGATCTTGTGGGGATTGTGTGTGGGGTGACCCATTCCTGGTCTCTAGTAGTTTCCTCATGTGCTGGGCTTGCAGGGCTCTAGCTGGGCCCTCTGGGAGAGGCAGTGCTCTGTTCCTCTGCAGCTTCCCCACTCAGTCTCAAAGACTGCAGCTACCCAGAATCTCACATCATCTCTTAAACTCTGGGTGTCTCCTAGGGTCCACTGTCAGTTTCTCCTGCCAAGAGATAGAGCACATGGTATTGCTCATCTCCTCTGTGTCTGGACTTCTATTGATTAGTGTCCCTCTCAGCCTCATATCCTGTGCCTTTGTGTCCTGCATCCCATATACTTTTTGTGCTTTGAGGCTTCTTTACAGTAGGTGGGTAGATCCAGTTCCTGGTCAGCCATGTGTGTGAACAGTACCCCCTTGCAGTCCTGGGAAGATCTGACACTGTGGATTAGAAGAAGAGAGTCTCTGTGCATGTGCCATTGGCAATGGCCTTGGTAATTGGCCTGAAGAGGTTGGGACTAGAGAGGAGAAATGTGTACTGATCCAATATTTGTTCTATTGGCTGAATTAAAAGTCTCTTCCTTCCCTCCCTCGTTTCTTCCCTTCTCTTTCCCTCACTGATCATTTAATGGGCTGCCTTACATTCTTTTGACTCTTCAGGTCCCATCATGATCCTGCTGCAATTCCCCTATATTTTGAATTTGAGTTAGTTACCTGTCTTAGATAAAAATTGCCATTCTCTCCCATTGGCTTAGTTTTGTTAATGTCACACAGTTAATATTTCAAACCATGTCTTCACTGTCCTCTGTCCTCAATGTGCCTGGCTGCTTCTCTGCCAATGAGTTTCTATGTGACTGTCATCCTTGGATTAAATCTTTCCCTGGTCTTGGGTTGCATGCCTTCCCCCATCACGTCCATTCTCTTCCAGGTGTGCTTCCTCTGTTTATTTCTTTATATCTGAAGGCAAGATTCTTGAGATATTATTTCCTTACTGAGAATTCTCCTGACCTGACTGGACATCCCTCCTTCAGTCACCTTGCAGACTTGGAGGGCAGGAGGAAATTGCTTTGGCGGAATGGGAGATTCAAAATGGACTGTAAAGAGATGCAGTTTTTGAAGATGTTGGGAAAGGGATTAAGTCCCTGGGGTTTGTTGAACAGAGGAGATACACAAAGAGCCATACTGTCCAACATCTTCTTTCTACCTCCCTGGTTGATGATAAGCTGAGATAGACCAGGGAGGTGGTGAAAAAGGTTGGCAATATCCCCAATATCCCTTGGAAGTGGAGAAAGAGGGTTAATAAAGATGTGATTGGAGTATTAATAGCAAGGACTGTGTGGCCACTCCCAATGCAGGGGAACCAGGGCAGGATGGTGGGTTATTGCTGATAGTGTGGGAGAAAGGCCTTATTCTCTGATACCCCTTTCCCACAGGGCCCAAAGCAAGGCACTAATGAAGAAAGCCCAGGGATGTTGGGAGCATCTTGACCTGATGATCTCCCCCATAACACTGACTCTGGGGCTCAGCCCTGGTGATCCAGCCACTGACAGGTCTGGGAAGATGGCTCTGAAGTGATAAGGCCCCTCCTAACTTAATCTACACACACTGTTGTGAATGAACACCAGGCTAATGATCTGCTGCAGCTTCTGTCTTGGTTGTGCTGCTGACAAGAGCCATCTTGGCCCATGAAGGTGAAGATCTGGGGAATGAGGGTTCACTGAATCCAGACTCCTGAGGCAGAGCTCCCACTTCTGCATAAATCCTTTGAGTCCAAACTATGCTCTCTGATTCCCACAGGCTTCAGAAACCCCAACCTCCTGTCCTGTGTGTAGTTCAGGCTCAACTATCTCATATCTCATCTTTAGAAGTTCTAAGGAATTGGGGATGGAGAGGTGGTTGGGTGGTTAAGAGCACATATTGCTCCTGCAGAGGTCCTGTGTTTGGTTCCCTGTACCCACATGATGACTCACAACCATCCATAATTCCAGTTCCAGAGGATCCGATGCCTCCTTTTAACTGATTTGTGCATCAGGTACAGTTGTGGTGGACATACATACATGTAGGCAAAATACTCATATGCATAAGATAAAATCCAAATAAAACTTTCAAGGAATTGTGAAACTAGCCTTAAGACAGAGAATCTCAAGTGTTTGACCCTTGCATAGTTGTTTTGTTTTTTTTTCCTGCTAAACTAGGTAGTGCAATCCTGTTTGGCTTCCCAGTATACCAGAGGGAGTGTTGGGAAACAGTGGCAAGATACAGGAGAAGAGGAGGAGGATGAAAAGGAGGGAAATAATGCCAGGAAGAGGCTAAGATTATGTTTAGAATGGGTGGTTAGAATGAGAGAAAAATATGCCAGAAGAAAGGAGTCAGCCAGGGCAAAAAGGGGGGAATCTCTCCACAGTGTCCACTATTTTCTTCCTCAGAGTGATTCCACTCACAGCATTCATTGTAAATGGCAGGTGATGGAAGGACCCTGTTCATTTAGGAAGGAACAGACTGCAAAGCCAGGCTCACCACAATGGTGTCTTGGGCACCATGTGGAGGCTCCTGCTGCAGGCCCAGTCTCATTCCTGGTAGTGCATGAGGAGTAGGGGATGCTGCTAAAGAAAGATCCTGGGTGCCTTGACTCTGGCCTCTGGGGCTATGGCAGAAGTTGAAAGGACAGCTGGAGATGTGGGTATTAACACTCCAGGCAGGCCATGGTGTGGTTAGATGTGTCTTAGTGTATCTCTAGATAGAAGAGTCTTGACAAGGAGCTGGATGCCAGGATGAAAGGGACACCTGTGGTGGTAGGCATGGGGCAGATGTATACATTGTACTAGTTTTATGGGGGAGATGACATGTCAGGATCTCAGTAGGGAAGAAGACTATTGGAAACTAACAGTAGGATGAACTTTTCTGCCCTCCTTCAGCTAGTGATGGTAAAATCATAACATCTGTAGACTATAGTCTGAGAGGACACTGGAGTTCTGGTCCTTTGGGGGAGGTGACCATAATATATCAGAGCCCCAAACTAAAAGACTCATTGGTAGCTAAGAAGTCAGTATATGATTTGGGGAAGACATACACCGTCAGTCCATAACACCAATTCAGTGTTACAGAAGGACAGCCCAATTTCCAAATACACTGAGGATGACTTAGGTATGAGAGGTGGTGTCAACTTGTCATTCCTGTGGAACTGGTTTTCTTGAGAACACATGGGATAGGTTCTATCTGCTTAAGGGTGAGACATCTTCCTGCCACTTTGCAGCTTTAAAGCACATAACCTCTTCTGCACACCACTGTCTGGTAGCTGCTTCTTCAAGAAGAAAACTGCTTTCTACCTTTATGCAGAAACTTTCTTTCTGGGGACATGGGCACTTGGTTTTCTTTCTTTCTTTCTTTCTTTCTTTCTTTCTTTCTTTCTTTCTTTCTTTCTTTCTTTCTTTCTTTCTTTCTTTCTTTCTAAGCTTTTGCTTCTTTTTATTTTATTTGTTTATTTATTTATTTATTTATTTATTAGGTTTTTCAAGACAGGGTTTCTCTGTGTAGCTTTGCGCCTTTCCTGGAACTCACTCTGTAGCCCAGGCTGGCCTCGAACTCACAGAGATCCGCCTGCCTCTGCCTTCAGAGTGCTGGGATTAAAGGCGTGCGCCACCACGTCCTGGCTTGGTTTTCTTTCTATTGATGCTTCCTCAATACTACAAGCCTCTCTCCCTTTAAATACATCACTATTGCCCTGAAACTGTTCCTCACTGATCTAAAACAGGGGCCAGATGCCACAGGAGGTTCTGTTCTAAGATTTCAGTACTGCTTGCTCTTTCCATGCCAACTAAGTTTGTTACTGGGAGCCCACCAGATAAGACCATTCAGACACAGTCTATAGCCAATTGAAAGTATTTATTCCATTTATTCCATTCCGACTATACCTGCGTATTTGGGGCCCAAGTGTAACTCTGAGCATTTAGAGCAAGGGGCTTTTAACAGCAAAAACCACATCCTGTTATCTTGCTCAGCAACTGAATGGGGAAGTTTTTTTCAAGCAAGCAGTTTAACAGAAGCTAAGGTAAGCAGTTAGCTGGAGGAAGAAGTTTGCACAAACATGCAGTTTAACAGAGGCCAAGATAAATTAGCTGAGGCATCTTGACCTCAGATTCCTAGAACAGAGCTGGGTGATTTTCTATGGGATTTTCCACAAAGGAGGTAAAATTCTAGTCAAACCTAAAATGGCCTCAGCAAAAAATACAAGATGGAGGAACCTCTGCACTGTCTTGCCCTGTCACAAATGGGCTGCTGTTGTTGCTGGGAAGAAGTAGATCCATCAGGGAAAGGGTGTATTGAAACAAGCATTCTGGTGGGAGCACACAATTAGGGGAGAGCAATCTTGGACCTCAGGTCCTAAGACTTAAATGAGCAGAAAAGTAAATGAAAGTATTTCTGTAGTTCCTTTTCTCCATTCATGACCCACTCCACCTACCCTCTTATATATTCACATACACATATGCACACACACACACACACACACACACACACACACACACACACACACACACACACGCGTAGGATCTAGGATCTTCCTATGAGAAAACATATACCATGTTTATTTTCCTGAGCCTGGGATAGCTTACTTACGACCATAATTTCCAAGATCATCCAATTTCTTCCAAATGTCATGATTTCAGTTTTCTTTCCTGTAGCAGATTTTTTTTTTAGAAATAGTGGCTGCTGAGCCTTTCTAAACTCAAAAAGAAGGCAGCTTTAACCTCAGAGCAGACTGGGCTCAGAGTGAGACCACTGCTGTCTCCCAGCAGAACCATTATCTTGTATGAAAGAGTTAACCATAGCAAACACCAGTTGAAACTTGCTAATGAAGATTTAGGATGTTGTTCTACTTTGCTTTCTGTTGCTGTGATAAAACCCTGACCAAAACCAATTTGAGGAGAAAAGGGTTCATTTGTCTTATAGCTTACTGTCCATCATGGAGGGAAGCCAAGACAGTAATTCAAGGCAGAAACCTGGAGACAGGAACTGGAGCAGAAACCATGGGGGAAACAGTGCTCACCTTGGCTTGCTTCCCAAGGGTTACTACTCAGCTTGTTTTCTTATATAACCCAGGACCATCTGTCCAGGGATGGCACTGCCCACAGTAGTCTGGGCCCCTTCCACATCAGTCATTAATCCAGAAAATTCACAGGCCAACCAAGCTGATGGAGGCAATTCCTTAAATGAAGCTCCTTCTTCCCAGGTGACTCTAGTTTGTGTCAAGTTGACAAAAACTGGCAGGTGTGTATTCATAGTGAGCCATTCGTGACAGGGAACAAGACCACCATTATGTCAGGGCACGTCTGGTACTATGTATGATAAGCTCCAAGTATAATCTTTCTAGGACACCATTTCATTGAAACACTGCCTGACCAACTGCTTAACCCCTCTCCTGAATGAAAAAGCAGTCCCTCAAATTGCCATCCTACATAAACTTTCTACTGTCATGTCCACAGTACCCTGTGGTATACCTACTAAAGTCTGTTCCTGCCTTCTGTCTTTGGTGAAGTCATTCACAACCAGAGTGTCACTGGCCTGTCAACAATCCTAGCACTGCATGCATTGTATCAACTATCCTTATTTATTTATCCATTGATGGGCATATATGCTTGTTCCATTTCCTCATTATTGTGAATAGCACAGCAACAAGGAAGGTTGATTAGAGGAAAATAGGAAAAAATAGAGAGTAACAGGGGCCTGAAGAGATGGCTCAGCAGTTAAAAATGTTGGCTGCTCTTCCAGAGGACATGGGTTCAATTCCCAGTACCTGCATGTCGATTATTCAATGCCCTCTTCTGACCTCTGTGGGCACCAGGCATACACATGGTGCATAGGCATACATGCAGGCAAAACACCCATACATATAAAGTAAAAAAATAATAATAATTAAAAGTGGAAAATAGAGAGTAACAAAACACACATGACATGAAAGCAAAAGAGGAGGTAGAATGGGGAGGCAGGGGTCCAGCAGGGGAGGGTGTGGGAGCCCGTTCTCGGGGTCCTCGTGGCTTTACCCAGCAGGTCCACATAGAGGATGATCAGGACCACGGGCCTGAGTGCAGGTGTCTGAGATGGTCTGCACTTGGCTGTGCTGGGGGAGGAGGTCTTTTGCTCCACCCCGTGGCGTCTCTATAAAAACCCTGGGGCAGAGACAGTCGGGGCCCGTTGGAATAGGTTCCAGGCCCTCTCGAGGCTATCCTTTATTTTCTATCTGTTTATCTCAACAAGATTCTCTGCTATAAATCCTTCTATCTAATATTTCCTGCTGCTCGCACTCAAGAAATCTCTGGGAAGCTGTGGGGGTGGTGGGTAAACGTCCCACAGGAGGGTATTGAGTTGATGAAGGAGGATGGGAGAAGAGCATCAAGACAAAATATGTAGGAAAACCCCATACTGAAACCCATTACTTTGTGACTAATTCAAAAACAAAAACAACAACAAACAAAAAAACAAAAAAACAAAAAAAACTAATAGGGTCTGGAGAAATACCTCAGCAATGAAGAGCACCTACTGCTCATCCAGAGGACCACAGTTCACTTCCCAGAACCCACTCTGGGGTGGGTGGTCTCATGAATGTATCTCTGGCTCCAGGAGATCTGATATCTCTGACTTCTGTGGCCAATGTAGTTATGAGCACATGCCTCCCACCCCATACTTACAATTAAAATAAATCTTTTAAAAAACAATGGAGCCGGGCATTGGTGGCGCACACCTTTAATCCCAGCACTCGGGAGGCAGAGGCAGGTGGATCTCTGTGAGTTCAAGGCCAGCCTGGGCTACCAAGTGAGCTCCAGGAAAGGCGCAAAGCTACACAGAGAAACCCTGTCTCGGAAAAAAAAAAAATGGAAAAGTATGTGTGTGCTGTGGAATCCATGAGAAGCAAACAACTCTACCTGGCCAACATATACAGAAGTGCTTATGACCCCCTCATCCAAGAGGGCAGAGGCAGGGGCAGGACATGCTCATCAAATGTAATGTAAAGAGCTTTATTAATGAGTTGGGGGTCTATCTTAGGGTTTCCAGTGCTGTGATAAAACCACCATGACAAAAAAACAACTTTGGGAGGAAAGAGTCCATTCCAGCTTACACTCTATAGTTCATCATGAGGGAAGTCAGGACGGGAACTCAAGGCAGGATACTGGAGGCAGGAACTGAAGCAGAGGCCATGGAGGAACACTGCTTACTGGCTTGTTCCCTATGACTTGCTCAGCTTGCTTTCTTAAACAACTCAAGACCATCTGCCCAGGGGGTGGCACCTGGCGGGACAGTGCACTGAGTCCTCCCACATAAATCATTAATCAAGAAAACGTCCTATAGATTTGACTACAGGCAATCTAGTGGGGGTGGGTTTTTTCTCAATTGAGAAGTTAGATAACCCTAGCTGGTGTAAAGTTGACAAAAAAAGTCAAACCTAGACAATGTCTGTCTTGAATTCTCAGTCCTCTTGCCTCAGATTCCCAAGTACTGGGGTTACAGGCAGGCACCACCATGGTGGGCTGTAGTGTACTTATTCAATTTATGTTTGTAGACATGTTTTAGAAAGTGGTCAAGCCAAGCTCTTACGTCACATATAAATATTTCCAGGACAAAACTGATTTTAAATTGGTGCAGTAAACCTTTTCTGTCCATGACATTTCTGTATCAGGAATGTCTTTGACTTCAACAGTTCAAATGCATTTTAAAGTGCTAGTGGTAGCTAACACTGAATGACAGCACCCAAGTGCTTTTATAGTTCCTAAACTGCCTGAAATCGCCTTGCAGTACTTGAGCATCTGAAACCCAGAGGCTCTCCTGCAACGCGGGGATGAAGATGAGGAAATCTGGACTAGCAGTGTAACTGGACAAAGACAGACCCAGACCAGCCTCTCAGTTTTATTCTATTTTCAATATTGGCAAACATTTAGCCACCCGAGGGTAAGCACAGAGAAACAATTACCACCACTACCCTCCCCTCCCCAGTAAAGCAATGCCAAGTGGGAGTCTTTGCCCTAGGGAAGGGTACAGTGACTAGGGCAGAAGGATTCATGCTGAGAGTCCAAGCCCTCTATTCCTGGTGAGGCTTGAAGAACTCAGGCACAAAGAACCTCAGGGCAGTCACCACTGTGGAAAGCTGGCTGAGCAGGGAGGAGACACAACTGTGGAGGAGGCTGGAGTTTTCAGAAGTTACTCGACTAAAAGTGAGGGGGAAAGGAACAGTCACACTAGAGCCATTGAATGCTCCCCCTCGGCCCAATCCTCCTCCATGCCTCCCCTGGAGCCAGTGGACCCAATCCTTCCAGGACTCCCTCAGTCTCCCCGTCAGGTTCCTACAGGCTGGGCTCACCACGCCCCCTCCTTACAGTGACTCCTAAGGTGTCTGCAAACGTACAATAGAGCGAGCTCCTCAGGCAGAGACAGGAACAGCTGCCTACTGCCCCCAAACAGGCTCCGCCCCTTCCAGAACTTACATAATGAGGTCACTGCCAGTCACTCTGAGCTCCCTGTGAACTGCTCCTTCCAGGGACTCCTCTTCTCGGGTCAAGTACAAGCGTGCGACCTCTGCATCCATGAAGGACAGGAAAGGCACTGTGAGGTCACTGGTGGGGATACCGTTAAGGTGACTTCATCTCGTTGTCCCTGGGTGATGTCCCCACAGGTTGCCTCCTCCAGGGCCCTTAATTCCCCCATTCCTCCACCACCACTTCCTCAAGGCGTCCCCATGCTGGGCCCCCCAGCCCTCTCCCTGACCATCTCAGGCCACCTCCAGACTATCCCTCAGCTGCTGTCACAAATTCAGAAAGGATACAACTCCAGGAATTGGCTTTCCTCGCTTTCTCCCTCCTGCACTGGATCATGTGGTGGACTCTCCACAAGGGGGGCTTTCTCCTCCAGCGTGCCCTCCTCGCCTGTGCCTTCACAACCTTGGGGGATTCCAGAGCAGTCAGGAGCATTAGGCACACAGGCATTGTCCTCAGCTCTTTGGCTACCATCTCCGCTGTCCTGGACACCAGAGCTTGGGAGGCTACTCTGGTCTTCTCTGCAGCTTGGTGTGTCACCCGCGCTGCTGCCAGGGTCCTTCATGGCTGCTCAGAGCGTCTCAGAACCCACCACCGACACTAACGCCCCCTGCCGGTTTTAGGAAGGACTGAGTTGCCTCTGCCAAGCCCCGCCCTATTCTCCTCAATGCACCACATGAGGCGAGGCCCACAGCACTGTGAAAACAGGACCTCTCGAGGATGGTTCTGGCCAAACTGGTCTTCCTCATAGACCTGAGGGATCTCTAATGGTCTGCAGCTGGATTGCTCAAATGGACCCCACATCATGCATTCCCGATAAACTGGCCACTTCACGAGTGTCATGAAACCCTGAGGCTTCAGATAGCTCAGGGTGACAGCAGTCATGGGTGCTGCAACACCAATATTCAGACTGCCTATGAAACCAGGCCCCGTCTATGTTCTAGACAGACACTGGGAGACTTCAAGACCCTGATAGATGGTTCAGTCAAGCTGCCTTGCCTAAACTGTTTCCCCCTAAATCCATAACACACACACACACACACACACACACACACACACACACTCACACCTTACTTCAGCTCCACTTTCCTCTCCAGCAAGTCGTCACCAAAGACACTGATTACTGTGATTGATGCAGCATGGCCCATCACAATCCTTATGTCGGCTTAGTTCAGAGACTTATCCCTCTCAACACATTCCTAGGGTTGGAAACCATGTGGAGGACAGGAGGGAGTTGTATGGGATTGGCTCAGAGAGATTTGATTCTGTCAGAAGTGGATTAGAGAGGACAGTCAGCAGGATAGGTATGGGGGAGCTTGTCCCTAGGGCCACTATCAGTGTCTTCTGGGCCCAGGGTACTTGATGACCTGGGAGGGGGGACTTGTAAGAACCATCTTCCAGGACAGTGCAGGCTACATAAGGGCTGGGTGGATAACCTGGGCCCACAGCCAGAGAGGGACAGGATAAAGATGTCTACATCTGTGCCAGATTCAGTCCAGTCAATAACAGGTCTATGTCTATGGCATGTCTGTGTGTTTGTGTATGTATGTTGGTCTTGGGGGATGTTTCTGGAGGGCACCAAGGAGTCACTTCTGTGTATGGTACATCTCAGGCAATAGTGAGAACACTGAAGGCTAGTGCACATGGTCCAGTCTAGACAGACCTTGGTGTTGTTAAATTTGGGAGACTGATTCAGGATGGGGGTGGGGTGGGAGTTAGGGGTTCATGGTATATGCCTGTAATCCCAGCATTCTATCAGCACATGCAGGAGGATCAGGAGTTCAAGGTTTTAGTTGTCTGTATGGGTATTTTGAGGCCAGCCTGGGCTATTGGGGTCTTATCTCAAAACAAAACGAACAACAGAGAAAAGGGGGGGGATTTCTCGTCATCAGGAATGACAAGTTAACATGAGCTTAATTCTGCTTGATAATTGGAGAGTACTTAGGCAGTCACTAACTGTTAGAAAAGCAGAAGGGAGAAAAAAGGAGAGAGAGAGTGAGAGAGCTTGTGAACCTTGTTTTTTCAGTCTGCATGGCTGCATACTACTCTTCCACTCCCTAAGAGAAATCGACACTCCTTTGTCCCATAAGTGCCACCACTTATGAGGAAACAGAGTCAATCACTATTCTCACTCTATCCTGCCAAGTGGAAACATTTGCAAAACTCTGCCTATTTATTTATTTATTTATTTCTGAAAACAAATTTTATTAAAACAAGGGTTCAAATACATTATATTACATTAAAGCTGTAAGGGAAAATAGAGCCAAAAACCAGTTTGTTCCTTCACATGGCATCGGGCAGCTGCTGCTAGTGAGTTGCAGGCTAATGGATGGCATCAGTTTGGTATTTGTTCCCTTGCCAAAAGTTTAACCAGTATTAGGCTATTGTCACATTCTGTTGTTTGGATATCCCTATGCTAGGATATGTCTGGTCAAAAAATATGACCCTGGTGGCAAGCCAGATGTCCCATCACCTCCTTGGAGGGAAAGTAGCCCTTTCTGAATTTTGCTGACCTAGTCAGGTTAGACATAAGGGTTTCTTTTTACTGCCAGAGACTCCCTCTAGTGGCACAGCTGCTGCCTTACACATGGGCTCTTCAAGTGGTGACAATTAGCTTCTGGCCAGACATAGCCTTCTGCAATCTCCGGGCTCTGGGCTTGGCTGAAATATAGATATTATTTTGTTTCAGACAGGGCTCTGCCAAGGCTTAGTGCTTGGCCTTTGTTTTAAAAAGGGACTTCCAGACTAGACAGTGTCTTTTTTCCATTTATTTCAGGAAGGAGTTACACTAGTCCAAGTTAAAAAGGTATCCCAAGTCATAGGAACAATGCATGTTGAAACCTTAGAGCTGTGCTGAGACAGCCCCACCTCTCACTGGCCCTGGGATAACTGGCCCTACCCCTCAATGGATACTGCATCAGGAGAGCTGGCCCTGTCCACCATGAGAGAGCTCCCCCCTCCTCAGGAGAGATAGCCCCACCCTTCACCACAAGCATGGAAGAGCTGGCCCTGATAGCCTAAGAGAGCTGGCTCTGCCTCTCCCCTGAATGGGGCGGTCCCAGTGGCAGAGACAACCAGATCAGCTACCACCCAGACCCACATCTTGGGCCTTGGGTTGGCCCACCCTAACATCTACCCCATCTATGACCTACTGGACTGTGTGAAGGGACTGGTCCTGCAGAACGATAACCACAGGATTTCTATGACTTGGGGTTCTATGACAGCAGGATATCTGAGAAGAGTTTCGGTGAGGATCCTGTAATGATGGTGTGACAGAGGCCTTGAACCAAACTAATGACTCATTGTAATGAACGTTTTACAGATGGGGCTGATTGGACAAAAGGGTATACTGCATACACACTGCAGCTCCTGATGCCACTAGGATAAATGAAGAGATGTTGGAAAGATGGAATGAGGGGTTTTGTTTGTTTGTTTTGTTTTGAATTAATTTGGGGGGGTTCTTTTGAGGGGACATGCTACAGGGGTGAGGAGTCAATATGGAGGGACTGGGAGATGAGCAGGATTAGGGTGCATGATGTGAAATTTCCAAATGATCAATAAAGAATTATGGTTTTTTTTAAAGGTACCCCAAATGGTTGCATTATACACGCTGTGAGTTTTTGAGACTTGTGACAAGGGATATAATGGAAATTCTACTCATTGTAAGGATATCCTCACTTAAGCTTCAGAGACCACTGAACTTGCAGCTGATCATCCTTAGCCCATCCAATCTCTATCAGAACTGGTGTGTCCTTTTGCAATTATCACCCTGTAGCTGAATTTCATCCTGTGTTCTGGATGCTCAATGATACTACTATTTATTGCAGGAAAATTTCTTCTTCAACACCTTCACTGGGTTCATAGTAATCATCAGCAGTTCCTCAGACAGTAGTCGTAAGAGCCTTCTGCCATTTCTCTGTTAAATTCTTATATGGATAGAATCCTCAGCACCAGCAGGAAGCAGGTCATAACCCTTTCTTGGATCACCAAAGGGGTTGAAAAGAGGATTCTGGATACCAGGCATACAATAGGATTCCTTTTCTTTTGTGGAAATGTCCTATGAAAGGCAGAAGACCAGAAGGTGAGTAGGAGAGGGGAGGAGAGGAGAAGCAGGGGAGGGGAAGGAGCACAGAGAAGCGAGGGGCTACTGGGGAAGGGAGCTGAGTTCCCTGTGGCAGCAGCGACTCAGTAACTGAGCTAACACTAAAAAGTCCTGCCTTTCAAAGCACAAGTGACTTCTCTGGGGCATGTGTAAATATACCTTTTCCATATTATTTCCTGAAAAAAAAAAAGACAGGCCTCTCTACCAGACTCCCAACTAGAAGCCATTGCCATGACAGATGGTTCCTATAAGCATAGAATGACTGTGGAACACAGAGTTAGTAATACAGAACTTTAATGGGCCTTCTTATTAAGCCACATTAACCAATACCATTAGGTGATGCCTGCCTGGTGAAAAATGTGGGACTTACTTATATAAGATGGTATTCTCAGTCCAAAGGGACAGTTTGGGTGGAGAAGCTGAGAGGACCCATCTGTAAGTTTCTTAACATCTTCTTAGAGTGTCCAAGACAGACAAGACCTGCTTGCACAGGTGCTCTGAATACTTGGGTTATACCACTCATGAGAAGTGCCATGACAAGGCTTTCTGTGGTCCTCAGAATCAGTAACACATGTGGGTGGGGCAGTTTAGAGGAAATCCATATTGAAGAGTTCCATTTGTATTGGTTTAAGAAATTGGATTGGATAAGCCCTGGAAGCTTATATACAAGTGTCCCAGCATCATTCCCTGCATAGTGTATATTTTCTCCACTGCATTAAAAATGTCACCACCACCCCCAAGGCCAAATGTTCAGGTTTATTATTCTTTCACATGATTCCCTGACAGGCACTCACAAATGTCTATTTTTAGCTTCCCTGTGCTCCTGTAGCCCCTGAAAAGGGTCTCCTATGAAAGGTTACAAACCCCAAGAGTAAACTTCCAATTATTGTTGGAGCATCTCCACTGGGTCCAGGAATATTTGGTACCTGGGGATTGACAGCTGCCTCTTCAGCTGCCACTCCTGACCCTACAGAGCTCCCTATGTTGAGACTGTCTGGAGAAGCCTAGATACCAGTATCTTCTGAGTGAACTGCTATGGCCACCCTCAGATGCTGAACTCTGTGAGTTAGCAGGAGCATCAGGAGCTTGACACCTACCTACATCTATCCTCACCTTCTGCACTGTCTGCTTTCCCATCTGGGTTCATACAGGGGTCCTGTATGAGGACTCTGGTTTTCCACTCAACACCCACATCCAAAAGGACCACACCACTCACCCTCTCTTGAATGACTGAGGTGAAACAGACCCAGCTCCACACCTTTATATACAGTGCATATGTGAAGCCCACTGTGTCTGTGCAGACAGGATCTTGCAAGGGTTGGTTCCAGCTGAAACTTCACTTCCCTTGGCCTTGGGGCCAAACAACCACTCCTCCCCTACACAGTCCTTGCCCTGAGAACTTGTGAGCCACCATGTGGTTGCTGGGAATTGAACCTGGATCCTCTGGAAGAGCAGCCAGTGCTCATAACCACTGAGCCATCTCTCCAGCCTGCCCTGGGAACTTGTACAAATGGAACTATTCATAGGTAAGTGCCCAATCCAAACAAACCAGGAGCCTGTGTCTGCGCCTCACCACCTGCATACAAAACATCATCTTTCAGGAGGCAGTAGGCAGGGCTCTCAGAGAGGCCTGACCCCAACCCAAAACATACCAGAGATAGATCGAAGGTCAGGGAACATCCAAGACAGAGTAAAGAAAGAAAACAATCAAGAAACAACAGTGTCAGATCAGAAAGAAATAAAATTGCCTTTACTAGCATTTTATATATATATATATATATCCTACAAAAGAGTCACAAGAACTAATGAGTGACTTTAGCAAGATTCTTGCATGCAGGCCGTTTGTACACAGCTAGGCACTACTTCACAAGCACAATCAATTACCCCATTGATTGCTTCTCTACACTAATATGAAAGAGGTTCCAGGATTTTGCTCAAATTTATAATGGTCTTTAAATAAAAACCCAGAGCCAGATATTGGAGTAAATGCTGGAAGATCAGAGACAAAGGAACAAGCCACTAGAGAAACTTCTCACCACTACTGAATCCTCAGGCCGAATGCAAGGCAAGATCCTATCTCCATGAATCCTCAGACTGAAAGCCTCTGCGTACTCAGCAGAAAAGGCCTAGTTCCTGTCTCCTCGTGCCTTATATGCCTTTCTCCACCCAGCCATATCATTTCCTGTCTCAACCTTCCTAGTGCTGGGATTAATGGTGTGTGTGCTTCCCAAATACTGGTAGGAAAGGCATGAGATCTCAAGTACTGGATTAAAGTTGTGTGCCACCACTGCCTGGCTCAGTTTCTCCTAGACTGAGTCAATCTCATGTAGTCCAGGGTGGTTTTGAACTCAGAGATCCAGATGGATCTCTGCCTCCCAAGTGCTAGGATTAAAGGTGTGTGCCTCCACTGCCTGGCCTCTATGTTTAATCTAGTGACTGGCTCTGTCCTCTGATCCTCAGGCAAGCTTTATTTGATACACAATATATCCCACACCAGGAGCCAAAAATATACCACTCTGGTGTTTCTACTTTCTTGTGCTCTCACACCAATTTAGTTTTTCACTTTTGTAGGAAAACAACCAACCCAGTGGTCATGACAGTGGGTATGGCAGATTAAGATTTGGGATGTATAAGGCCCATATTAGAAAATGGTTGATTAGTATACATGGAGAAATTTAATATGTGAATCGATAAATGTTTGACTGAGGAATTCTGCCTCTTCTAATATACCTTAAGGAACTGTGTATTTTTGAATGAAATTATTCATGATAGGGAAAAAAAACTAGAAAGCCCTAAATATTTGATGGTTACATTAGGGTGTTTTATGTGATGGTCCTTGCTTTAGAATTCCAAAAATTGCCAGGCAGTGGTGATGCATGCCTTTAATCCCAGCACTTGAGAGGCAGAGGCAGGTGGATCTCAGTGAGTTTGAGGCCATCCTGGTCTCCAGAGTAAGTTGCAGGATAGCCAGGACTACACAAAGAAACCCTGTCTCGAAAAAAAACAAAAAAAAAGAAAGAAAGAATTTCAAAAAAATGGAAGAATGTTCCATAAGTTTTGAAGAAAAAAAATATACTAATCTTAAAAGCTCATAAGCTAATTTTATAATTTAATATATTATTGCAACTATAGAGCTAAGACCTTTTAAATTAAATTTTTATTTTTTTCATATGGGTCTTGGTATGGATTTCTATGTGCCACTTCTGTGCATGGTGTCTTGGGGTACAGATGATATTTGGATCTCCTGGAATTGGAGTTACAGAAGGTTGTTAGTCACCATGTGCATGCTAGGAACAGAACTTATGTTCTCATGAAGTGCAGCCCAGGCTCTTAACCAATTAGCCATCTTTCCAAACTGGAAGAGGTTTCTTTTTTTTAACAACAGAACAAAGATATTTCAAAGAAAAAAATGGTAATGAATTCACAACATTTGTTTTTTTGTTGGCTGAATGGTACTCTGCATTGAACCCATCATCTCCTAATTGCTAGGTAAGTACTGTTTTTTCTTATTAAACTCTTATTTCAAACATTACTGTATTTAGTGATTAATGACTGGCCTTGAGTAATTTACTTTTTCTTCCATTCCCTAAACTCTCTTAAATTATTTATTTAAGACTACAAGAAATTCTGAATGCCAGAACTTCTCCTTCACAGAAGCACACACATGAGAAAAAATGGAGGCTTCTGCCATAGCCAAAAGTTAAGTCATACAAACAAACAAAAAAAACCCACAATAGGTCAGTTGTATTTTGTTCAACAATAAATTTTTAAGCACCCATTCCGTTAGCAACAGAGAAACAAGCCTATCTAGAGACTTATAGAGGGTGAATCGCATCAAAACATTGAAATCTGAAGGCAAGGTAACAATTATCAAAAACATGAAATGCCTCTGTCTTGTCTTGTAGCAAGTAACAGGTTAGTTATTATGACTTCTTCCTCTTCCCCATTTGACAACAGCCATAAACTGAAGGTGTTGAATGTTTCTCATGACCAGGGAGAGTTGATCAAGGAAGCTATTGCTGGAAATTTGGAAGAGAACAGGGTCTTCTGTAGTTCACTTCCTTAAAGTGGGAAGAAGACACCATGAGGGAAATGATGAGGGATCTGTTCAGGTTTACCACATTTCTTGGACTAACTCTCCAGAGCATACCACTCTGTCCCTTCCTTACCCTGCTGTCAACCTTCCTGCTCACCCACCCCAAAGCCTTCCTTTCATGTTTCATCCTCCCTCTCTTCCCATAGCCCCTGCCAAGAATCTCCCAGGAAAGGATACAACTCCAGGAGTCGACTTGCAGTTGTTGCAGCATCTCCACTGGGTCTAGGGAGAAGTGGTGGCTGCTCATCTTGGGGAATGACAGCTTCCTCTTTAGTTGCCACTCCTAACCTTAAGGGTTCCCTGGGCAGGAGTTGCCTGGAGCAGACTGGCTACTGGCATCTTGTGGGCCACTCTCATAAGGGACGTCATCTTGGTCACCCTCGGCCACTGAACTCTGAGAGTTAGCCTGGACATGGGAAGCTCGAGGTCTATGCTGCCCATCCTCATCTTCTTCAAGCCCTGTTCTGCCACTTGCATCCTCATCAGGATCCTGCATAGAGATTCTGACTTTCCACTCAGCTCCCCTGACTCAAGCAAGGAGATGGCTCTCAGGCTCAGCTAAGGAGATGAGGTGGCGGTTACAAGCCCCACCTGCTAACATCCAGCACACCACGTGAGGCCCACTGAGCTTGCACAATCAAATTCTCACAAGGGTTGGCTCCTGCTGAGCTACCGCCTGGCTTTTGGTGAGTGTGTCTGGGGAAGCAACAACTCCAGCTCCCTGCAAGCAAGTTCTGGTGAGGATTGGCTCCTGCTGAGCTACTGCCTGGCTCTGACACACGCGCACACACACACACACACACGCACACACACACAATTCCTGCTTCTTAACTTGGCTTCTCCTCTAGGCGGCTTGTACTAATGGAACCTTTCACTATAGGATTCCCCCACATTTCTCTATCCTAAGGTGTCAATGCTTCCTTGGCACAGAAAGCCTGAGGCTTCAGGAAGCTCTCCGAGGCAGAGGTAGTACATGGTGTTGCAAGATTGCCTGCTCAAGCAGGTCCAGCCTGTGTCCAGCATACCCGCAGTTGTTGGGACCCCCAGAGATGGTTCCGCTGAGCCAAACTATTATGCCTGAACCCAGAATACCCTTGCACACAATGCAGCCCAACATCCCTCACCAGAGGGGCATCCCTTAATGACACTGATTAGTGTGACTGAAAGAGATTAGTGCTGGTAGAGATCAGAGATAGATCTTCACCACATCCCTGTATTCATGATCCTAAGGCTGGACCCTGTGTCAGGGATGGGATGGGATGGCATGGCATGAAATGGCATGGGATAGGCCCAGAGGCATGTACCCCTGTCCCATAACTGGATGGCAGGGAGCAGTCAGTAGGATAATCATACACATGCTTGTCCCTCTGGGTATCATTGTGGGAGCCCGTTCTTGGGTTCCTCATGGCTTTACCCAGCAGGTCCACATAGAGGATCATTAGGACCACAGGCCTGAGTGCAGGTGTCTGAGATGGTCTGCACTTGGCTGTGCTGGGGGAGGAGGTCTTTTGCTCCACCCCTTGGCGTCTCTATAAAAACCCTGGGGCAGAGACAGTCGGGGCCCCATTGGAATAGGTTCCAGGCCCTCTCGAGGCTATCCTTTATTTTCTATCTGTTTATCTCCACAAGATTCTCCGCTATAAATCCTTCTATCTAATATTTCCTGCTGCTCGCACTCAAGAAAACTCTGGGGAGCTGTGGGGTTGGTGGGTAAATGCCCCACAGAATGGCGCCATGAACAGGGACTAAAGAAAAAAGAAAAAAGGGACTAAAGAAAAAAGGGGGAACAAAAAAGGGGGGACTAAAGACAAATGAACAGGTACTAAAGATAAAGGAAAATAATAGTTTTATTACAGAGTTTTTGGTGAAAGTGCTGAGTCAGCCCTGCCAGTGGAAAGGCATGCCGGTGTTATGGAAAATATATATTTGTGTGTGTGTGTGTGTGTATAATTGAGAGGCAGGGGTTTTATCCTCTAGAGAAAAGGAAAATGGAAGGATGTCTGATGCTGCAGCGAAATTCTCTTCTGTCAAAATTTGCTATCTTCTATCCCTTTCTCAATTTCTATCTGTGAAAAATAAGTATAAGGTATAGGGTCGTAATATAGTGTAGGAAAAACTTAGAAGTGTAAGATCGTGTAGGAAAAAATAAGTAAGGGAATAAGACAGAAAAACTCTTCAATTTTCTAACTTTGGGGGCTATGAATGCAAACTGAAGGAAAAAATCTTTCTTTGGGCTTTATGAGTAGTAAAAATGCTCTTCTTTGAGCTTATGGGGAAGAAAGTTTCCTATGGAAGCTTTTGACTTGGGGACAGCTGAAATGCTAAGTCCAAGCGGCAGGAGAAAGTGTTTTCTCCCTGAGGCAAAAATGCGGGTGTAAAAAGCCAAAAAGTTTAAAGTTCAGAAGTTTTGGGGAAAGTTGGTCTTTCTCCTGGGGGAAAAAAAAAAACTTTCTCTTAAACTATAATGCTTTTCTTGGAAAATTTGGGGGAAAACATCTCTCTAAAAAGCTTTAATCTTTCTCAAAAGCTCTCTTAAACTTAAAAACTAAAGCCTTTAACTTTCTCAGAAGGACAAAAATTAGAATCACCTGAAGATATTAGTATGGGGACCGCCTGTGATTAGCTCAAAGGGAAAACAACAAACCTCTTAAGATGGCAAAACCTCTCCAAGTTCTCTTTCAAGCTTTAAAAATCCTCCCTGCAATGCAGGAGGCTGGGACAAGTTCCTAAAAACCTCTTCTAAGCTCAGGCTCTTCAAGCTACTAAAAGACAGTGGGTCAGAGTACCCTGAGGGAAACACTTGGGAGAGTGTGGGTGAAGAGCTACAGAGAGCCCAAAAGGGCAGAAAACTTTACCTGAGAAAAGCAAAAAAAAGCCAAGCTTTTCAGTTACAGCCAAGCTGAGGCATCAAGGGTTTTGTTTCTGAGTGAGCATTTCAGAATGAAAAGGTGTTCCTAATCGTCCTAATGCAAAGATTCCCTGAAGCAATGCAAACTCTGTTAGCATTGTATCCTCGCTTCTGACCAAAAACCCAGAGGCTACTGGGACTGGCCAGCGTCTCTGAGTTGGAGTGCATTTCAGGGATACTAGGGTTCCTGCAGTTGCAAACTTCCTGGAGCACAGAGCTGAGGCAGGAAGGGGCAGGACCCAGGGGAAGATTGCTAATGAACAAACAAAGCTAAAGCCGGTGGGAATGGCACAGTTGTGTGCTTTCCTACAAGTCCCGGGTTGATAGGTCCACAACTGCAAAAAGAAATCTGAGAAAAGCTTTCCTATCAGAGTAAGGACCTTTCTGGAAAATGGAAAGCTGAACTGGGTCTGAAGCAGTTGTGCTGCTGAGTCAGAACGCTGTCTGGGGAAAGAGCCCAGCCAGGGCAGAACAGAACTATCCAGGAGTAAAGCTTTCTTTTCTGTCAGAGAAAGCACTTCTTTGAGAAAAGCTTTGTTTCAACTGACTCCGATGAGATGAGGGAGTGTAGCCCTGAGGGGTGATTGCCTCTGCCATAAGCTCTGTCCTTGAGCACCCAGAAAAAAACAACCCACTGGGGGACTGGGCCAGGTGAAGGCCTGATGAGGCAAAACACCTGTCCTAATGGGAGTTTAGAAATGGCAAAAACCTCCCTTGTTAGATTTTCAGTCTGTACGCAAACCACACAGACCCCGAAAACAGAAACGGACTAAAGCCCCTACCTTCAGTAGCAGGGAAAGCCGCCACTGTAGTGTCGGGAACTGTTTCTGGGGCAGAGGGGATAAACTGAGACCAAACTGGATACTGTCAGGGAGAAAGACTCTGAAGAAACAGAGAAGGGACATAATCCTCCCCAGAAAATGTATGACCTGACAAAGCTGCTAGAATTTGAGGCAGATTCAGGGGAGAAAAAAAGCCCCTACCTCCAAAAGCAGCTAGCAGAGATACAGAGCTGCAGACAGATAGCTGAAGCTCTGCATCTGGGGGGTGGGGGGGACAAACAAGCAAAATGAGAATAAGATCAGTGGGAGAAAATGTCTTTGAAGGAGCTATGGAAAAGCTGTTGTAAATGATCTTGTTTTTCACTGACTGGCTAAAACAAACACAAGCCCCAGGAAAGTTGCTATCAGAAATGCCAGCCTCAATGCGCGCTAACGAGGCAGGTGTGGTTCTGATCTGGGACCAGTGTCAAATGAAGGAGAGACACCTGTTGAAGCCAGCTGAGGAGAGATTAGGAATCTCCCAATGTGCCATAGCTGAAAATGTAAAATGCTTGTTCAAATCTCCCGTTGCAAAAGCAAAAGACTTTGTTCAAACCTCCGAGGCAAGAATTTGTAAGCAAGTCTGGTAGAAGAGAACTTAGAAGTTGGCTCTCAGACCCAAAAAGAACTATGGGAAATGATATAAAGGACTGATATAAGGGACTGATATTATTATGGACTGATATAAAGGAAAGGTAGTTTTTCTGCTAAAGATGGTGACATTGCCCCCAAACACTTTTGTCAGCTCGAAAATAGGTTCATGGTAAACTTAAAATACAGCTTTTAAAAAAAATAAGGGTGAAAATTATCTAAGAGTTTAAGTGTCAGTTCCAATGAAAAATTGAAAGGATATGGAACTAGGTGCTTCGTGGTTTGGGGCGCCATTGGTAAAATGCCTTCTTTACCCTAATAGCTGTGCAAAGTTTTTACAGTATTTGGATGACAAAAAGCTACCTTTAAGAGCAAACAAGCCACTTTAAAATCCTTAAAACAAGGGAAAGCAGTTTACACACTGAATGTTGTCTTAGATATGAAGAAACTTATGTTGAAATTAAAAAAGTTCTTTGCCTTTTGAACAAACTGCCTGCAATGAGTAATTTCTTTGCAAATCTAATAAGGAGACAAGGAAATAGGCATTCAAAAAAGAAATGACTGCTTTATTAGATGGGAAACAAACTTCAGAAAATCTAGCTGTCTTAAATAGTTGCTTTATCTGAAAGTTCCTTATAAGAAATCAATGCTAAATATCACAGCTGCTAATAACATCAGGAGTTAAAGCTAATGAAGTGAAAATACTAAATCCTGAAAATGCTTTTTCTCAAAGTAAGCTAATGAAGGATATGTTTCATGAAAGGACATCTAAGTTCTTGACTCCTTTGAATAGTAACGGTTTTGGTGAAAATATTGGAACTAACAACAATCAAGTCAAAATGTTTCAACAAATTCAAGACACTACTCCACAAAAGAAAGCTGCCATGCTTTGTGGGCCATAATAGAGCTCAGTTCAATCTTCCTGGTCCTTTAGCTGAGGGTAATGCGAAATGGAAAGATCCCTGCTCAGGATTATGGAAGGGTCCCGATCCTGTTCTAATATAGGGTCGAGGACATATTTATTTTTTCACAAGAGGAGAATGAAGCTCGGTTGTTATCGGAGTGTTTGGTAAGGAGCGTGGAACTAAGGAAGGTCAGCTCCAATGAGGTTCCTATAAAGGAACCAGAATGAAAGTGGCTCGATTAGTATTTTAGGTTTTTCACTGGCTTAATGCAAACAGTGAGGAAATAAGAGTTCAGAGCTGTGCCGCTTTGGGCTTTACTAGCTCCTTTAGAAAAATACTTTATATCACCTAATAGCTGTGCAGTACTTGGCGAAGAGCTTTACAGCAGCTAAATATGGTAATTTCACCCTCAGCGTGAAGTGAAGTTTTTTGGTAGAATGAACCAAAAATACTGCTGTAATAGAAACATTTGTCTGAATTGAAGCACTTAGGGGAGCTACTATGAATTTGGGTGAAGGGAGAGCTTCTAGTTAAAGACTGTCTACCAATGACAGTGCATCTCTGCCTGTCCGGAAAGGCTGAGAGAACTCAGCAACTTTGGGGTGTGGCTTTGTCTGGAGAATGTTACAGTCCCCTAGCAACAAGTATCACAACTCTATAATGACAACACTTACTAAATCCCAGTGTTGTATAGAAAAGCTGACTATAAATTCTAAACTTTAGAAATGATGTATGTACTTCCTGTCTAGTTAAGAGAATTTTTCTAATAGAGATGGTGATAATAATTAAGAGTAAGAAGAGAAAGACGAAAATAAGATATGTGAATTTGTAAAAATTCTGTCTTGTTAGATCTGTGTTAAGAAATCTTTAGGTGTTTGCTAAGTTAAATATATGCTAAAGATAGCCCTATATAAGTTTGTAAAATAGATCTATAGAGTTCCTTTAAGAATATAATCTTGCGCCGGGCGGTGGTGGCGCACGCCTTTAATCCCAGCACTCGGGAGGCAGAGCCAGGCGGATCGCTGTGAGTTCGAGGCCAGCCTGGGCTACCAAGTGAGCTCCAGGAAAGGCGCAAAGCTACGCAGAGAAACCCTGTCTCGAAAAACCAAAAAAAAAAAAAAAAAAAAAAAAAAAAAAGAATATAATCTTGCAAGAAGTATCTAAGGTAGTCTAAAGACATGTAGTAATAAGCTTGTAAGATGCTAGTTGTAAATGTAAGTTTAAATAAGAATAAGATGGAATGAATAATAAGAAATATATTTGCTAAAGTAGTTCTATAGTTTAAGGAGTGTAAATAAGTAGATGTTAATATGTTATATGTGAGTTTGTAAAGATGTGTAAATGTTGAATGTGAGTCTAAATGCTTTGCAAGGCAAAATATGTTATATGTGAGTTTGTGAAAAAGTGTAAATGTTAAGTGTGAGTCTATTAATGTATATGGTAAAAACACCTGAGACATAGGAGATAGTGTCCTAGTAGACTGCAAAGTAGGCAGTCTGAATGGTTTCAAAAGCTCCAGAAGCCACTAAGAAGCTAAGAATGGCGGATGCCAGAACCAGCACAACAAGGCATCCGCAGCTGAGATCCGTGGAAAATCGACACAACACAGAAAAACCTGAGCTAACATCAAAAACGGTGCGGCTTAGAACACTACTGTACCTAAAAAGGTCTCTGTCTGTGAGAACAAAAGTTGCAGAGACACTTGTTTGAACAAAAATTGTTAACTGCAAAAAGTTTTGGTTGAAAAACGTCTCTTCATATTTGTAAGTGAAAGCCTGATACCAGAATTTATTTCTTGTTTGAACTTTTTGAACTTAAAATGAGATAAAATTACAAAAAGATTTTGGTTATGGATTTCTCATTTTTGGAAGGCTAAAATTTTGGAAGTACCAAAATTTATCATTTGAATTTTAAGACTTAAGAAATGAAATAGGGCTGGAGAAGTGGCTCAGAGGTTAAGAGCACTGGCTGCTCTTCCAGAGGTCCTGAGTTCAATTCCCAGCAACCACATGGTGGCTCACAACCATCTGTAATGAGATCTGGTGCCCTCTTCTGTATACATAATAAATAAATAAATCTTTAAAAAAAAAATAAATGAAATAAACAATAGAGATTTCATTTCAATGGGACAATTTTGAGTAATGACCTAGGAACAGTTTTCTGGAATTGGGTTAAAAATGGAACTATTTAAATGAAAAAATTTATTTCTACCTAGAATCAAGATGCAGTTTTGTGTATGCATATATGCTTTATTAACTGGTGATTCATGAATTGTTTTGTGGAACTGTTTATGTAAATATGGAATTACTTATGGAACTGGTTTTGTGTTACAAATGGAACTGTTTAAACAGAAAAGTTTGGGTTTTCTAACTAGGCTTGAGATTTTGCTTAAAATTATAAAGAAAAGAGAGAGTTAATATTCCTTAGTCTATTTAATTTAAATTGTTGTTTGAGTGGATTAATGTCATGTTTTGTTAGTAAGAAATGCAAATGGGGTATACTAAGAGACTACTTTTATAGTGTGTAAAGAGTTTTATTAAGAAACTGCTTTTGGATATTTTGCTAAAAGTTTTCAAAGTGTTAATGGTTAGATTGAAAGTATTGCTTTTCAATATGGATTTGTAGGAATTGTATAAGTTTGGGTTCCTCCAACTAGGTTTGAGATTTTGTTTAAAAAATTATAAAGAAAAGGAGGAGTTATGAGATTGAATTATGTTCACAGAAACATTGATATTAATGCACCCTGGTTTTGTGGAGTTAAGGAAATGTTTAAGTCTGATGTGAATACATCAAACTTTTTCCTATGTTCTGTTAACAAGAAAATTCAAATGATTGAGTTAAAGTTGTAAGACGGAGAAATTGTTAACTATATATAGCACCATATATGCTAATTCAAATGGTTCTGTTAAGAGTTTGCTTTGTGTTGTAAGATTGGGAGAATTGTGACTATGTATAGCAATATTTATGTTAACCTGTTAATGGTAATGATGAAGCTAAGGGATTCTTTAAGTTTGTAGTCGCCTTAAGAGTTTTGGTTTAGAAAGGGCTTGAGGCAGCTAAGACTGCTGTAGTCACCTTGGACCTAATTCAAAAGAGAAATGCCATCTGTATCATCCTCTACTCCCATACTGGGAGGTGTAACAGCTATGGAGATTGCTGTAAGCCATTAATAGTGTGTATATATATATATATATATATATATATATATATATATATATATATATATATTAAGAAGGGGGGACCTGTGGGAGCCCGTTCTCGGGTTCCTCGTGGCTTTACCCAGCAGGTCCACATAGAGGATCATTAGGACCACGGGCCTGAGTGCAGGTGTCTGAGATGGTCTGCACTTGGCTGTGCTGGGGGAGGAGGTCTTTTGCTCCACCCCTTGGCCTCTCTATAAAAACCCTGGGGCAGAGACAGTCGGGGCCCCATTGGAATAGGTTCCAGGCCCTCTCGAGGCTATCCTTTATTTTCTATCTGTTTATCTCCACAAGATTCTCCGCTATAAATCCTTCTATCTAATATTTCCTGCTGCTCGCACTCAAGAAATCTCTGGGGAGCTGTGGGGTTGGTGGGTAAACACCCCACATATCATCGTGTTCGTGACCTAAGGGACTCACTTGGAAGAACTACCATCCAGGACTATTGCCTCTGGTTACATTCCAGGACAGAGGCACCCACAGCAGAAAGGAAGAGGTGTGTTTATGAATGGCCAGTAAGTCACAAATATGACTTAAGAAACAGTGATGTCCTAAAGAGGTAGGGTGGTATGAAGAAGGGTAGAACTAGTTTCTATCAGCGTATTTCCTGCTACATGATAGCACTCAGAGTGTGTGGGTCCCTGTGAAAGGACCTGAGCACGTGGGATAAAGGCCAAAGGCACTTTGGTGGTCCAGGCAGCCCTGGAATCCAGGTTCCCAAGAAGCAAGACCCTCATGTCACAGTGCCAACATGGGGCTCACAAGCACATCAAACCTCTGAACAGTAGGCAGATGTTCTTCCAGTATCTCAAGATTATCCTCTGTCAGGCCTATGTGGACATGCTAACGAATGGTCTAGTCCACAGACTGAGTCAGAACAGGATGAATGCTACAGGACTACAGCTAGAGGACTAGGAAGCAGATTGCTTCATTTTTATTGGATTCCATCCAGTCAGGTAGGACTAGGAGAGGTTTGGTGGGTCTGATCAAAAAAGCATAGAGAAATCCAGAGGAACATCAGGCAAAGACTTCTACCGATTTCCATGAAATCCGTATTTTAATGCAAGGGAAAATGAAAGTATGACGTGTTCAGCAATTATATCATAATGCTTATGCATCTATTCCAGTACATGTTTGGGAACAATTTTTTTTAGAATCTCATTCTTTAGATACAAATAGTTTATATCTTTAATTACAGTAATGATGGGCTTGATGATGAATACATTACCTGTTTATGTTATGCACTTGGTATAAAAACACAAGCCAGGTGTGGTAGCTCATACATTCAATCCCAGCACTTGGGTGGCAGAGGCAGGAAGATTTCTATGAGCTAGATACCAGACTGATCTACATTGCAAGTTATAAGACAGCCAACACTACATGGTAAGAACCTGTCTTAAAAAAAAAAATCTGGGCCCAGATCCATCACTTCGAGTTGGTCCACCCTAACATCTACTCCATCTACAAGCTGCCGAAGCAAGTGGAGTAGCTGGTGCTGCAGAACCAGATCCAGGACCACGTCATCACCATCAAGGATGAAAACCTGAAGCAAGACTGTGATCGAAGCCAGTACCTGCTGCCACAGAGCACTTCTGAGGAGCCTGAGAAACCCATGGAGTCTCTAAGGGGAGACAAGGTGGCAGTGGAGGAGTCTGCAGAGGCCACAGTGTCCCCAGAAAAACTAGAGAAGGGCAGGTCCTATGGGAAGATGGTTTTTAAAAGTGGTCTCACAAAGTTGGAAGGAAAGATGGCAGAACAGAGCTGCACACACAAGGGAAAATGGTGAAACTATAGATTTACAACTGAATGGTCCGTGCTGTAGTTAGAAACCATGTGGGAGTCGATAATCCATGCTGCTGCTGACTATAAAGGGCAAGGAAGCTTCTTTTGCAGTGATATCCATGACTCACAGTTGAGAATGAGAGACATTGAAGGGTTCTGTGGCAACCTCTCCCCACCCCCACAAAGAAAAGAAACAGTCTAGACAGGAAGCCATTGAAGAGAATTCTTAAAAATTGTTATAAAGATGCTGAAGTGTAGCTCTTCACAGCTGATGGCTTCTGGTGGGGGTAGGTTAGGGGAAGGACTCAGTTATCTTTAAGGAGCTGGCCACTTGGAGTTTCTCCATGCTCCAGTGAGTATATGGGCAACACAAATTGGACTTTGTATTTTTTTCCTTTTGTTTTGGAGGAAGTCACAAGGGTAGAGGATGGGGGATGGGCCTGAGAGGACTGGGAGGTGAATGTGATCAGAGTGTATTATGTGACATTTCCAAATAATAAAAAAAACATTAAAGAGGGAAAAGAATTTTGAGGCAATGACCGATTCTAGTCAAAGTTTACAGACAAGACAGAAAAAGAAGAAAATTTTATGAAAGTAACTCTCGAAAATCCACAGGGAAGTGACTCAATGGCGGAGCTGGAATTTCTCCCCCTGAAATCTATTCTCATATACCATAATTGTCAGTATGTGGCTGAGAAGCAGCCCACCAACCTGATACATAGCCCATGGTGCTGTTTGCAGTTAGACAGCACACAGTGACAAGCTCTAGACAGTGAAATGTATTTGTCGTATCCATGGCAACGCCTTTGAGGTGCTGGTGCACACTTGCCACCACTCTTCCCTCTGTTGGCTGAACATCCAGTTCACAGACTGAACACGACTCCTGCAGTGCACACCAAGTCAGAATTCTGAAAAACAACCTGGACATACTTACTCAGTGCAATCTGGCTCACCCATGTCCTATAACCCAAACACTCACTCCTGAGTACATTTTCCAGAGAATTTCAGACAGGAGGAACAGAGGGATGCAGGAACAGGTGCATTTACTGATGGTAGTTTGGTTCTGGAGTAACCCAGGTTACCATCTCAGTAGGAACGGGAAATAAAATGCTGTCACACAATGAGATAATATTCAGGGTTTAGAAACAAAAGTATAGGATTTGAACAATTGGTGGTGGTAAGTGGGTGTCTCTAAGGGGCAGAAAATGGGGGGAGGTCCTAGGGTAAACAAAAGGATATCAGCAAACTCTCCATCAAAGAGGTCTTTCACTAACTGGTTAGCAATAAGGATCAGCATGCTCCCCCTGGCATCTTCCCAGGCTCTCACTGAGAGTGCCCTAAGCAGCCTTTAGTAAATCCCTGAAGAATGTGCTCTTCTGAATGCCAATAGTTTACTCTCTCCTGTGCCCTCTGGATGCTAAGCTCTTTGAATACGCTTCAGACAATCATCCCTCCTGTCTGACATGATGTTTGGCAAACAGCAAGGGAATTTTGTTTGCTTGCTTGCTTGTTTTTCTCATAGAAGTTACAAATTTAGTTGATAAGTTACAATGGACTTAATAAAATTCAGTAAATATAGACTTGAGTGCAAAAAAAAAGCAACATAATTCAGAAAACAATTCAAAGTGAAAAACAAGACAGAAGTAATTTCCATTTTCTTCTACACTCCAATTTCTTTCATTTTAACCACAGGAATACCAGAATTATGGGACTGTTATGCCCAGATTAGGACCCCCAAAGAGACCACCAGGAGACCAGATATATCCAGAATGCAATAGCAAGGTTTACTTCTTGGCGCAATACCAGCTAGCAAGGAACCCTCGTCTGCAGTGCCCGGCGCAGCGAGGCAGGGAGGAGAGTTCCTCTTTCTTGGGGAGATTAGCTTTTGAAGCCAAAAACCACAAAATTCTTCAGAGAGGAGGGGGTTAGTAGGGGTCCACCTTTGATTGATCCAGTTTTCCTGAGTTTCTTGCTTGTTTGTTTTTCTCATAGAAGTTACAAATTTAGTTGATAAGTTACAATGGACTTAATAAAATTCAGTAAATATAGACTTGAGTGCAAAAAAATGCAACATAATTCAGAAAACAATTCAAAGTGAAAAACAAGACAGAAGTAATTTCCATTTTCTTCTACACTCCAACTTCTTTCCTTTTAACCACAGGAATACCAGAATTATGGGACCACCTTCCTTCAATGTAAGAAAAAAAAAAGAAAATATGGAAGACCATGGGCTGAAAAGAAATTCAGATGCAGTTGAGTAACCTAGCTTTATTTTCTAAGTTAACAAATGTTTTAATGCTTCCCTCTTCCAACAAGGCAACAATAGGGTGGAGCACCCAAAGGCGCCAATGCAATCTAGCTATTAGGCCCGAGGATAAAGTAGCAGCCAGTGCACATACCCAATACCTAGGGAAGGATGTCTGTAGCACAAATCTTAAAAGTTCTTATTAATAAAAAACAAACCCAGAGCCAGGTATTGGGGTGAACACTGAATGATCAGAGAAGCAGAACCAGCCACAGCTTCCTCACCTTGCCAATTCCTCAGCTGATCCTGTTTCCTCAGACTGGAAGCCTCTCAGTCCTTATCCAAATGGCTCTCAGCTGAACTGCTGCTCAAAAGCCTAAAATCTTAACCAGGCCAGTTCCTGGTTTTCATACCTTATATAGCTTTCTGGTTCCTGCCATCACTTCCTGAGATTAATGAGTCACCATGCCTGGCTGTTTCCAGTGTGGCTTTGAACTCACAGAGATCCAGAGGGATTTCTGCCTCTGGAATGCTAGGATTAAAGGCGTGTGCTACCACTGCCTAACCTCTATGTTTAATATTATGGCTGTTCTGTTCTCTGACCCCCCCAGATAAGTTTATTGGGGTGCACGATATATCAACCACAAATGTCCCATCTAAAGAACATTAGGTTAGACTTAACTCTGTCTGCCTTGTTGAGGCCTAGCAAAAAATGAGAATGCAAAATGCTGCATGGTCTGAACCAACAGGGCAACCTGGTCTGGATAAGAGGTGATGGAAATTTTCCTTATTCTAGAGTCTTTAGCAGTCAATTTGCTAAAAGTGATGAAGAAGAGAAAGGTAACTATACATTTACTTCTGGTGATTTCTCTTGTGGGAATAGGCCCATGGCATCAAGGCATATTCTTGTATCCTACCCATTCTTGGATGATGGAGAGTGAACCCAGACATAAGCAAAATGGCCTACTTAGACCCTTTTCTTCACTCACATAATCATTACATTGCCAGACACTGTGGATTCTTTTTGAACTGTACCTTGGAGTGCGTGGTCCTGAGGAACCAGATACTGGAAGGCCACCTCTGCTTCCATGAGTGAAGGGAAAGGCACCATGAAGACTCTGGTGGAGAATGGTTAAGGCACCATGTAACACTGACTTTATAACTCAAACTTCCCTATCACTCTGAGATCTCTGTTTACCACCACTACCACCACCACTCCCTGCCTGGGCCACCATCCGGCCTCTGTTCCAAATTTGGAATCACTCATCTCCACTAGACCAAGTCCTCAGTTATTTTCTTTCTCATTGTTTCCCTGTATATATTCCCCCATGCTATCAATAAGCCACCCACTGCACAAAACATCCCCAACCTAATTGGCTACCTTGACTAGGATACACATGAAAAAAATCTGCTTCCTAGTGTTGTGGTCATGTGCCCAAGGCACCCAGACAGACTGTAGACCAAACCACCATCCAGTATGTCCACAAAAACCTGATAAAGGATGCTCTCTGTATCCTGGTGCACTGGATCCTCCAGATTCTGTCAAAAAATCTCCACTCAGGCCACAGGTATGAGGTACCTATAAGGTAGGTAGGAGTACATTGTGGCTCCTGGCTCTCCATCACCAACAGGAGCACCAATGACTCTGTGACTCCAGAGTATCCTCTTCCTTCATCCCCAACTGCAGCAGCAGCAGCAACATCTTGGTCTTCGGCCTGCATGGTTGCTCACCCTTCTTACACACCTAACAGGAACCCACAGTCCCTCACCACCTGAATGCCTCCAAGCAGGAAACACAACTGAGCAGACAACCCGTCCCCTCCCCCCCCCCCCCCCCCCCCGCAGGAGGGAAACACAGGGGAAGCTCTACCCCTGAAAGCACTCCTGGCTTCACTGAGAGTGTAAATACAACTCTTTCACATGACAAAGGGCGAGCTTGTGTGCTGGGCTCCAAACAGAGGCTGCTGCCATGACAGGTGGTTTCTATAAGCCCACCCTGCTTGTGGATCACAGTAATCAAGGGCTGTGATGAGCTTACTCTTTGAGTCACACTAATCAATATCACTAGGCCATGCCCAGCTGAAGAGCACTGAATTGTGTATGAGGGTGTTGTGGGTCCAGGCAGAACCATCATAGCAGGGTCCTGACATGTCAGGGTGTTCGGGACACTGGTCAGTCAGCTTGCACTCTGAATACCCAGGTAACCACCCACCCACTCCTGCTGCTGGGCTGAGCTTCCCTGGCAGCTAGCTTGCTGGGATCAGTGCCGCTCATGGGTGGGGCAGTTGGAAGAAACATATATTGGAGAGTCCCATATATCCCCGCAAGGAAGGAGCTGTGTGAGCGAGCTGTACTTTCTGGGCTCTCAGAGACGCACGCACACCCGCCCGCGGGGCGCGCTCACGCACGCAAATCTGAACAGAACGGAACGCTAGTTTAGCAGGGAACCAATCCTCGCGAGATCTTGTTTGCACATGCGCAGTGGGCCTCACGTGCTGTTCTCTGTATAAACCCGCTGCACTTGGCACAAGAACTCCCTTTTCTCGGCCGAGTGTGAGTGGTCCGGATGTGTTAGTGGCAGGGGTTAGGGTGCTGAGGGGAAAGCCAGAGTAGTCATGCAGGACCCTGATGGGGGCATAGATGGGAGAGCAGGGGCTGAAGAAGGCGAGGATGGGCACCAGAGTCCTCAAGCACCCGAAGGCCAGGCTAGCTCTCAAAGTTCGGCGACCGAAGGTGACCATGGCAGCTCCCCTCAGAGTGGCCCACAAGATTCCAGTAGCCCAGCTGCTCCTGGTAGCCCAGCTGCTCCTGGTTGCCAGGCTGCTCCAGGCAGCCCCAGCCCAGGGAGTCCTGTAGGGTCCGGTGCAGCCGCTGAAGAGGCGGCTGTCGTTCCCCACAGCGAGCAGCCACCACTTGTCCCTGGACCCAGCGGAGATACTGCATCAACAACTGGAAATCGACTCCTGGAGTTGTATCCTTTCCTAAGAGACCCTTGGCAGGGGCCACTGAATCATAGGGAGGCTAAAACTTCCGTGGAAGGCTTTCGGGGCACGGGGCACAGGGCACAGATGACTAGGGAAAGGACAGGTGGGTGTAGTGTGGACAGTCCAGTGCAGCAGTTGACATCCTGACAGGACAAGGAGACTCCTAGCCTTAGAGGGCTGAAGTGTATAGAAGACCCGAACCACTGGGGAGGTAGGAGGTGATTGGGCTCGGGTGGCAGGAGCGCTCATTGCCAGGCAGGCCTAGGGAAGTGTATCCAGGCAAAGGGAAACGAAGTAGTGGATGGTACCTTAACCTTATCTCCTCCCAGCTCTGTAACAGTGCCTTTCAGGTCTGCAGTGGAGGCAGACATGGCCCGCAGATCCCTGGTCTCCAATTCCCGTCGCCAGCAAGTGATGGTTCAGCAGGAGCTCACAGTGAATGACAGTATCTTGTCTGTGTCAGTATTCCTAAAGTCTGGAGTAGGGGTACCTCAGGGTTGGGAGGCAGTGTGCATTCTAGGGGTGCCCTAATGGAGATATTGGTGGATTTAATGTAAGCGGGAAGGCACAGCGTGGTGGACCTGAACAGGTCCCTCATTTTCCTGACAGTGCTTCTTTCTCTCAATTTCAGTAGGTGGACTACTGAAGACCCTGTCCTCTTCAGAATTTCCATCAACACTTTCCTTGACCAGCTCTCCCTGGTGATGAGAAACATTCAGCGCCTGGAGTTTGTTGCTGTTGTCAAACGAGGACGAAGAAGAAGCCGTGAATCCTAACGTGTTGCCAGATACAAGAAAAGTCAGAGGCGTTTCACGTTTTGAGTAATTGTTATTTTGTCCATAAAGGTTCAGTGTTTCAATACTGTGTGTCACGCACGTATTAGTCTCGTGGTTGGATTGTTTCCCAGTTGCTGAAGGAGTGGGTGTTTAAATGTTATTGGACAAAATAAAAACTAGCAAATATTTTTCATCTGACTTTACTTTTGACTATGGCAAAAACCGCCAGATTTTCTCATCTGTGTGCTTTTGTGGAGGAGAAGTTCTGGGATTTAAATGTTTGAGCAGTCCAAAGTAATTTAACATAATTTAGGATACAGAAGGAAAGGTAAATTACTTAAATATATTCAGAGTATTTAATTGATCTGATTTTTTTTTATTTTAGCATGCAATGTAGCTTATTTCCTTGTGGCATTTTCATACATACTTTTTTATTGCTGTCTTTCCTTCTCTCCCTCTGTTTTCATAGCTGTTCCCACTTTAACCCTATCAACTCCTGCACTCCTCCCCATTTTATTTTCATATCATATATATTCATTCACCCTTCCCACTTCTCTTCCTTAAAGCTTTTTTTCACTTCTCTGGCCTCTTTCTACTTTACTGGCTCTACCCACACTAAGTCCCATGTAAATATATCTATATAAAAAATTAGGTAATTTTTTAATATTGAACATGTTGGGTTTTTGTTTCTGAGTCTTGATTTTCTTCACTTAATATATTTTACAGCTCCATTCATTTTCTTGCAAATTGGATGATTTCATTTTTAATGGGTTAATAAAATTCCATATGTATATGAGCTTTAATTATATTATCTGTACATTAGTTGATAGACAACTAGACTGATTCCAATTTTTAGCTATTGTAAAAGAATTGCAGGTAACAAGAATAACATGGGCAAGTGCCTTTGTAAGTAGGATGTAGAATCTGTTAGGTATTTGTTCAGGGGTGCTGTATCAGAGTCTTAAGGTAGTTGTATTTTTAGCTTTTTGAGAAAACTGCACACTAGTGTGTTAACATTCAGTAAGATTTCCACTTTCCCCACATCTTCACCAGCATCTGTTATTATTTGTTCTCTTGATAACAGCAATTCTGTTTGTTTGTTTGTTTGTTTGGGTTTTGGTTTGATTTTTGATTGGTTGGTCGGTTGGTTGGTTTGGTTGGTTTGGTTGGTTTGGTTTGGTTTGGTTTGTTCATTTTTCCCTGTGTAGTCCAAGTTGTCCTGAAACTCACTCTGTAGATGAGGCTGGCCTCAAACTCACAGATATCCTCCTGTCTCTGCCTCCCAAGTGCTAGGATTAAAGGTATGTGCCACCACCGTCTGGTGATAATAGCCATTTTAACTGGGCTCATGCGACAGACTCTCAGTGCAGTTTTAATTTGTTTCCCTGGTGGTGGTGATATTGGATACATTTTTAAATATTTATTGGTCATTTTTGTGTTTTTTTTCTCTTTATAACTCTCTGTCCATCTCCTTAACCCATCCTGAAATTTTTACTTATTTCACAATTATATGTAAATGCATATGTTACATATAAAATATATTTTGATCATATTGTTCTGTTACCTCCTTCCCCCTCCTACTTTCATGTCATACACGTTTGTGTGTGTGACTGAATTTAATTAGGGTGTTTGCCTGAACATGGGTTATTTATTTGAGCAAGGGCAACTTAATATAACCTATACCTCTGACAAATATGACTCATCCTCCTTAGCAACCTTTAACTGCCTATAGCTCCTCAGGAAAATGTGGGTCCGTACAAGTCTCTCACATGTCTATGATGGAATGTTTCTGATCTCAGTCTTCTGCAGGTAGCTGCTTCTGCTGGGTTCATGGATGCATCAGATATGTCATGCACAGAAGACAGCATTTCACAGCACTCCTTCCCATCCTCCTAGTCTATTTTTTGGTTGGGTTGTTTGTTTTCTTGTTAGTTTTGTTTTGAGGTTTTTTTAGTTCTTTGTATATTCTAGATATTAATCCTCTGTCAGATGTGTAGTTCAAAAATATTTTCTCCTATTCTGCAAGCTAACTCCTCTCATTTGACTTTCTTTTGCTATACAGAAGCTTTTTAATTTTGTGAGGTCCTATCTGTCAATAGTTAGCCTCATTTCCTGATCATTTGGGGGTCTATTCAGAAAGCCCTTACCTGTGCCAGTATCCTTCCCTAACTCAGAACAGTTTGAAAAGTGTTGATATTAGTTTTTCTTTGACGATATGGTAGAAGTCAACAGTGATGCCATCTTGGCATGAATTTTTTTAGTCTTGAGGTTTTTTTTAATTATTAATGCTTCTTCAATCTTACAACTTGTCATAGATTTGTTTAAATTATTTGTCTCATCTTGGTTTAATTTTAGTAGATCATATACATCTACAAATTCATCCATTTATTTTAGATTTACCAATTTGGTGAAGCATGTGTTTTTAAGGTTTAGCCTAGTGATGTTCTGAATTTCATTAGTATTTGTCAAAATAGCTCCCTTTTCATTTATAATTTTTTAAATAAATCTTTTATTGTTATTTTACTTATTTCTGTAGTGTGTATGATATGTATGTGGACGACTTTGTGGAGTTTATTCTCTCTTTCCACCTTTACATGAATTCCAAGTATCAAACTCAAGTTGTCAGGTTTGTGAAGCAAGGGTTTTAAACCAATAAGCCATCTTGCCCCCCTTTGCCCTGATCTTGATTATTTCTTTCCTTTCCATCTACTGATTTTAGAGTTAGCCTGTTCTTTTTCCAAGGACCATATCATGAAGTTGTTTATTTGTGATCTCCAATTTTACAGAAAGGGGGACAGGGAATTGTGCTCATTCATGTGTGGAGGCCGGAGGTTGTTATCAGGTGCCTTTCTCTATCATTCCCCACCCTATTTAGGGGAAACAGGATTTCACTGAACATAGAGCTTGCCAATTTAGCTAGAATTCCTGGCTAGCAAGCTCCCAGAGTCCTCCTTTCATTGCCTTCACAGCTCTGAGATTAGAGCATGGACCATTGCACTTGGCTCTTTTTTTCCCATAGGTGCTAGAGCTACAAACTCAGGTCCTCAGGCTCCCATAGCAAGCATTTTACCAACTAAGCTATTTACCCAGCCCTGAGATTCCTCAGCTTTCTTAATATAGGCCCCTAGACCTATAAACTCACTTCTTAGGACTACTTTCATCCTATCCCCTGGGTTTTAGAATACTGTTTTCATTCATTTCTAGTAATTTTTTGAATTCCTTGATTTCTTCAAAGGACTAGTCATCATACAATGGTGTTTAGGCTGGGCTTGGTGGCACATACCCGTAATCCTATATCTTAAGAGTTAGAAGCATAAAGATCAGGGGTTGAAGGACAGCCTCAGCTACATGAGTTAGGGGTTAATATGGACTGCATGAGACCCTGCTTCAAAAAAATCAGTGTGTTATTTAATCTCTATGAGTTTGTGTATGTTCTATAGTTTCTCTTGCTGTTGATTTGTAATCTTACTCCATTATGATCAGCTAGAACATAAGAAATTATCGCAATTTTCCCATATTTTATAAGACATATTTTTTGATCCTCATATATGATTTATTTTAGAAAAAGTCCATGGGTTGCTGAAAAGAATGTGTACTCTGAAGTGTTTGGATAGGTTGGGGTTTTTTAGATGTCTTTTAAGTCCATTTGAGCTATGACATCATTTACCTTCAATGTTTCTGTTTACTTTCTGTCCAGATGACCTGCCTACTGATGAGAATAGGGTATTGAAGTTACCCACCATTATTGTGGTGCTGAGATTAATCTGTGGCTTTACCTACAGTAGTGCTTGTACTGTGAAATTGTATACAATTTACAATAATATTTGGTGCATATATATTGAGAATTGTAATATCCTCTTGCCAGACTGTTCTTATAATTAGTGTCAAGTGATCTCCTTTGTATTTTCTTACTGGTTTTGGATTAAACCCTATTTTGTCAGCTATTAGAATTTCTACTTGTTTCTTAATAGTGTTTGCATGGAATTCATTTTTTTCATCCTTTTACCCTAAAGAAGTATCTGTCTTTTATGGTGATGTACATTTCTTGGAGACAACAAATAGGTGGACACTGGCTTTTAATCCAGTCTAATAGTCTGTCTTTTGGTGGAGTAATTGAGATCATTAACTTATTGTTGAAATGTGCTTATTATTACCTGTCACTTTGTTGATTTTGTAATGCTTTCTATTTTTTCCTACTCCTCTCATCCTTATGTTATTCAAATGTTTGTTCTTCCCTGTAGCCTCATGCATGTGTTTGTCTATCTCTTCAGTCTAAAGAACCCCTTCAAGTATCTTGTGGAGAGAGAGCTAGTCTAATAGTCATGAATTCCTTAAGTCTGATTTTTATCATGGAAAGTTTTCCTTTTTCATTCAATTATGACAGATGGCTTTTCTTGATATAGTAGTCTGGATTGGCAAATGTTGTCTTTCAAAACATGAAAAATATCATACCAAGCTCTCTGGATTTTAAAGTTTTTGTTTAGAAATTTGCAGCTACTCTGATGAGCCTTCCTTTATAGATGACTTGTCACTTCTCTCTTGCTGCTTTCAATATTTTCCTTTGTTCTGTATATTTAGTGACTTAATTAGAATATGAGGAAGGAAAGTTCTCTGGTCTTGTCTATTTGGCGTTAGAAATGCTTCTTATACCTGGATTGATAACTTTCTAATTTAGGAAATTTTTCTGTTATTTCATTGAAAATGTTTTATATGCCTTTAGAATGGAATTCTTCATCTTTTGATCCTATGAATTTTAAAGTTGGTCTTTTCATAATATCCAGAATATCTTGGAAGTTGTATTTATCTTCTTAGTAATTTTTCTTTTTTTTTTTCTTTTTTTTTTTTTTTTTTGGTTTTTCGAGACAGGGTTTCTCTGTGTAGCTTTGCCCCTTTCCTGGAGCTCACTTGGTAGCCCAGGCTGGCCTCGAACTCACAGAGATCCGCCTGCCTCTGCCTCCCAAGTGCTGGGATTAAAGGCGTGCGCCACCACCGCCCGGCTTTCTTTTTTTCTTTTTTAACATAATTTCTTTATTGATTCTTTGGGAATTTCACATCATACACCCCAATTCTGCTCATTTCCCAGTCCTTCCATATCTGCCCTTCACCTTTGCAGCATTCTCTCCCCCCCCCAAAAAAAAAAGGAAATTAAAAAAAATTAAAACCAAACCAAAAAAAAAAACCCACTTTGCTCCTCTGTCTTTCCCACCTCTCTAACACCTCTGCATTGGTCTTAGTAGCATTGGGAACCTTGGTGTGTCATGAAGGGTATCCATTTGTCCTATCAGCTTTATTTGCAAATGTTCATTGCAGTGAGTCTTTGGTCTGGTTCAAGGCCTCAGACCTTCATGGAAACTCCTCTCAGCTATCCAGTGGCCACCTCGAGTCATGGAGATCCTGCTGGTATCATTCCACAGGGTCACTCTCTTCACACACTCCAGTAGGTTCTAGATGGAGTAGATGTTAGGATGGGCCAACCTAAGGCCCTGGATGTGGGTCTGTGTGGTAGTTGAGCTGGTCAGACCTGCTCAGGCATGGGGTGGAGGCAGCTCTGCTATGCCCATGCCATCAAAGCCAGCTCTCCTATGTCTGTGGTGAAGGGTGGGGCCAGCTCTCCTGTGCCTGGGTCATGGGGTCAGCTCTCCCATGAGGGTCAGGGCCAGCTCTCTTGCTGAAGTGGATCAGGGTCAGCCTACCCAGGGCCAGCGAAGGGCAGGGCCAGCTCGGCCTGGCCCTAGGGTTTCAGCATGCATGATTCTTATGGCCCCAGCCTGTGGTAACATGGGCCACAAACATCAACACAGACCCCAGCTGCAGCAGGACCATGGATCCAGACATGGCCCCTAGCTACAGCTCGGGCCCAGATGTCACCATGGCACCTGTGGCAGCTCAGGTCACACAGATCAGTATGGCCTCAGCAACAGCATGTTGGTTGGACACCAACATGGTCTCAGGTGGCTGACCAGACCCTAGGCATCCACACAGCCCTTAGTGGTAACAGGAGCCATGGACATCAACACAGACCCTGGTTGCATAAGACCACAGACCTAGACATGGCCCTCAGCTACAGCTCTGGCCCAGATGGTATCATGGCACCAGGTAGCAGAACAGACCATTCAGATCTGTATCACCCAGTTGCAGCACAACAGTCAGACATGAACATGACCTCAGGTGGTGGCCCAGACCCCGGGCATCAGCATGGCCCTCAATGGTAGGTAACAGGAGCCACAGACCCTGGTCACAACAGGGCCATGGATTATCTTTTTTCTTGTTCATATTCCAATTCTTCCATCTTCGTCTTCAAACTCAAATATTCTGTCCTTTCCTTCATTTGTTCTTGTTTTTATTAATTAATTAATTAATTAATTAATTAATTATGTGTATGTGATATATGCATGAGAGTGTACATGCCACAGCACATGTAGGGAAATCAGAAAACAACTTTGTGGAGTCAAATCTTTCTTTCCACCTTTATGTGGGTCCCAGGGATCAAACTCATATCATGAAGCTTATAAGGCCCTCCCTGAACCATTCTATTGGTGAGGCTTTCCACAGAGTTTTTTTACATTTATTTATTTATTTTGTGTGAGTGTGGGTTTATTTGTGCCATGGCATGTATGTGGAGATCAGAGGACAACTTGTGTGAAATCTCCTTTCATGCTGGGCTGTTTCACCAGCCCTCTACCACTTTTTTTTATTTCATTTACTATGTATTTCAGTACGATTTTTCTGCAGTATTTCTATCACTTTATTGGATTCCTCTTTAATATCTTAAATTTACTTCATTCTTTTATTCAGATGTTTGTTTATGTTCTTTTGGGATTTGTTCAGAGGGTATTTTATTTGATTGTTTAATTTTTATTTTATATGTATGAATGTTTTACATGCATGTACATCTATGTAAAGGCCAGAAGAGGGTGTCAGATTTCCTAGGGCTGGAGTTACAGACAGTTTTAAGCCACCATGTGGGTGCTAGGAATTGAACTAAGGTCCTCTGGAAGAGGAGCCAGTGCTGTTTAACTGCTGAGCTATCTCTCCATCCCTATTCTTCTTCTTTGAACGTACTTATAAGCATTCTTTTGAGTTTTCTCTGGGATTTCACCTAGTTCACTATCACTGGAAACTGTTACTGTATGATTAATAATTTTTTTGTTTTGTTTTTTTGTTTTTCAAGACAGGGTTTCTCTGTGTAACAGCCCTGGCTGTCCTGGAACTTGCTTTGTAGAACACGCTGGCCCTGAACTCACAGAGATCCACCTGCCTCTGCCTCCCGAGTGCTGGGATTAAAGACTTGCACCATCACATCTAGCCCAGGTTAATAATTTTTTTAAGGAGTTACATTTCTTTGGGTTTTCATGTTACTTGTGTTTTGCATTGGTATTCACATATTTGGAACTAGGTCATGATGAATAAATTTACTTATTTATTTATTTAGCTCCCTTTAATTTTTCAAACTGAATGTGTACACTGTTTAAGATGGACTAGATTGTTGTAGTGTTATTTTCCCCTCTGCTAGACTGGTAGTTGGGGCACCAGACTCAAAATCTAATACTTTCCAAGTTTACTTTTCACTAACTCTATTTTCCTGTTAAATTCCCAATGCTACTCCTACATGTTATCCACTAGCTGAGACAGCTCTGATTCAAAGATTGGCAGGGTACCTAGGGTGGTTGCAAACCAAACAGAGTCAGAGGCTATGACAGATTGGAGTCCCTGCAGGATTAGGGAGCAGGGAGTTGGAGCCTCAACAGGCCTGCCTAATTAATAACTAGGGCAGATGAGTGGTTGAAACCTCAGCCGGCATGCTGACCTCACCCAGGAAATAGGTAGGCTGAAGCTTCATGGGGCTACAGGTTGGACTGAAACCTCATGGGTACACTGTCCTCAGTTGACAGGCAGGACTGGAGCTTCATGAGTTTATGGTTCTCACCAGGCTAAGATGAAGCCTCAAACCCACTGTGCACACAGCCAGTGAATGAGCAAGTCTGAGGTAAATTTTCATCATGGATTCTGGTGCAAGGCTGTTGGGGAGGCTTAAACAAGAAAGAAGCACCACATTCATCATCAATTGATATTTTTGAAGTAAGAAATTGGGGCTGGAGGTAGTTGGTGGTGCTTGATAACTGTTTTGTTATATGTAATTTTACTAGGTTAAAGTTGAAACCTTCCTTTTGTTTAGACAGAAAAGAAGAAGGGCTGTGGAATGTTATTCTGTATGCTGTGAATGTGTGTTGCTCTAATTGGTTGATAAATAAAACACTGATTGGCCAGTAGCCAGGCAGGAAGTACAGGAGGGACAAGCAGACAAAAAGAATTCTGGAAAGAGGAAGGGCTGAGTCAGCAGTTGCCAGCCAGCCAGAGGAAGCAAGATGACAAGCAGAACTGAGAAAAGGTACCAAGCCACATGGCTAGACATAGATAAGAATTATGGGTTAATTTAAATGTAAGAGCTAGACAGTAATAAGCCTAAGCTAGTGGCCGAGCAGTTATAATTAATATAAGCTTCTGAGTGATTATTCTATGAACAGGCCACAGGACTTCATGGGCTTGGCAGGACCCAAATACATCTGACTACAAATGGCACCAAGACATGCTAACAAGAGTATCCACCTAAAACCTGAGAGAACTTAATAAGAAATTCTAAAACAGAGCTAAAATCAGCTTTCTAGTTATGTCTCAGGCAAGCCATGAGCTACAGTATGGCGGGTTCACAGTGGCATGTGGGCTTGACCTGCAGCATGGCAGATTCCTGCTGCAGTACACAGAGGCATCTGCAAGCCACACAGCATGGTACATGATAGATTTAGCTTTTGCTAGTACAAAAAAATAGTTTCTGGGCTATATACTGCTTTGATGGAGGCATAGGCCCACTGCTTCCAAGAGTTGATGGTGCACATGGCTCCCAGAGCTGGAGGTAACTGTACCACCACCATATTGGGAAGCTGAAGTGGGCAGAGTCAGCAGCCAAGGCTTCTGCTTCAGTACTAGCCACTGCAGTTTAAAGCAATAAATTCACAATACAGCAGATTCAGATGGAATAAGACTTTAAATGGTTTACATTATGTGTAAAAGTGCATGTAGGCTTGGAAGACAGAGGAAAAGGAGGATAGACAGTTCTATAAAGAAACAGTTTAAAAAAATTAAAGTCTTTAAAGAGACAGTATTATAAAAAATAAGCCACTCTTCTCTCCTCTTCCTCTTCTCCACGCATGTGTCTCTCCCACAGGCCTGTGCACTCTGTCCCTTTATCTCTAATAAACTCTTATAAGCGGATTCTGTCCTGTTTCGTGACACTTCCTTGCAAGGTAAGAACACAACACAGCTAAATAACTAACATTTTGGTGCCGAAACCGAGCAGGCGAACTGGGTAATCTGCTCCGTACACGACAGACCACTCTCCATTCGCCTGAACCGCATCCAAATTGCATCCAACACCGCTTTCTTTGATTGGTGAGTTCCCCCATTTTTCAGCCAGCATAAACGGTTTCCTGAACCTGTGAGAACGACCGTTGATCGTCTGGCGCCTCACACGTATTCTTGAGACCGGGGGAACCCCCGACCACGGTCTTCATTGGCTACGGTCGGCCCCTATCGCAGGCCTAACTTTCCTAGCCGTCTCCCACGTCTGCAGCCTGAGATATTTCTCGCGTTAGGGCCACCGCCGTTGGTGCGTCCTGGGAGCCACGTGAGGCCGGCATGTCCTTCTCCTTGACGAAGGGGCAAACGCCGTCCGGATTCCCGGGGAATCCTTTCCCTCACTGTGGAGGGGGACAATGCTTCTGTGGCTGACGAGTCAAGGAGCAGCTTGCGCCCGGTATCTGCCCTTGACCTTGGGGACGCCTGGGGTCTTGGCTCCGGATCACGTTTATTTTTTATTATTTTTTTTTTATTATTTTTCTGCCTCTCTGCTGCAGACATGGGAAACAAGGCTTCCAACCCTGTTAGTCCTTCCTCTCCGTTAGGCTGTCTTGTTGAAGCTTTAAAACCTCTCAGTTTAATGCCTTACATAAAGATTTCTAAGCTAACTCGTCTATGTTCAAAAAAGTGGCCAAAGTATGCTTTATAAAATAACAAAAAATGGCCGCTGAGCGGCTCCATGGATCCCAATATTTTACGGGAGCTCTCTAATCACTGTCGGCGTTCAGGCAAATGGAAAGAGTTGCTTTCTTCTTTCTCAATGCTAAACTGTCTCTTCTCATTTCCTTCTCTCCTGCTCACATGCTCCTAGCTGTACATAAACCAGAGGATTCTCTGACTCTAGATCTTGCTAAGGAACCAATAATTAAAATTCATGTTCCATCCTCTCTCTCTAACAGAACTCTCTCAGATAGAAAGTAAGCTGGTTTCTTATACGTCTAATTCTGCTTCCTTTATTAAACAGTTTCAATATATAACTCAATCTTATAGTCTCACCTTTCATGACTTCCTGAGGATCTCAGGCGAGTATGGGAGCAGGCTAGGACTCATACAGACGAAATTCATCAAACTAACCTTTCACACCCCCCAGGAGCTGAAGCAGTTCCTGACCGAGAACCACACTGGGACTACAACACCCAGGGTGGCTGTCTAGCCAGAAATAGGTTTATGACCTGTCTCCTGACAGGTCTCCGTAAGGCTGCCCTAAAACCAGTAAATGATTCAGGATAAGGATGAAAATCGGTCTCTTGTTCCCCAGACCTCCCCGACTAAAACTTAAGCATCTGGAGAGCAAGGCTCCTGACCCCACGGGCAAAAGAGTCATCTGTGACATTTAAGGTGTGCCAGGGAAGAGATAAAAGCCCGAAAACAAAATTGCCAAGTGCTGGCACTCGCTGACTTCCAAAAGCTGTTGGGTCCCTGTTTTAAATGAGGAAATGGCCACAGGCTAGCAAATTCCCTGCCAGGCCATCAACAGCCTTGTTAAAAGTGCCGCCTAGAAAGACAAAGAGTCAGCTGACTGCCCCCAGGCACCAAGATGCATGGGTACATCAAGCTAAGACCTCCAACAGACCTAGGCTTGGCAGGGAACCCAGAACGCAGCAGGGAAGCGATCTGTTTCTTTCCTTCTGGACACCAGAGCCATTGACTCAGTCCTGGGAGTTTTGGGATGCCACCTCCTTTATTGTCAGGTACAGAGGACAGCCTTACCTACCTCATCAGACACCACTCAATTGTATTTTTAGAGGCATCTCTCTAACACACACATTGTTAGTGGTGCCAAGTTGTCCTGTACCTTTAATGGGGAGGGATCGCCTAGCTAAGGTGGAGCATACCAACCGGTCTTTAAAAACTATTCTTACCAAGATGTCACAGGAACTTCATCTCGACTGGGTAAGATTATTGCCTCTAGCTCTCCTCAGGCTCAGGCCTCTTCCTAAAAAGCCTCTTTCAATCTCTCCATTTGAACTAATGTATGGAAGGCCAGTTCTAACACCAGGTCTTTTTTCCAAGCCTCCAACTGTTCCAGATAGCCTGTTAACTCCTCTTTTATGTCACCTAAGGTCTATTCTATGGAGCTATGCGGACTGTTCACTGCCTCAGGCGTGTGACAATCCTTGCCCATCTCCAATACACATTGGGGATCAGGTTCTTCTCTTTCCTCCAGGTCAGCGCCCTTTACCCATTTCCCCTAAGTGGCAGGGACCCTTCAAAGTAATTCTTGTAACCCCCACAGCTGCTCATCTCGAGGGCTTTCCTCACTGGGTCCACCTGTCTCACCTAAAACCTTTTATCTCACCTCCATCCCAGAAAAATCTCTCTTCATATACAGTGAAACAAACAGGGCCTCTCACTCTCAAGCTCCAGAGGACATCAGGATCCACTGCCTTGTCACCAATTCCAGAGGAATAAGGTATCACCCCTTCCTTTCCCAACCAGGGCCACACAGAGCCGGAGGCAAAAAGGACCATCAAAAATATCCAGGCAGTAAGGAATAATGTAATACAACCATTTATCATTGTTCAATACTCAGCAACTGATCACCTGTGTTTCCTAAGTGCTAACCTAATAAGGGAAACAGGTACCTTAAATAAACCACCTCTAATGAGGCTTGTCTCAGAAATTAAGCAGAGTACTAAGACCAGATCTACCTCAGGTAAATGTCACATGCCTCTATCTGGACAGGCCAATCTACCTCAGACAAATGAGAACTCCAAAATAAAATAATAATGATTCTTTCTCTCTAAGCTCTTTCTATGTCAACAGTATCTTGTCAAACAGGAGGTCCCCAACCACAGCACAGATGGACAGCTGCAGAACGAGGGGACGGCAGAACGTCATTCCAGGATGTCCACCATCATCCCAGGACTTCACAAGATAACCCTCACCCCCCCCCCAAGAGCCAACCAACGCCCACTATTCAGCTGGAAGCAGTCTTTGAGAGAAACGTCGCCCCCATACCCAGTCAACCACAATTTTTTTCTTTTTTTAAAAAGGAAAGAGTCAGGAATGAAGGGTTCACAACACGCCCCCATGGTCGCATATACCAGGCGGACACTTCCGCCTAGCCAATTCCAGTCAGGATAGCCATTTCCGGGTCAAGACGTCTCCCGTAACCAGGATCCGTGACGTTACATGGCCACATAAGTGCGCAACGTGACCATGTGATCTACGCACATGCGTGGAGTAGTGACGTGACCTGGCCACGCCCCCAGCCGGTTTTAAAGCAGAGCCATGTTCCCGGTTCTCTCTTCTCTCCTCTTCCTCTTCTCCACACACGTGTCTCTCCCACAGGCCTGCGCATTCTCTATCCCTTTATCTCTAATAAAACTCTTATAAGCGGAAAAAAAAATAAGCCATGTAAAGATGGAAATCACACACAGAGTCTGGATTATATTGTCTTTGGGATTTTTAACTGCAGAAAGACATTTAATTGTAAAGGCTGCTCAGTTAAACCAATATGTATATTTTAAAGGCATCTTAACTTCAAAATTTAGATCTAAGGATATGTTGCTTTGGAAAGGAGGCTCTGTTTTTGTTTCTACAGGAAGCAAGAGGCTATTGATTTGTTCCAGGTTAAAATAGATCAGATTTGATCAACCAGACCTGTACCTTAACAGATGGTACCTATCAACAAAGGTTATAGCCATCTTCCCAGAACTTGACCATAATTCTTAATTTTCTCAGGATCCCCATAAGAATGCAGTGCCCTCAATCACCAGAAAGTAACCTAGAACACTACGCCCACATTCCCAAAAAAAATGGATTGCCCTCAATCACCAGAAAGTAGCCTATAACACTATGCCCACATTCCCCAAAAAAAAAAATGGATTATGGATGTTTCTCTTTGTTTATGGGGTTGGTTACAAATTGTTATTGACTACAAATACAATCTCTTTCTAAAAAAGAAAAGGGGATAATATAAATGATAGAATAAAAGGGTAGATTATTGAACCTACTTTTAAAGAGCAACAACTTGTTCAAAATGCTTTATAGATTTTAGTTTACTAAATATTTAAAGTTAATTTTGTTATACTGTATATATATTTCTACTCTTGTTTAAGGTGTTATGTTTATGTAATTCATTTAAATTGTAATGGATAATTAAGAAATACAGATTAATAATTAGTCTTCTATGATAATCAAACTTATAGTCATGTTTGTAAGTTTTCTAGGTATACATAGATATATTTCAGTTAAGTAGGTAATCTTCAAATACTTCAAAGACCTACAGAATATGGCATTTAAAATGTTTTAAAAATTTAGACTTTTTGGCCAGTGAGACACATCTGCTCCTGACAGCACCAATTTACTTCAAAGAGGAAGATGGACACCAAAGACACTCTATATGGAGTTTAACTTCTTCTTGGAAAAAATAGCCATTTGGGCAAGGGACTGCTCTTGAGTGGACTGCTGATAATATGTTATATGAACTGGACATGCAGGACCCATAGGAAGGTGACCACTGAACTTTGCAAGGCGAAATGGTTCTTCATGTTCCTGCTTCACAGAGAAGACTGCCAAATATTCTACAGGACACAGGGAGAAGTGACTGAGAGACTAGGTCTATAGGCTGAAGATGGATGCCCCAATGTTACAGAGGAACTTTGGATGACTGTCCAGTCAGGCAGCTGTCTCTGTCATTTCCAGAATTTTGGAAGTTGCTTACAATGCATTTCCTATTTATTTAAGTAATGTTATATCCTTCTGGGGTCTTTGATGTAGTTGAAGACTAGATAGTTATAATTATAATTTTCCTTGGTTATGATAAAAGATAAATTAGATATGAAACTTTAGACTCACAAATATAGGATAGATAAAATATTTTCTTTAATTTTACCAAATACAAATAGACTAGATACTGTAACAGTAATTCTTGCTAGATAATTGTTCTATTATATGTAATTTTACTAGGTTAAAGTTAAAAACCTTCCTTTTTAATTAGACAGAAAAGGGGAAGTGCTGTGGGTTATCTTTCTGTACACTGAGACTATGTGTTGCTCTGATTGGTTGACAAATAAAACGCTGATTGGTAAGTAGCCAGGCAGAAAATATAGGCAGGGCAAGCAGATTAAAAGAATTCTGGGAAGAGGAAGGGCTGAGTCAGGAGTCACTAGCCAGGCACAGAGGAAGTAAGATGACAAGGCAGAACTGAGAAAAGGTACCAAGCCACATGGCTAAACAGAGATAAGAATTATGGGTTAATTTAAATGTAAGAGCTAGTCAGTAATAAGCCTGAGCTAGTGGCTGAGCAGTTATAATTAACATAAGCTTCTGAGTGATTATTCTATAAGCAGGCCACAGGACTGCAGGGGCTTGGCAGGACCCAAGAAACATCTGACTACAATTGGTGAGTGTTCCTTCTGTTTCTTTTTTTATTTAAGAAGAATTGGCTATATAAATCTTCTTTGAATGTCTGTTAGAATTGTGCTGTGAATCCATCTGGTCCTAAACTTTTTTTAAGCTGGAAGGCTTTTTATACTATTTCAATATCCTCATTTGTTGTGACTCTGTTTAGGTAGTTGTCTTCTTGGTTTAATTTTTGTGGTTTGGCTGAATCTAGAAATTGATCCATTTCCTTTAGGTTTTCAGTGTAAGGGAGTACAGGTTTTAAAAAATATTCTCTTATAATATTCTGAAATTCTTTGGTATCTGTTCAATGTTTTCCTGTTCATTCCTGAATCTACTAATTCAGGGCCGCTCTTCTTTTAAATTTTTATTATGTGTACTGTGTTCTTCCTGCATATACACCTGTATGCCAGAAGAGGGCACCAGATGCCAGAGGCCATAAGAATATGCAGCACATGACAACTGACATTCATAATAAGGTCAACCCACCAGATGAATAACTCTCTGAGGAAGGAACCTCATCAAGCAAGGTTTACAAGGCCACAGGCTACTATGAATGTTGTTTTCTTCTGTCTATAATTTTCTTGTGTGCTACTACAATTCTACCTTAAAACAGCTATGGGACTCTTCCCACAGCTTATTGGTAATGTATTTTACACTAATTGGGCACAGTTATGTCTGTGAATTGACAGAAAGGTTATTACTTCTTACACTGTGTACTTTTGGTGAATAAAATGTACTTTCATAGTCAGGCCTTTATTCCATGGCTTCAAGACAATTACATATAATTAACTGACTTAAGGCCTCAGAGCAAATTCAAAATACACTAGTTGCCCCTGCAAATGAATTGCACAAAGACAGATTCCCAGGTGTCTGGTTGTTGAACCAAGGTCAAGCACAAAACAACTTTAGTTCCAGTTCTTTGCTTGCAAAACTCTGACTGATAACATTAAAGACATAACTCCCTACACAAACGCTAACTCTCTGCATGAACTCCTAATCTCAGTTTTATGATACAAAACTCAAGGTTCAGCCAACTAACTGTTTATGTTTAGGTCCTGGGATGCTTTTAAGGTCACCATCCCTCAAGAAAGTACGGAGCACTCAAGTGATTCATGCCTCCCTTCTTTGCTTTACAGCCTGCATACCAGGGAGCTTGGCTGACAGTGGAGCATTGCCATGGTTACTCACTCCCAGCCATGCCAGCTGCATAGTCAGAGAAACATTCCAAGCCTGAGAGAAACCATGTGATTTCATGTGTGTTATCAGAATGGCTCTGATTATTGTTTACTCAAGAAATGTAATGTGACCCTCAAAATGTAACTCATATATTGTCTAGTGCTTTCTGTTGAGAATATGTAAAGACAAAGAAGAAGAGATTTCAAGATGCAGTAATAAAGAAAGTTACCATCAGAACGTGTGTGCTCCTTTGCTGTGGGGTGTTTTGTATGCTGTGAATATGTGTTGCTCTGATTGGTTGATAAATAAAACACTGATTGGCCAGTAGCCAGACAGGAAATATAGGAGGGATAAGCAGACAAGGAGAAATCTGGGAAGAGTAAGGCTGTGTCAGGAGACACCACTGTCTAGTCTAGGGAGCAGCATGTAATGGCACATGGGTAAAGCCAGGGAACACATGGCAACATATAGATTAACAGAAATGAGAGAAGTTTAAGTGGCCAAGCAGTTTTAATTAATATGTCTCTGTGTGTTTAGTTGAGTTTGAGCAGCTGCAGGACCAGGCAGGACACAGGAAAACTTTCAGCTACACTCCTTTCCTACCCCTCAGATGGAAAAAGTTTAATTCTCACTGACATTGTGGAATTTTTTACATACTATAAGTATGGTATTGGAGCTGGTACTCTAAAGACTGCAATAAACAGACCTCATTATAGATGGTTGTGAACCACATGTGGGTGCTGGTAATTGAACTCAGGACCTCTGGAATAGCAGCCTGAATGCCCTTAACCTCTGAGCCATCTCCTTTCTTTCTTTATTTTGGTTAATTGGGCCAAATGTCTGTCAATTTTGTTTATCCTCAAAAAAAATCTGTTTGTATCTTTTTCTTTGTTTCTATTTCACTGGTTTCTGCTTGAATTTTTATTATTTCTTGTGGTCAACTTGGTTTTGATTTGTTTTGTTCTTCTTTTTCAAAGCTTGCATCATTAAACCATTTTATTTGTGATGATTTTTTAATATAAGCACTTAGAACTATAAATTTCCCTTGTAGGACTGATTTCAATATGTCTGGGGGTTGTTGTATTATATTTTCATTTTCATTTAATTCCAAGATTTTTATTTCTTGATCTCTTCTTTGGCCCACTCATCATTTAGTAATAAGTTATTTAATCTCCATGAGTTTGCTTGTTTATGAGAGGGTTTTTGTTTTTGTTGTGGTTGCTGTTTTGTGCTGTCAGTTTTAAGTTTATTACACTGTAGTCAGATAAGATACAAGAAGCAATTTCAATCTTTTTCAATTTGTAGAGATTTGTTTTGTGTCCCAGGATGTGATCTATTTTAGAAAAGCTGCCATGTGGTACTGTGTAAAATGTGTATTCTTTGATGTTTGGGTAAAATGTTCTGTAGCTATCTGTTAAGTGAATTTGATGTGTCAATTAATTCTGTTTTTTGGTTTTTGGGTTTTTTTGTCCAGATGACCTGTCTATTGGAGAAAGTAGCATACTAAAATCACCTACTACTAATGGATTGATGTTAATATGTGTCCTTAACATCCATAGCAATTTTTATGAAATTGGGCACCCCTGAGTTTGGTACATATATGTTTGGGTAGTAATATCTTCCTGGTTAACCATTCCATTGATTAGAATGAAGTGTCACTCTTTATCTCTTCTGATTAGTTTTAGTTTGAAGCCTATTTTGTCGATATTAGGATAGTGATGCCTACTTGCTTCCTGGTCCCATTTGATTGGAGTAATTTTGTCTACCCTTTTACTCTAAGGAGGTGGTGCCTATCTTTAAAACTAAAGTGTTTTTTTTTTTTTTTTTTTTTTTTTGGTTTTTCTGAGACAGGGTTTCTCTGTGTAGCTTTGTGCCTTTCCTGGATCTCACTCTGTAGATCAGGCTGGCCTTGAACTCACAAAGATCCACCTGGCTCTGCCTCCCAAGTGCTGGGATTAAAGGCATGTGCCACCTGGCTGTGTTTCTTATAGACAAGAGAAAGATGGATTTTGTTTCTTGATCCATTCAGTCAACCTGTGCCTTTTGATTAAAAAATTGAAGCCCTTGATACTTAAAGTTATTATTGTTAATTGTGGTCATTGTGTTGTTGATTGTTGTTGTTCTCAGTGGCATTTTGTGGGGTTTTTTTTTTCATTTATTCTTCTCACATATGGTACATCCCAACCAAAACCTCCCTTCCCTCCATTCCTATCAATCCCTCCCCACCTCCCCTCTTCCCTAGGTCCACTTCTCCTCCCTTTCCCTTCATAAAAATAGCAGCCCTCCCAGTGATATCAACTGAACATGGCATAACAAGTTACAATAAGACTAGGCACAAACCCTCATATCAAAGCTGGACAAGGCAATCCAGTAGGAGGAAAAAGGTCCCAGGCAAAAGAGTCAGAGACACACTCTCCTACTGTCAGGAGACCCACAAACACACCAAGATAAATAATCATAGATGTATGCAGAGGACCTAGTGCAGACCCATATAGGCTCCATGATTGCTGCTTCAGTCTCTGTGAGCACCTATGAGCCCTACTTAGTTGATTCTGTGGGCCTGTTCTCTTAGTGTCCTCAACTCCTCTGGCTCCTACAATCCTTCTTCCCCCCTCTTCTGTGGTGGTTCACCAAGATCTGCTGAATATTTGGCTGTGGGTCTCTGCATCTGCTCCCATCAGCTGCTGGAGGAAGCCTCTCTGATAACGATTGGATAGGCACTGATCTATGAGTATAGCAGAATATCATTAGCATATCATTAGTCAATTTCATTGTTTTTTGGGGGGGGTTATGTGGTGGTATTCTACTTGTACTGAAATGTGATTTTGATTGTATGTTAATAAATAAAGTTTCCCAGGGGTCAGAGCTATTAGAGCCATAGAAAGAGCGTGGCAGTGGTGGCACACGCCTTTAATCCCATAGATCTCTGTGTGTTCAGGGATACAGCCAGCATTGGAGACATATGCCTTTAAGACCTGGGGGGCTGTACATTCAGACAGTGACGAGACAGTCATGTGTTTGGGTTTACAACCAATGAGAAGGCAGAACAGAAAGTCTATGAAATGACTTACACACAGGGAAATAGCTCTCTTTCAGGAAGCTAGGAGCACGCAGGAGGAAGAGTGAGATTTTAGCTTTGAGCTCTGACCTCTCGGCTTTCTCTTTTACATTGGTTCTGTGTTTCTTATTTAATAAGACAGTTGGTTACATCTACAGGGTTGTTTTGTTTGTTTGTGGGAGTTGCTTTTTGTTTGTTTGTTTTTTGTTTTTGTTTTTGTTTTGCTTGCTGGTGGCCATATCAGAAGAGTAGCAGATGGCAAATGAAGTTCGAGGTGTCATCCCAACAGGAAGAAAATCCCTGATAGATGAATCTTGGATAGGAAAGTGTGGGGCGTTTACCCACCACCCCCACAGCTTCCCAGAGTTTTCTTGAGTGCGAGCAGCAGGAAATATTAGATAGAAGGATTTATAGCGGAGAATCTTGCGGAGATAAACAGATAGAAAATAAAGGATAGCCTCGAGAGGGCCTGGAACCTATTCCAACGGGCCCGGACTGTCTCTGGTCCAGGGTTTTTATAGAGACGCCAAGGGGTGGAGCAAAAGACCTCCTCCCCCAGCACAGCCAAGTGCAGGCCATCTCAGACACCTGCACTCAGGCCCATGGTCCTGATCATCCTCTATTTGGACCTGCTGGGTAAAGCCACAAGGAACCCGAGAACGGGCTCCCACAGGTCCCCCCTTCTTAATATATAAAAAAATAACTATTAATGGCTTACAGCAATCTCCATAGCTGTTACACCTCCCAGTATGGGAGTAGAGGATGATATAAATGGCATTTCTCTTTTGAATTAGGTCCAAGGTGACCACAGCAGTCTTAGCTGCCTCAAGCCCTTTCTAAACCAAAACTCTTAAGGTGACTACAAACTTAAAGAATCCCTTAGCTTCATCATTACCATTAACAGGTTAACATAAATATTGCTATACATAGTCACAATTCTCTCAATCTTACAACTCAAAGCAAACTCTTAACAGAACCATTAGAATTAGAATATATGGTGCTATATACAGTTAACAATTTTCTCCGTCTTACAACTTTAACTCAGTCATTTGAATTTTCTTGTTAACAGAACATAGGAAAAACTTCGATGTATTCACATCAAACTTAAACATTTCCTCAATTCCACAAAGCCAGGGTGCATTAATATCAATAGGTTTCTGCGAACATAATTCAATCTCATAGCTCCTCCTTTTCTTTATAATTTTTAAACAAAAACTCAAACCTAGCTAGAGGAACCCAAACTTATACAATTCCTACAAACCCATATTGAAAAGCAATATTTTCGATCTAACCATTAATACTTTGAAAACTTAGCAAAACATCCAAAAGCAGTTTCTTAATAAAAACTCTTTACACACTTTAAAAGTAGTCTCTTAGTATATCCCATTTGCATTTCTTACTAACAAAATATGACATTAATCCATTCAAACAACAATTTAAATTAAATAGACTAAGGAATATTAACTCTCCCTTTTCTTTACAATTTTAAGCAAAATCTCAAGCCTAGTTAGAAAACCCAAACTTTTCTGTTTAAACAGTTCCATTTGTAACAAAACCAGTTCCATAAGTAATTCCATTTTTACATAAACAGTTCCACAAAACAATTCATAAATCACCAGTTAAAGCATATATGCATACACAAAATTGCATCTTGATTCTAAGTAGAAATACATTTCTTCATTTAAACAGTTCCATTTTTAACCCAATTCCAGAAAACCGTTCCTAGGTCATTACTATAAGTAAGCTCAAAATTGTCCCATTGCAATGAAATCTCTATTGTTCATTTCATTTAAGTACCAAAATTCAAATGATAAATTCTGGTACTAGCCTTCCAAATATGAGAAATCCATAACCAAAATCTTTTTGTAATTTTATCTCATTTTTAAGTTCAAAAAGTTCAAACAAGAAAAATTCTGTATCAGGCTTTCACTTCCAAATATGAAGAGACGTTTTTCAACCAAAACTTTTTGCAGTTAATTTTTGTTCAAACAAGCGTCTCTGCAACTTTCGTTCTCACAGACAGACCTTTTTAGTTATAGTAATATTTTAAACCGCACCGTTTTTGCTGTTAGCTCAGGTTTTTCTGTGCTGCGTTGATATTTCACGGGTCTCAGCTGCGGATGCCTTGTGCTGGTTCTGGCGTCCGCCATTCTTAGCTTCTTAGCGGCTTCTGGAGCTTTTGAAACCATTCAGACTGCCTACCTTGCAGTCTACTAGGACACTATCTCCTGTGTCTCAGGTGTTTTCACCATATACATTAATAGACTCACACTTAATTTTTACACTTTTTCACAAACTCACATAACATGTGCTTAAGCATAAACTCACTCAACATTACACATTTTTACAAACTCACATATTAACATCTACTTATTTATACTTTAAGGAAACTATAGAACTACTTTAGCAAATATATTTCTTATTAATTCTCATATACTTATATTCATTCCATCTTATTTCTTATTTAAACTTACATTTACAACTAGCATCTTACAAGCTTATTACTACATGTCTTAAGACTACCTTAAATACTTCTTACAATCTTATATTCTTAAAGGAACTCTATAGATCTATTTTACAAACTTATATAGGCTACCATTAGCATATATCTAACTTAGCAAACACCTAAAGATTTCTTAACACAGATCTAACAAGACAGAATAATTTCTACAAACTCACGTCTTATTTTCATCTTTCCACTTCTTACTCTACTAGAAAGAGTCTCTTAACTAGACAAGAAGTACGTACATCATTTCTAAAGTTTACAGTTAAGATTTCTTAACACAGATCTAACAAGACAGAATTTTTACAAACTCACATATCTTATTTTCGTCTTTCTACTTCTTACTCTTAATTATCACCATCTCTATTAGAAAGATTCTCTTAACTAGACAGGAAGTACGTACATCATTTCTAAAGTTTACAGTTTATAGTTAGCTTTGTTATAAAGCACTGGGATTTAATGAGTGTTGTCATTATAGAGTTGTGATACTTGTTGCTAGGGGATTGTAACATTCTTGGGACGAAGCCACACCCCAAAGTTGCCGAGTTCTCTAGGCCTTTCCGAACCGGCAGAGATGTACTGTCAGCGGTAAACGTTTTTTAACTAGAGGCTGTCCCTTCACCCAAATTCATAATAGCTCCCCTAAGAACTTCAATTCAAACAAACGTTTCTATCACAGCAGTACCTTTGGTTTGTTCTACTGATAAACTTTACGCTGAGGGTGAAATTACTGTATTTAGCTGCTCTAAAGCTCTTCGCCAATACTGCACAGCTATTAGGTGATATAAGGTATTTTTCTAAAGGAGCTAGTAAAGCCAAAAGCGGCACAGCTCTGAACTCTTATTTCCTCACTGTTTGCAATTAACCAGTGACAAAACCTCAGAAGCACTAATCGAGCCACTTTTATTCTGGTTCCTTTATAGGAACCTCATTGGAGTTGACCTTCCTTAGTTCCACGCTCCTTACCAAACGCTCCGGTAACCACCGAGCTTCATTCTCCTCTTGTGAAAAAACACAAACATGTCCTCGACCCCATATTAAAACAGGATCGGGACCCTTCCATAATCCCGAGCAGGGATCTTTCTATTTCACTTGAGTTTCAGGATTTAGTATTTTCACTTCATTAGCTTTAACTCCTGATGTTATAGCAGCTGTAATATTTAGCATTGTCTTTTTTTTTTATAAGGAACTTTCAGGTGAAGCAACTCTTTTGTAAAACAGCTAGATTTTCTGAAGTTTGTTTCCCATCTATAAAGCAGTCATTTCTTTTTTGAATGCCTGTTTCCTTGTCTCCTTATTAGATTTGCAAAGGAATTACTCATTGCAGGCAGTTTGTTCAAAAGGCAAAAAATTTTTAATTTCAACAGGTTTTTTCATATCTAAGACAAAGTTCAGTGTATAAACTGCTTTCCCTTGTTTTGAGGATTTTAAAGTGGCTTGTTTTGCTCTTATAGGTAGCTTTTTGTCATCCAACTACCATAAAAACTTTTCACAGCTATTAGGGTAAATAAGGCATTTTACCAATGGAGCCCCAAACCGCGAAGCGCCTAGTTCCGAATCCTTTCAATTTTTCATTGGAACTGACACTTAAACTCTTAGATGATTTTCCTCCTTATTCTTTTTAAAGGCTGTATTTTAAGTTTACCATGAACATATTTTTGAGCTGACAAAAGTGTTTCAGGGCAATGTCGCCATCTTTAGCGGAAAAACTACCTTTCCCAGAATGCATTTTCCTTATATCAGTCCATAATAATTCAGTCCCATATCAGTCCCATATATCAGTCCCTTATATCATTTCCCATATCTCTTATCATGTTTGAGAGTCAACTGGTTCTCTTTTACCAGACTTGCTTACAAATTCTTGCCCGGGAGGTTTGAACAGTTTTTTGCTTTTACAACAGGAGATTTGAACAAGCATTTTACATTTTCAGCTATGGCACATTGGGAGGTTTCTGGTCTCTCCTCAGCTGGCTTTAACAGGTGTCTCTCCTTCATTTGACACTGGCCCCCAAATCAGAACCACACCTGCCTCGTTAGCCGGCATTGAGGCTGGCATTTCGGATAGCAACTTTCCTCGGGGCTTGTGTTTGTTTTAGCCAGTCAGTGAAAAACAAGATCATTTGCAACAGAGCTTTTCCATAGCTCCTTCAGAGATTTTCTCTCACTGATCTTATTCTCATTTTGCTTGTTCCTTCCCCCCCCCCCCAGATGCAGAGCTTCAGCTATCTGTCTGTGGCTCTGTACCTCTGCTAGCTGCCTTTGGAGGTAGGGGCTTTTTCTCTCCCGAATCTGCCTCCAATTCTAGCAGCTTTGTCAGGTCATGCATTTTCTGGGGAGGAATATGTCCCCTCTGTTGCTTCAGAGTCTTTCTCCCAGACAGTTCCCAGTTTGGTCTACAGTTCATCCCCTCTACCCCAGAAACAGTTTCTGACACTACAGTGGCGGCTTTCCCTGCTACTGAAGGTAGGGGCTTTTTGTCCGTTTCTGTTTTCGGGGTCTGTGTTGTTTGCGTACAGACTGAAAATCTAACAAGGGAGGTTTTTGCCATTTCTAAACTCCCATTAGGACGGGTGTTGTGCCTCATCAGGGCTTCACCTGGCCCAGTCCCCCAGTGGGTTGTTTTTTTCTGGGTGCTCAAGGACAGAGCTTATGGCAGAGGCAATCACCCATTAGGGCTACACTCCCTCATTCTCATAGGGAGTCAGTTGAAACAAAGCTTTTCTCAAAGAGGTGCTTTTTCTGACAGAAAAGAAAGCTTTACTCCTGGATAGTTCTGTTCTGCCCTGGCTGGGCTCTTTCCCCAGACAGCATTCTGACTCAGCAGCACAACTGCTTCAGACACAGTTCAGTTTACTGTTTTCCCAGAAAGGTCCTTACTCTGATAGGAAAGCTTCTCAGATTCCTTTTTGCATTTGTGGACCTATCAACCCCGGGACTTGTAGGAAAGCAGATAACTGTGCCATTCCCACCGGCTTTAGCTTCGTTTGTTCATTAGCAATCTTCCCCCTGGTCCTGCACCTTCCTGCCTCAGCTCTGTGCTCCAGGAAGTTCACAATTGCAGGAACCCTAGTATCCCTGAAATGCACTCCAACTCAGAGACGCTGGCCAGTCGCCTCTGGGTTTTTGTTCAGAAGCGAGGATACAATGCTAACAGTTTCAGGGAATCTTTGCATAGGACGATTAGGAGCACCTTTTCATTCTGAAACGCTCACTCAAAACCTTTGCTGCCTCAGCTCGACTGTAACTGAAAAGCTTGGCTTTTTGCTTTTCTCAGGTGAAGTTTCCGGCCCTTTTGGCTCTCTGTAGCTTTTCACCCTTGCTCTCCCCAAGTATTTCCCTCAGGGTACTCTGACCCACTGTCTTTTACTAGCTTGAAGAGACAGAGCTTAGAAGACGTTTTTAGAAACTTGTTCCTGCTTCTTGCATTTCAGGGAGGATTTTTAAAGCTTGAAAGAACTTAGGTTTTGCTGTCTTAAGTTTGTTGTTTTCCCTTAGAGCTAATCACAGGTGGTCCCCATACTAATATCTTCAGGTGATTCTAATTTTTGTCCTCTCTCAGAAGGACAAATTTAGTTTTTAAGTTTAAGAGAGCTTTTGAGAAAGATTAAGGCTTTTTAGAGAGTTTTTTTCCCCCCCAAATTTTCCAAGAAAAGCTTTATAGTTTAAGAGAAAGGTTTTTTCTTCCCCAGGAGAAACACCAACTTTTCCCAAAACTTCCCAACTTTAAACTTTGACTTCTTACACCCCCATTTTTGCCTCAGGGAGAAATCACTTTCTCCTGCCACTTGGATTTGGCATTTCAGCTGTCCCCAGGTCAAAAGCTTCCATAGGAAACTTTTTCTTCCCCATAAGCTCAAAGAAGAGCTTTTTAACTACCCGTAAAGCCCAAAGAAAGATTTTTTTCCCCCAGTTTGCTTTCAAAGCCCCCAAAGTTAGAAAATTGAAGAGGTTTTATGTCTAGTTGCCTTACTTATTTTTTCCTACACAATCTTACACTTCTAAGTTTTTCTTAAACTATATTACTACCCTATACCTTATACTTATCACAGATAGAAATTGAGAAAGGGATAGAAGATAGAAAATTTTGACAGAAGAGAATTTCGCTGCAGCATCGGACATCCTTCCAGTCCGCTTTCCTTTTCTCTCGAGGATAAAACCCCTGCCTTCCCAAAAATATATATATAAAAAATATATATTTTTTCATAACCCGGCATGCCTTTCCACTGGCAGGGCTGACTCAGCACTTTCACCAAAAACTCTGTAATAAAACTATTATTTTCCTTTATCTTTAGTCCCTATTACTTTGTCTTAAGTCCCTGTTCATTTGTCTTTAGTCCCCCCTTTTTTTGTCCCTTTTTTCTTTAGTCCCTTTTTTTCTTTTGTTTAGTCCCTTTTTTTCTTTAGTCCCTTTTTTGTTTTTTAGTCCCTGTTTTTTTTTTTCTTTTTCTTTAGTCCCTTTTTTTCTTTAGTCCCTGTTCACGGCGCCATTCTGTGGGGCGTTTACCCACCACCCCCACAGCTTCCCAGAGTTTTCTTGAGTGCGAGCAGCAGGAAATATTAGATAGAAGGATTTATTGCGGAGAATCTTGTGGAGATAAACAGATAGAAAATAAAGGATAGCCTCGAGATGGCCTGGAACCTTTTCCAACGGGCCCGGACTGTCTCTGCCCCAGGGTTTTTATAGAGATGCCAAGGGGTGGAGCAAAAGACCTCCTCCCCCAGCACAGCCAAGTGCAGACCATCTCAGACACCTGCACTCAGGCCTGTGGTCCTGATCATCCTCTATTCGGACCTGCTGGTAAAGCCACGAGGAACTCCAGAACGGGCTCCCACAGGAAAGGCCCGAGACCATAGACTCCAGAATGTCTTTTGATTCTTCTGTGCCTTTACATGTTTGCCACTGCCATCCTTCTTTGATATCTGGCATGGTGTGAATGGGTGTGGAGACATCCCCACTGCCTGTAATGTAGTGTGTTTATCTTATGTAAATATCCCATTCTACTGGGCATTTTTACATGTATATTATTATGAAGATGATTTCTTCTTAAACTGTACTTCTAATTGATAATAATGTTAGGTTAAATAGAGTTTTGATGGTTTAAAAAATAAATACAAGGAAGTTTCACTCAGCTAGAACATATGAGTTTCTATTGAGGAGCCATATAGACTGTGGCTTAGGCTAATAATTAAGAAAAACAATTGAGTCTCAGTAGCCCAGCTAGCTTAAATTCCTTTAACCTTAATATTGGGAGATGTGTTCACAGATTTTGGAGTGCAAATCTGGAGACAAATTTTTGAAAATAACTTGAATTTATACTAAGATATTTTTGTTAAAAATCTTTGAGGTGAAAAACCCAAGAAAACCATCCAAAATATCCTGTTTCCTCTCCATGTCTCCTGGCATCTCCTTCCTGCCTAGATTCCTCCTCCTCTTCCATTCTTTCTCCAGAAATACCACCTATACTTCCTGCCTAGCTATTGGCCATTCAGCTTTTTATTACACCAATCACACCCATATATCTTCACAGTGTTGTGGGGCATTTACCCACAAACACCACAGCTCCCCAGAGTTTTCTTGAGTGCGAGCAGCAGGATATATTAGATAGAAGGATTTAGAGTGCGGAGATAAACAGATAGAAAATAAAGGATAGCCTCGAGAGGGCCTGGAACCTTTTCCAACGCCCTGACTATCTCTGCCCCAGGGTATTTATAGAGACGCCAAGGGGTGGAGCAAAAGACCTCCCCCCAGCACAGCCAAGTGCAGACCATCTCAGACACCTGCACTCAGGCCTGTGGTCCTAATCATCAGCCAAGGACCTGCTGGGTAAAGCCACGAGTAACCCGAAAACGGGCTCCCACAGGTCCCCCTTTCTTAATATATAAAAAAAGAACTCGTTATTAATGGCCTACAGCAATCTCCATAGCTGTTACACCTCCCAGTATGGGAGTAGAGGATGATAAAGATGGCATTTCTCTTTTGAATTAGGTCCAAGGTGACTACAGCAGTCTTTAGCTGCCTCAAGCCCTTTCTAAACCAAAAACTCTTAAGGCAACTACAAACTTAAAGAATCCCTTAGCTTCATCATTACCATTAACAGGTTAACATAAATATCACTATACATAGTCACAATTCTCCCAATCTTACAACACAAAGCAAACTCTTAACAGAACCATTTGAATTAGCATATATGGTGCTATATATAGTTAACAATTTTCTCAGTCTTACAACTTTAACTCTTAATCATTTGAATTTTCTTGCTAATAGAACATAGGAAAAACTTCTGATGTATTCACATCAAACTTAAATATTTCCTTAACTCCACAAAACCAGGGTGTATTAATACCAATAGGTTAAACATAATTTCTGCAAACATAATTCAACCTTAATTCACTTATAACTCCTCCTTTTCTTTATAAATTTTTTTTTACATTTTTTTTCTTTTATTTTACAATACTATTCAGTTCTACATAACAGCCATAGATTCCCTTGTTCTCCCCCTTCCTGCCCCCTCCCCTCCCCCCCAGCCCATCCCCCATTCCCACCACCTCCAGATCAAGGCCACCCCCGAGGACTGAGATCGACCTGATAGACTCAGTCCAGGCAGGTCCAGTCCCCTCCTCCCAGATTGAGCCAAGCGTCCCTGTATAAGTCCCAGGTTTCAAACAGCTATCTCATGCAGTGAGCCCAGGACCTGGTACCACTGCCTAGATGCCTCCCAAACAGATCAAGCCAATCAACTGTCTCACCTATTAAGAGGGCCTGATCCAGTTGGGGCCCCTCAGCCTTTGGTTCATAGTTCATGTGTTTCCATTCGTTTGGCTATTTGTCCCTGTGCTTTATCCAACCTTGGTTTCAACAATTCTCGCTCATACAAACCCTCTTTCTTGCTAATTAGACTCCCAGCGCTCCACCCAGGGGCCTAGCCGTGGATGTCTGCATCCAGATTCCTCAGTCCTTGGATGGGGTTTCTGGCACAACTATTAGGGTGTTTGGCCATCCCATCACCAGAGTAGGTCAGTCCCGGCTGTCTCTCGGCCATTGCCAGCAGTCTTTTGTGGGGGTATCTTTGTGGATTTCTGTGGGCCTCTTTGGCACTTTGTTTCTTCCTTTTCTCATGTGGTCTTCATTTACCATGGTCTCCTATTCCTTGTTCTCCCTCTCTGTTCTTGATCCAGGTGGGATCTCCCGCTCTCTTTCCCTTGACCCTCGCCGGTCATTGCTCCCACTCATGTCCAGGCTGATCATGTAGATCTCATCCATTTCTCCATCATTGGGTGATCCCCGTGTCTTTCTTGGGGTCCTGTTTTACAGGTAGCCTCACTGGTGATGTGAGTAGCAGTCCAGTCATCCTTGTTCCACATCTAGTATCCTCCTATGAGTGAGTACATACCATATTTGTCTTTCTGTGTCTGGGTTACCTCACTCAGGATGATTTTTTCTAGATCCATCCATTTGCCTGCAAACCTCATGATGTCATTGTTTTTCTCTGCTGAGTAGTATTCCATTGTGTATATGTGCCACAATTTATTTATCCATTCTTCAGTTGAAGGGTATCTAGGTTGATTCCAGGTTTTGGCTATTACAAACAATGCTGATATAACGCATTGGCATAGGAGATCACTTCCTAAATATAACACCAGTAGCACAGGCACTGAGAGAAACAATCAATCAATGGGACCTCTTGAAACTGAGAAGCTTTTGTAGAGCAAAGGATACAGTCAACAAGGCAAAGCGACAGCCTACAGAATGGGAAAAGGTCTTCACCAACCCCACATCTGACAGAGGACTGATATCCAGAATATATAAGGAACTCAAGAAATTAGACATCAAAAAGACCAACAGTCCAATTAAGAAATGGGCTATAGAACTAAACAGAATTCCCAACAGAGGAAACTCAAATGGCTGAAAGACATTTAAGGAATTGCTCAACATCCCTAATCATCAGGGAAATGCAAATCAAAACAACTTTGAGATACCACCTTAAGCCTGTCAGAATGGCTAAGATCAAAAACACTGAGGACACTTTATGCTGGAGAGGATGTGGAACTCGGGGAACTCTCCTCCACTGTTGGTGGGAATTAAAGCTTGTACAACCACTTTGGGAATCAATATGGCGCTTTCTTAGAAAATTGGGAATCAATCTTCCCCAAGATCCAGCTATACCACTCTTGGGCATATACCCAAGAAATGCTCAATCATACCACAAGAGCACTTGCTTAGCTATGTTTATATCAGCATTGTTTGTAATATTCTTTATAAAATTTTAAACAAAATCTCAAACCTAGTTAGAAAAAAACCAAACTTACCCAAAAGCAGTTTCATAATAAAACTCTTTACACTTTAAAGTAATCTTAGTATACCCATTTGCATTTCTTACTAACAAAACATTACATTAATCCACTAAAATATTTTTTTAAATTAAATAGGCTAAGGAATATTAACTCTCCCCTTTCTTTATAATTTTTTTAAGCAAAATCTCAAGCCTAGTTAGAAACCCAAACTTTTCTGTTTAAACAGATTCATTTGTAACACAAAACCAGTTCCATAAGTAATTCCATTTTTACATAAACAGTTCCATAAAACAATTCATGAATCACCAGTTAATAAAGCATATATGCATACACAAAACTGCATCTTGAGTCTAGGTAGAAACAATAAATTTCTTCATTTAAACAGTTCCATTTTTAACCCAATTCCAGAAACCAGTTCCTAGGTCATTACTATAAGTAAACTCAAAATTGTCCCATTGCAATGAAATCTATTTTTCAGTTCATTAAGTCTCAAATTCAAATGATAAATTCTGGTACTAGCCTTCCAAATATGAAGAAATCCATGACAAAAATCTTTTTGGGGCTGGAGAGATGGCTCAGAGGTTAAGAACACTGGCTGTTTCCCAACACCCAGATGGTGGCTCACAACTATCTGAATGAGATCTGCCTCCCTCTTCTGGCCTGCAGGGATACATGCAAACAGAATACTGTATACATAAAAAATAAATAAATCTTTGCCGGACAGCGGTGGCGCAGGCCTTTAATCCCAGCTCTTGGGAGGCAGAGCCAGGCGGATCTCTGTGAGTTCAAGGCCAGCCTGGTCTACAGAGTGAGATCCAGGAAAGGCGCAAAGCTACACAGAGAAAACCTGTCTCAAAAAACCAAAAAAAAAATCTTTTTGTAGTTTTATCTCATTTTAAGTTCCAAAAGTTCAAAAAAGTAAATTCTGGTATCAGGCTTTCACTTCCAAATATGAAGAGACGTTTTACAACCAAAACTTTTTTGCAGTTAACAATTTTAGTTCAAACAAGCATCTCTGCAACTTTTATTCTCAAGCCAGAGGCCTTTTTAGTTATAGTAATATTTTAAACTGCACCATTTTTGCTGTTAGCTCAGGTTTTTCTGTGTTGCGTTGATTTTCCATGGATCTCAGCTGCGGATGCCTTGTTGTGCTGGTTCTGGCATCCGCCATTCTTAGCTTCTTGGTGGCTTCTGGGACTTTTAAAAACCACTCAGACTGCCTGCTTTGCAGTCTGCTATGACACTAACTTGTTTATCTTAGGTTTTTTCACCATATACATTAAGCATAGATTCACACTCAATATTTACACTTTTTCACAAACTCACATATAACATGTGCTTAAGCATAAATTCACATTTACACATTTTTACAAACACATATAACATATTAACATCTACTTATTTATACTCCTTAAGGAAACTATAGAACTACTTTAGCAAATATATTTCTTATTACTTCTTATATACTTCTTATATTCATTCCATCTTATTCCTATTTAAACTTACATTTACAACTAGCATCTCTACTTCTTACAAGCTTATATTCTTAAAGGAACTCTATAGATCTATTTTACAAACTTATATAGGGCTACCATTAGCATATATTTAACTTAGCAAACACCTAAAGATTTCTTAACACAGATCTAACAAGACAGAATTTCTACAAACTCACATATCTTATTTTCATCTTTTTCTACTTCTTACTCTTAATTATCATCACTATCTCTATTAGAAAGATTCTCTTAACTAGACAGGAAGTATGTACACCATTTCTAAAGTTTAGAGTTTATCGTCAGCTTTGCTATAAAACACTTGGATTTAGTTGTTAGTTATTTTGCTGCACTCTTACCCTGCGAGGAAATGTCACAAAACAAAACAGAATCGGCAGAATCGGCTAATAAGAATTTTATTAAGATGAAAGGGACAGAGAGTGCCAAGGCCTGTGAAAGACATGTGTGTAGAGAAGAAGGAGAGGAGAGAGAGAATGCCGGAAATTTGGCGCCGGCTTATAAAGGCTGGGCGTGCACAGGTTGATGTAACTACTCCACGCATGTGCGTAGATCACATTGTGTGCTCTTACGTAATCATGCAACTTCACGGATCCTGGTCACGTGAGACGCCTTGACCCGGAAATGGCTATTTTGACCTGGAACTGGCGCCGGGCATGTGCAAACACACCCAACTGTGGGGGCGTGTTGTGAACCCATCGTTAGTGAGTGTTGTCGTTATAGAGTTGTGATGCGCCTTTCCCGAACTGGCAGAGATGCACTGTCAGCGGTAAATGGTTTTTAACTAGAGGCTGACTATTGGTGAAATTATTAAGGCCACTCCACGTAGTTAAAAAGAGATTTATTTAATGACGTAACTTACAAATGAAGGAATAGGTAGGTTGAGGGTTCTGGGAAAGACGCAGCAGTAGTCCAGCGATGTTCTCTGGAGAACTCTCTTCTGTCCACCAGCAACAAGAGAGTGTCTTCAGGCCCTCCCTTGGCCCCGCCTTATGGGCGTGATAGTTACCAAAACCTCAGTGGGGGTTGGAACTTCCAGACCAAAGCTGGAATGGCTACCCACTACAGCTGACCCTTCACCCAAATTCATAATAGTCCCCTAAGTGCTTCAATTCAGACAAACGTTTCTATTACAGCAGTACTCTTGGTTTGCTCTACTGAAAAACTTCACTTCACGCTGAGGGTGAAATTACTGTATTTAGCAAAGCTCTTTGTTGTGCCCAGATCGTAACCCCCAGAGAGACCACCAAGGACGAGCATACCAGAATGCAAAAGCAAGGTTTATCTGTTACAAGTCATGACAGGGAACTCATCTCAAGCCATCTCAATTGAGGCAGGGAAGAGTTACTCTTTCTTGGGGAAGTTAGTTTTTATAGGTAAAACCCATAAAATTTCTTAGAGGGGAGGGGGTTAGTATGGGTCCATCCTTAATTGGTCCAGTTTTTCCCAGGCCTGGACTTTATCTTATTCTGGCTTATCTGTTTGCCCTGTCAGGAGTTTTACAACTCATCTCCAGGGTCTGGTCATGTTATCTCCGGAGAGGGGGCATTTTGTGGTTAATTGGTTACCATCAGACATTCTGACTTTGTTCTTTTGAGTTCCTGGGGCTGGCGCCATCATTTCTGGTGACTTGAAACTGGCCTGGGTCTATCTATATTGAGATCTCTTCGTCTAAGGCCCCCTTTTTGAGACAATAGAGTGAGGGTCTTGTTGTGCCTAGATCACGTCCCCAAAGCAGCCACTGGAGACTTTAGGTACAGAATGCAAAAGTAAGGTGTATTCTAAGTTTACAAGCTTCCATGGAGGCTCTTCCAAATCTCTCACTCACAGCAGGGAGGTTGGAAGGAGGGCTCCCCTTTCTTTGTGAGGCTAGTTCTTAAAGGCACAGACCATAGAATTTATTTTAACCCGCATCCCTTTTTTTAGTCTTTTGGTCGAATATCCTGACTCTGTGTTTTCCAAAGTCCCTGTAGCAGATACAGCCACCTGAGGAAAAGGGGTCTAAGTTCTTATCTACACTTAGGAATCCTGGTTTAAGCTTCTCTTTGTCTGTAGGGGATGGGGGGGGGGTTACTGAGGTATCACACTCTTCACCAAATATTGCACAGCTATTAGGTGATATAAAGTATTTTTCTAAAGGAGCTAGTAAAGCCAAAAGCGGCTCAGCTCCAAACTCTATTTTCTCATGGTTTGCATTAACCAGTGACAAAACCTCAGAAACACTAATCGAGCCACTTTCATTCTGGTTCCTTTATAGGAACGTCATAGGAGCTGACCCTTAGTTCCATGCTCCTTACCAGACGCTCCGGTAACCACGGGGCTTCATTCTCCTCTTGTGAAAAAACACAAACATGTCCTTGACCCCATATTAAAACAGGATCCGGACCCTTCCGTAATCCCAAGTGAAAGGACCAAGCAGATGCCATAACAGGCAGCTCAGTCTTCTCTTGGAGATCAGGCCTCAATTTCAGTTGCCTGAGACTGAGCAAGCAGTCTCAGGGAGGGCCCTGAACAAAAGAAATAGTCCTTGCAGTAGCTCTCTTTCTGCATGTACTCTGACTGCTCAAAGTTCAGCCAGATGTTTACTGTCTGGGACCCCTCACCAAATTAGCATTATGTGCATGAGTCAAGGACAGAGCCTAGATAGAGCCAGCCCCCACAGTCAGTACATGCTAGGCCAGCTAGCCCCCATGGTGGCTCAAGGACAGAGCCTGGACCACTGAGCTAACCCCCACAGTGCTTAACCAGCCATCCCCCATGGCGGCTCAAGGACAAAGCCTGGGACTAGTGCTGGACTGCCCCCAAAGTGATAATTGTAACCACCAATCAGTAAATTCAAAGGTTACATACCCTCACCCAATTAAAAGAGAACGGAGAAGAAAATAAACCAATCCGAGTTGCACCCTGGCAAACCCCCCAAACTGCCTTGAAGGGCTTGTGGTTTTTGCCTTTAAATAGCTAGCCTCACAAATAAAGAGCAACTCCTCCCTGCCTCACTGTATTGGGTGTAGGAATGAGTTCCCTGTCTAGACTTGTATCTACAGAATAAACCTTGCTGTTGCATTCTGGACATCCAAGGTCTTCAGTGGTCTCTTTGGGGTCACAATCTGGGCATAACACCGAGCAGGGATGTTTCCATTTCACTTGAGCAAAAGTTGATTGGATGTCACTGTGCCAAAATCTATCTGCGGCAGACTGTTCATAGACATCCATATTCAAAAAGTTCAGAACAAAAAGCATGAATTTTTGAAGTTGTATTTTAAGACAGCTATGAGCCCTTTCTACAATACCTTGTCCCTGAGGATTATAAGGAATACCTGTTTTATGTACAATTTCCCATTGGGTACAAAATTGTTGAAATGCCTTATATATCCAGAACCATTATCAGTTTTAATAATTTTTGATATACCCATATACGAAAAACACTTCAAGCAGTGCATAATTACATATTTTGTAGCTTCCCCAGATTGTGCACTAGCCATTAAAAATCCTGAATAAGTGTCAATGGTCACATGTACATATCTTAATTTGCCGAATTCTGCAATATGCATAACATCCATTTGCTATACATGATTGGGAAGAAGACCTTGAGGGTTTACCCCTAAGTGAGAGACAGGAAAATATTTTGGACATATCCCACATCGTTTAACTATTTGACGAGCTGCTTCTTTGGCAAGACTGAATTGCTTTCTTAAGCTTTTGCTATTTTGATGAAGAGCATGTGACTGTTGAGCCATTTCCACTTGAGATAATGCTACTATCTTTGTTAACTTATCAGCCATTGCATTACCCTTTGCTAAAGGACCAGGAAGATTAGACTGAGCTCTAATACGGCCCACAAAGCATGGCAGCTTCCTTTGTGAATAGTCTTGAATTTGTTGAAACATTTTGACTTGGTTGTTGTTAGTTCCAATATTTTCACCAAAACTATTACTATTCAAAGGAGTCAAGAACATAGATGTTCTTTCATAAAAGGTATCCTTCATTAGCTTATGCCCCGCCTGCAGGGCTTCAATGGGTTCTCGACCACCCTAAGGAGGGAATGTAGGGACAGGAGATACAAAGGAAAGACACCAAGTCTGGATTCTGATCAAGGTGCCACTTTATTTCCTTTCACAAGGGTTTATATAGTTCCACAGGGTGGGGGGAGCAAGAAGCTGTCATCTGCATAAAGTGGGGCAAGCTAACAGGATGTTTGTATAGGATGTTTACAGGGTGAGAGGGTCAAGGGCTCTGACTCAATATCCTGTTGCTAGGCAACCTGACTGTAAGCTGATCTAGTTCCCTGTCTTATTGGGGGTCTGTATTTTTCCACTAACTAGAGATTCTGTCCTTGTCCCTGACAAGCTTACTTTGAGAAAAAGCATTTTCAGGATTTAGTATTTTTACTTCATTAGCTTTAACTCCTGATATTATTAGCAGCTGTGATATTTAGCATTGATTTCTTATAAAGGAACTTTCAGGTGAAGCAACTCTTTTGTAAGACAGCTAGATTTTCTGAAGTTTGTTTCCCATCTATAAAGCAGTCATTTCTTTTTGAATGCCTGTTTCCTTGTCTCCTTATTAGATTTGCAAAGGAATTACTCATTGCAGGCAGTTTGTTCAAAAGGCAAAGAACTTTTCAAATTTCAACATAAGTTTCTTCATATCTAAGACAATGTTCAGTGTGTAAACTGCTTTCCCTTGTTTTAAGGATTTTAAAGTGGCTTCTTTGCTCTTAAAGGAGGCTTTTTATCATCTAACTACCGTAAAAACTTTGCACAGCTATTAGGGTAAATAAGGCATTTTACCAATGGAGCCCCAAACCGAGAAGCACCTAGTTCCGTATCCTTTCAATTTTTCATTGGAACTGACACTTAAACTCTTAGATGATTTTCCTCCTTATTCTTTTAAAGCTGTATTTTAAGTTTACCATGAACCTATTTTCGAGCTGACAAATGTGTTTCAGGGCAATGTCGCCATCTTTAGCGGAAAAACTACCTTTCCCAGAATGCATTTCCCTTATTGCAAGCTAGCTTTTGGACTTCATTTCCCATAGTTCTTTTTTGGGTCTGAGAGTCAACTGGTTCTCTTTTACCAGACTTGCTTACAAACTCTTGCCCAGGAGGTTTGAACAAAGTTTTTTGCCTTTGCAACAGAAGATTTGAACAAGCACTTTACATTTTCAGCTATGGGACATTGGGAGGTTTCTATTCTCTCCTCAGCTGGCTTCAACAGGTTGTCTCTCCTTCATCAGACACTAGCCCCAAATCAGAACTGCACCTGCCTCTTTAGCCGGCATTGAGGCTGGCATTTCTGATAGCAAATTTCCTCAGGGCTTGTGCTTGCCTTAGCCAGTGAAAAACAAAAACATTTACAACAGCTTTTCCATAGCTCTTTCAGAGATTTTCTCCCACTGATTTATCTCATTTTGCTTGTTCCTTCCCCTTCCCCCTCCCCCGCCCAGATGCAGAGCTTCAGCTATCTGTCTGCAGCTCTGTACCTCTGCTAGCTGCTTTTGGAGGTAGGGGCTTTTTTTCTCCCACTGAATCTGCCTCAAATTCTAGCAGCTTTTTCAGGTCATATATTTTCTGGGGAGGAATCTGTCCCCTCTGTTTCTTCAGAGTCTTTCTCCCAGACAGTTCCCAGTTTGATCTCAGTTTATCCCCTCTACCCCAGAAACAGTTCCCGACACTACTGTGGAGGCTTTCCCTGCTACTGAAGGTAGGAGCTTTTTGTCCGTTTGTTTTCGGGGTCTGTGTGGTTTGCGTACAGACTGAAAATCTAACAAGGGAGGTTTTTGCCATTTCTAAACTCCCATTAGGACAGGTGTTTTGCCTCATCAGGCCTTCACCTGGCCCAGTCCCCCAGTGGGTTGTTTTTTTCTGGGTGCTCAAGGACAGAGCTTATGCCAGAGGCAATCACCCCTCAGGGCTACACCCCCTCATCTCATCGGAGTCAGTTGAAACAAAGCTTTTCTCAAAGAGGTGCTTCCTCTGACAGAAAAGAAAGCTTTACTCCTGGATAGTTCTGTCCTGCCCTGGCTGGGCTCTTTCCCCAGACAGCGTTCTGACTCAGCAGCACAACTTCAGACACAGTTCAGCTTTACTGTTTTCCCAGAAAGGTCCTTGCTCTGATAGGAAAGCTTTTCTCAGATTTCTTTTTGCAGCTGTGGACCTATCAACCTGGGACTTGTAGGAAAGCACACAACTGTGCCATTCCCAACGGCTTTAGCTTTATTTATTAGCAATCTTCCTCTGGGTCCTGCACCTTCCTGCCTCAGCTCTGTGCTCCAGAAGTTTACAACTGCAGGAACCCTAGTATCCCTGAAATGCACTCCAACTCAGAGATGCTGGCCAGTTGCCTCTGGGTTTTTGGTCAGAAGCGAGGATACAATGCTAACAGAGTTTGCATTGCTTCAGGGGATCTTTGAGTTAGGAGATTAGGAGCACCTTTTCATAGCTCACCCAGAAACAAAACCCTTGATACTTCAGCTCGGCTGTAACTGAAAAGCTTGGCTTTTTTGCTTTTCTCAGGTAAAGTTTCCTGCCCTTTTGGGCTCTCTGTAGCTCTTTACCCACACTCTCCCAAGTGTTTCCCTCAGGGTACTATGACACTGTGTTTTACTACCTTGAAGAGACAGAGCTTAGGAGAGAGGTTTTTAGGAACTCCATCCCTGCCTCCTGCATTGCAGGGAGGATTTTTTAAAGCTTGAAAGCAGAACTTAGAGAGGTTTTACTGTCTTAAGAGGTTTGTTGTTTTCCTTTAGAGCTAATCACAGGTGGTCCTCATACTAATATCTTCAGGTGATTCTAATTTTTGTCCTTTTGAGAAAGTTAAAAGCTTTAGTTTTTAAGTTTAAGAGAGCTTTTGAGAAAGACTAAGGCTTTTTAGAGATTTTCCCCCAAAATTTTTCAAGAAAAGCTTTTAGTTTAAGAGAAAGAATTTTTCCCCCAAGAGAGAAAGACCAACTTTTCCCAAAACTTCTGAACTTTAAACTTTTTGGTTTTTTACACCTCCATTTTTGCCTCAGGGAGAAAACGCTTTCTCCTGATGCTTGGACTTAGCATTTCAGCTGTCCCCAGGACAAAAGCTTCCATAGGAAACTTTTTCTTCCCCGTAAACGCACAGAAGAGCTTTTTTACTACCCGAAAAGCCCAAACAAAGATTTTTCCCCCAGTTTGCATTCATAGCCCCCAAAGTTAGAAAATTGAAGAGTTTCTCTGTCTTGTTCCCTTACTTATTTTTTTCTACACGATCTTACACTTCTAAGTTTTTCCTACACTATATTACTACCCTATATCTTATACTTATTTTTCACAGATAGAAATTGAGAAAGGGATAGAAGATAGAAAATTTTGACAGAAGAGAATTTTGCGCTGCAGCATCAGACATCCTTCCAGTCCATTGGCCTTTTCTCTCGAGGATAAAACCCCTGCCTCTCAATTTTATATATATATATATATATATATATATATATATATATATATATATATTCCATAACACTGGCATGCCACTTTCCACTGGCAGGGCTGACTCAGCACTTTCGCCAAAAACTCTGTAATAAAACTATTATTTTCCATTATCTTTAGTCCCTATTACTTTGTCTTTAGTCCCTGTTCATTTGTCTTTAGTCCCCCCTTTTTTTCTTTAGTCCCTTTTTCTTTTTTCTTTAGTCCCTGTTCATGGCGCCATTTTGTGGGGCATTTACCCACCAACCCCACAGCTCCCCAGAGTTTTGAGTGTGAGCAGCAGGAAATATTAAATAGGATTTATATTGCAGAGATAAACAGAAAATAAAGAATAGCCTTGAAAGGGCCTGGAACCTATTCCAACCGCCCCCCAGGGTATTTATAGAGACACCAAGGGGAGGAGCAAAAGTCCCCCTCCCCCAGCACAGCCAAGTGCAGACCATCTCAGACACCTGCACTCAGGCCTGTGGTCCTAATCATCCTCTATGTGGACCTGCTGGGTAAAGCCATGAGGAACATGAAACGGGCTCCCACACAGTGTACAAATATCCCACAGCACATTCTTCAGTTGAGGGACATCTAGGTTGTTTCCAGTTTCTGGCTATTACGAGTAAAGCCACTATGAACATTGTTGAGCAAGTATCCTTATCATAAGATGGAGTGTCTTTTGGATATATGCTCAAGAGTAGTATAGCTGGGTCTTGAGGTAGATCAATTCCCAATTTTCTGAGTAATTGCCATATTGATTTCCATAGTGGCTATACAAGTTTGCACTCACAACAGCAAGGGAGAAGTGTTCCCCTTGCTCAATATCCTCACCACCATGAACTATTGCTTAGGTTAAGATGGAATCTCAAAGTAGTTTTGGTTTGCATTTCCCTGATGTCTAAGGATGTTGGACATTTAGTGTTTCTCAGTCATTTGAGAATCCTCTGTTGAAAATTCTGTTTAAATCTATATCCCACTTTTAATTGGATTGTTTGGATTTTTGATGTCTAAAGTTCTTTATATATTTTGGATGTTAGAGGTATCCAATGTGGAATTGGTGAAAATCTTTTCCAATTCTGTAGGCTGCCATTTTGTCCTATTGTCAGTGTCCTTTGCCTTAAGGTTTTCAGTTTCATGAGGTCTCATTTATTCATTCTTGATCTTAGTGCCTGCCCTATTGGTGTTCTGCTTAGGAAGTTGTCTCCTGTGTCAGCACATTCAGAGCAATTCTCCACCTTCTATTCTATCAGGTTCAGTGTGCCCGGTTTTATGTTGAGGTCTTTGATCCACTTGTACTGAGTTTTTTGTGGGGTGATAAACATGGATCTACTTGCATTCTTCTACATGCAGTCATCCAGTTAGAATAGCACCATTTGTTGAAGATGCTTTCTTTTTCCATTGTGTATTTCTGGTTTCTTCATCAAAAATCAGATGTCCATAGGCATATGGATTTATGTGTGGGTCTTTGATTTGATTCCATTGATCAACCTGTCTGTTTTTATGCCAATACCATGTGGTTGTTATTACTATAACTTGTAGCTTGAGTTTTCCTGCCTTGCCCATAGTCAGGACAAATCTCTCTCACCCGCCAGTCCCACAGCCACTCAGACCCAACCAAGTAAACACAGAGACTTATATTGCTTACAAACTGTATGGCCATGGAAGGCTTCTTGCTAACTGTTCTTATAGCTTAAATTAACCCATTTCCACAAATCTATACCCTGCCACGAGGCTTGTGGCTTACCAGTACTTTACATCTTCCTTGTCCTGGCAGCGGCTGCAGGCCGTGACTCCTGCCTTCCTGTTCTTTTATTTCTCCTCTGTTAGTCCTGCCTATACTTCCTGCCTAGCCACAGCCAATCAGGTTTTATTTATTGACCAATCAGAGCAACTTGACATACAGACCATCCCCCAGCACAGCCAAGTGCAGACCATCTCAGACACCTGCACTCAGGCCTGAGGTCCTAATCAACAGCCAAGGACCTGCTGGGTAAAGCCACGAGGAAACCAAGAACCGGCTCCCACAGGACATACAGAACATCCCACAGCAGTAACTCTGTAGCAAAACTTGGAAATCAGGGATGGTGATATCTCTGGAAGTTCGTTTATTGTTCAGAAAGATTGTTTTAGCTATCCTGGGTTTTTTGTTGTTGCTGTTTGTTGTTTTTCCATATGAAATTGAGTATTATTCTTTCAAGGTCTGTAAAGAATTGTGTTGGAATTTTGATGGGGATTGCATTGAATCTGTAGACTGCTTTTGGTAGTATGGTGGCATTCCTGCTGAGCTCCTGGCTTGGCTCCAGAGAGCAGCACCTAGCCCTAATCCTTTTTTTTTTTTTTTTTGTTTTTTTTTTGTTTTTGTTTAGCCACACCTTTTGTTTCTCTTATCACCCTATGTGAATCCTGTTTGAGAGTCAAGGATCAGAGAGTCCCCCAAGGAGCAAAGGCCTATACAAAACTTAGTCCAGGAAACCCGGAAAACTGTGGTACCTGATAAATCAAGTAATTTGCACCTGGCATTTGGTCTCTGGAAGCTCCTTTTGGGTTGCTTTCAAGGTATGGAAATTAACTATCTAAACTGTAAAAAAGAGTAAATCAATATGCCCTAGGCAAAGGGAAGAGTGCTTCAGTCCTTCGAGGCTGGACCCCCCTGCAGCCATGAAAGGCTAAATTCATTCTTAAGATGCCTCTGTGTCTTCATTCCATGGATCTGCATGAACCCACACACTCATGTAGCAACCACACAACTACATTGTAGGATGGCCATTTTTACTATGTTAATCCTACTAATCTCTGAGCAGAGGAGATTTTTCCATCTTCTGTTATCTTCTTCAATTTCTTTCTTCAAAGACTTGAAGTCTTTCACTTGCTTGGTTAGGGTTACCCCAAGATATTTTATATTGTTTATGGCTATTATGAAAGGTATTATTTCCCTGATTTCTTTTTCAGTCTGTTTATCATTTGGATACATGAGGGTTACTGATTTTTTTTTTTTTTTACATAATCTTGTATCCAGCCACTTTGCTGGATAATGCAAACAATATTAGGTCCAGCCTATATTGCTTGCTCCCAGGGTCCGCGGAAGAGTCTACCAACCAGTTGAGGATTTTAATCTGAGGGATATTCAATGAATTTAAGCACACTGAGTTCTTTAGTCCATTTGCTTTATTTCTCTAAGTCAATTCTACTAGTGGTACAAGAAAAAACCGTCTATATACACGAACCATGCCCCTTTTACAATGCCTTGTGAGATTATAAGTTTTCAGGGTTGCAGAGAGAGATGATATGGATCCACACATAACTCAGTAATTGTCAGCTAGATTAACAACCTAAAAGGGGAGAGTGACTAAGGGAGAATTCTCTGTTAGGGTCAACTAAAGGCTAAGATCAATTAGGGAATTTATGTGCTCAAACTATAATCTAGAAATGGCTAAGTGGAATGTTAGGGGTCAATAAATCACAAGAAAGTAAACTGTCTTTGGCACCGTTTCCCCCCCCCCATATGCTCCTCCCAGCTGCAGCTGCTTTCAGATGGGGAGGGGGAGTGTGCTCGGTTGCTAGGCAACCTAGTCAGAGTATGTAGCCTTTGGTTAGTAAAAGCACTTTCGCTCAGAGTAATTGTTGAGAAGAAAATCTAGGAATAGCACCTGGCTGAGGAGGAATTAGAACTTAATTTGCCTAAGAATCGAAGCTTAGCATCTACTGCTTATATGGCTTTGTCAGAAATCTCCTTAGGTCGGTGGGAAATAACTATCTTAATTCAGTAACTAATAAGTGGCTAAAACATCATTCCACAAATGTGAGCAGTAAATCTCCTAAATTAGGGTCTCATATGAATAACCCGGGGTGAAGGCAAGGAATTGAGGATTTAATTGCGAGTGGATATTTTTTCTTATCTGTAAGTGGGATGAGCTAATGTTTTTCTGCATTTATCTTTGGAAAAGGGGGTATCTTATCTGAAATAGTTTTGTCCAGAGAATGGATCTGGACAGATTTGATGTTAATGAAAAGTAAACACAGCTGGGGACAGCCATCCAATTACCCCGAATGTATAAGGAGAGTTGTGCCCAATTAGTGATCAGTCACACTGTCATAAATTCTTGAAGGAAAAGTCGAATGGGGGAAACTCCAACAGCACACAAGAAATTACTTACAGGATACAGCTAATACATTCAAAAGCTAATATCACCAAGACTCCTTAAGCCTTGGTTCCTCTGGAAAATTCCTTAACTTTCCAGGTGATAGCTTTGTCAATATCAGCTGAACTCCTACTTCATAGTCCTGCGGCTGGAAGCAGCTGGAGGTGATTATCAACTGTAGGAGTTCCAAGGTGGAATTTTTGCTGTCACTTATGATACTAGCATATTACCTGCAAATAGTGATACTTTGATTTCTTCCTTTCCAATTTGTATCCCCTTGATCTCCTTCGGTTGTCTTATTGCTCTAGCTAGAACTTTGAGTACTATATTGAATAAATATGGAAAGAGTGGACAGCCTTGTTTTGTTCCTGATATTAGTGGAATTGCTTTGAGTTTCTCCATTTAAATTGATGTTGGCTATAGGCTTGCTGTAAATTGCCTTTATTATGCTTAGGTATGTTCCTTGTATCCCTTCCAATACTTTTATCATGAAGGGGTGTTGGCTTTTGTCAAAGGCTTTTTCACCATCCAATGAGATGATCATGTGTTTTTTTTCTTTCAGTTTGTTTATGTGGTAGATTACATTGGCTGATTTTCATATATTGAACCAACCCTGAATCTCTGGGATTTAATTGATCATGGTGGAAAATCTTGTTGATGTGTTCTTAAATTTGGTTTGTTAAGTATTTTGTTCAGGGCTTTTGCATCTATGTTCATAAGGGAGACTGGTCTATAATTTCCTTTCTTTGTTGAATCTTCGTGTGATTTAGATATCAGGATGACTGTGGCCTCAAAAAATTAATTTGACAGTGTTCTGTTTATATTTTGTGGAATAATTTGAGGAGTATTGGCATTAATTCTTCTTTGAAACTGATAGAATTCTGCATTAAAACCATCTGACCCTGAGCTTTTTGTTGTTGTTGTTGCTGTTGTGGAAAACTTTTAATGACTGTCTATTTCCTTTGGGTTTATAGGTCTATTTAAGTTGTCTATATGTTCATGACTTAACTTTGGTAAGTGGTATCTATCCAGGAAATCCATTTCTTTTAGATTTTTCCAATTTTATGACCTCATGATTATTTGGATTTCCTCACTGTCTGTTGATATGTCCCCATTTTCATTTCTGATTTTGTTAATATATGCATTCTCTCTATCTTTTAGTTAGTTTGCATAAGGGTTTGTCTATCTTGTTGATTTTCTCGAAGAACCAACTTTTTGTTTCATTCTTTGCATTGTTCTGTTTTCTTTTTTTTTTTTTTTTTTTTTTGTTGTTGTTTTAATTCCAGACTTCAGGGGCTGGAGAGATGGCTCAGAGGTTAAGAGCACTGCTTGCTCTTCCAAAGGTCCTGAGTTCAATTCCCAGCAACCACATGGTGGCTCACAACCATCTGTAATGAGATCTGGTGCCCTCTTCTGGCCTGCAGGGATATATGCAGACAGAACACTGTATACATAACAAATAATTTCAGACTTCAGTTTGATTATTTCCTGTCATCTACTCCTCTTCAGTGTGTTTGCTTCTTGTTGTTCTGGAGCTTTCAGGCACACTGTTAAGTTGCTAGTATGAGATCTCTTCATCTTTTTATGTAGGCACTTCATGCTATGAACTTTCCTATTAGCACTACTTTCATTGTGTCCCAAAAGTTTGGGTGTGTTGTGTATTCATTTTCATTGAATTCTAGGAAATCCTTAATTTCTTTTTCTGCATTGACCCAGTGGTCATTCAGTAGAGAGTTGTTCAGTTTCCATGAGTTTGTAGGTTTTTCTGTTGTTGAAATCAGTTTTAATCCATGGTGGTCTGACAGAATGCAGGGGGCATATTTCAAATTTCTTATGTCTGTTGAGACTCATTTTGTGATCGAGTATGTGTCAATTTTGGAGAAAGTTCCCTGAGGTTCTGAAAAGAAGACATATTGTATTTGAGTGAAATGTTCTGTAGATATCTGTTAGGTCCATTTGGTTTTAACATGTTAGCTCCAGTATTTCTGTTTAGTTTTTGTCTGAATGATCTGTCCATTGATGAAAGTGGAGTATTGAAGTCTCCCACTATCAATGTGTGAGGGTCAATGTGTGGTTTAAGCATTAGTAATATTTCTCTTGTAAATGTGGGTGCCCTTGCATTTGGGCCACAGATGTTAAGAATTGAAATGTCATCTTGGTGGATTTTTCCTTTGATGAATATTAGGTGTCCTTCCTCATCTGTTTTGATTACTTTTGGTTTGAAGTCTATTTTATTAGATATTAGAATGGCTACACCAGCTTGTTTCTTGGGTCCATTTGCTTAGAAAATCTTTTTCTAACCCTTTACTCTGAGGCAATGTCTATCTTTAATGTTAAGGTGTTTTTCTTATATGCAGCAGGATAGATCATGTTTTCACATCCATTGTGTTAGTTTGTGTCTTTTTATTGAGGAATTGAGTCCATTGATACTGAAAGATATCAATGACCAAAGACTGTAATTCCTGTTATTTTGCTGTTGGTAGTGATGGGGGTGGTACTGGTGGTGGTGTCCCTTCTTTTGGTTTTGCTGGTGTGAGATTGCTTATTTACTGTGTTTTCATGGGTGTAGTTAACTTCCTTGGGTTGGAGTTTTCTTTCTAGTATCTTCTGCAGGGCTGGATTTGTAGATAGATATTTTGTAAAATTGACTTTGTCATGGAATATCTTGTTTTCTCTGTCTATGGTGATTGAAAGTTTTGCTGGTTATAGTAATCTGGATTGGCATCTGTGGTCTATTAGAGTCAGCTGTAAGATGAATCTTAAATGGTCTTATTAATTAAAAAAAAAACCGAGCCAGATATTGGGGTAAATGCGGAAAGATTAGAGAAGCAGAACAAGCCACAGCCAACCTCACCTTGACAACTCCTCAGCCAATATCTGTTTCCATAAATCCTCAGTCTGAAAGCTTCTGAGGGTCTCAGTTGAACTGCTGTTCAAAGCCTCTAGTTCCTGGTCCTCACGCCTTATACACCTTTCACTTCCTGACATCACTCATCATGCATCTTCGTGGCTTTATCCAGCAGGTCCACATAGAGGATGATCAGAACCACGGGCCTGAGTGCAGGTGTCTGAGATGGTCTGCACTTGGCTGTGCTGGGGGAGGAGGTCTTTTGCTCCACCCCTTGGCGTCTCTATAAAAACCCTGGGGTAGAGACAGTCGAGGCCGTTGGAATAGGTTCCAGGCTCTCTCGAGGCTATCCTTTATTTTCTATCTGTTTATCTCCAAGATATTCTCCACAATAAATCCTTATATCTAATATTTCCTGCTGTTCACACTCAAGAAAACTTTGGGGAGCTGTGGGGTTGGTGGGTAAACGCCCCACATGAGTGATAGGATTAAAGGCATGTGCCATCCACTGTCTGGCCTCTATGTCTAATCTAGTGGCTGTTCTGTTCTCTGACCCCAGATAAGTTTTATTAGGGTACACAATATATTATTGGGCGACACACTATATCACCACAGTCAGCAGGACATCTGTCCAGGCCCTTCTGGCTTTTAGAGTCTCCACTGATAAGTTGGGTGTAATTCTAATAGCTCTACCTTTATATGTTACTTGGCCTTTTCTTTTGTAGCTTTTAATAATGAAAACTGAGCCCATAGATTTGAAAAAGAGCAAGGATGTGTATATGAGGTTTGGAGGGAGGAAAGGGAATGGGAAAAGATGTAATTATATTATCTCAAAAAGGAAACAATTTAGAAATAATAAAAATAACAAATCCTATGGGGCTAGAGGGGGGTGGTTCAGCAGTTAAAAGCATTTGCTCTTTCAGAGGACCCAAGTTTATTTTCCAGCATCTATTCCAGGCAGCTCACAACTCTCTAGAACTCCTGCTCCAAGGAATCTGATCCTCCAGCGTCTGCAAGCACCTGTACTCATGTGCACATACCTCATACAACACACACACATATATATGCATAATTCAAAATAACTTACAAATATTTTAATGACAAATCCAAGGTCTCACCCTGCTAAACCCTCATTAAATCCTCGTTTAAGCTGTTTCTTAGCTGAATTCTTCCCTTTAAGATAATAAAAACTAAGTGAAATTCTGGCTCAATAACAATATTAGTAATTATGTGACTACTTTTGTTTCTGCTGGCAGTCATTTTGAGTTTTTTCCATAGTGTAGCTAAATGTGTCTCAGTTATTCTTTGAGAGCGTCCTTATATTTCTGAGACAAGATGCTTTGGCTCATTCATCTTGTGCTTTCTCTGCCCTAACCCTGGAACCTGTCATTTCTCTAGTAAACCCCCTGCTCTTAGAATGTTACAAAATCTGATCTTCTATAGCTCAGAACCCCTAGTTTGTATCTTCAGCTGTGAAGTCTCCCCATTAATGTGCTGATTCCCAGATAGTATAATTATATTTTACTCTAGCTCAGATATAATAACTCACAATCTCTGTGACTCTGCCCTTTTATAGCTACAATGGCCCCCACACAGTGTTCAGCAATCCTCTCTCAGTGTTTCTCAACTTTCCTATGCTGCTACCCTTTAATACAGTTCCTCATGTTGTGGGGACACCCAACCATAACATTATTTTCGTTGTTACCTAACTATAATTTTGCTATTGCCATGAATTGTAGTGTAAATATCTGATATGCAGGATATCTGATATGTGACCCCTGTGAAAGGTTTGTTTACTTCCCCCAAAGGTGTCTCGACCCAAAGCCTGAGAACCACTGCTCTAGACAGTGGTGATGGAACTCAGCCCATTGTGACACTGTAACCCATCCTGAACTCTTCTTTCAGTCACACAAATATTTAAAGCAAGTCTTCTTACCTTTTCCATATTTGGGCCCCTTTTCCATTAATATATTTACTCTTCAGAATCTATCAGGCCACCATGACACTGTCATTCTTGTTGAGTATGCCTTTCTCTCACAGGTCTCTGAATCCTCCAAATCTTTCTCAGGCAGGACACTGCTATGCTCAGCAAGGAACCATTCTTCATACCAATCCAACTCTTTTCCCAATGTTCCTGCTCTCCCCTGAGGCTCACAGACATAAGGGCTTTGAGAAGCATAAGCACAAGGGACAGAGTTGGGAGAGACTGGCAGGAAAGTCTGCAGAGTTGTTATTTTTCCTAATGATCTCATATTCATATCCAGTGGTGACTTCCGGTGGCAGCTGTCTTCTTTGCAAATGTCCAAGATCTTTGATAGTTTTCTGTGTGTATTATGTTGTATCAGTGTATGTGCACATGTGGAGGTTCTGCATACATGCAGGGGTCAGAAGACACCAGGTGTCTGTGGTGGTATTGTGTTCCCCAAAATATTGTGCACCCTAATAAATTTATCTGGGGTCAGAGAACAGAATAGCCACTAGATACAGAGGCTAGAAAATGGTGGCACTCACACCTTTAATCCTAGCATTCCAGAGATAGAAATCCCTCTGGATCTCTGTGAGTTCAAGGCCACATTGGAAACAGCCAGGTGTGGTGACTCACACCTTTAATCCCAGAAAGTGAGCCTTAATCCCAGGGAGTGATGGCAGAAAGCAGAAAGGTATATAAGGCGTGAAGACCAGAAACTAGAAGCATTTCGCTGGTTAAGCATTCAGAGTTCTAGCAGCACAGTTCAGCTGAGAGCCATTTGGATGAGGACTCAGAGGCCTCCAGTCTGAGGAAACAGGATCAGCTGAGAAGTTGGCCAGGTGAGGTAGCTGTGGCTTGCTCTGCTTCTCTGATCTTTCAATGTTCACCCCAATATCTGGCTCAGGTTTGATTTTATTAATAAGAACTGTTAAGATTCCTGCTACAGGTGTCCTGCTCTATCATCTCCTCCTTATTCCCTTCACACAGGGTCTCTTACTGAACCTGGAGCTAGCCTGGCAGTCAGCAAGCCCCAGTCAACCCTGATTCAGCCTTCTACAGTTCTGGGGTTCAAGACAAATGTAGCCATACTCAGCTTTTCCCATGGGTGGTGAGGATTCAAACTTAGGTGTACATGCTTATGTAGCAAGTGTTCTTACCCACTGAGCCATCTCCCCAGCCTCTCAGATTTGGTCCAGTGAGATGACTTGGCAGATAAAGGTGCTTATCATATAAGCCTAACACACACAAAATAAATAATTTTGGGCTGACATGACAGCTCAATAGGTAGACACCTGTCTCCAATCCCGATGACCTAAGTTCAATCCCCAAGACGCACATGATGGACGAGAACCAACTCCACAAGTTGCCTTCTGACCTCCACACACAAGGAAAAATCTGACTCCCTCAAGTTTGCCTCTGACCTGTATATATATACATACACACACATATATATACATACATATACATATACATACATACATATATATACATACACATATGTATACATACACACATATATATACATATACACATATACATATATATACACATATACATACATACACATATATACACACATACACATATATATATACTTGGTGCCACCTGCTATTGTGTTATTCTTGCTTTGAGGCCATTTCAAGATAAGAAAAACAATGCCTATTTTTTCAAAAAGAAAAATAAATCAGGTTCATGCTAATATTTCAAACTCAAAAAAGTTTTTTATTTTGTGTTTATAGTCATTTTCTTTAGTTTCTTATTCCTTACAGGTTTCCAAACTTTTTTCTTCAAATATTTTTTGCAGTACTTGAGACAGAAACCAAGTGTATGCAAGTGCTCTATCACTAAGCCCCATCCTCAGACTCTATTTTTATTTTATGTGCACTATTGTTTTGCCTGCCAAAGATGTATATATAAGGGTATTAGATCCCTGGAGCTGGAGTTACAGACAGTTGTGAGCTGCCATGTGGATGCTGGGAATTGAACCCAGGTCCTCTGGAAGCGCAGTCAGTGCTCTTAACCACTGAGCCATCTCTCCAGCCCCTTAACATTTTTTTAAAATTTTGTTATAGTTATTAATGGGAGAGCATATGTGGAAATCAGAGTCGTCCTTCCACCATGTGTCCTGAGGATTAAACTCGGTAGTCAAGCTTGGCAGCAAGCACCTTTACTCACTGAGCCATCTGACTGGGCCTCTTTTTGTCTAAAGACAAAAGTCTGCACTTTAGAAACTTCTGTTTATGAGCATCTCACCTCATTATGAACTTAGTTTTACTGGATTTGTTGTTGCTGTTTAATATTGGGCTTTGTCCATGCAGTGACTATTTTGCAGTACTTGCTAGAGACACACAGCCCTTCACACCGCCTGCCAGCAAACCCTGAATTTGGGGTAAGGCCTTACTTCTAGGTCTGACAGACATGTGTCTACCATGGCTCTGCCAGACTGACAAATGGAATTCCATCCCCAGTCCTGATCCTGGGACACTTGGCACCAATGGAATCTCTAAAAAGCTGCTATGCCTAGGGGTCCCTGCTTCCCCACTGGCCAGTATCTACCATAATTGGCCACCTAATTCTGTTCCTCTGATGATGCGGTAGTGTCCACCTGTTGCCCAGCCTTCCAGGCCCATGTTGGTTGACAGGCAGCTGCTAGTCTTCAGTTAGTTCCAACTCTGGGACTCTGAAGAAAGGACATGGCATGATCATTCTATTTCATGAGACAAAGTCAATCATATATGCCTCACCTCCAGCTCTGCCTTTCTAGTTAGTGGAACAGCACCAAGATCCCATCAATAGGTCACATATCAAACAACTTCAAATGCAAATATTCAACTTTCTGTATCTTCATCTGCATTGTCACAAAAGGTTCTGGGAAACTGTACAGAGCTTAGATAACATTTTAAATGCCAGTTTTATTGTGACCTAATCCATATACAACACGTCAATCTGAAGTGAACAATTTAATGGTTTGCAGCATATTCACAGATGTGTAAGCATCACTGTGACTAATTTCATAACATCCCTATTTCCACCAAAAAACCTTATGCCCACAAACTATCACTCTCTCCTCACCCCACTCATCCCCAGGGATTCATTCACCAACTGACTTTTTGTTTGTGTTATAAGAGAGAATCTTGCTATACAGCCTAGGCTAGACTAGAACTCATTAGCATCCTGCTTCAACTTCTAATACATGCTCTACCACAGATAGGTCCAACTGACTTTTTCCAACACTCAAAACCTATTGGAAAATCTAGACGTGGGTCTAAACTAAAATTGATTTGTAGTTTTGCAGATGAGGAAGCCAAGGCTCGGGGATTTCATTAATGTCCAGACTGGGACTTGTCCATATAACCTCAGACTTGGTTTCCTGAACTATATATTATGAAGGTCACATGATCCATCCTTCCAAATCCTGTTTTTCTTATCTGAAACCAAGTCTTGCTTTATAGTAAAAGCTGGCCCCAAACTCATGGTACTTTCCCTGCCTCTTCCTCTCAAGTGCCAGAATTGTGTGTGCCACTTATGCCCAGATACCCACTCAAATTCTGAACAAAATGAAAAATGCTAATCAGATGCTGTGGGATAATGCTTTTGTACACCAGTTTAATAAAATGCTGACTGGCCAGTAGCCAGGCAGGAAGTATAGGTGGGGCGAGCAGATGAGAATTCTGGGAAGAGGAAGAACAGAGTCAGGAGTCACCAGCCAGACACAGAGGAAGCAAGATGACAAGGCAGAACTGAGAAAAGGTACCAAGCCACATGGCTAAACAGAGATAAGAATTATGGGTTAATTCAAGTGTAAGAGCTAGTCAGTAATAAGCCTGAGCTAATGGCCAAGCAGGTATAATTAATATGAGCTTCTGAGTGATTATTCTATAAGCGGAGATCTGCATGGGGCCAGGCGGGACCCGAGAAATCCTCTGGCTACAGTCAGGCATAGTTGAACATATTTGTAATCCTAGCACTGAAGTGGCTGAGGCAATAGGATGGCTGCAAGTTCAAGGCCATCCTGGATTACATAGTAAGTTCCAAGCTGGGAAGGGCTACAGAATAGGTCTGTCAGAGAGAGAGGTAGGGAGGTACAGAGAAAAGCTGATAAACTGGGATTGTACATGCTTAGCATGTACAAGACCCTGGGTTCCATCCTCAGCACCAAAAAAAAAAAAAAAGCTATAGTTAAAGTTCTAAAATAAGATTTCTGTACTATTATTTCTAGTACATTAATATAATAACTTCTATAAGTTGCCAATTATGGTGACAGGTGATGTCTATGAAAATATTGGCAGGAGAATCCTGATGTCATGTCAGACAAGCTCAGTCATCAGTAAACACATCGAGTATCCCTGAGCTGAGCTCCTATATAGTGTTACTAAATTGGATTGACAAGGCTTCTGTCTCCCTCTAGTGGGAAGGAAGAAACAACAGAATAGAAAAAGTCAGTGGTTTTGATGTGAGTTAAAACAAGGTAATGTAATTTAGGATGAAGACTTCACATGAAAGAACTTTTGTTTACACTTAGATCTGAATGACAAAAAGAAATCAACTGTGCAGATTAGGGGACAGAGCCTTCTCAGCAAAGGAGACAACAGAGGCAAAGGCCTTAAGACACAGAAATGCTAGTGGGTTTGAGGAAAGGAAAAAGGGCCAGTGTGGAATGGCTGGGCTTTTAGGGAAGATGACATGAAGTTAGAGCAACACAAGGCTGAAAATGGAGTTTAGACTCTGAAGCATCAGAAAATCAGTGGAGGACATTAAGCAAAGTGAAAACAGATTTACCAGATCACTCTGGTTACTGGTAAGCAATGGATAATGAAAAGCCTACAGTCTCAATGTGAAACCACCCCTAACAGTCAAGGCAAGATGTGAGGACCCAAGACATCTCACACTGAGCTTGGTTGGATCAGAATTGAACATTGAACTGTCTCTCACAACTCTGATGTCCCTTTCCCTAGTCCTCCCAGTGGTAGACAGATGGCCCAGGTACCCAGGTGTGAAGCCAAAAGTCCAGTAGTCACTAGATGCCTCTTCCTCTCCTCCATATCTATGGCCACAGCTCCATACCCCAAACCCTCATGCTGTTCTGACTATCTATGCAGATCAGCTCTTTCCATCACTGTCACCAGATACTGAGCAAAATATCCACCTTTGTTTGACATTGGTGTGCTTATAAAAAGGAAACACACCAAGTGACCATGTGACAAAAGTGGCAGAAGCAGAGATGCAGGTCCAACTAGAGAGCACTAAGAATTGCTGGGGCCTGCTACACAGTGTGAGAGGAGCCTAGAATGAGTTATCTCTTATGAGGATCCCACTCTACCCACACTTATCTCAGATGCCTGACCTCCAGAACAGGGGGACAGGAAATATCTGTTGCCTAAGACCCCAATGTGTGGTACTTTGTTGCTGCAGTCACAGGAAATCCAGGCCCCATGTTAGTTGACTGATTTGGCCCCTTGCACCACTCTGTTGTGTCAACAATGAGCTTTCCTCAGTCATAGGCAGAGGAAACCTCAAAGCTGTGTGTAACAGCTACTTCCTATATAATGCATAACAATTAAAGGCATAGAAATAGCACAAAAGAAAAACTTCGTTACTGGCAACTCTACCCCTACATCCACCAAGTGAGGACAGGGTGCATGCTTGCAGGTCTTCTTTATTTTACATTTTATACATAATTTAAGTCTCTGGCCTTTTTATACCATACTACAGAGAATGTTCCATGTAACAAAATGTTCAAGATGCTAGCTATGCAGGCCTGTGTCATCAGGTATATGGCCAATTTCATCACAGCTTTTGGTGGTAACAAATAACAGTGCCATGAGAGGCACTCCAATGAAGTAGTCACTGTGAGGACCAAGTTGTCAGGCAAAGAGGGCTAAGGATGTTTCCAAAGTGCTTGTTCTATCTCATCAAACACCCCACCCCCCCACCCCCGAAAGGGGAAATGCCGCAAGGTCTCACCACGCCTGAAGGTGTCTCACACACAGGGCTGAAATTGTTCCTATTTTGACATCATCTCTACTTACAATCTATGGCTGCATTCCTGCTGAGCTACTCCTTATCATTTGTTACTGCAGTGAGTGAAGTACTCTGCACTGTCTTATTGACTCTCTAGATTTCTCTTGGTCATGGGCCAACAGGAAGAACATATAAGTAACAGTAAAAGGACTTCTGGGAAGGACATGCTTCTAGATGTCTGGAACCAGAAGCTGTCTGCCAGGGGCCACAGCTCATAAAAGCCAAATAGGCTAAATCCCTTGGGGGGGAACTAATAACCAGTTTTTCCAGGTCTAGTTAAGTAATTCCAGAAAAGAAAGAAACATGTCCCATGTCAGGGAAGATGGTAGAATCTCAAATCCTTGATATCTAATGTGTGGTTAATCATACACCATACTTCAGGGTAAGGAAGTGTCAAGGGCTCCCACCTTCTGAGAAGGGTACTAGGTCCCAACCATTGCTTGTGGCCACCCTCAGATTTTGTCTTGACTAGTCCATGAAGCCCAAGCCAGAATGTTTTCAAGCTCCTGGGTGATCCTTCTGTGCAACCGGGGTCACACTTGCTTTCTGAGCCCCTTTCAGGATAAAGTACTGGTCAGAAATGTACCTATGCATCTCTATTTATCCAAGAAGCATGAAGCCTATACAGTCACTGCAGGCAGTCCAACAGCTCTTTCCTGCGGCAGCCAACCTGCCTTTCTCAGTCACACCCACTGGCCCTGCTTAGTAGCATAGCACCTATAACAGCCTGACCTCCTCCAAATTCTGAAGCCTGGTGGTCCCATCACCCTAGAGACCAAGTCTCTCTAACAGAATTGCAAGGCTTAAAGGCACCTGCCTTTGGGCTGCATTTACCCAGGTTCTGATGATATCCCTACTCTGGGTTGTATAAGTCCAAACCCCTAGAACTTGAGAATATGACTTTATTTGGGGAAAGGGTCTTGGTAGATGTAGTGAGGTAAGGGTCTTGAGCTGGAGATCCTCCTTAATTACCAGATAGCCCTCACATCTATAATTTGGTGTTCTTAAGAGGCAGAAATAGAGGAGACCATGAGGCCCTAGAACCAGAGATTGGAGTGATGGGTCTATAAGCCAAGCAACACCAAGAGCTGAGAGAAAGTCTGGAATTGATTCTCAGAAGAAACTTAACATCCTACTTCCAGACATGAGTGATTTTTTTTTTTTTTGCTGCTTCAAGTCTCTGAGAATTTTTAGAACAGCTATAAGAAAGTCATATACCACCACAAAACTGAACTGAATCAAATTAAACCAGTAGTACTACTGAAGAAAAATTAGATTAGGTATTTAAATGAAGGACTCATGAGCAAAGAACATGTCTGTTCCTTTAACATTTTCCTAAAGATCTGTCTGATAGATACCTGGGAATCAGGAAATAGAAAATTCTCTTCCCCATCCCCTGAGAGTTGTGAAGAAGCCCCCAGCTCAGGCTTATTTTTTAAATCCTAATTCTACTCAGCCTTTCCACTCTTAATGGCAAGAATCCCTGTGAATAAAAAAAAGCCCAGGCAGGAATGGATTTACAGATTTCACTCAGAACCATGAAAGCTTGCGGGAGGACAGAAAGGGTTTCAGGTCTGAGGAGTCAGCAAGGCACATCTATTGCTTTCTCAACTCCAACTTCCTTTCCTTTACTAGAATTGCAAGACTAATACCAATGACTGTAAGATCCCAGAAAATGTCTAGAACCTTGCAAAACAAGTGAAGAGTTCCCTTGTTCACAATCTGCCAGTCACTACTAAATGGTTCCCAAGACAGGACATTTGGGCTGGTGAACATGCCATCACAAACTCCTGGAGTGTGATGAAGCATGGAAACCACCATTCACACAAAACAACGTGTTTCTCAAAGACAAGAGCACACTGGTGCTAGAACAAAAAAAGCATGCGTGTGAAATAGCCTCTGTCAAACAACAAAGCAGTCATAACTCCAAAGCCAAAATATGAGAGTAAAGAATGGGTGTGAGTACATAAAGAGCTTCTAGGCCCCAAAATATAAACACAATCAAAGTGAAACAAGGTGTGCATTTTCTGTGATAGACAAAAGCTAACCTGACTGCTGATCAAAGAGCTCCCCAAAGCCCAGGAACAAATGGCAATGATGCAACAACAACAACAACAAATGGATAGAAAATATGAAAATCCAAGTTATATCAGTGGATTAAAAAGAGCCCACATACCCCAGAAAAAGACACTTAAGTACCCTCTTTAATAAAGAACAGCATGTCTAGCAGACGGCAGAAACACAAAGGTCAACCCACCTCCTCCACAGCAAGGCTGCAATGCTATGTCTAAGCACATGTCCTAAAGGCACACACAGATCAGTGCACAAGTACTTTCACTACACCATTACTAACGGTAACAAAAAGACTTCTCAAATGTCCATCAGAGGCAACACATGTTATGGCCCTAAGTGCCACATGCCCTGGGAGGACAGCCTGCAGCTCAGGGCAAGAAAGGCAACAGCTGGAGGGAAGAAGAGCTGCACCCAGCCCTGCTTGGAGAAGGGGTGCTCCCTGAGAGCCCCTGGCCTCCATTCTAGACTCCCTATGAGAATGGGAGAAGAGGGAGGAAGAAACCACCAGAGGCAAGTGGCTCGGGCACAGAAGAAAAGGGAAAAAACAGCCCTAACTGGGGCTGTCTACCCTAGTGGGGAACTAGCAGACCAAAGGGCTAAAGCAAGGGTCCTGCTAGGTCCTGGGGCCAGTTCTTTGACATTAAGTCCTTAATTGTGGACTATGTAGGCGAAACAGGAAAGCACAGGTTATATAGTTCAGGACACGGTATTACAAGTGGCCGGCCTTACATCGGCTGCTCCTACTCTATGCACTCCATGACGTGTATCTGTAGAGTGTCCATATCAGGAGCCTGATACTGGCACTTGGGACAACAGAAGTCAGGTGGTTCCTCAGGAGGGCTTCTCCGCTGGTTGGGCAGGGCCAGATGAAAGGAGTGGTGAGCTGAGAAAAAAGAACAGATGCTAGCTCGGTGGGCTTCATGCACAGACTGGGTAGACCTCAATGGGAAGGAGAGGCTAACAAGGTACTGAGACCTACTGATACCACCATATTTGACTACATTTGTGGCTGGGAGCCACCTCTACCAGCACATTCCTCCTTTTGCCTCAGGGTGGAGTAGGCTACTGATAGGGTTGGCCAACAAGGGCTCCCCAAATCAGAGCAGCCGGGAGGCTAATGAATGCTTTCCCTCAGCACAATATTCTGCCCTCCCTGTCCATCTCCTCCCACCACCTACCACCTACCACCTGTTCACTCACCTGGAGCAGGAAGTAAAGGGGGCTGGGAAGTCTCTACATGCCGCTTCCTCATATCCTCAATCCTTTGAAAACAAAAACCATTCAATCAATACCTGCAGAGTTTCTTATGAATAAACATCTTCATTGAGATATAATTCATGTACTATACAATTCACCAATTTAAACTGTATCATTCAGTGCTTTTTTTTACTATATTCAGCATGTCCAATCATCTATATAATTTTAGAATATTTTTACCATCTCCAAAGGAAACTTTGTACTAATTAGCAAATACTCCCGGGTTCCCCTATATCAGTTTCCTCAGAACTTTACTACAAACTACCACATACCTAGTGGCTTAAAATAACAGAAATGTGCACGATGCAAGAGGCCAAGTGCCCTAAATCAACATGTCAGAGGACTAGGCAGAAATACATGCTCTCCCATAGCTGGTGGTAGTTAACAGATTCCTTGGCATTTCTTGGCTAGTAGCTGAATCCCAGTCTCTCTGCCTTGGCCTTCTTGTAACTGCCTTCTGTATCTCAATGTGGTGCTTCTATAAAGACCACAGTCAATTAATTAATCTGATGTGACTTTATGTTAACTAGTTACATATACAAAGATACTATTTCCAAATGAGGTCAGATTCTGAGATATTAGGTAGACATGAATTTGGGGGAATTCTATTTGTACTGGTTAGGTTTCTTTTTTTTTTGGTCAATTAGACACAAGCTGTAGTCATCTGTTAAAAGGGAACTTCAGCTGGGTGCACACCTTTAATCCTAGCACTCAGGAGGCACAGCCAGGTGGATCTCTGTGAGTTCAAGGCCTACCTGGTCTACAGAGCAAGATCTAGGACAGGCACCAAAACTACACAGAGAAACCCTGTCTTGAAAAACAAAAAAGGGGGGGGGGAACCTCAATTAAGTAAATGTCCCCATTAGATTAACCTGGAGGCAAGCCTATGGGGCATTTTCTTCATTGGTCATTGATGTGGGAGGGCCTAGTTCACTAGGGATCGTGCCACCACCCCTTGGGTAAGCACCTGGGCTATATAAGCAAGCAAGCTGAGCAAGCCATGGAGAACAAGCCAAAAAGCAGTTCCTCCATGATTTCTGCTTTAGTTCCCATCTCAAGTTCCTGCCCTGACTTCCCCCATGATTAACTACAACTATAAGCTGAAATAAACCATTTCTTCCTCAAGCTGTTTTTGGTCATGGTGTTTATCACAGCAACAGTAACCAAACTAAAACAGACATTAGTACCAGGCACTTGGGAAATTGCTGAGACAGACCTGGCCATGTTGTTTCATGGAAGACTGTGGAAGGACTTTGGAACTTTGGGCTGGAAATGCCATCAAGTAGTTAGAACTTAATGGGCTGTTCTGTGGAAGCCAAAGAAGGTAAGAATGCCGAGAGCAATGCAGATGATGAAGGCCTAGCTTGGGAAGTTTCAGATGGAAGCAAAGATTCTATCACAGCCATTTATGTGTTATTTTGAATTAAGAATCTGTAGTTCTGGTCATCTGGGGCTGAAGAATCAGGTATGATGAACAAGAGACCAGCAGCATTGAAGTAAAACCTTTGCTTTACTGGGACAATTGATGCTGGTTAGCTAAAGTCAAGAAAGCAGCTGTGATTAAGAGACCAGCATCACTGAGGTGAAATCTTCTAGACTCTAGAATCTAGAGTATATCTTCAGGGTCAGTACACATAAGCTCTGGTCCAGAGGGGGCCAAGGCTGCATCTCATGCTACCAGTCAAACTGGGTAATATGAAGGGGTCATAGAAAGCAGCTAAGGCTTTGCACTATTTGAGAGGTCAAGAGAAGCTATTGGTGAAGGTGCATCCATCCTCAGTTCAGTAGACCCCAGCATATTAGAGATGCCAGTACCATGGGACAATCACCAAGGACAACAGTAGCTGTGGAGTGGAGCCAGCCTGAGGTTATGAAACTAGCTATGTGTGCTGTGAGTGGCAAAGCCAGAGCAAGGTATAGCTGCCCAAGCCCTTTGGAGCCCAGAGGATCATAAGCGGGTCCCAGACATCAAGCACTGCATTTTTTACACTGTTGGATTTTGGTTTTGCTTTGATTTATTGTGATTGTGCCATGGTTCTTCACTCTTAGAGTAAGAAAATATGTAACTTATTATTTTATAGGATCCCAGTGAGAGAATTTAGACTTTTAAAGAGACATTTTTTTTAAAGAGTGGTGGAATGTCTTAAAGACTGAGGGACTTTTAAATTTATGGGGAGGGGGTTGTTTGTTTGTTTTTTGTTTATTAAGACAAGGTTTCTCTATCTTAATAGCTCTGGCTGTCCTACAACTCACGCTGTAGACCAGGCTGTCCTCAGACTCAGAGATCCATCTACCTCCCAAGTGCTGGGATTAAAGGTGTGTGTCACCACACCAAGACTAAATTTATGTTTTATATTGTGATATTAACTTGAATAGGAGGACAAACAAGAAGGAAAGGTTATGGTTTAATAGTGGTGTGTTTGTATGTCAAGTTGACAAGGTATTAATTGTGCTGGTTGGCTTTTGTCAACTTAACGCAAACTGAAAAGAATCTCAATTGAGGAATTGTCTCCAACAGCTTGAGTGGGGTTTTTCCTTGATTAATAATTGATGTGGGATGCCCAGCCTACAATGGGTGGTACAACCCCTGGACTGGTGGGCCTGGGTTGTATATAAGAAAGCAAGTTGAGCAAGTCAGTAAGCATCATTCCCCTGTGGCCTATGCTTTAGTTTCTGCCTCCAGATTCCAGCCTTGACTTCTTTCCATGATGGACTATAAACTGTAAGCTGAAATAAACCCTTTCCTCCCCAACTTGTTTTTGGTCATGGTCTTTATTACAGCAATAGAAACCAAACTAAGACACTATAAAACCTAATATATCCCCACAAAAATTCTAGCCTTAGATACCTCTCAATACATGCATTTCTGTGAAGTTTCTAGTTAGACCAGTGGGAAAAGAAAGGTCACTGTTGGAGGGACAGGACACAGGGAGAGCAGCAGGAGGTACAGGGAACTTAACACAAACACCAAGAGCCATCAATCTCCTGTAGTTACTATTGGTTGCTGCTAGTATATGCCTGCCCTGCGTGTGGCCGTGCTCCTGGCTCCACTCTTAGAGGCCCACCTGGCTGACTCATGGCAGCCAGACTTCAGCTTGCTGAACTCGCGCTGCAGCTGCTCCAGCTGCTCCTGCAAAAGCTCCTTCTTCTCCACCAGCTTTTCCCGGGCATGCCTCTCAGCTTGGAAGTCAGCCTTGTAGATATCCGCCTGGCAAATAGAACAAGCACCCATCAGCTGCCCATCAGGCATTCTATGCCATGCCCCAGAGGAACAGAGTCCTGTCTTGTTGCCCAGGACCACATGATAGTACACACCAGGAACAGATACGAAAGCCTGTGATCCCAAGGGCACCAAGAGGTCAAGGACCAATGCAAAGGACTCAAGAAGACTAAAAGAGGCCAACAAAAAAAATGATGCCAAAGGGGTGCACCAGACCCCATTGCCTGGGAGGGTGGGCCACTCATGTGGTAGGCAGGCTGGAAAAGAGCTCTCACCTGGGCTTTTAGGACTGGCACAGTCTCCATCACAATCTTGTGCTGCTCAGCCTCTTCTTTCAGTTTATCAATCAATTCCTGTTTGGCTACCAGGGCCTCCTCAGCTTGCTGAAGCTGTTGCCTCAGATCTTCCAGCTGCATGCCCTAGAGAAGGACAAAGGGTGCTGGCAGAGTCTCTTGGCCCACAGTGGGGCCAAACTACCTCCCTGGCTGGCCACTGTTCTAAGAACTAAGAAGGAATAGCTGGAGCAAAGCCAGTCCTTTGGACTTCAGGGCAAATGACAAAGTCTCAATGTGTACAAAGAAAACGCTGCCTCCTGCTGTGGCCCTATAGTACAGAAGAAATGCTGAAGTCTTTCTTAGGATACACAAAGATCTTAGGACTGATAGGAACTCCGAGGATATATAAGGCACTGCCTATTACTCTGCGTCATCCCCTTCAGAGAAGTTCCAGCTAGGCAGCCTTCCTCTTAACTCTTCAAGAACAGGAACCACCTTCCCTTCTGAGGTTTCTCGCTCCACAGTGAGTAAGTACTACGCACTAACCCTCCACAAACTGCAGGCCCACCACACACCAGGCAAGACTGCAACCCATGGGTCCTTCCACTCTGCCACTTGGTCAAAGGTCTGCTTATCACACACACACTATACACATGCACCCATGCTCTCAACCAAGAATTCCCTCCAGAGATTAAGCAGTCTTTTTTTTTTTTTTTTTTTTTTTTTTTTTGGTTTTTTGAGACAGGGTTTCTCTGTGTAGTTTTGGAGCCTGTCCTGGAACTCGCTTTGGAGACCAGGCTGGCCTCAAACTCACAGAGATCCGCCTGGCTCTGCCTCCCGAGTGCTGGGGTTAAAGGTGTGCGCCGCCACTGCCCGGCTAAGCGGCCATTTTTAAAAGATACTCTTGGTCATGGTGGATGACCTTTTTGATGTGCTCTTGGATTCAGTTTGCCAGTATTTTATTGAGTAAGTGAAATTGGTCTGTAATTTTCTTTGTTGGGTCTTTGTGTGGTTTGGGTATCAGGGTGACTCAGAAAGAATTCGGTAATGTTCCTTCTGTTTCTATTTTGTGTAATAACCCAGACTAAAAAAGACAACATAAACATATCATGTACTCACTCATAAGCAGACATTAGCTGCTAAAAAAGGATAACTATGTTACAACCCACAGACCCAGAGAGACTAATTAACAAGGAGGGCTCATAGGGGGACACCCAGATCTCCCTAGGAAGGGGAACTAGGAGAGATTTTGAGAGTGGACTGAGGGCAGGTGGGGATGAAAGCATGAGTGATCAGGTTGGGGGTACAGCATGGAGGGGGAGAATGCTGAGCGGGACTGCTGGGGGGGAGCATTTTGGTGCCAGGTGGAAGCCTGGAGGAAGGGACTTTCCCAGGAGTCTATGGGGAGGACCCCAGCTTAGACTCCTAGCAATAGTGGATAAGTAGCCTGAACTGACCCGTCTCCTGTGACCAGATTGGTGCCTGGCCCAATTGTCATCAGAGAGGCATCATCCAGCAACTGATGGAGGCAGATGCAGACCCCCAGCCAAACATTAGGTGGAACTCGGGAATCCTGCAGAGGAGGAGAAATGGGGGTAGGAGCCAGAGTGGTCAAGGACACCATGGGAAGGCTCACCCAGTCAACTAACCTGGGCTCATAGGGACTGAACCGACAACCAGGGAGCCTGCATGAGACTGACCTAGGCACTCTGCACATATGTTAACAGTTGTGTAGCTCCGTCCTCTTGTGGGACTCCTAACAGGAGGAACAGGGGATGTCCCTGACTTTTTTACAGGCTTTTGGGACTCTACTCCTCATACTGCATTGCGTTGCCCAGCCTTAACACATGGGAAGGTCCTTAGTCTTACTGCAACTTGATATGCCATGCTTTGTTGATAACCATGAGAGATCTGCTCTTTCCTGAATGGAGATGGAGGAGGAGGGGATTGGGGGGTGGGAGGGAGAGATTGGGAAAAGGACTGGGAGAAGATGGGGAAGAGGCTGTGGCCAGGATGTAAAATAAATAGATGAATAGAAAAATAAAAATAATTTAAAAAAAGATTTTCTTAATATGCATGTGTGTGTGTGTGTGTGTGTGTGTGTGTGTGTGTGAGAGAGAGAGAGAGAGAGAGAGAGAGAGAGAGAGAGAGAGAGAGAGAGAGAGAGACAGACATGCATATGGGTACCCACAGAAGTCAGAGATGGTATCAGATTCCCCTAAAACTGGAGTTGCAGGTGGCTGTTAGCTTCCTAATGTGGGTGCTGGGAACTGAACTTGGGTCCTCTGAAAAAACATGTACTCTTAACCATTGAGCCATCTTTCCAATCCTTTAAGCAGCCATTTTTATAATTCTTCATCATGTGACTAGTTTAATGCTTAATCCTTATAAATCTCTGGGTACATTGTGGTTGGCAATGTTCTTCTTAAAATATGACCACTAACTTTGAGTAACTAAGCACAATTTTGTGTTAGCTTTTAAGTACTTTTTTCATTATTATTAAAGTAATTATTTAAAATTTAGACAAATAAGAAAACATAGGTTCTTATTTTAAAATTTATATCTGAGTTAATTCATTTCATGAGGAATTTTTTATGCATAGAGGTCTTCATGTTTTTATTGTTTGAGCCCTCCCTTAATGTCTTTGCTAGGATAATAATGTTCAAATATTTTTTTTTCATTTTTCAAGACAGGGTTTCTCTATGTAACTTTGCGCCTTTCCTGGAGCTCATTTGGTAGCCCAGGCTGGCCTCGAACTCACAGAGATCCGCCTGCCTCTGTCTCCCAAGTGCTCAAATATTTTTAATCTACTTATGCAACACTATAGTGTCTTTCAAAAGTTGTTCATACACTTTCTGAATTAAGGCCATATTTAAGTGCTAGAGGAGCTCACCTTTTACACAGAAGGTAAAAAATTCATAGTCATAATTGTAGATAAAAAAATGTTTTCATGGGGATGTAGTAATCATTATGGCAGAGGAAACATCCAGTTCATAGCCTAAAATTTTAAATACATACTTAGGGAGTGATCTGATTTTAATGATTATTTTATCCACAATAACTTCCTATTCTGTTATAATAAAATAAATATACAAAAATATAAAATTTTGTTTAGCTAAACTCTGCAACTATAAGAATTATTTTTTTACACAGTTGTACACACACACACACACACACACACACACACACACACACACACGGAGTTTGATTTTGCTCAACTGCCTTTCCTTCTAGTTCTCCTAATTTTATTAATAGAAAAACAGACATATTGCCATTTTTGTGAATCCTTCAGACACTTATCTTGTGTATAGATCTTTATGGTAAACAATTTTAAGAAATTTAGTGAAAAGTCAGAAATGCCTTCAGAAATCAGTTTCTCTAGTCTGTTAATATCATTTGGCTTCCCACTGCTCTCTGGAGTTATTTATTCAATTGGGGGGCTGTTCAGGGTGTTGTTTTGTTTCGAAACAGGGTTTGTCTGTGTAGCCCTGGCTGTCCTGGAACTTGCTCTGTAGACCAGCTGCCCTCAAATGCACAGAGATCTGCCTGCTTTAGCCTCCTGAGTGCTGAGATTAAAGATGTGCACCACTACGCCCAGTATCAATATGTGGGCTTTTGATAACCTTGTTAAAATTTCTTATATGAGTACTAGGTTGTAAAGAATTATCAACATTATCCATTCTATTTATGAGAAAGAGAACAGATAACAAACTTTATTATGGGAAAAATTATGACCACTAGAATGCTGGTCATGGTAGCACACACCTGTTATCTCAGCACATGGAAGATGGAGGTAAGAGGATCAGGAGTTCAAGCCCAGTCTCAGCCACTTAAGAGTTCAAGACCAGCCTGGGTTATACAAGACCCTGTCATTAAAAAACTAAAAAAGAACAGGCTAGGGAGATAGTTCAGTCAGTAAAGTACTTGTGAGGACCTGAATTCAAGCCCCAGAACCAATGTAAGAAAAACAGCTAACATGTATACCTCCTGAGGAATAACACCAATGATGTCCTCTGACTTCTACATACATTTGTGCATATGCATACACACAAAGTAATCACTAAAAACTGTACCCAATTTAGGCCTGATGAGGATAAACTCAAAAAGAGCTCCAAATCACCCTAGAAATGTTTCTAGGGGAGGAAAGAAGAGGCTGAAAAGATGGCTCAGAAGTTAAGAACACTTGTTCTTGGAGAGGATCCAGGTTCAGTTCCCAGAATTCACATGGTGGTTCATGTTGTAGAATATTATTTTAAGCTGGGTTACTTTTGTTTATATTACATTTGTTTAACTCTGTGAAGCTGTGTTACTGTGCCTATCTAAAACACCTGATGGTCTAATGAAGAGCTGAATGGCCAATGGTGAGACAGGAGAAAGGATGGGCAGGGCTGGCAGGCAGACAGAATAAATAGGAGAAATCTGGGAGGAAGGAAGTAGTAGCCAGAGAAAGAGGAAGACATCAGGGGCCAGTCACTCAGCTACACAACCAGCAACACGGTAAGAAAGAAAGGTCTACAAAAATAGAGAAAGGTAAAAGCCCAAAGACAAAAGACAGATGGGATAATTTAAAGTTAAGAAAAGCTGGCAAGAAACAAGCCAAGGTAAGGCCAGGCATTCATAAGTAAGAATAAGTCTCTGTGTGCATTTATTTGGGAGCTGGGTGGCAGGCCCCCCAAAAGAGTAAAAACAACAACATTTTTGCTCCCAATGTGGGGCTGTATTTCCACATAGGGCTTAAGAAAGCTGAGAAAAAAAGAGGATACGGCTTCTTTAAGAGTTTCTGCCTGCTGGTGAGCCCTTGAAAAGCCAGTATGTTAAGTAGGAACAAAAAAACTAAGTAAAACTGCCTGTGACAGCACAATCATTGGCATTTTAGAGCCCCAGGAAAGTTGAATGCAGTTCCTAGTCACCTACCTCTAACATGGCTGTGAGCTTGGCTTGGTGCTCATGAACCAACAAGCAGGTGGAGCCAGCCAATGAGCTGCGCAGAGAATCCAGACGTAGGTTAGCAGTTTAAAGTTTTGCTCACATGGTCAAAAAAAGCTAAAAAGATACGCAGTAAAGAGGTCCACACAGAAAAAAAAAACTCTAAACAGGTTTTACAGTGTGTTTAACAATGTGCATAGGCTTAAGAAAAGAAAAGGGGTATATAATGCAGACTGTGGGAGGCCAATTCCAAGATCTGCTCCAGGGCAAATAAAAAGAATGCCTCAGAGTAGCAAGGGCTTAGGAAACTTTTTTATCTGAGGGTATTTAGAAATAAGTTTCTATCTGACTAGTAAAATAGGGAAACACACATGCTTTCTGGTGGTAACTTTCTCTTTTACTTCATCTTAAAAAATGGTCTCTGACTCTTTCTGTCTCCACACTGCTACATTCTATACATACAGCTACATATCTTTCTTTATATACATACGGCCATACATCTCTAGACACAGTTACATCTACTTTCACATGGCCATACACCTTTTACATACATTTCTCTTCTACATCTCTTTTTTATGGTGGCATCATCTTCTTTGCCTCCACACAGTTACAATTGTCCATACAGTCATAAATATGCATCTCATTTACATAGCTCTCTCACCATATAGCACTTTACACAGTTCCTTCACACTCTCATACAACTCTTTACACAATTCCTGTATGTAGCAGCAGCTCTTTCACACAGCTTTCTCTCAGACACACTCACTCACACACACATGCTTCTTCTATATCATATATACATCATTCACTCACTCTTTGCTCACTCTCATTCATTCATCCTCTCACATTTCTCTCGCCTTCCCTAATGCTGCTGCTGCTTCTTCTTCTTCTTCTTCTTCTTCTTCTTCTTCTTCTTCTTCTTCTTCTTCTTCTTCTTCTTCTTCTTCTTCTTCTTCATCTCTTACTCAACACACATACACTTCACTCACATTCTGCATAGCTTCCTCGTCTATAGTGCCACTGCCCCTCTCACAGTCAAACTCTGGATAATTATATGTTACATTTTCAGGGGTCCGACCCATTCTCATAACACATGATAAGTCACACAGTTTTTCTCAGACTAGTAAAGTCACAAAGACTGGCAGTGAGTAAACACTTGGCCTTGCACGTAACTTTTTCCCAGACAGAGAATGATATTGAAATCCAGGACTTAACCATAACAGTAGCAGGCTGAACCTTGAGTGGTAGGGGTACATGCAGAAAGAGAATTATTGCAGGGGGTTATGTCTACCAAAGTTGCTTCAATTCTGACCTTGAATCATCAACAACACCTGGGAACTTGTCTTTATGTATTTTCTGCAGGGGCAGCTTAGTCTGTTTTGAATTTGTACTGAAGTCTAAAATTAGCTGTCTTAGTGACTGAGAATACTGCTACTTTCCTGTGTCAGTTAAGAAAAATATTCTGGTATTATTTCTATTCATCAGAATTATACAGCTTAAGCAGAAGTCATCTTCCTGACCATCTGACCACCCACAGTTATATGTATGCCTAAAGATGTAAGACACATTATCAATGGGCTGTGGAAGGAACCCCACAGCTGTTCTTTTTAGGGAGGTATAGTGGTGGCACATGAGAAAGTTACAGACAGAAAACTAGTTTCTACAGCCAGTGACCCCATGGCTTTGCCAGGTGGGGCTCCCCATCAGGGAGTCATATGTCTGGTGGGTCAACTTGTCAAACACTAATTGTCACCTGCTGTATACTGCCATGGCCCTCAGCAGGTATAGTCATAGAAAAAAATGAATAATTTAAAAATAGTCTTTAAAGAAATAAGTAAAATAATATAAAAAAGAATAAGCCACATAAGATGGGAAATACATAGGGAATCTGGATCCTGTATGCTATTATGTACATTTTGAATTTTCTGAATGTTGATAAGCAAACAATAGCTGCTAAGAAGCATGGAATTGTGAACAAGACTCCAAAACTGAACCAACCTAGATTCTTTAGGGCTATCTTAACTTTAAAAAAAGTCAAAAAAAATATATTTGTCAAACGGAAATCAAAAATGCTTTGGAGTTTTGTTCCCACGAGACAAGAGGCTGTGGATTCCTTCAGGGTTAATATGGATCAGGTGTGATCAGGGGAGACATCCTGAAACTTGACAGGTGATATCTATCAGCAAAGGTTATAGCTGGTCTTCTCATGACTTGGTCATTATCTCAAATTTTCTCTCTGGGACCCTAAAGCTGCTTCATCCACAGACAACAGGAAGCAGTTTTGAGAATACTACACCCACATTCCCAAGAGATGAGGTGGGTGGTCTTTGGTTATTTGGTGGGTTATGAATGTCTGTTATCATTTAGAGAAATATAGTATATTGATACAAATTTAATGTTATTTTTGTTACACTGTATTTATGTTTCTACTCTTGTTTAAAGGATTTTTTATATTGATACAAATTTAAGGTTATTTTTATTACAACATATTGTTTATATGTTTCTACTCTTGTTTGGGGTATTGTGCCTATGCAGTTCATTAAAAATGTAAGGTAGAGTTCAAGTTTTTGAAAGCTATTATTATAAACTATTTAGGATAATCAAGAAACATAGGTTAATAGTTAGTCATCTGTAACAGTAAAATTTGTAGATGTAGGCATGTTTTCTAGATCATATAGAGGTATATTTTAGATAGATAAATGGTTTACAAACACTTCAAAGACCTACAGAATATGGCGTTTAAAATGTTGTTAACCTATGGTTTTTCATGACAATGAGACACATCTGCTCCTGGCAGCACCAGAAATGATGAGCATTGAAGAAACTCCTCATGAGTTTGTTTTCATTGTGGCAAGCTTAGCCACTAGGCAAAGGAACTGCTCTTGCCTTTGACTGCTGACAATGTGCTGTGCAGACTGAACATGAAGTAAAAAGACTGTTGAACTTTGCCAAAACAAAGCAGGACAGTCCTTCAAAATTCCTACTTCACAGAAGAGTCTGCCAGATATTCTGCAGGACACAGAGGAACGCAACTGATGAAGTTTGCTAGTACAAGGCAGGACAGTCCATCAAAATTCCTGCTTCATTGAAAAGCCTTCCAGATACTCTAGGCCTGTAGGCTGAAGATGGATGCCACAATGTTGCAGAGAAACTGTGGGTGACTCTCCAGGTGGCAAGATGTCTCTGTTGTGAGGTAATATTACATCCTTCTCGGTCTTCGATGGAGTTAAAGACTAAGTAATTAATTTTGCAAATGGACTAAATATTATAAATTCTTATTTGATAACTGTTTTTGTTGTGTATAGTTCTACTGTGTTAAAGTTAAAACCTTTCTTATTTGGACAAAAAGGAGGATGTTCACAACCATCTATAACTCCAGTTCCAAAGGATCCATCATTCTGTGTTCCACAGGTTCTAAGCACACACACAGTACACATATATATATGCAAGAAAAATATTTCTATACATAAAATAAATAAATATAAAAAATGTTTTTAGAGAAAAAGAAATGTTTCTGGAACTTCCCCTGGCTCTGAGCACGAAAGAATAGCCATGCAGAAAAGCAGCCTCATCCCATAGAGCAAGTATCAAAAGGTCTTAGACACAGACACCCAGGAGATGTCCTGTGGATGCATTCCCATCTCCTCGTAGCCATCTCTAAACTCTCAGAGCTGCAGCCCCAATGAAGGTGTCAGGCAACTTGAAAGTTCCTTCCAAAAGTTAGATGTGCTCAATCTCAAAAGCCACATTACCCCCTTCAGGTACACTGGGGGAAGAGGGGAAAAGCCTTTCCCTGGACAGCCCAGGGCAGCCATACTTACTAGCTTGAGTTCTCTACTCACCTTGCTGCTCTTGATGTGGCTGTCATAGTCTTGAAAGAGCTGGTGATAGGCTGCCTGCAACTGAGCCAGCTTCCGCCTGTGCAAAAGGAGCTGTCACTGGAGAACTCCTTTGTCCCAGTATAGTCACAGCTTGCCTGGTACAGCTTCACCCTCTTCCTTCTTATCCCATAAAAGACCTGAAATGTGGGCTTCCTGGATTATATGTGGGCTCCTGAGGCCATCAACTCTAAGGCAGGCTTTGCTGACTGCAAGGATACAAAGCAACTGATTTGGCTCCTACATAGTTCATGTTTTCCTTAAAGTCAACATCTTGGGATGTTTCTAACAAGGGGTACGGTACAACTCAGGAGTAGAACCTTTGGCTAGTGTGCTTGAGGCCCAACATTCCATCTCTAGCACCAAAAAGAAAATAAATAGGTGAAATGCTTGTAATAAAATGGCACCTGACTGCACTCTGCACAAAACAAAGAGGCAGGGAAACTGTTCTAAATTAAACTCAAAAGGATGCTGAACCAGATGCCAATAGCATGTTTAGAGCCTGTGCAGGCATTGTGGGCCCAGATGAGTCTTTAGGGCCAGCTTGAAGGCACCATGACTCCTTGCTTTCCTTACACCAAGAGCATATTTCAACTGTGGTGAAAAGAACCCATGTAGGACACATAATAAACTATGAATATGAATAGAAAATATTTCTGTTTACATATAATAGTTGACTCTGTCATTATCAAGGCAAAGGGAGAAAGTCAGCTTTCTTTAAACAGCCAGTCCCTACCAGGACTTCCCAGAAGGCAGAAAGCACTATGGGTGATCTGGGATCTCTTGGTACCAACCCTCCCAGCCACTCACTTCTCCTCTGAAGCAGCCTGGCGCTCCATTCGCAGGGCAGCCTCCACACTCTGGTTCTGCATGCGCAGCTGGTCCACCTGCACGCTGTGCTGTTGCTGCAGTACCTCCCGCTCACTCTCCAGCTGTCTAACCTGCTCACTAACTGCTCGCATCCTGACATGCAACAAAAAAGAACACACTGAGGGAGCTGGAGCAAGGCAGCCTGGGGAAGGGGTCAGGTCCTGAATAGCCTGTGTCTGAGAGCTGATTCTGGTGGCAAAGTAAAGGTATCATGGACAAAAAATGGAAAATAAGAAGCATCTCCTGGAACTGGCCCTGAGGTCATTCATAAGAGTGGGAGAGCTGTGCCTGCCCCTCACCAGCTGCAACACTTTTGAGAGCAGACTCTGCATCTTACCTGGGTAACACAATAGAGCCAATCTTGTTGGCGGATGTGTGGGTGAGCCAACCCAACATTGTAAGCGTGGGAGAGCTGTCCCCACTACTCGCCTGTCATGGGGTAGTGTGGGTCGGGGAGAGATGCAACTCCCTTACCCCTCACCCCTTAGTGTCTGCAACAGACTAACAAGCTGGCCCTCCCTCTTATCAGCTGCAGCACTCAGGAAACAGATCCTGCCCCTTGCCTAGGCAGCACAGCAAAGCTCTCTGGTAGTCGGAGGTTAGGGTGACCCAGCCCTGATGTTATAAGCAAAGGGGATCTGCCCCCATTTTCATCTGGCATGTGGTAGCCCTACCTCCCGCCCATCAACACCTGTGACATGTGGAGGAGCTGGCCCTGGGATCATAAGAGCAGGAGGACTGTCCTTATCCCTCACCAGCTGCAGTACTCAGGAGAGTGGCCTCTGTACCTCACCTGGGCAACACAACAGAGCTGGCCCTAATGGTGCCGATGTGGGAGAGCCAACCCTTAGGGTGTGAAAGCAGGAGAACTGGCCCCACCCTTCACTCATTGCTGCAAGAGGTGAATTAGCCGGGGCAATGCTCGAGACTCACCCTGGTGGTGAGGACAGGGGGGAACTGGCTGGTGGACCAACCCTACAGCTGTCCAGGCCCAGATCCAGGGTTGTAACTAGGCCTGCCCCAATACCCATCCCATCTATGATCTGATGAAGCATGTGAAGGGACCTGCCACACAGACACATAGCTGCAAAATCTCTATGACATAGGGCAACAACAGGATATCATACAGCAAGAGTCCTAGTAAGGGCCCACCATTGATAGTGTAGTAGAAATCAGAGGCCTCGAACCAGACCAGTTGGCAAGAAGTAGACTAGGAAGAGGATTAGGTACCTGCATCCTAAGCTGCTGCTGGACCAGATAGGAGGAGTCCCTGGGGGAAGGTACCAAAGCAGTCTGGGTAAAGGGATATCAAGAGACTGTTCTAGAAGCTGCAGAAAAGACTACAATCTGAGCTCACTAGCACTGACCTCAGGGATAGGCAGGAACTACTGTGCTACTTACAACTCAGCTGGAGTCCCAGGCACCCTCATTGGAGGCTCAGGTTCCATACCTGGGTTATACAGCCTCACGGATAGGATATGGCATCGAAGTCTCAGAGAATTCATCTCTCCCTCTATACTCTCACTGTAAAAGCTTAAGTTTTCTCACCTATATCACTCATGCCCCCATATCTTCTGATCCTGGCCCATAGTACCCCACAGCTTCCCTTAAATCCCAGTACCCAGGCACTAGCTTCATCACCCTGGTACCTCCCTGTGTGCCCATTACAAAGGCAATGATGGACATTTCCATGGGTCTCTGAGGTAGCCTCTAACTGTAGGTTACCCCAACTTTGCCAAGGCAGATCTAGACTACTGGGCCTGCTCCCCTTTGGCCTTTGCTCACACTGCCCCTCCTCATCCACCATTAGCAGTGGTCTCTGAGCCCAAGTCAAAACTCTCCTCCCTCCCACAGGACAGGAATCCCAACCCATAACTCCACAAACATAATGACTACCTACTGCACTGCAAGGGCCAAGACTACCCTTCACCAACTATCTGGAGGACAGCAATAAGGCAGTAAGACAGGCACAAAAGTACCCATGCCTGTGACCCAATGGTCCCACATGTCAACCCAATACCCTTGGCAAGGCTTAAGGCCACTAGTTGGCAAAGGAAATCAAACACTTTTCTTCCAGGAGTCAGAAATGTTGGTACATGCCTGGCAGTGGATGCCAATGTGACCAACTCCCAACAGAAACATGGGGTTCAAAGTCTCTAGAGAAACAGTTCATGATGGCTCTGTGCTTTTAGGGGTGGCTATGGAATGTATCCAGTCTTCTTCACCTAGGACTTTCTGCCTTCGTGGAGTCCCACTGCATGCCTTTCCCATGATGAACTTCAGTCTGGATAGTGAGATCTTGAGTGTGGTCTTAGGAGGCCCTGCAATACTTCCTAAAGAATAAACTGAACCGTAGTGTAATGGTTTGAATGAAAATGGCCCCCATAGGCTCATATGGAACGGCATTATTTGAAAAGATTAGGACATGTGGCCTTGTTGGAGTAGGCGTGGCCTTGTTGGAGGAAGTATGTCACTAGGGGTGAGCTTTGAGGTTTCAGAAGCCCAAGCGATACCCAGTGGCTCGCTATCTCTTCCTGCTGCCTGCTAATCCATATGTAGAACTCTCAGCTCCTTCTCCAGTACCATGTCTGCCTGCATGCTGCCATGCCTCATGCCATGACAATAATGAACTAAACCTCTGAATGTAAGCCAGCCCCAATTAAATGCTTTCCTTATAAGAGTTGCCATGGTCATGGTGTCTCTTCACAGCAAGAGAAACCCTAAGACACCCAGTAAAGGGTCAGATACTGGAAACAAAAGTGGAACTAGATTCCTGGATATCTGGCCAGGGCTCTCCCAAGGCAGCTGTGAGGGTCCCAGGGAATTTAAGACTGTCAGTCTTTCCTCTCAGAAGGGAGCAGAACTCCTAGGGGCTCCTACATTTGCCTCATTGAAAACCCTGGAAAGGGCCTCCTGGGCTAGTTTCCCTCCCCACTCACCTTCCCTCTAAAGTTTGTCGTTCTTTGGTGGCAGCCTCCAAGCGACTCTGGCTCTCCTGGAGTTCCCCCAGCAATGATGTCACCTGGGCTTTCACAGAGGCCTTGTCCTCAGCCATCTGCTACAAGAGAAAAGGTCATTTCCTATCAGTACTATTTTCTCCCATGATGCTCACTTTTGGCATTCATAATACCTGAGGCAGCCTGCAAGCAGCTGATGTACCAAGGGCTTCTCCTGCCCCTCAGCACTCATAAACCTAGGTACATTGGAGCCTTATTAGCCCAATGGCTATCTGTCCTCCCCTAGTCACCAACCTCAGTCTCTTTGAAATGCTATAAAAGGAGACCAGACTCAAATACAGCAACAAAAATAAATAACCTAGTCCATTTAAACAACAGGTGAAAAGTTTCAAAAAATGAGAGAAGACACTGAATTTTTTTAAATATTGAGAGCTGAACCAGCAAGAAGACTCATGGGGTATTCAGAGATGGGTAATGCCTGGGGGCACTCACCAACCTAAGACAGAGCACCTGTGTGGCCTGGGCAGGTGTCTCCATGATGGGTAAGGTGACCTGCTGACGTCCCATGCAACCCAAGTCAGAAGCTCATTTTTTAATAAAAGGGGGACCTGTAGGTCCCTGGCCCCCCGTTTTGGGTAACTGTTGCCTTGCTTGCAGACCTTGACCTTGATATCCTCCCTATGCTAATTCCCTGCCAGGTTCCACCCTCCTGAATGCTTAAGGGAAGTTCCTTGTCTGTGTATCCTGAATAATGGGTGTTAACAGCTTAGATGCAAGATTGTAAAACATCAGTAGCGATCTTCTGCCCTCCAGGGTTCTCCCATTGTGCTGTAAGCCTGTATTTAAGACCTCCTCCCTCTTTCAATAAATGACATTCAGCATTTAAAATTAAATATATATATATATATATAATTGAATGAATACTGCAGATGTAATCTATGAATACCACAAATGTGATTAATATCATGAGTGTAATTAATGAATATCATGAGTGTAATTTAAAAAATAAAAATAAAAAAATAAATTTTATTAAAAAAAAAAGAAGACTCATGGGGTAAAGGTACTTGCCACCAAGGCCGATGACCTGATTTTGATCTTCAAAACATACATGGTAGAAGGAGAGAATCAACTCCCACAAGCTGTCCTGAGTGCTGGGATTAAACCATACTCTAAGCTCAGGTAAACGTTAAGGTTGACCAAACTTTAACATGCCTTCAAACAGTTTAAGAACACATTCTTGGAATGTCCCAGGCCCCTTCCTGGTTCCCACTTGCAAATGCTCAGAGCTGTTAAGGAACTGACTATTCTGGCCAACACTTGACATAGGCTGGAAGGCTAATAAGTACTACCAGCCATGACTCCTTCATCTATCCCTATCAAAGTGCACATATTTTCTATGATCCTAACTCTGTCTCAAAAACCTGAATGCTACTCCTTTGAAATGGAATCATCAGAAAGGATAGGACTCAGACTCCCAGTCTCCTGGTATGGTGAGAACCTACATTTGATTTGTACAAGCTTGTAAATACACTGGCCTCATCACATTGACACTAATACCCTTCATCATTCACTTGAGCTCCTTCCCCTGCCCAAATCCTTCATTTTCTTTCTATCTCTATTTCTGTCTTAATCTTACTTTTTGAAGTATTGGAAACTGAACTCCAGGCTTTACACATGCAAAGTATATACTCTTATTACTGAACCACAGTCTGGCCCCTATTCTCATTTTATAATTCCTAGTCATTGAGTAGAAATTCAATTGCTCAGTGGTTAAGAGTACTTGCTGCTCTTTAGAAGATCAGATTTCAGTTCCTAGCACCACAACCATCTAGTAGCTTACAGCCATCTGGAATTCCAGTTCAAGGAGATTTGACACTCTCTTCTGGCCTCCAAAGGCACCTGCACACGTTACAGACACAGACACAGACACAAACATCCAAACATATGAATAAAAATAAATCTTAAAAAAAGGATAAAATATCCAGTCACCTCTGCAGATCACCAGAGCTCAGCTAACTCTTTCACTCTCATTGTCATCAGTTACTGAACAAAATCTGTTTCCATGGCTTTAACAACTGTTCACCTTTATGTTTCATTTTGGTACCCTTATAAAAAGAGAGGAGGGTTGTGGAGCAGCTCAGCAGGTCTCAGCAGGTAAAGATGCCTGCCATGAAGCCTGACAACCTGAGTTCAATCCCTGGAACTTACATGGTAGAAAGAGAGAAGTGGTTCCTGCAAGTTGTCCTCTGACCTACATGTGCACACCATATGTATATGGCATATACATGCCCACATGTGTGAGTACATGCACAGACACACACACTATACAAAATAAAATGTAATTAAAAAATTTTAAGAAAAGACAGAGAGAAAAGGCCATGTGACAAGAGAGCTGGGGAGCACCAAAGAATGCCAAGACTGATAATATACTTGGAGAAGTATCTGGAATAGCCCTTGTGAGGAACCCACCTGCCCATACCTCCATCTTAAAGACTTCTGACTTCCAAAACTGGGGACAATCTCTGTTGTCTAAGCCCCCAGTATGTGGTACCTTGTTGCCATCTCCCCAGATAGGAACCAAATGCTTTGCCCAGGTACTCTCAACAGCACTGTGAACTTAGCCCTACACTGTAAAACCAAACTGTGGCAGGTCCTCCCTATCCTTTATTCCCAGATCAGCCCTCCCAGATGGCACAATCCCTGCTCAACTACTGTCACTGGGGTCCTGAAACCCACCAGTCCAAAAAGGCCCTGAAATACCCTATTACCCCACACTAAGCAAACCATCCTTTGGGGACAGTGCAATACAGGGGCAACTTACAGGCCTGGGACCACATATTTTCTCCAAATGCTCCTGGGATCATCTCTGAGCCCCCTGGGAAATCCTGCCTGATGAGAGTACCTTGGTTTATCAGGGGTTTAGGGTCCTACCAGACTGTCTGGGCTGATGGCAGGGTATAAGTGAGGGCCTTGGAACACATGGTATGGTACCAGCTGGACCTCAGGGTGGTTAGGGCCTAAGCAAGCTGGGTCAGGTACCCAAGCATGCTGTGGGATGTTCTGTATGGTAAATGTGTTGTTCTGATTGGTCAATAAATAAAACACTGATTGGCCGGTGGCTAGGCAGGAAGTATAGGCAGGACTAACAGAGAGGAGAATTGAGAGAACAGGAAGGCAGAAGGAGTCACTGCCAGCCACCACCATGACAAGCAGCATGTGAAGATGCCGGTAAACCACGAGCCACGTGGCAAGGTATAGATTTATAAAAATGGATTAATTTAAGCTATAAGAACAGTTAGCAAGAAGCCTGCCACAGCTATACTGTCTGTAAGCAATATAAGTCTCTGTGTTTACTTGGTTGGGTCTGAGCAGCTGTGGGACTGGCGGGTGACAAAGATTTGTCCTGACTGTGGGCAAGGCAGGAAAACTCTAGCTACACAAACACTCCAAGTTTCATAAGTGAGCCCAGTATAAACCCTGGCTCCCAAGACATAGGTATGCTTCCTGGGTGACATTGCTCCATGTACACTGTCCCCATGGCTCACAGCAAAAACACTGTTCCCTGAGAAGCTCACATTTGGCCACTCCTGGCTCCTGCCTGACATGCCTTGTACCTTGGATGATTTTAACATGGACCCTTTCACCGTAATAAACTAACAGTGAGTGTGATGGCTTCTCTTGGTTCTGAAAGTGCTCCTAGCAGTCAAGCCAGAACCTGGGGGAGCCCCAATAACATGCCTCCTATGTGAACATGAATGTCATTATGGTCTTCAAACACAGGTGGGGCAGAAGGGCCTGCCCACCCACCAGCTACCTGTTGGCATTTCTTCAAGTGCTCCAAATCCTTTAAGGCCTGTTCTTTCTGCCTCTGCAGGTCAAGCTTGTCCAAGCTCAGTCTCTCCACCAGCTTCCTGGCTTCCTGAAATTTGCACATGAGGAACTCCTTCTCTTCTCGTTGGCTGACCTGGAAATGGAGCAGCTCCTCACAGCGTTCCCTCAGCATCTGATTGTTCTGCCGGATGGCATCTGGGGACAGGGAAGACAGCAAAGGAGATGTGGGTCCTGACAGCCAGGCACCCTGTAATACTAGGTAGCCTTTCTCAAAGAAGTCAAACCAATTCCCAGCCAATTCCACTGATGATATGTCCCTAAGTGTCTGCAATGTATTACTAAACATACCATCCTCACTTGAAGGGATACATCAAATGCAACTTTCTTTTTAAGTGCTTCATTTATATTCTGGTCCGTTGGAGGTATCCCTACCCTGGAGCACTCAGTTCCACTCCTCCCAGGCCTGCATCTCTGTCTTCAGGATCAGGGGACCCTAAACATGCCTGCAGACTTGGGGAGGCAGGAGACAGTCCCCAAGGCAAATTGCACTGTGTAGTTTCTGGCTACAGCCTAGCAGCCCAGAAGGTGCCGATGGGACAAGTTAATAATATCTCTGAGTTTCGTGTTCAGCTGTCTATTCAAAAACTGTTAACACCCACCTTACAAAATGAGGGTGACATGAGAAAGGAGACAGGGTGCCAGCACAGTAGATACACTCAAAGACCTCTTCTCACCAGATCTGACCATGCCCTTCTAAGAGCAGGCCACACTACATCTTAGGAAAAAACCCTCTCTCCCCCAAGGAAAACAATATTCCCTCTCACCTAAAAGCTTGCTGTGTCTTGATAAAGATCAAGCCTACTCCCATTGATCCCTATAGCCCACTTTGCCCCCTACCCACCATGGCTTCTCAGCTTGTTCTCTTTCCCCTTCTCCTTTCCCTTCCCTGGTGCTGGCCCTGAACCAAATCATTTCCTATATGTGAATCTTCACAGAGAACCCCACCTGAAACCAAGTTTGAAATAAATGCTGGCTGGTTCTTAGGCACATCATGACCTTAAACCCTACCAATAATGATGTGCAGGTGAAAATAAGTTTTGTCCTTAGTGTGCCAGGCCCCTCCTGATATTTTACTCCATGCCTCCCTCACACTGCAATCTTCACCTCGGAGCTCTTGGTTCTCTTCCAAGCAGCGCTGGAGTGTCTCAGGAGTACCCTGCTCTGAAGGCAAATGTAACATTGCCGGCTTCCCAAGAGAAGATTCTTCACCCTGCATGTCCTGGTCCCCTGCTGGGCCACCACTGGGCTGCACCATCTCACCCAACTGATTCTTCCAGAGGTGCCTGCTCATCCAACAAGACAGTATCTAGAAGAAAAAGACAGTAGGAGGGAGGGCATGACACAGAGCAGAGTTCTGTCAACCAGCATAAGGGGTTCAATCTATACAGAAGCCCTAGACTTCCATTCACAGAAAAATGCTGGACATTTTATCTGGTGGGACCAGATACAAAAGTGGAGTTTGGGTCTAAGACGTAGCAAATATTCCTGTTCCAAAGAGAGAGAGAATTATTTGTGGAAGGAAAGGACAGTGTACTGGGAGTCCTATCTCCTCAATAAACTTTCAAGTAGAAGTAGAGGGTCCCAGCCACTCACTTAATGTAGTAGAACCATTGACGTAGCCATGTCCTAATCCCTGCAACTCAAAGACCTCTTCTTACCAGAGCTGGCCACACCTTTTCAAGAGCAGGCCACACTACATCTTAGAAAAAAACCCTCTCTCCCAAGAAATCTATATCCCCTCCCACCTAAAACCTTAGTGTCCCAAGAAAGATCAAACTTGTTCCTACTGATCCCTATAGCCCATTTTCCCCCTACCCACCATGGCTTCATAGCTTGTCCTCTTTCCCTATGAATGTGACTTTACTTGGAAAAAAGGATCTTTACAGATGTGGTTAAATTAGGGATCTCAAGACAGGCATGGTGGTGCATCTCTTTAATCCCAGCACTTAGGAGGCAGAGTCAGGCAAATCTGATTTTAAGGCCAGCCTGGTCTATATAGTAAGAACCTGTCTCACAAAAATTAAGGCTTTCAAACTGAGATCATCCTAAATTACATGGGTGGGCCATGACTCCAATAGCAAGTACCGTTCTGAAAGACAAATGAGACAGGACTGGGAATGTAGTTCAGTGGTAGAACTATATAGTCACTTACCTAGCATGCACAAGGCCCTGGGTTCAATTCCCAGCTCCTCACATATACACAAAAGAGACAGGAGAAAGAGGGAAAACAGGTGGAAATACAGGGAGACAGCCATGGGAAGACAGAAGCTGAGACTAGACTGATATAACCACAAGCTAAGGAACAACTGAGCCACTAGCAGCTGAAGGACACAGAAAGGATACTCTTGTACAATTTGCAGATTGAGTGTGGCCTTGCTGACTCTCTAATTTTATTCTCCTGGCCTCCAGAACTGTGAGATATTAATTTCTGTTGTTTTAAGCCACCAAGCCTATAGTCATTTCTTATAGGAATCACAGGAAACTCAAATACTTGGTAAGAGAAACTTCAGGAGACCACACTGTACCTGGGGAGTGTTCCTTGGGGATAGAGACCTCTGGTGTCTTCTGGATGCTAAGAAATTTGAAAGTGGGACTTGGGGTGTCAGTCTGAGACAAATGACCCCTGGTCTGCTTATGTTGGCTTATAAACCAGATAAAGAACATGCAGGGCAGAGCTAACCTGGAGACTTCCTAAATCCTGCCTAAGATTGACTACCAGGAAGAGGACAATCTCAATGCAAGCTTCCAGAAGTGGGCCTTCAGTAAGGGAGGATACCTGTAACACTGAAGAATCTTGACTATTTACATTGACAGTGTTGATACCCATAGATTCATCTGCCTGAGCTCACCCAGCTGACCCTTCCCTCTTCTTCACCTACTTTCTTCCTTTCAGCTTCCAGGAAAGCCTCTTCTGGTGTCTCTCATTCCCTCAAAAGATGATCCTGCTGAGGCCCTTTCACTAAGTTCTCATTCCTTCATGTTGAGGTGCCTGGGGACATTTTTGCTACCTACATTCACCCCTGCAGTAATTCTATTCAGTCTCATGGCTTTAACCCCAATCTTAATGTTGACAATATTCCAAATAGTTTTCACTCCTGAATTCCAGACTCACATATCAAACTACTTGGATGTTTAGAAGTCTACTCAAGGGGCTGGAGAGACAGCTCAGCTGTTAGGAGCACTCAATGCTCTTCCAGAGGAACCAAGTTCAGTTCCTAGCACCCATGTTGGGCAGCTCATAACCATCTATAACTCCAGCTCCAGAGGTATCCAATGTACTCTTCTGGTCTCCTAGGCGTGTGTGCATAAATAAAAATTTTAAAAAATTAAAATAAATTAAAAATAAATATTTTTAAAATTAAAATGAAAGAGATCTTCTCAAAATTAATTTCTCAGGACTAGAGGTATAGCTCAGCAGTAGCACACTTACCAAACATTCACCAGACCCCGGATCCCCAGTACTACCAAGAAATCCAATTCTACCTACAACTTCCCTTACTATCAGCTGAAAACAAATCCATCCCCCAATTATCAGGACAAAAATCTTGAGCATTTCTGGGTTTTGTTTGCTTGTTTGTTTGTTCGATTAGTATCTCCGTTCCTTTCCCTTCCCCTCCCTCATCATATCTAATTCATGAAGAAACTCTGTAACATTAAGTATTTTAAGTGTGATCATGGTATTGTAGTTATGGTTATTTAGAGTCCTTTCTGAAAGAGATGCATAATGAAATACTCACATGTCTGAAATTCACTGAATAAAAGGGAGATGCCTAAGGACATACCCAAGAGAAATGAAAACACATGTCCAGAGCTGGGCAGTGGTGGTGTAAGACTTTGATCCCAGTACTTGGGAGGCAGAGGCAGGTGGATCTCTGTGAATTCAAGGCCAGCCTGGGCTACAGAGCGAGATCCAGGATAGGTACCAAAACTACACAGAGAAACCCTGTCTCGAAAAACCAAAAAAAAAAAAAAAAAGAAAGAAAGAAAAAGAAAAGAAAACACATGTCCATGTGTAAATGATCACAGCAGCAGCATTACTCAAAGCAGCCAGAGTAGAAACAATCCAAATGTCCATCAACTGATGAATAAGCAAAATCTAGTTCAGCTACACGCTAAAACAAGAATGCATGCTCCAAATAATTGCTAAGAGAAAGAAATGTCACCGAAAGCTATATATTGTATGTACTTCCACTCAGAAGAAGTATCCAAAACAGGTAAATCCAGACAGAAAGTAGTTTAGTAGTTACTTAGAGAGATGAGGTGGACTGGGGTTTCTTAGTTAGGGTTTCTTTTGGGGGTGATGTTGATGTTCTGTGATTAGTGATGTTTGCACACTCCCATGAACCCACTAAAAACCACTGAATTATACACCTTAAATATGTGAATTGTAGCCAGGTGTGGTGATATACTTCTGTAATCTCAACACTTAGGAAGTAAAAGCAGAAGGATTAGGAACTCAAAAGGAAGGGATCTTCATGAGACTTTGTCTCCAAAAATTTTGAATTATAAGCAAATGAGACATCTCAGTGGATAAAGGCTCTTGCTATGCAAGCCTGGAGACCTGAGAACACATGTAAAGGTGAAAACACATGTAAAGGAGAGCTGGCTCAACAATATTGTCCTCTGACCTCTACACAATCTGGCATGGTACCTGTGCTTCCAACACACATCATGAACACACACACACACACACACACACACACACACACACACACACACACAATATAATAGTAAATAAATATTTTTTAATTTTTAAATGTAAATGGTGTGACATGCAAATTATGTCTCAAGAAAGCTGTTATTGAAAATCATAAAGGGTGGGCCAAGAAAGATGATAACTCTGGTTAAGAGCAATTGCTATTGTTGCAGAAGACAGTTCCCAGCACCCACATGGTGGCTCACAAACATCTGTAACTCCAATCCATGGGTACCTGACACCTTCTTCTGACCTCCTTTGGCACCAGGCAAGCATGTAGTACATATACATACTCACAGCCAAAACACCCATACACATAAAATAACATATTTTCTAAAGAAGAAAAAAATCATGGTAGAGGATTATAAGGGGTGTGAATTAAAGTTAGCTATGAGTTGATAGAGAAAGCTAAGAAATGTGTACATGGAACTTACTATTTTATTATTTCTATTTTTGAACAATTTTAAAGTTTTCAATAATAAAAGGCTGACAGCACTATCATCTTTCACATGGATTACTGCAATAATCTCTTTACAGATCACCATGCTTTGCTTCTTCCCTTGCCCTTTACAATTGACCCCACTGGGGCCAGTTACCTCAAAGATAACTCAGACTACTTCTCCCTTCTACCGTGAACCCTATCAGAGTTCCTATTTCTCCCAGTGCAAAAAAAAAAAAAACCCAAAGTCTGTGCAACAGCCTACAAGGTCCTATACCACCTAATTTCCCTTCCTTCCTTCCTCTCCACCAACTATTCCTCCCTGACTCTGCTCCTACTACCGTAGGTCTTTCCTTTTTCCTAAGAAATGCCAAGACAATACATTCATTCTCAGATCAGATAAATGATATGAGAACACACAAATAGATTACTAATCATTCGCAAAGTGAGCTGAGGTGCATAAGGTAAGATATTTAGCTGTCAAGATACACTTGAAAACTTTTTAAAGACTTCAAATGCACTCAAGTTTGATAAACAGCTTGGCCTATTACTCTGGCACTCGAAAAGGCTGAGGCAGGAGAATCTTGAGTTCGAGGTCTATCTGGCCTACATCGCGAGATGCTGTTTCAGAAAACAAAGTTTGATCAACAGAAAAACGTCTCCGAACTAGAAGAGTTCTAGCACTAGGGGCCAAGCCCTTAGGTTACAGCTGAAGCAAAGGGAAGAAGAGTATCAGTCCGACTAGCCGCCCAAGTAAGCTGGGTCGCGAATCAGCACTCTTGAACTCATGCTCGAAAAGCATGCGAAAGCATGCAACAGAACAAACTGGGCCCGAGGGAAGCGGGGAGGAGGTCAGGAGCCTCGGAAGCAGCGGAACGGCCACCGATAGAGCCTTGTCTTTGGAGAAGAGGACCACACCTGTCAGCAGAGTTAGCCAGAAGTGAAGAGGGCGGAAGCAGCGGGATCCGACCTCTCAGACTGAATCGGAGCTCCCAGAAAGTCCTAGTTAGACGATCAACCTTCCCTTCTCGGCTGTGGAAACCCCCGCTTCCGGCTTCCGGTGTCGTAAGTGTGGGATCCGGAAGTAAAACACAGACTTGAAGCCGTGGAGATTAACTGAAGATGCGTAGCCACAAAAGTGGTACATCCTGCTCCGGAGAGAAGCTTCAGACCGCCAGCCAGCCTGCACTGGCCACCCGAAGAGCGAAACGCTCCTCACTGATAAACATTACTACACACACACACACACTTTTTTTTTTTTTTGAGACAGGGTCTTTCTTCTAGCTGTCCAGGCAGGCCTCGAACTCAGAGATCTACCTGCCTTTGCTTCCCGAGTGCTTGGAATTAAAGGCGTGTGCCACCACGCCTACACCCGCCCCCACCCCATTTTCAAGGCGCCGCATCCGCACTGAAACACCCTAGTTTCAGTCTGGTCCTGCCACCGGGCCCTCTGCCGCCAGGTCCCTACCACGGAAAAAAGCCTAGAAGAAGCTGCGAAAGGATCCCAAACCCACCACAAGGGGAGGCGTGGCTACGCTGCTAGCGGAAGTGGGGTCATCCGGGAGGGCGCAGGGACTCGAGGGTCCATCGGAAACCAGACCATAGGGTATGGCTGGGGTAGCGATGGGGACACAGGAAAACTGCGGAGCTGCACCTATGCCAGCAAGGTATCGCGATCGCGGAGCAGGGGAAGCAGGGACGGCCAACAGGGTGGGGCTAGCAAGAGATGCGTGCGCACCTACTTCTGCTCCTCTCCCCCTCCCTCACCGATGGAGTAGTCCGAAGCTCCTCCCCTTCTGCCTCTCCTGAGGCGGGTCAGCTCAGTCAAAGCACCCGCCCTCATGCGTTAAATGGGCCAGCTAAGTGCAGCCCCCGGAAACGAGCTGTGCACTCCAGAACTGTGAACCTGTTTGGCAGCAGCAACTAAACGCAGGTAAAGGGGTGGTCTGATGGCACACCGGTGGAGGGATGTGCTTCTGCTTGTGCGCCTCATGTCCTTTTGATGTGCGCTATTTGTCATGCTTGGATATGGAAGAAAATCTACGAGGTCTTAACCCATCCCTTTGTACTCCGCACTTCCCCTCATTGGGCCCATGAGGACTAGACTTTTAGAAGAGAAGGGACCTTCCGGAATCACCTAGCTTGACCAGGAGAGAGCTGGAGCTGAACTCCACCATCTGCACAATCAAACATGTTCATTTCATTGTGGAGTTTCTGGCAGAGACTAAAGTGTGATGGCCCCAGACACAGGGCGATGCCCTGACCGGATTTTAATGAATTCTATTAATGCTTATAGTGATTTCGTAATGTACAGCCCCCAGAGAAGACAACATAGTGTGGGAAAACAGCTCCCACTTTTTTTTATGACAGGGAACTCTTGAGGAGAGAGGGATAAGAGATTGAGGTAGAAATATAGAGGTAGAAGGATAGAGGGGAGAGAAACAGAAACACGGGATAGCCTCAGGAGGGCCTGGATCATTATCCACCAGCCCCTTCTGTCTCTTCTAAAGGGTTATTTATAGGAATGCCAAGGGGTGGAGCAAAGACTTCCCCCTAGCTCAGCCAAGTGCAGACCCTTCCAATCACCTGGTAACCAAGCACATGGTCAAGCAATCCTCTAATGCAGCCTTGCTGGATAAAGCAATCTCAGCTCTCACTAGGAAACCTCTGTGGGCCTCCACAACATAGGAAGGTATGGCTGGAGTCCAGAAGCAGTAGTTTCTGACTCTGTATGCGCAGGCACACAGCATTCCCAGCCAGTAGTTTCAGTAACCTAGTGAGAACCCAAAGGAACCTTGAATAAGGTTAGGTTGTCAATGCTCTTCTGTTCTCCTGCCTTATCAATGAGCCTTTCTTTCACCAGAAAACATCATGGCAGAGCAGGTGGCCCTGAGCCGAACCCAGGTGTGTGGGATCCTAAGGGAAGAGTTGTACCAGGGTGATGCCTTCCACCAAGCTGATACACACATATTTATCATCATGGGTGCATCGGTGAGTCTCCCCTCAGGCCCTGATTCTAAAAAATCAAATGTAGCAAGGCATTTCTCTTTGTACCTCAACTTTCCTGTCTGCTGAGGAACCACACAGGTTCTACTAGTTTGAACTCTATGGCATATGTTCCCACCTGTGTATCCTGATCATCACAGCAGTACCTGCTATACATCATGTACTTATGTTGAATTTCTCACTTGCAAGGAGTTTCAGAAATCTATGCTCAGTCATTGAATGTGGACCAGACTTGGAACATCCAAGTTCTAAAGCACCATCTAGCTGGAGTTCTTTCTCCTGGATGGAAAAAACTGAGGTGCAATCAGGGAATGCTATTCAACCTATATTTTTTTCAAAATCTGTAATTTGACAAATGTTACAGTCAATTTCAGTGAAAGGATCTGAGGTCCTGCCTCTGTCTCTTTTCTCTCTACTGCATGAAGTTCCCTGGAGGCAAATACCCCCTCTTTGCCACATCTTCCAAAGCCTACTGCAGATTTCTGTTAATTCCACCTGGTTTCCAGTTGTCCAACTGGAACAACTATCATTGTACTCTGTTAGGAAAAACTGAAGAATAGAAGCACAGTCAGAGGGGTGGTGTACTGATGGTACACAGTGAGACTGGGGCAGGTGGGGGCACCCTCTCTTATGTGCTATGTGGCAGTAGGGCATGTTCAGTGGCCAGGGTTTGATGGCAAAGGTAAACTCAATTGCTTGCTTTTAACCCTGGAATCAGCTCACTCTCGTGTGACCATCTTCAGTATTAACTTATTGTGTAATCTTGAGCAAGAACTTCATCAGAGCTAGTGTGTTCTTTAGAGGGTAGCCACTGGCTCAGCACCTTCCACACTCTGGGCCCCTCAGTGATGGAGGAACTCTGTGGTTCCTTGTTCATACATAGCGTTAACGCCCACTAAGAGCTAGGGCTGTAGCTCAGTAGTAAAGTTCTAACCTCTTATGCATGAGGCCCTAAGTTCAATTCTCAGTACTACCAAAAAAAGAGGAAATCAGAACATGCCACCCCCTTTGCCAAACCTGTTCTTTGTCAGCCTTATATTTCTGAGCAAAACTAGGAGTGGGAGAACTTAGAAAAGGAATGCAAAAGCAGAGGAGAAGGGCTCTACCACTGAAAGGGCAAGGGAGAGACACCTCAAGGCACTGTCCCCTGACTCCCTGTAACTCTAAGACCCAACAAAAGTACCCAGTCAGAACACACAGTTCAGCAGTCCTGCCTTCAGCCCTGGCTCCAGCCTAGTCCCCTTAAAGGAGCCATGCATGCATGTATCAAACACAAACCTTGGCATATAGGACTCTGACTATTAGGCCCTTCAATCTAAAGGGCCATCTGAAAGAGAAAGTAACTGAGGATGATTTCCCCCTGCCCCACCCATGCTTTCATAAGCTTGCAACAACAATAACCCAAACAGCAAAGATAGTTTACAACTGCAGGACCCTCCCTCATTGACAGTTTGTTGTGTGACCTGGAACAAATGTCTACATTTCTCTGAACCTTAGTAGTTTTCACCTAACAAACAAGGGCCAGACAGCCTCTGGCTTTATCCTAGGCTGATTATGTGAGTTCTAGCCTGAAGTTGAGCAACTTCATTTCACTGCAATCAGTGTGGTTCCCCTTTACTCTCCTCTGCTCTGGGAGTGGGAACCAAGGCTTCCAGAGTAGAGATGGGAAGTGCTAGCTCCAACAAAAGGGAATGGGGAAGAAAGAGAGATTTGTTGAAGAGCATTGTTATTTCTCTCTGTTCCTCTCAGAGGGCCTGAGACAGACAGACCCTGTGCTGGGACAGCCCCCAGATTATCTCCTGCCTGACACTTTACTGAATGCATGAAGTAGACAAGGTGCTAGCTGATCTAGGAGACCTGCAAATTCTCCATTCATTCAATGTAGCAATCAAGTGTCTCTTCCAATTCACAACAGCCTTAGTCTCTATCCTTGTGGAAACAGTGTATTTTAGGAGCAAGCAAACAAACAGGATTTTAGAGAGCTGTATGTGACAGAAGTCACAAATGGGCTCTTATGTACTAAGCCCCCTGCAACACACAGGTCTCAAGTGGACCTAGAAAACAAGGCAAGTTGAGGATAAGAGGGCAATTGTCCTCTAAGTTGGAAACAAGCTCAGTGTGATCTAGAAACTAAAAGGAATCCAGTGGCTGACAGGCCCCAAGCCTAAGAAACTGGAACACATTAGGCCAAGCTGAGCCCAAGTAGCCATCCTCTGCCCCTTCTTCCTCCCCAGGTCCTTACCCAGTCTTTACCCATGTACCCAGCTTCCTACCTAGGATGTTCTTGTGCCGCCTCACTGTAGCTACTCCTCTTCTCAGGATTCCCACTCAAGGAAGGGAACAGAAATTCTTACTGTCCCACTCCAGAAAACCCTGTACTTATGGACCAGTGTGAGGAAGGAACTGTGGACCTGAAAGGGCATCTCTCCAGTCAATAGGACCTTGGTGAGGCTGGAAAGTGACTCTTTCCCTTTATGCAGAAGAAAAGGAGTAGGCCTCGGAGTCCACATGGGCTGATGGGCAGATGGGCTCACTACAGGGCTCATCTCTAGACATCGGTTCCCCCACCTAGACTATGTGACAGCCATAGACTCTGTAGGTACTCAGGGTCCATCCCACTGACAGGCCTGTGTGAGGAGTGACCTGGCAGTCCAAGCCTATCCCTCTTCTTGAGTCATTTCAGAATTGACTTCTCCCTTGGACTGGTAAGAGTCTTGCTGTGTCATGATGATCTTGGCATTCTCCCAAAAGAATGGTGGTGACTCATGGAGCCCCAGGGTGTAGGAAGGAGGCCTTTTGTTAGTTTTTTTTTTTTTTTTAGCCCAAACCTACCTCACATTTCCCCCATCTCATTCCAGTGATTGGAAGCCACCTGATCCTCAGTCACAGCCCAGAACTCCACCTTGGGAAGCTAGGTGGGTCCCTCATCCCCAACAACCCTTGGGTATGATTTGGGTTTATAAAACAAGAGGTCAAACCTCAGCTGACCATAGGTCAGTTGGTACTCAGATTTCTTTGCCCTTATCTGGCCAGATAGTTGTGGCTGGAGATCTTAACCATGCCCTAATTCTCCTAAGTCACCACATGTCCTTAGGTAGCTCCTTCCCCTGCCATGATCCTTGGGCAATGTGAGGGGGTGGCAAAAATGAGAGATTTCCAGCTACCTCTCTAATTGCTCCCACTCCCACACATGGTAAATTTAGGTTTCAGTTCTTTTCATGTTCCTTATTTAAGAGGAGTTCAGTGAGAGTCATGAAGCCAGCAGGAAAGGCAGGGTCACCCCCATCCTGAGAAGAATGGCTGCCTCCCGCCCCCACTGTCCTTAGTCCTACCTCACCTCCCTTGAGTAACTTGAAGGCAGGCAGACTGTCGGTTGCAGGAGCTGAGCTAAAACAAGGAGAACAGGTTCTATGTCTGGTTAATCTCAAAGGGAACAAGAACAAACAGCTCTGGGTGTTGGGCAACTGTGACTCAGCAAGCCTGTCCCTTACCACCAATACATTGGCTGGAGTCTGTCCTGATTCCTCCCAGTCTGTTGGAATTTGATCATAAGCAAACACTGCCTGCTTAGAAAGGTCTGAAGGCCAGGGCTCTCATTGTTTTCCCAGCAAGCCAGCCCTTTCTGGAGTGTGTGAGCCCAGGACAAAGCCCTCTGACATGAGCAGTAACCCACATCCCACTGATGGGAGATGCCAGAGGCAGGCATTGAAAGTACTCTGAGGAACCAGGAGCCATCCTTGGGGAGATTCTGGCCAGAATGGGGTTTATCTAAGCTGACCTTTGTGGAACCTGTAAGGGCAGCCATCTGGCACAACAGGGTAAAAACTTTGCCCAGTAAAGTGACTTAGGGGACAGTAAGTAGTTCACTCAGGTGGCCATGCTAGGTATCACATGAGGGAGTGACAAATGAGGAGGCTCTACAGCAATAGGAGCCCAGCTTGCAACAAGTCTTAGACATTTTCCTAAAGATAGTCATCATAGCATGGGGCTACAAGGTGGCCATTGGGTTCAGGCTCCCAGAAGTACATATGGAAGATGGTGTTTATCATGTGAACCCACTCCTCAGTGCTCAGGACTTTAATCCTGAACAGTTGACAGACAGGGGCACTAAGTGGAGGGAACTGCTCCCTCAGGCCAACACAGGTTACCAAAGTTTGGTAACAGCCCACTGTGGACATTTTGGGAACTCAGTAGAACCTGGAAATGACCTGCATATACCTGCTTCCATGGAACTGTCACTCAGCAAACCTCTGAAGTCAAACATTTAAGCCACTGGAAATCCCTGAGTGCCCATAACCATCCTTATCCAGAACTGCCATTTTCTATAGAAATGGATTCATCAATGCAGCCACATAGCTCAATCTCTTTTGTTTATTAATATGTTACTGGGAACATACCTCAAGGCTTCCTGCATGATGAGCAATCTACCACTGAGCCTCAGCCTCAACCTCTCCCTGAGGCTCTGCTCCCATTTTTTTTAAACAGGGGCTCACTATGTTTCTCAGGCTGGCCTTAAACTTGTTATTCTCCTGTCTCAACCTCCCAAGTTCTGTGATTACAGGTATATACTACTGTATCTGGCTCAGTCATTTTTGAAGTTTGTATCTAAGGTTGCATTACCTCTTCAGTGTTTTGATTTTGTTTATTTTATGTATATGGGTATTTTGCCTGCATGTGTGCCTGCACAACTTGCATGCCTGGTGCCCTCAGAGGTCAGAAGAGGGTGTCAGATCCCCTAAAACTAGAGTTACAGATAGTTGTGAGCCACCACATGTGTCCTGGAAATCAAACCAGAAACCTCCAAAAGAATAGCCAGTGCTTTTAACCAACCACCAAGCCACCTCTCCAGCCCAGCCTCTTCATTTTAAAGAGCTAGTCAGCATGGGCTATGTTGTATACTAGTCCACTTATGATGGCAGGAAGTTGCCTATTGGTTATTGTGCTAAAGGAAACAGCAGTTCACTTCACTTTTTGGAGGTCTCTGGTCCATGGAGCCCAACATCTTCCCAGGTCACAGTGGGCCCAGGTAAGGAGTATTGTTCTGGCTGCATTCTGCATAGCTTGTTTAAACTTGGCAAAGTTCATGTCACCCAGACCAACTCATCCCAAACGCCTGGGAAATTAATTTCAAGATACCTTGTTAGATGGAATGGTGTTTTGAAATTTTAATTAGGTATGCCTGTAGTAAATTTTTCAACAAATTACTTTTGCATAAATATTCAGGTCCTTAATACTCAGAGTTGCTTTTTCTATAGTGAGTGAGTTGGGATACAGATGGGACCAGTGCCCCACTCCTGTGCCACTTGCTCACCTCTCCCCATGGAGTAGCAGTACCCTGTGTAGCTTGGGTTCACACCCATCCCATGGTCCTAATGATAGGGTTTGAGATGGAAGGGCAGATGCCCTACCCTATTCTTTAGGAGCTTGGTAGCCATTTCAGCTCCTCCTTCTTAGACCTTGTTTGGCAGGGTACAAAATGAAAGCATGTTGGGCTGTTGATGGCTACTGGGAGATTGAACTGGGTGTGCACATTGGCTTAGAGAGGAGCATGGGATCTTATGTAGGTCATCTTTAATGGAGTTGGATCATTTTCTCTGTAAACCCACACATGTATTCTATTGAATTTGTTTCTAGGTTCTTTATAATATGAACTTTAGTAAATGGTATTGTTTTAAATTGCTTATTTTGCCAACTGCTTGATGTTAATAAATAAAAGCAGTTAACTTGTATCTGTTAATATTTATAGTGTTTTGTGGGGTGCTGTTTGGTTTGTTAGTTTTGCACTGCTAGGGAGCAAACCCACTGGCTCATGCTTACTAAGCACTTTACCACTGAGCTATATTCTTAGCCCCAGATGTTTATAATTTTTATTGGAATATATATCAAAAAGAATACAGACCTTAAGGGTGCAGTTGGACAACTTTTCACAAACTTGGCACACCCTTGTAAATTTCTCCCACCTTAAAAAACAGGCTGGAAAGATGGCTCATTGGTGAAGAGTACTTGCTACTTTTGCTCAAACCCAAGTTTGGTTCCTAGCACTCACATCAAGCAGCTAAAAACTCCCTGTAACTCCCAGTCCAGGGGATCCATTGTCCTCTTCTGCCTTCTATAGGTGCCTATACTAATGTGAGCATACCACCACACATTCACATAATTAAAAATAAAATAGTGATTTAAATGAAAATAAGAAACAGAGCATTATCATCTGAAGTCCTACCACTTAGGAGGCTGAAGCAGGAGATTCACTTCAGGGAAGATGTTCAAGACTAGCCTGAGCAATGTAACAAGGCTCTTGCTTAAAACAATATAAAACATGGTGGTATACTCCTTTCATAATTCTAGAGGGGTAGAGGCAGGAGGATTAGGAATTCAGGGCCAGTCTTGGCTACATAATGAGTTTGAGGCTAGCCTAGGATACATGAAACCCAGTCTCAACAAAAAAAAAAATAATAATAATTTTAACTGAATAAAGCCAGGTGTACTGGTACCCACCTGTAATCACAGCACTTATGAGACTGAGACAAAAGGATTATATTGAGTTTAAGGCCATTTAGCAAATTCCAAATTAGTTAGGGTTACATACCCAGATCCTATAGCAAAATCTGCACCCAAGAAGTCCCCCACTTTGTAGTCATTGTTTCCCCAGGAGTAATGTCAAACCTCCCCTCTGCCCTCTGCTCAATTATTTTTATCCTCTTTTCTTCATACACATTGCAATGCATAAGTGGTATCTGTACTGCTGATGGCCTAATCTATGGCATTTCTGTCTCCCCACACAGTTCTTGGGGAGACAGTCTACTAGACAGTCTCTACCTGCTAGACAGTCTACTACCTGCCCAGGCAACCACTCACCTGAATTCTGTCATAATAGACTCATGTTCCCCATTCTGAGACTTTTAAGTGAACCCATGAGTATTTAGTCTCTTGTGTATAGGTTCTGTGGTTTAGTATAATGTATTTGAGATTTTCCAATACTGTTTGGAATGGTAGCGCATTCCTGAGTAGCTGAATACAAATATACATTTTGTCCATCTGTGTACTGGTTGATTTGAGCATGTCTGGGCTTTTTTTTTAAATTATTATTATTATTATTATTGGTTTTTTGAGATAGAGTTTCTCTGTGTAACCCTGGCTGTCCTGGAACTCCATCTGTAGACCAGGCCTCAGACTCATAGAGATTCACCTGCCCCTCCGTCTCCCAAGTGCTAGGATTAAAGGTGTGCCCTACCACTACCTGGGTCCAGGCTATTTTAAATTAAAGCTGCCATGACCATTCATGCACAGATCTTTGAGTAGCTGGCTGCCTGCTTTTTTCCTCTGGGGTAAAACCTAGTAGAGGAATGGTGGGTCATAAGATAAGTGTAGATGTTTCACTTGATAAGAGGCTGTCAAGCTGTTTTAGATTTAACCATTGCACATTTCTACCCACAATCTGTGAGTTCCACACCAAAAGTTTGGCTTTTTGTGGGGAGGGAGTTCTATTTGACATAGGGTCCCATATAGCTCAGGTTAGCCTGGAACTCACTGTGTTAAAGGCCCAGGTTAGCCTTTTACTCATGAAGTTCCTCCTGCCTCCGCCTCCCAAGTGGTTGAATTATAAGTATGTACCTACGTGTCCAATTATTATCATTTGGATTCGACCATTCTAGTGAGTATGAAGTGATGTCTTGTTTAATTTGTATTTTCTGACACCTGATGATCTTGAACACTTTCCATTTATTATTTAATGGCCATTTATTTTCTTTCTGGTGAAACATCTGGCCAAACCTTCACCCATTTCAGTTAGATTGTTTTACAGTGTGTCATAGGAGCTATTTAGATATTCTGAATACAGATAAATTTAGTGAATGTTATCTCTAAGGCTGCACCTTGTCTTTTTGGTGCTAGCGATTATACTCTGGGCCCTGTACATGCAAAGCACAAACCCTACCACTAAGGCCATAATACCATGCTTGCCTACTAATTTCCCTTTCTTCCTTCTTTTCATTGTTTCGTAATACTGGAGATTGAACCTAGAGTTTCATACATGCCCTTCATATTTTCATATCACTCTCTCCTGTTCTATCTCCCCTTTCTCTGTGCAGGCCTTGAACTCACTATGTATCCAAGGATAACCCTGAAGTCCTTATCCTCCTACCTCTACTTCTGGAGTACTAGGATTATAGGCTGCAGTACAATGCTGACTTATGATTATTATTTTATATACTAAGAAATCTCTACCTACTCCTATCTTTTTAATCTAGCAACTTGGCTAAATTCTCATTAACTCTAATAATTAGTCTGTAGGTTGATTTGATGTATTTTTAAATAAACAAGCTATCATCTAATGACAGGTTTTTGTGTTTTTTTTTCTAAACCTTATACCATTTTCATTTTCTTGTCTTATAATACTGGCAAGGGTTTAATAACTAAAGAAGCAATAGCAGGCATTAAGAATCCCCTTCGCCTTTAATCCCAGCACTCGGGAGGCAGAGCCAGGCGGATCTCTGTGAGTTCGAGGCCAGCCTGGGCTACCAAGTGAGTTCCAGGAAAGGCGCAAAGCTACACAGAGAAACCCTGTCTCGAAAAACCAAAACCAAAAAAAAAAAAAAAAAAAAAAAAAGAATCCCCTCATAGACATCCAGAGGTGCATCTATGATCATGTTTCCAGAAAGATTTAACTGAGGAAGAAAAATCTACCGTGACTGTTCATGGCACACCCTATTGGTTGGTGTCCCTGACTAAAGGAAAACAAGAGAAAGTAAGCTGAGTGTCCATATTCAACTCTCTGCTTCTTGACACAAAGTACTTCACACCCCTATCACCATGCCTTCCCTGACATGTCAGACTGTACCCTTAAACTGTGAGCCTGAATGAACCCTTCATCCCTTTAGTTACTTTCTGCCAGGTATTTTGTCACAGCAACAAGAAAAGTAACCAATTTTTCTGACTTCATTAATTGAATGACCATCTCATTACTTTATAACCCCTTTTATGCTAATGTGGCATCTGTCCTATCTCACAGGTTGTGTTTTGTATGTGCTGCCTTTATTATCCTTAAGTTCTGATGAACCCAATGTCTACATTTTCATCTTGAACCTGGCAGACTCATCTACTCACCTGTATTGGCACAAGGCTGGATCAGGGTTGAATCTCTGAGCTCCTCTGATGATATATGGGGACACCCAGATCACTGTGGTGGGGAATGATCTAGGTAATATCAGCTCTTTCTGACCATGTGTTTTCTCTGCTGCAGGGTGACCTGGCCAAGAAGAAGATCTATCCAACCATCTGGTAGGTATAACTCTATACTATCCTCCAAAAAAACCTTTCTACCAGGGACAGGTGTTGACCTTCCCTACCTAGCCTGAAAACAGCTTTGTTGTACCTTCAGGTGGCTGTTCCGGGATGGCCTTCTACCCGAAGACACCTTCATTGTGGGCTATGCCCGCTCCCGTCTCACAGTGGATGACATCCGCAAGCAGAGTGAGCCTTTCTTTAAAGTGAGTGACATTGGAGTATCTCAGAGCCTTGTTCTGCCATTTCCCTTATCCCACAGCAAGACTAGCTCCAAGCAGCCCACGAGGAGACATGTCCCATTCCCATCATAAGCAACACTTCCTTCCCCACTTATCATTTGACTGGCTGAGATGCAGGGCCACCCAGAACACTCAAGCTCTGACACCTCACATTCTTGCTCTCTTTTACCAACCACTGAAAAGCTATGTCCACCTATTTATGACACCCTTTCTATGACTTCTGGACAAAGACAAAAGAAGATGGTCAATTCAGCCTCAGATCTGTTTCCCAACTTCACTCTGACCCAGCCTCTCTGGCTCCATCCTGCTGTGCTTTATTGCCACACTGAGTCATGCCAGCAGCTGGAAGGACTCCTCCAAGTACCTCTTCCCCCTAGTAATTATGCTATGTTGGCATTTTCTCAGCACCTATAGTTTGCTATGATAATTTTGGAGAGACATCTTTCTCCAACATTCTTTTCTCTCAGGTCAGAATTTCTGAAATCAGATTTCTGTTCTAAGCATGAGGGCCCTGAGGATATGCAAACTATACCAATAATTTGCCCCACCTGCATACAGTATTCTGCTGTGTGCCTCAGCCCCCTGCCCATGGGTACACAAAGTTACCAGGATGAAGGAAACTCTTGTACTTGTGGAGCCATGACAGTTGGCTCAAGGGAAACACAACTTAGCTGTGGAACAAGGCATAGATAAGCGAGATCCTTCTCTCCTTTAGAGTAGGACAAGTGTAGATTCTGAGAAAAGTAGAAGCTGACATTTTTCTGTCTCCCAGGCCACCCCAGAGGAAAGACCCAAGCTGGAGGAGTTCTTTGCCCGTAACTCCTATGTGGCTGGCCAGTATGATGATCCAGCCTCCTACAAGCACCTCAACAGCCATATGAATGCCCTGCACCAGGGAATGCAGGCCAACCACCTATTCTACCTGGCCTTGCCCCCTACAGTCTACGAAGCTGTCACCAAGAACATTCAAGAGACGTGCATGAGTCAGACGTAAGGCCTATCTTTCTCTCTTCCTTCCTGTCTGTTTGCTCTTGCTTCTGCTACTCTGAATGCCCAGTTTGTTGTCCAGATGGATTAGCATTCCCAAAAAGGGAACAGGCTGTAAGTACTAGAGTTTTCTAACAGCCTTTGCTATTACCTCCAAGGTTCTCAACTACAAAATAGTGGCCCCTTGCAACAGTTCCCACCATGACCACAAGATGACAGTGTTGCCCCACAGAAGAGCTACTCATGTGAGGCATTCTCTCTCTCTCTCTCTCTCCTCTCTCCTCTCTCCTCTCTCCTCTCTCCTCTCTCCTCTCCTCTCTCCCTCTCCTCTCTCCTCTCTCCTCTCTCCTCTCTCTCTCTCTCTCCTCTCTCCTCTCTCCTCCTCTCTCTCTCTCCTCTCTCCTCTCTTCCTCTCTCTCCTCTCTCCCTCTCTCCTCTCTCCTCCTCTCTCCTCTCTCCTTTCTCTCCTCTCTCCTCCTCTCTCCTCTCTCCTCTCTCTCTCTCTCTCTCTCTCTCTCTCTCTCTCTCTCTCTCTGTCTCCCTTTCTCTCCCTCCCCTTCCTCCCTTCCCCAGCAGGCCCACCAGGAGGCAGTGTTGTTTCATAAGAGACCACTGCAAATTGAACACCATCTTTGTCTTGCTCCTGATTTTGAATTTAGTAAACAACTTTAGTGTTCTGTTATGAAATGCAAAGAAAGGAACCTGCTCTTTTAAAATCAGTGGAAATCTGGGCAAGGTGACTCACACATATAATCCCAGCACTATGGAAACTAAGACAAGAGGAGTACTTGGAGTTCAGGGCTAACCTGAAATACAGAGTGAAACTGTCTCAAACAACGACAAAAAAAATTAAGCAGAGTATGGTGGCACACTTGTAATCTCAGTAGTCAGGAGGCAAAAGGATCACTATGTAGTCAAGGCTAGCAATGGGCTACATAGTGAATTTAGAGTTAGCCTAGTCTTCATAGTAAGAACCTGTCTCAAAAAGAAAAAATGCTAGTTTTTAAAAAAAAATAAAACCAATAGAAGTCACTTGCATTGGGCCATGACTATAGTCCCAGGTACTCAAAGGATGATGCAGGACTACCTTTTGAGCCCAGGAGTTCCAAGCCAACCTGAGTAATATAGCAAGACTTCATCTCAAGAATATAAAACCAAGGGCTAGAGAGATGGCTCAGTGGTTAAGAGCACTGATTGTTCTTTCAGAGGTCCTGAGTTCAATTCCCAGCAACCACATGGTGACTCATAACACCTGTAATGAGATCCGATGCCCTCTTCTGGGCATGCAGATGTACATAAAGACAGAGCACTTGCATACATTAGATAAATAGATGGATAGATGGATGAATGGATGGATAGATAGATAGATAGATAGATAGATAGATAGATAAATAGATAGATAGATAAAACCAATAAGGAAATAGATAGATAGATAGATAGATAGATAGATAGATAGATAGATAGATAGATAGATAGAACCAATAAGGAAAGCCAGACATGACGGTACATGTCTGCGATCCCAGCTCTTAGGAAGTGGAGGCACAAAATCAGGAACCTTTGATACATGAGACCCTATCTCAAACTAAAGTAAAACTAGTAAGGAAGTTGTGTCCTTGATGTCCTATCTGCCTAGTTCCCTGTTGGCTGCTGGGCTACTTCTGACCCACTGAGGATCTAGTATGGGAAAAGAGGGAAACAAAGCCACCCAAGAATGTGCCAGTCATGCTACCCTAGCACCAAGATAGGCAGATCCCAGAAACTGATCCAGTCCTCAGCATGTTGACAAGAAGGCTTCTAAGATGCTGTCTGTGCAGGGTAAAGATCGATAGCAGTCAGCAGAGCTTCCCTGGGTCACCTGAGAATACAGAGTAGATGAAAGCCCTGCTCCCTGTGATGAGGGTTAGGGTGACATGGCCCTGGGCCTATTCCTGGGGAAAGGTTTGGGAAATAACATGAGTGGGGGCTCCCACAGAGGCTGGAATCGCATCATAGTGGAGAAGCCCTTCGGGAAAGACCTGCAGAGCTCCAACCAGCTGTCGAACCACATCTCCTCTCTGTTCCGTGAGGACCAGATCTACCGAATTGACCACTACCTGGGCAAGGAGATGGTCCAGAACCTTATGGTGCTAAGGTGCAAAGGGGACAGGGTGGAAGAGGACCAGGGCAAGGGTGGAAATGTGAGGAACCCCACCTGCCCCACTGCCCCAAAGACAGATTCCTGAAAGATGCTGGCCAGGGTGCTAGGCTCTAGCTTGGCTCAGATATAGCCACTATACTATGGAATCCCAAGGGTAGATCCACTCATGGGCCCTTCCATAGTGTCTCTCATGCTAGCCTCTTTCCTGTACCTCTCACAGATTTGCCAACAGGATCTTTGGCCCTATCTGGAACCGAGACAACATTGCCTGTGTGATCCTCACATTTAAAGAGCCTTTTGGTACTGAGGGTCGTGGGGGCTACTTTGATGAATTTGGGATCATCAGGTAAGAACCCATATTCCATTCCAACTTGGTCCATCCTCATACCCTGAGGGCTAGTATTTAACCCATTCAGCTAAACCCCAAAGGGTTTCCAGGGTCAGTGTCTACTTCCTTGCCTAAGGAGACCTGGAAGACACTAGGGATAAGGAAGCAAGGTTTCCCAGCTTGTCACTAGAAAGCCTTGTTTAGTAACCCAGGGGCCCCTAGAACTTGGTCATCTCCTTGTTCCTACCCTGGAAGTGGCACTTGGCCAGAATATCTGCCTCTTCTGATACTAGGGACGTTATGCAGAACCACCTCCTGCAGATGTTGTGTCTGGTGGCCATGGAAAAGCCTGCCTCCACAGATTCAGATGATGTCCGTGATGAGAAGGTAGGTAGAGAGGTATGTCCACCAGGTCCCCAGCAGCTATGCCCCATGGCAGGCCACTCTATGACAAGGCACTGGGCTCATGTCTGTTTCCCTATACCCTCCCTGAAACTGAGGGGCCCACTCTACATTGGTTTTCTCCCAGGTCAAAGTGTTGAAATGTATCTCAGAGGTGGAAACCAGAAATGTGGTCCTTGGCCAGTATGTGGGGAACCCCAATGGAGAAGGAGAAGCTACCAACGGGTACTTAGATGACCCCACAGTGCCCCGTGGGTCTACCACTGCCACATTTGCAGCAGCTGTCCTCTATGTGGAGAATGAGCGGTGGGATGGTAGGTGACACCTCTGGGACCCAGAAAGGCAGGGCTAAATAGATATACCCTCAAAAATACACTTATTAGCATGGTCATATACATGGTGCTCAGTGGTAAGGGATGCTGGAGAAGGAGGGATGGCACAAGTGAGACACTACCCTAGTCATACTTATTCCTCATGTACACATTCACACATGTACACAGGCACAGGGGATCTGCTCCTCCCTCCCTCCACACACGTACACAGGGCAAGACTATAGAAAAGCCAGTCCCTGAGGCCAGCCCTGCCCCGTAGGGGTACCCTTCATCCTGCGCTGTGGCAAAGCCCTGAATGAGCGTAAGGCTGAGGTGAGACTGCAGTTCCGCGATGTGGCAGGCGACATCTTCCACCAGCAGTGCAAGCGTAATGAGCTGGTGATCCGTGTGCAGCCCAATGAGGCTGTATACACCAAGATGATGACCAAGAAGCCTGGCATGTTCTTCAACCCTGAGGAGTCAGAGCTGGATTTGACCTATGGCAACAGATACAAGGTTCCCACAGGGAGGACCATCTGGGCAAGGTCCTAAGGGAGGCCCTGGGTGGCTGAGTACAGTGGTATCAGCAACATTCCCCTTTCCCCAACCCTGCAGAATGTGAAGCTCCCTGATGCCTATGAACGCCTCATCCTGGATGTCTTCTGTGGGAGCCAGATGCACTTTGTCCGCAGGTGAGGGACCTCCCCAGCCTAATACAGTCAGACAAGAGGGTGGCCTTCTCCCTCCCTCCCTGTGACTCTACTCCATCTTACACTGTATCCCTTCAGTGATGAACTCAGGGAAGCCTGGCGTATCTTCACACCACTACTGCACAAGATTGATCAAGAGAAGCCCCAGCCCATCCCCTATGTTTATGGCAGGTAAGGGAAGGATGGGACCTAAGGGAGCCAAGGCAAGCAGGGCAGTGGGAATTAACAGGGACAAGGGTCACTTATGTCTTCCTTTGCCTCCCAGCCGCGGCCCCACAGAGGCAGATGAGCTGATGAAGAGAGTGGGCTTCCAGTATGAGGGTACCTACAAGTGGGTGAACCCTCACAAGCTCTGAGCCTTGGGAACTTACACCATTCGCACTCTGCCCCTTTTGTCTACCCTTTCTGTGTCTGTCCTTCCCACCACCTAACCCTATATTAGGACTATTGACCCCATATTGGAAGGACTTTGGGACCATAGGCCTTAGCCACACATTCCAGTCCCTGGGCTCGGGCCACCACTCTATCCTATGCTGCTGCCGCTGCCACAGCCATCACTGCTGCCGCCTCCACCGAGCCCAGCTACATTCCTCAACTACCAAGTGCTCAAAACTCACTGTAATGCTTTTGGGGCCACCAATGGCCCTGTCTGAGCCACTCCTCTCTCCACAAGACCTGAATCACCTCCTCTGCTCACTCTAGCCCCTGCAAAAGGAAGAACAACAGTCTATCAATCTGTCCCTAGACTCCTCAAGACAGGAGTTAGGAACAATGGGGAAGAGCCTTGAGCCTCAGAGGGATAATGACCAAACTACACTCCCTGGTGTCTATGGGAAAACTCCTCAAAACTCGAAGAAAGTGGTCAAGGATACCCATGTGAGAGGACCTGCCCATGGCCACACCAGCTTCAGTGCCACTTGACATTTCCCCCTCACCAGTTGGAAGAGACCTCATACTGCCTATCAACATTTTGGAGCCCTAGATGTCCCCTCACCAACTCCATACTCCATGGTCATCTTCATCCCACCCACAGGCAGCCTTCTCACCAAAGGAAAGCAGAAGTAGCAGCTAGGATTTCCCTACCCCAACCTTGCCATTAAATCCTCAAACAGTTTACTTGTCCCCCTTGTCATTTATCAGTTCTGTTCCTTTATAGAACTCTGACTAATATACATGGGGAGTGGGGAAATAATAAGTCTCTCCTTCATGGTCCTGGATGGCAGGGAGGAAATGACAAGGGGGACAGGTCAAACTACTTGAGGATGTTAATGGCAAGGTTGGGATAGGAAAATCCAAGTAGTCCAACAATGCTATTACCTGATAGAAAGGCCAAGGATCCAGTAGTTGTTCAGTCTATGAGACTAGATATCTCAACAGCCCCAATCTCATGCTGGAGTCCCAGTTTTCAGTCTAGGTTGGAATCCCAAAGAAATATGTTCTAACACCAACAAAGAAATGGCTCATGAATAAGAAAGATGAACTTGCCAGCAAGAGTGAGGGCAGGTATGAAGGCAGGCAAAAAGCAAGTTTCCTTTGTTCATGTCCTTTTTATATGGGCTGCCACCAGGAGATTTAGGGCAGGCCTTCTGACCTCAAATGATATGGATTTTGAGTAGGTCTTCTGCCTCAAATAATCTAACAAGAAAAATCCCTCAGTAATATGTCCAGCTTCTTGGATTTAGTTAATTATAGGTGTAGTCGAGTTGACAACCAAGATTTGACATCACACCATGTTACCTTCTGAATTCCTACCCCACCACCTTCTCCATGCTTCCCCTCCTTTTCTGTCTCTCATCATCCTTACTTCTGAGGTGTCCCACAGTGGTTCAGCCAGGAGCCTGGATCTGACCTCCAGTCTTTGTAGCCTCTCCCCTGTATCTGTTCCCATCACTTGGTATCACTCCATGGGTGTTTGTCATTGAGACTAGCCTAAAGTACAAGGGCAAATCACCCTTTTACCTTCTACATAAATACCTCTACCACTTTATCATTCATGTATCTTAGCAAACTAGCTAGCTTTACCCAGACCCTGTCCCTGCCCCACTCACTATTTAGGAAAGAGTTGAGTTTATAAGTTTTATGACTGACATTGAAAGCAAGGAAGAGGGAATAGAAGTGTTACTCTACCCAGGCAACTGGCCTAAGCAGCAGCTAAAGAGACAGAATTCTGTGCTTGTTTGAGCTGCCAGTTTACCTACCTCCAGTAACCATAACACGGTACCACAATAAGATACTTCGAACAGTAGAAGTTCAGTGTCACCCTGCTGGATGCCTGAAACTCAAAATCAAGGTATGATGAGGCAGTGCTTCCTCAAGAGGCTCTAGGGGAGACCCCTCTGTCTCTTACAGCATCAGATGATTCTAGAAATTCCTGGTTTGTGGCTGTCTAGCTTCTGCCTCTTAGGGTACCTGTCACATTGGAATGGATGCCCATCTTATTCTAGTATGATAGCAGCTAACTACACCTGCAGGTATCCTTTTGCCTGTGAAACAGCAATTTGGTTCAACACACTGTCAATGCTCCCAACAAAGACAATGGCCCTGAGCATAGCTGCCTGTTGAGCCCATGCTCTAAGTTGAGTCCTGGGAATATAGTAGGAAGCACCACCACCATGCCTTAGTTCTAATAGATAAGGGTGACAGAACCAATGATCAAGGGGCAGAGGGTCTATACATTAAGCAAACCAGTGACCCAGAGAATAGACAGTTGAGGCACAGTCTTGCTCCTAGCAGAGAGCTAAAAACATGCATCTAGGTCTTGTAGGACCTACTGTTCCAGGACTAGGAGGCCCTCGGGCAGTCAGCAGGAGGCTAATAGGAAGAAAAACAACTTGGACTTGGGCCCTCTGTCCCCTACTTAGGAAGGCAACTTTGTTTTCAGACAGAGTTCTTGCTATATTAAAGCAGTCTGAGCTCAAGTAATCCTGCCTCAGCTTCCCAAGTAGCTGAGGTTACAGGCATGTGTCTCTGTTACCACCTATCCAGGGCTTCTTGTTTGAACCTTCAAGACCTCTCCCTAGCCTGCTATTGAGAACTGGGTACCTACACCCCTCCCTGCTTTCATGTCCAGGATGGCAATACAGTCTGGTTAAGATGATGATGGCAGGCAGGGTCTCAGACCTAAAGGATGAGATAAGGATCCTTCCCAGAAACCTGCAAGAAAAAAAAAATGGATAAAGGTAAAAGAAACTTGAACATTGGCAAGTTTGTTCTTGCCTATTTGCTAGGATGGCATATAGCTGTTGGAGAAGAGTAATCTTGGTGTCACACAATCTCAGCAAGGCAATTTTTGCAATTTGCAAAAAGGGTGTGTCAGAACCCAAATTGGACTAGGGAGCACACATGTCCTCTGTCTTTTAATCCTGATATAGTTGGTCATCACATCTCATCCCATTGCTGGGAGCTGGACTTCACAATCTGACATGATAGGCCAGTTCACACAAAGGCAAGGTTGATATGGGCCCTTCTAAGTTTGTCACAGCAGCACCTCCACCCACCCCCATACTGGAGTGTTTACTGTGTCCCCTGTTTTAAGTAGAAATGGTACCTCCAGGTTGTGAGAGGAGAGCTTCACCTGCACACCAAATAGTGGGAAAAGGCACTTGATAGGAGATAGAGACAAATCACAGACTCTTAAGGGTCCTTCTTGTTATTTACCTTAGAGTCAGAGCCTGTGCCCCTGGAAGCCCTAATGAGCCAAGCTCAGACATCCGTCCTCAATAAGCCAATTAAAAGCCAAGTTAATAGTGAAAAAGATTTATTCAATGTAGCCACATTGAAAAGAAGGACAAACAGATCCAGTGACCCCCTTGCAAAGTCTGTATTTAGGGTCCTGACATGAGGTTAATGTTTAAATAGAAGGCACACATAAGCAGTCCTGGTCAAGGTATAGTCCCACTCATCACTGACCCATCTTCATTGTCTGGGTCTCAGTCTCCTCTTGCAAGGTTGTCTGACAAGCTTTCCTGAACAGAAGATTCCCCCTCTGGCTGACACTGGAATTCAACATTTTTTTTCCCAGCATGAGATTCCTGGGGGGAATTTCTATTCCCTAGGTGCCTTGTTTCAGTCTGGTAGCCAAAAGAGGGGACACAAGTGTCTCTTTAGAATTCTATGTGTGTGTGAGGTGGGGGGAAGGAGACAGGGTTTCTCTGTATAGCTCTGGCTGTCCTGAAACTTGCTCTGTAGCCCAGGCTGGCTTCAAACTCACAGAGATCCGCCTGCCTCTGCCTCCCAAGTACTGGGATTAAGGTTGTGCACACACCTAGCCTAAAGAATATTTTCATTCTTTTCAAGCATGACAGTTACACTTCTAGCCAAGATGCTCCAGAGCAGGCAGCAGGGCTCCATGGACAGGGCTGGAGGCCAGAGTTTAGCACAGGGGCAGGCCTTCATCCTACATCCTCCTGGTGCCTATAGTCTTCTGGAGCAGGAATCACAGCAAAAGCTGAGATGGGTGAGCTGATGGTACCACTGAGGTTGGGCCTGAGAGCTAGCAGGGCGGATGTAAGTACCAGCAAGCCCCCATTGTCCTCTGAGACTCAGAGCTCTGAGCTGAGCTGAGCTGTAGAGACTTTCCAGCCTAGCCTCACCACTTTTACTACACAGCCCATGAAAGAGCAGGTAGATAAAACAGGAATACCTTCTTGGAGACAGAACACAAAGTGCAAGTAAAACCTCAATACCACCTCCACACAGTCATTTCTATGGCTCTCATGACTATCACTCTGCCCACCATGCTTAGACAAAGGGCCACATAGTTTCTCTTTACCCCCATGATACAAAGAGGCTTTCTCTTGACTCCTGGAACAGCAGCCATGTGGCTATAATGAATGGACAAGGTTTTACAAAAGGCTAGTGATGATGTAAAGCCGGTCAACTCCAAAATGGCAGAATTTTGCCCAGCTTTCCCTAAAGATGCCTCCATACCTTCTTCCACATACCACCAAGGGGCACCAGCCTCATGCCTGCTCCTGGGAAAGAGCCTTTTAAATCCTCAACCACTTTGATGGGTAGTACTGGGTCTTCAAAGCCTCAGATGTTTGTCTGCAGATGGTATTAAAGTTTTGGGGAAAGGGAAAGCAGACAATGACACAAGAAGATGGTCCTGACCATGTAGAGGCTCTTTGTGCTTAGAGTACTGTTACAAACGCTCAGACTGCACTCCAACTTTTACAGACTGCAAGAGATGTAACAGAGCTTGGAATAGGGAACCTGCTGGCATAACCTCTCTGAAGCAGAGGTTCCTATACAGGGGCAGCACAGGGAACCTGAAGTACAAAAGGGACATGGCAGTGACTGTGAGTGAGCAGGAAGAAGGAATGAGGAGACCAACATGATCCTTCTGTGTGTGTGTGTGTGTGTGTGTGTGTGTGTGTGTGTGTGTGCATGCGCGCGCGTTGGAACAGAAGCCAAGGCTCTAGTGAGGACACTCTGCTGTCACATTACCTCTTAGTATTATATAAGGGACAGAGATGAGGGCCTGATGAGGACATTCAGCTGTAAGCTCCATTAACCTACAATGGGTAAGAGGCATGTGATCCTCAGTAAATATATTCACAGGTCACCTTAGCTCTGAATGTCTATGAAGCATGGTCATGAGGGACCAAGTGAGCATAGCCAATTGATGGGAGATTTGATATTCTCATGAATTAAGGGTCACATCAGCTGTGGGAACCCACATGGAAAAAAATGACAGATATGCTAAGGAGAGTCATCCATCGCCTTAGTTATTTTTAAATATATATTATTTTTTATTTATGTGTATGTATCTGTATGTGTACATGTGGGTGCCCTTGGAGGCCAGAAGAGGGTGCCTTGAGCTGCCTGATGTGGGTGCTGAGAACTCAGGTACTTTGCAAGACCAGCAGTCACACCTAAGTATTAAGCCATTTCTCCAGTACATTACCTTAGTTTTGCTGCCAACATTGGTGCTGAGATTCATGGCCTAATCTGGGGAGTTCAGCTGACATAAAATCTCTGTATGCCTACACCGAATGAAATCAAGGACTTCTAGGTGGGACGGTCAACTGTCACCTCAGGTGTTTGTAGCTACACTAAAATAGAGACATTAGGTCTGGGCTACAACACTGGCTATATCTGGATGAGCAGACTATGGTAGTGCATGAAGGCCCAGATAGATGTAGTTGCCTTTCACCTTGGCTCCAGGATCCTAACACAGAGAAGCACAAGACAGAGGTGAGGACATTCAGCTAATTATTCAGATGTGAGTCTCTACCAAGGACCAAACGCACAATAAGCCAACAGCACTTCAGGAATGAGAAGTACAATGAGGATGTTGCAGGAATATTTCTGGAATAAGCACACTGACACCAATGAGAGTAGAAGAGAGATGTCACCAGTAGGGCAAAGCCAGGATATCTTCCTGAAAGGATTCAATGTTGGGTCTAGTTTGTACTCTCATTTTATACTCTAAAACCACAAGATGGAGAGAGCAAAGAAGCAGAGTTTGCAGAAGCCTTTGTGGCAGTCAGCAGGTCATTGGGGGCAACGGCCCATTGTTTCAGCTATTTCTCCAGGTCATTCTGTTCTAGGTAGCAAGTGAAGTCATGCTTGGCAAATAGGCAGTACAAGCAGTGCTATAAGTAAATCACCAAATAAATCAACAAATCAATGTCTAATAATTGGTATTTTCTACCTTATTCTACCTCAGGACCATGACAGTGAAGCTCAGCAGACAGCAAAGGCCACCTCAGCTCCATGTAGCCACACAATTCAGAAATGAAGGTCCAAATGATGACATTCAAATGAAATCCAAGGTTCTGGTCCTTATACTGGAGAGAATGATGGAGTAGGTGAAGTCATTCAGCTGTCACTTCAACCGTAGGGCACAAAAACACATATGGAGACTCTCAACTGTCACCTAGGATCTTGAATACTAGGGTAGAAGCAAGAGGTGAGGACAGTCCAGTTCTAGGGAGGTAGAGGTAGGAAGATCAAAAGTTCAAGGTCATTCGTGTGTGTGTGTGTGTGTGTGTGTGTGTGTGTGTGTGTGTGTGTGTGTGTGTGTGTGTGTGTGTATCAAGGTGGACACCAGCCTGAGAAACATAAGCACCATATCTCTAAATTATAAATGAAGAATGGAAATTTGACATAAAGGTAATTCACTTCAATAGGTCTGAGAATAGATCTGCAGACTTTGATAAACACTAAAGAAAACTGGCAATTAAAAATAAAGTTGGAGCTAAAAAGATGGCTCAGCAGTTAAGAGCAGAGCAGTGGTTACTCTTCTAGAGGATCTGGATTCAATTCCCAGCACCCACATGGCAGCTCATAACTGCCTGTTAACTCCAGTTTCAGGGGATCTGACACCTTCACACAGAGATACATACAAGCAAAACATGAATGCCCGTGAAATAAAAACACAGTATTTTAAAATAAATAAATAAAGGAAAGTAGCTGGCCAGTGCTGGTGCATGCCTTTTTAATAACAGCACTAGGAAGACAGAGTTAGGTGGATCTCTGAGTTTGAGGCCAGCCTGGTCTACAGAGTGAGTTCCAGGACAGGCAGGGCTACAGAGAAACCCTGTATGGAAAAACAAACAAACAAAAAGGAAAGTAGAGGCTTTTATTTAATGATTCTGTTTGGGTTTTTTTTTTTTTCTTTTTTAAAAACTGCATTTTCACTCCGGGGCAGTGGTGGCGCACGCCTTTAATCCCAGCACTCGGGAGGCAGAGCCAGGCGGATCTCTGTGAGTTCGAGGCCAGCCTGGGCTACCAAGTGAGTTCCAGGAAAGGCACAAAGCTACGCAGAGAAACCCTGTCTCAAAAAACCAAAAAAAAAAAAAAAACTGCATTTTCTCAGTGTACTTTGTTTCCTTGCAGTTGTTTTTGAAACAGGGTTTCATATAGCCAGGCTGGCCTCAAACTTGCTTTGTAATAGAGGATGACCTTGAACTCCTGATCCTCCTACCTCTCTTTTGAGCTGTTGTTCTCATCCTGTGGGTTGCAACAATAGCAAAATTATAGTTATAAAGTAGCAGTGAAAATAATTTTATGGTTGGGGGCCACCACAACATGAGCAACTGTATTAAAGGGTCACAGCATTAGGAAGGTTAAGAACCACTGCTCTTGAGTGTGGCACCATGCCCAGGTTTTTCTTGTTGTTTTTTGTTTTTTTGGAGGGTTGTTTGTTTTGGTTGGGAGGACTTGGGCTTCATGAGATCCAGTCTCAATAAACAAAAGAGGACAAGGGCCTGTGTGTAACTTGTTTCCTTCATTCTGTGTAAATATGGGTATGTGGGACTAAAACCATAAGAAAGGGGACAAAAAGCCTGCAATGGAGGAGTCTGTGAATCATTGCCCTCAATCCTATCAGAATGGCCCCAAGAACCTCTAAAATAGGCTAAGCAATGGTTCACCCATCCCAGCAAGGGTATAAAATTTTCAGAATCTCATACAAAGTAAAATTGCCTGGCTCAGCAGGTAAACTCACTTGTATCAAATGCAAGCCTGAGAGCACAGCACAAGCCCAGTGACCCGAGTTCCATATCTGGAACTCATCATGAAAGACAGAAGGAAACCACTTTTTCCACAAAAGTTGTATTCTTACCTTCACATGTATATTATAACATGTGCACACCTACATATACATATATCATACATGCACACACAATAAAATTTATTAAGTGCCTGGCTGAAGAATCAGCCCTGGTGACTCATATCTGTAATCTCATCACCCAAGAGACTGATTTCTGAGGATTGCCAAAGTTCTAATCCTAGACTTCATAGTGAGCTCTAAGTTAACCTGGGCTACAGTAGAGAAACAACCTGTCTGAAAACAAAAAGAAACAAACAAAATGCCTCGCTGAGTGAGGTGTTTTTTTTTTTTGTTTTTTTTTTTGTTTTTTTGTTGTTTTTTTTTTTACCAGTAATCCTGGCACTACGGAGGTAGAGACAACAAGATCAATAGGACAAGGTCAGCCTGAACTACGTTCAAGACCTTGTCTCAAAAAACTAAGGACAAGGCCAGTGAGATGGCTCAGTGGCTACAGGCACCTGTCGCCAAGACCAATAACCTAAATTTGATCTCTGAAACCCAGATGGAAGGAAAAAAACGAACTCCCTCAACTTGCCCTCGAATCTCTGCATGCACACTGTGGCATGTGCATGCCTGTACACACCCCACATACATTCATAAATACATAAAATAAAATTCAAAAAGAATAAAAAAAACTAAGGATGGCTCAGAACTTGACTAGAATTTACCTAGCATGCCCATGACCCTGGGATAGATCCCTGACACTGAAAAAATAAAAGGCTAGCCCTCTGGTTAAAAAATCAGAGAGAGAGGGTAGTGGTGGTACGCACCTTTAATCCCAGCACTCGGGAGGAAGAAACAGGTGGATCTCTGAGTTTGAGGTCAGCCTTGTCTACAGAGTGAGTTCTAGAACAGCCAGAGTTACACAGAGAAACCCTGTCTCAAAAAAAAAATCAGAGCCCTTTTGGTCTAAGGATTTGGTAGAGAGTACACCTTCAGACTTCATGTTGAAGAAGGAGTAGGGATTCCAAATATACCGGTACATCCAATTGGATACAATGATGCAGAGATACTGTTACGAAACTTGGGAGGAGCTGCTCCACCAGACAAAAGCTGGAAGGGAACTCTAAATGTTAGTTACAACATCGGGCCTGGCTTTATAGGAAGTGAATATTCCAGGAAAGTTAGAATGCATGTTAATAATATTAACAAAATCACAAGAATTGCAATGTAATTGGAACTATCAGAGGGTCCATAGAACCTGATAGGTATGTCATTCTGGGAGGTCATCGTGACTCCTGGGTGTTTGGAGGGATTGACCCTACCACTGGGACAGCAGTTTTGCAAGAGATTGCCCAGAGTTTTGGGAAACTGATGAATCGAGGCTGGAGACCTAGGAGAACTATCATCTTTGCCAGCTGGGATGCAGAAGAGTTTGGGCTGCTGGGTTCAACTGAATGGGCTGAAGAGAATGCAAAGATCCTCCAGGAGAGAAGTGTTGCTTACATCAACTCAGATTCATCTATAGAAGGCAATTACACTCTACGAGTTGACTGTACTCCTCTTCTTTACCAGTTGGTGTATAAAGTGGCAAGAGAGATCTCCAGCCCTGATGATGGTTTTGAAAGTAAATCACTTTATGAAAGCTGGCTGGAAAAAGACCCTTCACCTGAAAATAAAGATTATCCTAGAATCAATAAGCTGGGATCTAGAAGCGATTTTGAGGCTTATTTTCAGAGACTTGGAATTGCCTCAGGCAGAGCTCGCTACACTAAGAACAGGAAAACAGATAAATACAGCAGCTATCCTGTATACCATACCATCTATGAGACGTTTGAATTAGTAGAGAACTTTTATGACCCTACATTTAAAAAACAGCTTTCTGTGGCTCAGTTTTGAGGAGCATTGGTATATGAGCTTGTAGACTCTGTTATCATTCCTTTCAACATTCAAGACTATGCAAAAGCCTTGAAAACCTATGCAGCAAATATCTTCAGTTTATCAAAGAAACATGAACAGCAACTGAGAAACTATAGAGTGTCATTTGATTCCTTATTTTCTGCTGTGACAAACTTTTCAAAGGCTGCTTCAGACTTTCATGGAAGACTCACACAAGTTGATCTTACTGATCCTATTGCAGTGCGAATTATGAATAGCCAACTGATGCTTCTGGAAAGAGCATTCATAGATCCTCTTGGTTTACCTGGAAGGCAGTTCTACAGGCACATCATCTTTGCTCCAAGTAGCCACAACAAATATGCTGGAGAATCATTCCCTGGGATTTATGATGCCATGTTTGATATCGAAAATAGAGCAGATCCTCACTTGGCCTGGGCAGAAGTGAAGAAACATATTTCTATTGCCACTTTCACGATTCAAGCAGCAGCAGGGACACTGACAGATGGGCTGTAAAGCTCCTGTCAAGTAACTTCATCACTAACAGCACTGCAGAGGGCTTGAGAGTGAAGCTGTTAGAGGGAGGTCTCACTCAAATAGATTCATCACTAAAGGTGCTGCTGAGACAAAAGGTCTTTTTCTCTGATGATTCACGAAGCCAGGGTATTCTAAAACCATCATTTTCAGGTCATGTTTTGTCTGACCACCTTACTTATCTGTCCTGTTTTTTTTTTTCTTTTTCCCATTTTAACTCTTGCATGCATATTCAGTGAAAGTGAAATTGGAAGCAATCCAAATGTTCATGGACAGATAATTGTGGTAGATATGCACAAAAAAATACTACTGAAAATGAAAGAACTGCTGAACATCCAATATTATTGGTAGATCTTGCTGAGTAAAAAGTTGGACATCAGTGAGTCCAGAAGACCCAAACTAATCTACACTACTATTTATCTTTTTAGTGGAAAAACTTCTGGGGTAAATGGAATTTTCCATACCTCCGGCTTAGTGTTAGTTACCAAATCTCATCAAGCTGTCATTTAAATGTCTACATTTTATTGAAAATTATTTTGAAATAAATTTGATTATGAGGGGGAAATCCCACCAAAAAAAGAAGTCAGGTAAAGAAACAGAAATAGTACATCATCCCTTGTAAATGATCAAGGAATGAATATATGACGTACAAATGGTACTTTGATAACTTCAGTTCTGCTGAATAAACATGTAATTCTTACAAATGAGGAAATAACCACCCCAACTCTCCACCCTAATTCCTTTAAGAAAAATTCAACAGCATTACAGGGTTTTAGGCAGAGCCTTGGGATTACAGGTAAATATCATTGAAGTTTCATCCAGTAAGAAAGGATGCATACTTGGCTCGATGGTAGGACACTTGCTTCGTTTCTTCAAGAACCAAGTTTTTTCCTCAGTATTACACACAAACACACACACACACACACACACACACACACACACACACACGAATATATGTGTATATACAAGCACATATGCACTCACACATTAAGTAAGCTTGGTTGTTTAACTACTTTACCATGTAATAAAAAAAAAATTAGCACAGTTCTTTCCCTTAGCCTTGGGGAGCATCAAGGGAGAGGGTGTGGACAGAAAATACAACCTGGAAGGAATGCTATGGAATGGTCTTCTGGACATTATTGTTGCACACATAAATGTGCAGCAGTTGTGGGTTATCTACACAAGGTCAAGCACAAGAGTCCAGAACAGAGCTGGGCGGTGGTGGTGCACACCTTTAATCCCAGCACTTGGGAGGAGGAGCCAGGCGGATCTTTGTGAGTTCAAGGCCAGCCTGGTCTACAGAGCGAGATCCAGGACAGACACCAAAACTACACAGAGAAATCCTGTCTCGGAAAACAAACAAACAAACAAACAAGAGTCCAGGACAGGGGAGGGACTCATGAGGTCCCATCTGTAAAGGAAGAACTATTGGCAGTTAATGGCTGGGAGAAGGAGAAGGTAAGCTAGGTTTTCAGGCTGTAGCCACTGGTAAGTTGCCCATGGTCCAGTAAACAGACCCACAGCCACACACAAGCAAGAAAATCTAATTAAACTCAGAGTATTGGAAAAAAAAAAACCGACATGAAAGGAGTAGAAGGTATTGGAAAATAGGTTCTGGAGGGCATGGGAGAGTGATAAGAGAATTGGGGGTGAACATGTTCACAATATATTATGTACATGTATGAAATTATCAAGGAATAAAAAATATTTAAAAATTAACCTTATATAAGCACACTAGCTAAAGTAGTAAGCAACAGCTCAGTTTGACAAGGAGAAATATCCCACTACTCTTCCATCCTGGCCAAGAAGACAGACTAATTTAATGAGTGGGGTGTTGGAGAAACACAAACCTTTGCAACCCCTGATGTATGTATGTGAGACATGCAGAAGGAAGGGAGCCCCTCATGGAAGAGTCTGCTCAAAGTCTTGAAGAATTATTTTCAACAACATACTTAAAATTTGCTGTGAAGATTGCCTACATGGATAATATTCTTTTTATATGGAGACCTTTTAATTAATAATTTTAAAATGGTATGAGCCATGCTTAAATTTAGATTGAGAATAAGTGATGAGTTTGGGTTCATTTCTTTCCCACTTACAAGCGTACAATATTCAAAGATCTCACAAGACTATAATAAACTTTGTTTATGGTAAAAAAAAAATCAGAGAGAGAGAGGACTGAGTTTGGTAGCATATGCTTTTAATCCCAGATCTCTGACAGTTCAAGGCCATCCTGGTCTACATAGCAAGGGCAGCTAAGGCTACATAGTGAGACCTTGTGTCAAATTTTTTTTAAATAATCAGAGGGAAAATGTCATTAAAGGTAGAAAAAATAATTGTTATGGTTTCTATTGTTTGTTGTACTGTCTACTATATCAAGGATAACATGATTAGCCCTTTTCATGTTTTATGTGGTTTTGTGTTTTTTAGCTATATAGTTCCAGCTTTCCTGAAACTCACAGAAATCCACCCAGCCTCTGCCTCTCAAGTGCTAGGATTAAAGATGTGCGCCACCATGCCCAGCCCCTTCTTTACTTTTTATTTTCACACATGGTCTCATTAATTGCCCAGGCCAGCACTAAACTTGTTATTCTCCCACCTCAGCCACCTAAGTAGCTGGAATTAGAGGCCTGCACCAGGCCTGGCTAGAAAAGATAGTTTCTAAAACTAAAAAAGAGTACCAAGTGGGGCTGGAGAGATGGCTCAGTGGTTAAGAGTGCTGGCTGTTCTTCCAGAGGTCCTGAGTTCAATTCCCAGCAACCACATGGCTGGTCACAACTGTCTTTAACTCCAGTTCTAGGGGATCCTACACCTTCACACAGACATACATGCAGGCAAAATACCAATGCATGAGGCTGGAGAGATGGCTCAGTGGTTAAGAGTACTGGCTGCTCTTCCAGAGGATCCAGGTTCAATTCCCAGCACCCATATGGCATCTCACAACTGTTTGTTGTAGTAGGTAACTGTTCCAGATTTGACCTGGAAGTACTACCCACATTGAGGCTTTAGTAACTGTCATGCCTACAAGGCAGGGCCGAGACAGGAGCCCTTAAGACACGAGATGTGCCGGCTCTCTTGGTTCCTGGATCCTGGATGACAGAGGTAGACCGAGCAGAGTTCTCCAGAGAACACCACTGGACTGCACTACACCTTTCCTGAACCCTGTAACCTATCCCTTTACTTGTAAGTTACCCCACAAAATAAACCTCCCTTTTAACTACGTGGAGTTGCCTTAATACTATAACCAATAGTTTGTAGCTCTAGTTTCAGGGATTCCAACACCCTCACACAGACACACATGCAGGCAAAACACCAATGTACATAAAATAAAAATAAATTTTTAAAAAAGTACCAGGCATAGTGATGCACACCTATAATCCCATCACTCTGGAGGTCAAAGCCGGAGGATTAATCCAAGTTTGAAACTAGCCTGATCTACAGAGAGTTCTAGGCCAGCCAGGTCTATAGTGAGAACCTGTTACAAAAACAGAAACAGAGCCAATGAGAGGGCTCAGCAGATAAAGGTGCCTACTGCCAAGTCTGATGACCTGAATTCAATCCACAAGCCCCCACATGTTAGAAATGTTAGAAAGAACTAACTCCTACAAGTTACCCTCAGACCTCCACATGAGCACTATGGCACTCAAGTTCATGTACACACACACAGAGAGACAGACAGTAAGTAGATAAATGATTGATAGATAAAATATAATGTTTTTAAGCAGGGATATGTCAAGGGCCATGTTGGGTACATGGTCCTGCTGAAGTCAGGGGCCATGTTGACATTCATAGCCCATGTTACCACCAAAGGCCATGCAGATATCTGTGGCCTGTGCTGCTACCTGACCTCTTGTTGGTATCTGTGGGCCATGCTGCTGTCAGGGACCATGTTGATGTGAGTAGCCTGAGCTGCCACCCAAGACCTGTTGATATCTGTGGTCTGTGCTAACACAGAGAGCTGTTGCTTTTTACTCTTTTTACTATTTTGCTCTTTGGGGGGGCCCATCACCCGTCTCCAAAATAAATCACATGGAGGCTTATTCTTTCTTATAAATGCCTGGCCTTAGCTTGGCTTGTTTCTAGCCAGCTTTTCTTAAATTATCCCATCTACCTTTTGCCTCTGGGCTTTTTCCTTTTCTCACTTCTGTATATCTTACTTTCACTCTTACTCTGTGGCTGACTGTGTGGCTGGCCCCTGATGTCCTCCTCTCCTTGTTCTCTTGCTCCTTCTCTCACTCCTCAATTCTTTTTCTCTCTTTTTTTCCTTCTATTTATTCTCTCTGCCTGCCAGCCCTGCCTATCCTTTCTCTTGCCTTGCTATTGGCCATTCGGCTCTTTATTAGACCAATCAGGTGCTTTAGTCAGGCACAGTAACACAGCTTCACAGAGTTAAACAAATGCAACATAAAAGAATACAACCCACCTTTGCATCATTAAAACAAATGTTCCACAGCATAAACAAATGTAATACATCTTAAACTAATATTCCACAACAGAGTGCCATGTTGGGGTCCATGATCCTGCTGCAGTTAGGGGTCTGGCTGCAACCAAAGGCCATGTGGATGTCTGTGGTCTGTGCTGCCACCTGAAGCCATGTTGATGTTGATGGGCCAGGCTGCCACTGGAGACCATATTGGTGTCCATGGCTAATGTTGTCCTGTAGGTCATGTTGATGGCTTTGGCCTGTGCTGCTGCCAAAGGCTATGATGGTGTCTGTGGCCCAAGCTGTGGCAGAGAGTCGGGTTTATGTCTGTGGTCTGTACTGCCACCAGAGACCATGCTGAGGTCCAGAGCATATGCTAATGCAGGAGACTATGTGGATGCCTGTGGTCTGTGGGTTTGCCAGAAACTATGTGGAAGTCCATGATCCACACTCCCACTGAGTATAAAGAGCAAGGAAGCTACTTTTGCAGTAGTTTCAATGACTGCAGACTCACAGTTGAGAAAGAGGGACAATGGAAGGATCCTGTGACAACCCCCACCCTCACCCCACCCCCCAAAAAAGAAACAGTCTAGACAGAAAGCCATCAAAGAGAACTCTTAAAAATTGGGATAAGAATATTAAAGTGTACTCTCCACAATTGATGGCTTCTGGTGGAGGTGGGGGGGGGACGGACTCTCAGTTTCCTTTAAAGGGCTGGCCACTGGGAGTTTGATCATGTTCCAGTGAGTATATAAGCAACAAAAATTAGAGTTGTCTTCTTCTTCTTCTTCTTCTTCTTCTTCTTCTTCTTCTTCTTCTTCTTCTTCTTCTTCTTCTTCTTCTTCTTCTTCTTCTTCTTCTGTTGCTGCTGCTGCTGCTGCTGCTTCCTTTGGGAGGGTTGTTGTTGGTTGTTTTTATTCTTTGTTCTTTTGGCTCTTTGGGGGGCCTACCACCCAGCTCCCAGATAAATCACACATGAAGGCTTATTCTTTCTTATGAATGCCTGGCCTTAGCTTGGCTTGTTTCTAGACAGATTTTCTTTGTTGTGGGATGTTTCTGTATGCTGTGAATATGTTTTATTATCATTGGTTAATAAAGAAGCTGCTTTGACCTATAGCAAGGCAGGATATAGCCAGGCAGAAAATCCAAGCAGAGATACAGAGAGAAGAGGGTGGAGTTGGGGCACACCAGCAGCCATCTAAGAAGCAAAATATGAAAGTACTGGTAATCCACCAGCCACATGGTGATACATAGATTAATAGAAATGGTTTAATTTAAGATGTAAGAGCTAGCTAGTAATAAGCCTGAGCCATGGGCCAGTTTGTAATTAGTATTAAGTCTCTGAGTGATTATTTTATAAGCTGCTGCAGGCCCAAGTGGGACAGAGAAAAGGCTCCAACTACATTTTTTAACTTAAATTATCCCATCTCCCTTTTGCCTCTGGGCTTTTCCCTTTCTCTTCTGTAATCCCTTTCACTCTTACTCCATGGCTGGCTGTGTGGCTGGGTGGCTGGACCCTGATGTCCTCCTCTCCTTGTTCTTACTCTTCCTTCTCTCCTCCCAGACTTTTTTCCTCCTCTTTATTCTCTCTACCTGCCAGCCCATCTATGCATTCTCCTGCCTTGCTATTGGCCATTCAGCTCTTTATTAAACCATCAGATGTTTTAGACAGGCAAAGCAACACAGCTTCAAACTCCAGCCTCAAAGTCACAGAGATCCACCTGCCTCAGCCTCCTGAGTCCTGGGATTAAATGCATGGACCACCATACTCAGCTAATCATTATTTATTTAGTGTCATAGATACAGAAAGCAAATCAAGGGTTTGCCAGACTAAGTTTTGATAGAGACAGAGAGACAATAAGCATGTTATTTCTGTTTCAGATGATGCAAATACTCTGGAATTAGATCCAGGTGGTGGAGAGAGAGAGAGAGAGAGAGAGAGAGAGAGAGAGAGACAGAGAGACAGAGAGACAGAGAGACACACAGAGAGAGAGACAGAGAGACAGAGAGAAAGAGAGAGAGGGAGAGAGAGAAGAAGAAAGAAGTAAGAATAAAAACATAAATTAAATAAATAAAGGGAGCCGGGCGGTGGTGGCGCACGCCTTTAATCCCAGCACTTGGGAGGCAGAGGCAGGCGGATCTCTGTGAGTTCGAGGCCAGCCTGGGCTACCAAGTGAGTTCCAGGAAAGGCGCAAAGCTACACAAAGAAACCCTGTCTCGAAAAACCAAAAAAAAAAAAAAAGGGAAAATTTTTAACAAAAGTATGTCCTCTGGGGGCCCATCAGTACCCACTTATTCTGCTGTAGAGGTAATTTGTACATCCTAGGGTCCCAGGAATTCTGAATTCATGGGGTACTGCACCTGTCACCCTGCATTCAGAAGGAGCCCCTAGAACAGAAGATATGCCCAGAGTCAGCATTTCCCTTGCTTACAGCATTACTACTAATTTGTCCCAATCCAACTTTATGTACCTAAGATCACAGCTGCATTCATCGGTAATTTTAAGATGATGACATCAAGTGTATAGTCCTAAGCACAGGGTCTTGGGTGACTGCAGGACACTAAAGCCCTGTGGGCTTCCTGAACAAATAGTCCTCACTAGCCTTCTGGAGCTCCCAGGAGTAGTGGACCAAGTCAGCAGTTGGCCCAAATTCATATCCTTGCCCACAGACCCAGTTGCACCCTAACCAGCTGTGGTGATATATTGTGTACCCTAATAAAATTTGCCTGAAGATAGGAGAACAGAACAAGCCAATAGATTAAACATAGAAGCCAGGCAGTGGTGGCACACACCTTTAATCCTAGCACTCAGGAGGCAGACATCCATGGATCTCTGTGAGTTCAAAGCCACCTTGGACTGCAAGAGATTGACTTGGTCTAGGAGAGAAACAGAGCCATGCAGAGGTGGCACACACCTTTAATCCTAGCACTCGGGAAGTAGAGATCTGTCTGGATGTCTATGAGTTCAAAGCCAGGGTGGACTACATGGGATTAACTCAGTCTAGGAAAGAAACAGAGACATGCAGTGGTGGCACACACCTTTAATGCCAGTACTTGAGATCTCATGTCTTTGCTTAGGAAGCACACATGCCTTTAATCCCAGGGAGTGATGGTTGGACAGAGAAAGGTATATAAGGCATGAGGAGACAGGAACTAGAGGCTCTTTCAGGCTGAGGAGTTGGTGAGGTAAGATGTGGTGGCTGTGGCCTGCTCTGCTTCTCTGATCTTTCAGCTTTCAAACCAATACCTGGTTCTGGGTTTTTTATTAAAAGACTATTAAAGATTTGTGTAACAGCCAGCTGCTCCACCTACCTCCCTGACCACTGCCAATCAGTTCAGGTGTGGGAGCTCATTTTCAGGTTTCCTAGTGGCTTTACCAAGCAGGTCTGCATGGAGAGGATGATTGGACCACCAGCCTGAGTGCAGGTGTCTGAGATGGTCTGCACTTGGCTGTGCTGGGGGAGGAGGTCTTTTGTCGTCCCCCCCTTGGCATTCCTATAAATACCCTAGGGCAGAGACAGTCAGGGCCCAATGGATTAGGATCCAGGCCCACCCAAGTCTATCCTGTGTTTTCTCTCTGTTTCTCTCCTCTCTATTTCTAACTAAGTCTCTTATCCTTCATTCCTCAAGAGTTCCTGGGGTAAATAGTGGTAGGGGTTGGTCTCCCACACCTGACCACTGTCAACCATGTAAAAAGGTGTCACCCTTTTCTCTTTAGCCCCTGCTTTTTCATGTCTAAGGAGACTCAGCAGCAGCTTATCTCTCATGGCTTCACCCAAATTGGGATGAGCAGAGGCTGAATAGGCCTTTACTATGTCCCCTGCCATGGGGATAGTGCTCAAAGTTTTTAGCCTCCTAGTCCATACCTGCAAACTACTAAGCTGGATAAGAATGTCACACCTGGCCTCACCCTTCATACTGAACCCCGGACACACACAGCTCAGCTCCCTGCATTCACATCTGCACATGTCTGACAACCTGTCACACCTCCAGGAAAGCCACTACAGTAGCTCGGTAGCACTTGTTTTAGAAGTATGAGAAGACAAAAGAGTACAGCAGATGCTTTCCTGCCCTCTCTCAACCCAAATTTGGCTCACTGCTGGGACTGAGCCACCAAGCAATTGCAGGTGGAAAAGGTTGAAGCACCAGCTTGGCCTGGCCTGCCTGCTGAGGAGTACCCAAGGAGACGGAGGTACAGATGGGGAGGGGCTTCTCTGAGCCTATAGGCTCATTTGGGCTTTGAGAAGCAACCAGAAGGGATCATTTTTCCTGTTCTGACAGAGTCTCCAGAATTCTCCCTCTAAACCCCATGCGTGAGACATGCCTGTGAGTTCAGCAATATACGAGTTCTAACAGTACCAATAATGAGTTGAAGGGCAGCATCAACTACATAGCATATTTAAGGATAGCTGGGAAAATGAGAGAGCCTGTCTCAAAACAAACAAAAACAAAAATAATTCACTATGGTGTTATTGTAAGAATGCAATGTTAGAACTCAAACCAAAGCCTATGGAAGCCCTTCACAGATACTGACAGGCCCCTACTGAAGACATTTTCTATTAATCTCTAACATATTTCCAGGTGCACTACACATCCTGTTCCCCATCTCCTTCCCTGACTTCTGCCTGAAAACCAGAGAGTCTAGCTTAAGGCTGGTGCTAAAAACCACTCCTCTTCCTCAGAGAGCTATAAGAAAGGGCCTTGACTCTAGAGGGCCCTGGCTTCTCTCTTCAGAACCCTTGTGTATTAATTAGGGTTTTATTGCTGTGAAGAGACACCATGACCACAGCAACTCTTATAAAAGAAAACATTTAATTAGTGCTAGCTTACAGCTTCAGAACTTTAGTCCATTATCATCATGGTGGGACATGGCAGCATGCAGGCAGACATGATGCTAGAGAAGGAGCTGAGAGTTCTACATCTTGATCTGCAGGCAGAAGAAGGAGACTGTGTGCCACACTGGGCATAGCTTGAGCATATGAGACCTCAAAGCCTGCCCTCACAATGACACACTTCCTCCAACAAGGTCATACCTCCTAACAGTGCTACTCCCTATGGGTCAAGCATTCAAACACATGAGTCTATGGGGGACATTCCTATTCAAACCACTACATTCCACTCTCTGGTACCCATAAGATTGTAACCATAGCATAATGCAGAAATGCATTCAGTCTAACTTCAAAAGTCCCCATAATATGTAATAGTCTCAACCCTGTTTAAAAGTCCAAAGTTCTAAGTCTCTTTGATTCTCTTAAGTGTAATCCCATGTAAAATCAAATGAAAAAGCAGATCACATACTTCCAACATATAATGACACAGAATATACATTACCATTCCAAAATGGAGGAAAAGGAGCATAGCTAGGAAATACTGGATCAAAGCAAGACCAAAAACCAGCTGGGCTAACTCCAAACTCTGTATCTCCATGATCTCCATGTCTGATGTCAAAGTGCTCTTTAGATCTCCAACTCCTTTCAACTCTGTTGACTGTAACCCACTTCTTTCTCTTGGGCTGGTTCCACTCCCTGTTAGGAGCTCTCCTCAGCAGGTATCCCACAACTCTGGCATCGCCAATATCTTGGGATATTGAAGGCAATCCAGGCTTCTCCTTCACAGCTTCACACAATGGCCTCTCTCAACCTCCATTCAGGGACATCCCTGACACATGCCTGGCCTCAGTGGCTTTCCTTGGTGTGGAGGCAAATTGCATAGCCCTTTTCTTCTATCCTTAATTCTAAAGCCAGAACCACATGGCCAAAACTGCCAAGTTCTGCTGCATGCTGGGGCTGGAACATGACCCCTTGTTCAATTATATCTTCATTAGCTTTGTGTTTTTGATGGTTTCCTTTGCTGTCTAAACTTGGCTGTCCTGGAATTTGCTCTGTAGACCAGGCTGGCCTAAACTTAGAGATCTGCCAACCTCTGCATTCTGGGTGCTTGGATTAAAGGCATGCACCAGGACACCCAGCTCTAAACTTATCTTTAATTCCTTTTCACAAGGTGGAAGCTTAGCTGGGTGGGGTCTTGTCCTGAAGTTACCACTTCCTTTATTCCATTTAACATCCAGCTCTTCTTTAATCTGTTTGTCCCCTTGAACACAGGGCTTAGCTTCATTCCACTTCCTGGTGCCCCTTTTTGTTGACTGGCTCACATCTTCCCCAGGGTACTCTTGAGGAGTGAGGTATAAGAGATTTAGATAGAAGGATAGAGGGGAGAGAAAAAGGGCAGAAACACGGGATAGCCTTGGGAGGGCCTGGATCCTTATCCAGAACTTTATTCAAAGGGGGTTTTTATAACAATGCCAAGGGGCAAAGCAAAAGAACTCCCCATTTCTAGATACAGCCAAGTGCAGACCCTTCCAAACACTTGGAACCCAGGCCTGTGGTCCAGTCATCCTCTTATGCAGTCCTGCTGGTAAAGCAAGCTCAGATCTCACTAGGAAACCTCTGTGGGCCTCCACAGGTCCCCCTTCTTAATATTTTAAAACTCAAGTAAGGGTACAGAGCTTAATTCTATGCAGCTCTGAATCCACTAAGAGCTTGCAAGTAGCTGGAATTACCACAGCACTACTCCTGCTCCCTAGGGCTGTCACATCTCCCAGTAAAGGAGTAGAGGATGATAAAGATGGAATGGGTCTAAGACGACTACAGCAGTCTTAGCTGTACCAAGCTCTTTTTTAAATCAAAAAACTCTTGATGCAACAGCATCAAATAAATCAATAAATTTCTGATGTACCTGCTTCAAACTTAAAGTTAGGGTTTTATTGCTGTGACATCTTGACCACAGCAACTCTTATAAAGGAAAACATTTAATTGGGGCTAGCTTAAAATTTCAGAAGTTTAGTCCATTATCATCATGATGGGAAACATGGTAGTATGCAGGCAGATATGGTTTTATAAAAGGAACTATAAGTTCTACATCTTGACCTGCAGACAGCAGAAGATTGTGAGCCACACTAGTCATAGCTTAAGCATATATGAGGCCTCAAAGCCTACCTCCACAATGAAAACACTTCCTCACACCTCCTAATAGTGCTACCCACTATGGGCCAAGCATTCAAACACATGAGTCTCTGGGGCCATTCCTATTCAATCCACCACACTGTGTCTCTGGTGCTGAGGCCAGGACTCTCCTCAGATCTCCTTCCATGCTGCTGTCTTTCTGTCCATGATATTAATAATTCTTCTAATAAGCTTCTTATCCCCAAAAATATCTATCCTGGTGTCTCTCAGTTACTAGTTTATGACTGAAACTAGGTTGTCTTTCTCTCAGAATCACAGCCCCATGACAAAACTGTGAACTTATTATGCAGTGATGGAAAGGTTTACCTTTGGCTAGAGAATAAGAAGGCAGGAGGAACTATTCACAGACTAGCTTCCTGTCTGAGCAGAGGAAGGACAGACTGAAAGGGCTGTTAGGTATCAAGTAGGATGATTATTCAAGCCTTCTTCTGGGAAGAAAAAACAATAAGTCTAAATAGGGTTCTTCAGGCTGAAACCAGCTTTATCCTGTTCCACCCTGATCTGCTTTCACAACCGAAGTCAATCTGGGATGTCTGCATGACTAGCTAAGTTAGCACTTTGTCTGCTAGCAGAAAAGACTGCCTGTCTGGATTGAAAGGCTATTTCCCTGATGGCATTGGCTCTCTGGGTTGAACTATGACCAAACAAATTTAGGATTTTGTCTTCTCAACCTCCTTTTTTATTCCACTTGGCATCATTTACTACATTAAGGATTAGCTTTGTTATTGTTTTGATATAGGTCCATAAAATGTAGCTCAAGCTGCCCTGGAACTCTGGGTAACTCTCCTGCCTAGGCTTCCCAAATGCTGGGATTATAAACTTTAACATGAAGGTATTATTTGTTTGGGCTTCTTTTTTAGATTTTTTAAAAATTTTGTGTATATGTGTGAGTGCCTACATGTATATATGTGTACCACATGCATCCCTAGTCCCTGAGGATGTCATAAGAGGATGTCAGATCCCTGGAACTGTAACTATGGGTGGTTATGAGCTATGTGTGTATGTTAGGAACCAAACCCAGGCCCTCTGAAAGAGCAGTACATGTTCTTATCCTCTGATCCATCTCTCCAGCCCTCTGGTTAGTTTTTGAGTCAGGATCTTACTGTGTATCTTGGGCTGCTGGTATGGGATTTATGTTACTATATACCCCAGGAGGGCCTCAAACTTGCAGCCTTCCTCCTGCCTTAGCCTCCCAAATGCATGTAAACCACACCCAGGTTTTACTATCAGCTTTAAAAGTTCCCAAACTAGGAACCATTACAATCTTTTAGAACAATACCTGGAGCCGGGCGGTGGTGGCGCACGCCTTTAATCCCAGCACTCGGGAGGCAGAGCCAGGCAGATCGCTGTGAGTTCGAGGCCAGCCTGGGCTACCAAGTGAGTTCCAGGAAAGGTGCAAAACTACACAGAGAAACCCTGTCTCGAAAAGCCAAAAAAAAAAAAAAAAAAAAAAAAAAGAACAATACCTGGAACATATTTACAAGATTTCAAATATAATACTTAGGGCTAGGGATGTAGTTCAGTTGGTAGAGTGTTTGCCTAGCATTCATGAAGCCCTATGTTCCATTCTAGCAATGCATAAAACTGAATGTAGTGGCACATGACTGTTGTGGAATATTACTTTAACCATGTAAAGATGTGTTACATTTGTTTATGTTACAGAATATTACTTTAACTATGTAAAGATATGTTATATTTGCTTGTGCTGCATTTGTTTAATTATGTAAAGATACGTAGCTGTTTTACCTTGCCTGTCTAAGGTACCTGATTAGTCTAATAAAAAGCTGAATGGCCAATAGCTAGGCAGTGGAGGGATAGATGGGGATAGCAGGCAGAGAGATTAAGTAGAAGGTGGAATCTAGGCTTGAGAGAGAAGAAAGAATGAGGGAGAAAGAGAGGGAGACATGAAGGGTAGGGGCAGCCAGCCAGGCAGCCGCCAGCCAGACTGAAACAGAGTAGGACATACAGAATGAAATGTAAAAAGCCCTGAGGCAAAACACAGATGAAGAGAATCAGGTTAAGTTATAAGAGCTAGTGGGACAAGCATAAGCTAAGGCCGAGCATTCATAACTAATAAGAAGTCTTCGTGTCATGATTTGAGGGCTGGTGGTCTGAGAAAGCCTGCTATGTATGTGTGTAATCCCTGCATGTGTAAGGTGGAGGCAGGAGAATCAAAATTTCAAAGCAGAGGTGAAGGGGAGATATTGAATTCCCCTCAGGTGCCTCCCCTGAAGATATTTCTCTCAAAGTCCTGGGGAAGATGCTACAAGTGGCTGGGATCCTAATCTGAGGGACATCAAATGAATCTAAGCACACCAAGCTCTAGTCCATTCACTTTGTTCTTCTAAGTCAATTCTATCTACATAGCTTTTTTTCTGTTCTCATATTTAGTTCCTCTCTGTCCCTTCTTCTGCTGTTCTCTCATTGTTCTCTTAGTTACCATTCATTAATAACTTGTTAGTAAAAACTACAAAATAAACTCTCAGGGACAAGTATTCTGATAAGAGTCACACTTGGCAAAGACTTGGTCAGCTTAACTGGTGATTGACAACAGCTGTAGATTGTAAAAAGTTCTGGATATCTCTTAAAGGGATAGCTACAAAGTTTACAAGGGAAGAAATCAAACCAATGAGATATTTTAGGAAAATGCAAAGAATACATGTACTATTTTATGTGATTAATAATATCCAGACATGGCTAATCAGTTAATAGCCTTTTCCTGTTAGTCACCTGAATCTCAGGACCTATACATAATTAGTCTACTGAGCCTAAAATCTTGCATCAAAAACTGATGTAGAAATAAATACAAAGTGTTAATTGTTTTTTGATTCAAAGTGGGGAGGTGCTGGTGGAGGAAGCTTAGGGCAACAGAAGTGCTATTGATCTCTTGAAGCACTAAGATACACCAAGGCCAGACACCTGCACTGTCACTTCTGATTCACTATAATTCTTCTGAAGGGTTTTGATCCAACAAGGCCAGGCGCCTGCAGTTCCACTCTTTGAAAGTTCTACGAGGACACTTTGGGCAATATTTACCTTGTCGGTGGCTAAGGATGGAGAGCAAGACCTCTAAGTGTCTACAGTCCACATGGAACAATAGATCTAGTATAAAGCATATTTTAGTATATTTCTATTCATAAAAATTGTACAGTTAAATAAGAAATCATCTTCTAGACTATTCACAGTTATGTGTGCCCATAAGATTGAGATGCAATCGTGAGATTACATGTACACATAACATGGAAATCAGGGTATATGGGGAGAATCATAGCTGTTATTGCACAAGAAGTTTACATGAAACAGTCAATTCATTCAAAAGGCAGTAATTCCATAACGCCTTGCATGATGGTTTCCTCCAACAGAACCCTTGGTTCTGCTAGGTTAACCTTCTGAACACTAGTTGTTACCTGATATATACTCCCATGATCTTTTGCTACCAGCAGTTCTCAATTTGGAAGAGGTAGAAAGGAAGAAGAAAGCTAGCTACAGGTTTTCAATGTTCCTTGCAAAACACACACACACACACACACACACACACACACACACACACACACACTATTCAAATTGTTTTTAATGCTACAAACATGAAATCTTATTTTGACACAAAGATGAGTTTTTTAAAAATGCCAATGCTATAATACTACAACACTAGCTAACTTCCCTACATCCCACCCTGTTCACTCTGGACAACATACAGCAGCTTTCTAAATCCACATGCAGAACCTCACACACATTTTTGTTTCCCCAGCCAACAACTCAACAAAAAGTGAAACATTTAGAGGTTGGGTCTGGAAAGATGGCTCAGTGGATAAGAGCACTTACTGCTCTTCCAGGGGACCCAGGCTCAGTTCCCAGCACCTACATGGCAGCTCACAACTGTCTGCAACTCCATTTCCAGCAGATCTGTGGTGACTTGAATAGGTATGGCCCTCATAGACTCATGTGTTTGAGTGCTTGGCCTATAGAGAGTAGCACTATTAGGAAAAGTGGCCTTGTTTGAGTAGGTGTGGACTTGTTTGAGGAAGTGTGTCACTGTGGAAGTAGGCTTTAATGTATCATATGCTCAAGCTATGCCCAGTGTGGAGGATAGTTCACTTCCAGTTTCCTACAGATCAAGATAGCTGAGCATGATAGTACATGCCTTTAATCCCAGCACTTGGGAGGCAGAGGCAAGTGGATTTCAGCCTGGTCTACACAGTGAGTTTCAGGACAGCCACAGTTACACAGAGAAACCCTGTGTCAAAAAAAATTAAAAAGCATGAAATCAAACCCCTGTAATTTTATCTTTAGGTACAGAAAAACAACCAATTCCAAGCAGAATGCACCAAAAGAAATCAATACCTAGAAGTATAATAATTGAAATTATAGAAAACCAGGGAGAAATATAAAATGTTCAAAACAGCCAGGCAGCCAGGCAGTGGTGGCACGCACCTTTAATCCTAGCCCTCGGAAGGCAGAGGCAGGCGGCCTCTGTGAGTTTGAAGCGAGCCCGGTCTACAAAGTGAGTTCCAGGACATCCAGAGCTGTTACACAGAACCTTGTCTCAGAAAACAAAAAACAAACAAACAAAAGGCTGGGGGGTGGTTGTCACAGCCAAGGATCTCCCTCAGTTAATAAAGTGCTTGTCACATAAACATGAAAACATGAGTTCAATGTCCAGCACCCATGTGCCAGGCAGAACAGTGATCATCTGTAATCCCAGTGCTGGGGACATAAAGATAGGAGGGTTCTTATAGCTCACTGACCAGCCAATCTAAGCAAATTGGCAAGTCTCAGATTCAGTGAGAGACTCATCTCAAAATATAAGATGGAGGCTAGCAAGGTATCTCAGCAGGTAAGAACCCCAGAATCCACATAAAGGTGGATGGAGAAAATTGATTCTTCCAAGTTATTCTCTGCCTTCCACATGTACACACACACACACACACACACACACACACACACACACACACACAGAGTTTTTTAATTAAAATAAAGTGGAGAGTGATTGAGAAAGACCCTCAACATTTCAAAGGCCCTTAGTGCAATTTTGGTTTGGTTTGTTTTTGTTTTGATACAGAGTCTCCTGTAACCCAAGCTGGTTTAAAACTTGTTGTGTAGCCAAGACCTTGAATTTGCAATCCTCCTGCTTCGGTCTCTCAAGTTCTGGGATTACAAAAGAGCACCCCACACCCATCTTTAAAACATTTTTCCTAACGATATTATCTATTTTTATTTTATATGTACATGTTCATACCTGGTGCCCATGGGGATAGAAGAGGGTATTGGATCCTCTAGAACTAGAGTTATAAGCTCTAGAGGTTGTAAGCTGTCATGTGGGAGCTGGGCACTAAATTAGGGTCCTCTGGAAGAGCAACAAATGCTCTTAGCCACTGAGATAACTCTCCAGCACTCCTAAAATGTCTTTCAAACATGAAGTATAGTGCAAATAAAAAGTGGAAAATTTCCTACAAGCATGTCATCACAAAAAGGATGCATTTTGTGGCCAGCAAGATGGCTTAGTGTGTAAAGGTATATAAGCGGATTTTTTTGTCAGGACCGTTGGCTCTCCAATAATGACATGGAGACTTAATATTAATTATGAAATTTCAACTGGTAGCTTAGGCTTGTTTCTAACTAGCTCTTATAACTTAAATTAACCCATTTCTATTATTTTACTTTCTGCCTTGGGGCTTTATTACCTCATCTCCATAGTGCCCATACTGCTTGCTCAGCATCTCATGGTGTCTCTGCCTTCTTCTTGCTAGCATCCTCTCTGCCCTGAAAATCCTGCCTAGTTATTGGTCATTCAGCTTTTTATTAAACCAATCAGAGTGACACATCTTTACAGTGTACGAAAAGATTATTCTTCAACAAAGGTGCTTAATAACCTAAATTTGACCCACTGGACCCACATAATGGAAGAAAAGAACTAACTCTTGAAAGTTGTCCTTTGACTTCCTCACATATATAATTTTTGGGTGGGTTTTTTCTTTTCTTTCTTTCTTTTTTTTTTTTTTTTTTTTTGGTTTTTCAAGACAGGGTTTCTCTGTGTAACATCCCTGGCTGTCCTGGAATTCACTCTGTAGACCAGGTTGGCTTCAAACTCACAGAGATCTGCCTGGCTCTGCCTCCTGAGTGCTGGGATTAAAGGCATACACTACCACTCCCAGCTTAATATAAGTTTTTAAATACATATTTTGCATAGAAGAAAACTGATTCCTGTGGGTAAAAATAGTGTGGTAAATATATGACTAAATGTAAATAAATCCTGGCACAATGGCAGAGGCCTGCAATCCCAGGTAGGATGACTGCAAATTCAAGGCCAGCCTAGGGTATAGAGAAAGTTAATTGCTAGCCTGAACAGTTTATTAAAACTGTCTCAAAATAAAAGGTAAAAAGAGGAGTGAATATGTAGTTCAGTAGTAGGTCCAGGAATAAAACCCATCAACGAGGCTGGAGCATGACTCAATGGTAGAATGCTTGTCTCACATGCACAAGGTCCTGGGTTCAATAACCAGTACTAGCCCCCAAAAAAACTAAACTAAATTAATATTCAGTATATAATACAAGGTTAAGCAAACTATATCTGTCTTGTAAATAAGGTTTAAGGGAATCTATGATAATCTTTTTGTTTGTTAGTTTTTGTTTGTGATAAGATATAACTATAGCCCAGATGAAATACCATGACCAAAAAACAACTTGGGGATAGAAGGGTTTATTTGGCTTACACTTTTTTTTCCATTTTTCTTTATTAAGAAATTTTTGGGTTGGAGAGATGGCTCAGAGGATAAGAGCACTGATTGCTCTTCCAGAGGTCCTGAGTTCAATTCCCAGTGACCACATGGTGACTCACAACCATCTGTAATGAGATCTGGTGCCCTCTTCTGGTCTGCAGTCATATATGCTGTATATAGATTTATTTATTAAAAAAAAAAGAAATTTTCTACTCACTCCACATACTATCCACAAACCCCCCTCTTCCCTCCTCCCACGCCCAGCCCTCTTTCCCAAGCCACCCCGCATCCCCACATCCACCAAATCAAGGTGTCCCATGGGGAGTCAGCAGAGCCCAGCACACTGAGCCTAGGCAGGTCCAAGCCCCTTCCCACTGCACCAAGGCTGTGCAAGGTGTCACACCACAGGCACTGGATTCCCAGAAGCCTGCCCATGCACCAGGGACAGATCCCAATCCCCCTGCCTGGGTGCCCCCTCAAACAGTTCGAGCCAAACAACCATCTTCCATATCCAGAGGGTCTAGTCCAGTCACATGGGGGCTCCACAGCCACCAGTCCACAGTTCATGGACTTCCACTAGTGTGGCCAGTCATCTCTGCATGTCCTCCCATCATGATCTTGACATCTCTCGCCTGCAGTATCTCTCCTCTCTCTCATCAATTGGATTCCCAGAGCTCAGCCTGGTGTCTGGCTGTGGATCTCTGCATCTGCCTCCATCTGTCACTGGACAAAGGCTCTATGATGACAGTTAGGTTATTTGCTAGGCTGGTCACCAGAGTAGACTGGTCCAGGCACCCTCTGGACCACTGTATTTGGCTTACACTTACACATCACATTTCATCACTAAAGGAAGTAAGTCAGGACAGGAACACAAGCAAGGCAGGAGCTGATGCAGAGGTCATGGATGAGTGCTGTTTACTGGACTTGCTCAGCTTGCTTTCTTATAGAACCCAAGACACCAGCCCAGGGAATAGCACCACCCACAATAGGCCCCACATCAAACTATTTAAGAAAATGCTTTATAGGCCTGCCTACAACCCAATCTAATGGAGGAATTTTCTTAATTGAGGTTCCCTCCTCTCAGATGAATTTAGCTTGTATCAAGCTGACATAAAACTATCCAGCAAGAAGTCAAACTTTCACTATTTGCAGATGATATGATAGTATACATAAGTGACCCCAAAAACTCTACCAGGGAACTCCTACAGCTGATAAACTCCTTCAGTAAAGTGGCAGGATACAAGATCAACTCAAAAAAATCAGTAGCCCTCCTATACACAAATGATAAAAGGGCTGAGAAAGAAGTCAGAGAAACATTACCCTTTACAATAGCCACAAATAATATGAAATACCTTGGGATAACACTAACTAAACAAGTGAAGGACCTTTTTGATAAGAACTTTAAATCTCTAAAGAAAGAAATTGAAGATGTCAGAAAATGGAAGGCTCTCCCATGCTCATGGATAGGTAGGATTAACATAGTAAAAATGGCAATCTTACCAAAAGCAATCTACAGATTCAATGCAATCCCCATCAAAATCCCAACACAATTCTTCACAGACTTGGAAAGAAAAATACTCAACTTTATATGGAAAAAACAAAAGACCCAGGATAGCTAAAAGAATCCTATACGATAAAGCAACCCTTGGAGGCATCACCATCCCTGACCTCAAACTCTACTATAGAGCTATAGTAATAAAAACAGCTTGGTACTGGTATAAAAACTGACATACGGACCAATGGAATCGAATTGAAGACCCTGACATTAATCCATGCACATATGAACACCTGGTTTTTGACAAAGGAGCCAAAACTATACAATGGAACAAAGAAAGTATCTTCAACAAATGGTGCTGGCATAACTGGATGTCAATATGTAAAAGATTACAAATAGATCAATATCTGTCACCATGCACAAAACTCAAGTCCAAGTGGATCAAAGACCTAAACATAAATCCAGTTACACTAAACTTAATAGAAAAGAAAATAGGAAGCACTCTTGAACGCATTGGCACCGGAGACCATTTCCTAAATAAAACACCAACAGCACAGACCCTGAGCACAACAATTAATAAATGGGACCTCTCGAAACTGAGAAGCTTTTGCAGGGCAAAAGACACAGTCAATAAGACAAAAAGACAGCCAACAGATTGGGAAAAGATCTTCACCAACCCCACATCTGACAGAGGATTGATCTCCACAATATATAAAGAACTCAAGAAACTAGACATCAAAGTACTGAACAGTCCAATTAAAAAATGGGCTAAAGAGCTAAACAGAGAATTCACAAAACAAGAACTACAAATGGCTGAAAGACATTTAAAGAAATGCTCAACATCCTTAATCATCAGAGAAATGCCAATCAAAACGACTCTGAGATACCACCTTACACCTGTTAGAATGGCTATGATCAAAAACACCAATGACAACCAATGTTGGAGAGGCTGTGGAGCAAAGGGAACACTCCTTCACTGTTGGTGGGAATGTAAGCTTGTACAACCACTGTGGAAATCAGTATGGCGGTTTCTCAGAAAATTAGGAATCGAACTACCTCAAGACCCAGCCATCCCACTCTTGGGCATATACCCAAGGAATGCTGATTCATACCATAAAGATACGTGCTCAGCTATGTTCATAGCAGCACTATTTGTAATAGCCAGAACCTGGAAACAACCTAGATGCCCATCAACGAAAGAATGGATGAAAAAAATGTGGTACATATACACAATGGAGTACTACTCAGCAGAGAAAAACAATGAAAGCATGAAATTTGCAGGCAAATGGATGGAACTAGAAAAAAATCATCCTAAGTGAGGTAACCCAAACCCAGAAAGACAGTTATGGTATGTACTCACTCATAGGTGGATTCTAGATATAAAATAAAGAACAATCAGACCACAACCCATAGAACCATAGAGGCTATATATATATAGCATGGAGGTCCCTAGGACGACTGTGGCTTATAGTAAATTTCAGTTTTAGTCAATTATTGAAAAAAAATAGCCAAATGAATGGAAACACATGAACTATGAACCAAAGGCTGAGGGGCCCCCAGCTGGATCAGGCCCTCTGAATAGGTGAGACAGTTGATTGGCTTGATCAGTCTGGGAGGCAACTAGGCAGTGGGACCAAGTCCTGTGCTCATTGCATGAGATGGTTGTTTGAAACCTGGAGCTTATGCAGGGACACTTGGCTCAGTCTGGGAGGAAGGGACTGGACCTGCCTGGACTGAGTCTACCAGGTTGATTGCAGTCCTCGGGGGAGGACTTGTCCTGGAGGAGGTGGGAATGGAGGGTAGGCTGGGGTAAGGGGAGGGGGTGGGAGGGGGGAGAATAGGGGAACCCATGGCTGATATGTAGAACTGAATGGTATTGTAAAATTATACATATATATATATATAGATAGATAGATAGATAGATAGATAGATAGATATAGATATAGATATAGATATAGATATAGATATAGATATATATAAAACTATCCAGCACACCCAGGTTGGCCTGGGTTCACAGTGATCCCCCTGCCTCAACCTTCTGAGTTCTGGATCTATAGGTTTGAGTCACCACACTGAACTCTGGTGGTTAAAATTGATTATCAACTTGTTGGAGTAAAAAGTACCTAGGTGACTATGCTGAGCATGGTGACAAATGTCTTTAATCCCAGCACTCAGGAGGCAGAGGCAGGTAATCTCAGTGAGTTTGAGGACAGCCTAGTCTACAGAGTGAGTTCCAGGACAGCCAGAGCTATATATGAGAACTTGTCTCAAAAAAAAAAAAAAAAAAAAAAGCAACAACAAAAAGCCTCTAGGACATTGATAAACCATACCACCTGGGAATGTGTATGGTAATGCCCCATAGACAGGACTCAGCTAGAATAAATAAACAAAAAAAGGAGCCCATTAGCACAGATATTCCAGTTTTCCTCATTGGGTTGACATCTAGGCCAGCAAAGTGATGAGAGCTGCTTAAGGAGGAGCACAGATCAGTGGTCACCAGAAAACAATGAAAAGGAGTAGGATGCAGGAAATATGGAGCTCTAGGGGATCCTTTAACCACTCTTTTCTTTCCTTCTTTATATTGTTCAGATGCTGGGGACTGAACCTAGAGCCTTAGCCATGCTAAATACTCTACTACTGCACCCCTCAGTGCCTACCTGAGATCATTCTGTATTCTTCCTACCATCTTTTTTTTTATCCCAATGAATTTATTGTGCCTACTACAGAAGCATGGTTGACCCTTAGGCAGCTGCATCATGGAAAAGTCCTACCACCACATGGGTGGCACTCATAATATCTATATCACTAAATTCCTCTTTGTATCTTGTTTTCAGTAGAAATTATATGGCACATACATGACATAAAAATGCATGGCCATATGTATGCACAGGCAGGGTATACATGGGAAATCCATACATTGTGCTCAATTTTGCTGATAACCTACAATTGTTTTTATTCTAGTTTGATTTTCTATTACCACAATAAACATTATGACCAAAAGCAACTTAGGGAATGAAAGGGCTTATTTCATCTTATAATTTCCAGATCATAATCCATCACTGAGGAGAAGTCAGGGCAGGAACTTAAGGCAGAAACTGAAACAGAGGCCATGAAGAAATGATATTTGCTAGTGTGTTTCCAGGCTCACATTCAGCTACTTTTTTTATACAGCCCAACCAGGTATACCTGCCCAGGGATGGCACTGCCCACAATGGGCTCAGTACTCCTGCATCAATCAGCAATCAAGAAAACACTCCCACAAATATTCCCACATGTGAATCCCACCTAGACAATTCTTCAGTTGAATTTTCTTCTTCCCAGATATGTCAAGTAGACAGCAAAATGAGTCAGCACAGTTCTTTAAAAAAATGAAATCTACTTTTAAAATGCATTAAATTAGGACTAGGGATGTAGTTCAGATGATAGAGTGCTTACCTAGCATGCATGATGCCCTAGATTCCACCCCCAGTAAGTACTACATAAATCAGGCATAGTGGTACAGTTCTGAAATCCCAGCACTTGGGAGGTAAAGGCAAAAAGATCAGAAGTTCAATGTCATCCTTGGTGTGCAGCAAGTTCATGACCAACTCAGGCTATGAAGTAAGACCCTGTCTTTAAAAAAGAAGGAGGAGGAGGAGGACCTGTGAAAACAAAATAAAACGCAGTGAGACAGAAGAAAAGAAAGACCTGGACCTGACTTTCAGGCTTCTGATGCCCATCATTCTTGTGGCGATCCTGGAGAGTGGGGAGCTGACCTAGGCCTTCAAGGAGATTTATTAAATCAAATTTCTTCTGCCTGCTCTAAGCAAGGTACTTGTTTTCTAAGTACCACTAATCTGGCAGATACTTGGGTGACCTATCAGTTTGAGGATATTAGTTGCTGGCAGCTTCTACTGAACCCTACTAAGGAGGGCATTGTGCTCAAGGTTTGATGCCAGAAGTACATGAGGCCACCAAACTCATTGAGAAAATACAAACACAACCCCCTGACTACAGCAGAAGGCTGCTAAAACAGATGGCCTTGACCATGTTAAGGAGAGTGCCTATGAAGGACTACTCAGTCAGCCAGTACGGAAACTACTATATTCTTTTTTGTTTGTTTTATATTCATTTTGTTGTTATTACTATTTTATCTCTTTTTTCTCTACTCAATGTTTTCTTTTAAAAATTTGTAACTCTGTGTGTGTGTGTGTGTGTGTGTGTGTGTGTGTGTGTGTGTGTGTGTGTAAGTCAGAGTAGGTGTCAAATTCCCTGAAGCTGGAGTTACAGGCAGTTGTGAGCTGCCTGATGTGAGTGCTGGGAATCAAACTCCAGTATTCTCTAAGAACAGTATGTGCTCTTAACCACTGATCCATCTCTCCAGCCCCCTACAATTTTTGAGATTTTATTTTATGTATATGAGTGTTTGGGGCTGGAGAGATGGCTCAGAGTTTAAGATCACTGGCTGTTCTTCCAGAGGTCCTGAGTTCAATTCCCAGCACCCACATGGTGGCTCACAACCATCTGTAATGAGATCTGGCTCCCTCTTCTGGCCTGTAGGGATACATACAAACATAAACACTGTGTATGAGTATTTTGCCTACATGTATATATGTGCACCACATGCATGCCTAATGCCTGAGGAGGTCAGATTATTAGAACTGAAGTTACAGATGGTTGTGAACCACCATATGGATGCTGTAAAAATGAACCTGAGTCCTCTGAAAAAACAACAAAATGCTCTTAATCACTGACACATTGCTCCATCCCCTCTTAATTTTTTCTGGTGGGGGTTGGGGGTGGGGTAGGGATTCAAGACAGGGTTTCTCTGTATAGCCCTGGCTGTCCTAGAACTAGCTCTATAAACCAAGCTGGCCTTGAACTCACAGAGGTCCAATTGCCTCTGCCTCTCGAGTTCTGGGATTAAAGGCATGTGCCACCACTGTCCAACAATTTCTTTTTTGAAGATAGGTTTTTATGCAGTTCAGGCTGATCACAAACTCACTTCTAGCTGATACTGGCCTTGAATTCCTGATCCTCCTGCCTCTGCCTCACAAATGCTGGGATTACAGGCATGAGCTAGCACACCTAGGTCCATTCGCAACTTTTTTTTTTTTTTTTTTTTTTTTGAGACAAGGTCTAATGAAGCTCAGGCTGACCTCGAACTTGATAAATGACTGAGAATTCCCTAAACTCTTGATCCTCCTGCCTCCATCTCCCAAGTGTTGAGATTGCAGGTGTACCCAAACTGAAAATGCTATGTTCTAACCAAAACAGTGTTTCTATAAACTTTTTCTATATTTTGGAGCATTACCAAAGTGGGGTGTAGTACTTGTAAGTGGGATCATTGGGTCAAAGTACAGGAATGTTGTTTTACTTCTGTCCAGCTACTGCCTGAGGAGACAGATGAATCCAGCTGAAAGGAACGTCTCAGCTGCCCTGGCACTGTAGGTGGTCGAGACAGAAAGCTCAAGAATGAGGATCGAGGGTAACGTTCCAGACATCCCCTCACTGAGTGATACATAAAACAGAACACTCTGGGGGAAAAAACAGCAGGAAGAAAGCAACCAAAGGCTCATGCTTCACTTAACCCCCACACGTGCTTTTGGACTTTCCATGTTCTTAAAGAATACATGTCAACCTTTCGTCATTATCTGTGTCCCCAGATCCATCATCTTACCAGTCATGAGAGCTCCGATCTCAAGTAACAAGCAGAGCTTCATCTCACCAAACACAGAAATAGATCTGTCACCAAAGAGGGTGTGTGGAGCAGCGGGGGAGCTGGCTGTGGTGATTTACGCCTGTAATCCCAGCATGAACTATGGGGTGTGATCCTATCTCAAAAAAAAAAAAAATGTCTAGAAGGAGATTCATCTGGCAGCAATGACCCAGGCTCCTTCTAGGAAGCTAGTGTCTCAGCTTGAGCACAAGCCTCAGGGAAACAGCTTCTCTAGGCACCTCCCACCCAGCCTCTGGAGAAGAGGAAGGAGGCGGGTCAGGAGGTGGAGCCTGCATGGGGACTTGAGGCCCCACATCGCAGTCTATAGGCCTATGGCGGAGCGACGCCTGTGGGCTGTGGCCCTCCTAGGGCCGCCATTGTCGTGCCTGCCAAGCTTCACTACGTGACTAGTCTGCTTCACCTCGCCGGCAGGGCGAGACCACTGGGAAACTCCCTGATCCGATCTGCGTCTCCCTACATCCAGGCAACGTCCTTGGCCCGCCGGGTCTCTGCCACCAGCCTCGAGGGGACAGACCAGAGCGCCGGGCCTAGCACGGGACGGACCCAGGTCGGGGAGAACAACTGCTACATTCCAGTCCTGGATGCTTCTGTTAGACAGACTGTGAGCCGCGACGGGTTCCCAAGGCCCTGCTGGCCAGGCACTGCGTCTCCCAGCGCTCATGGGGAACTGAGCCTGGTCTGCTGTCTGGAGGAACAAGTCGTAGCACCGATCGCGCCCAGCACAGACTTGCCCCTGCCCCACCACCCAAACCTACTCTCTTGCTTCATTCCTCCCAGAGCCCACGGTCCCCAAACAGTGCACCTGCCGGAGGTCCCAACCCAGCCGGAGAAGTGGACATGAGGTTGGCAGGTGGGTGGCTTCCACAGTGAATGGAAGAGAATCCTGGTGTCCTAGTGGTCGTGTCAGGAAGGGCCCGGGTAGTCACTGGTTTGTTATTTATTAATGGGTAACTGTGCACAAGCACTCATTCTATGAGCAAATTTTTTCACCTCTGAGGAGTTCAGCTTCCCAAACTATAAGTTAAGGATTGATATATAGTCAGTTGCACCCAACTCAAAGAACAGGTTGGGTGAGGAGAGGTGGAGAGTAGAGGCAAAGAGGCGTGGCCTTAGAAGAGAACTGACTTGGTTGCCTGTGAGGATGGATATGATCCAAGTGGCTGCTCTGCTGTCAGTTGGACAACTAAGATGAACATGCCTTGTGGAGATGAAAATGGTTTGTGGAGGGGGCAGATAGGGGTAAGAGTAGAATTTGAGAACTGGTAAGGTAGCAACTTCATGGATAAATTCTAGTAAGGGCAGTAAGGAACTGACTGGGAGGGGGTGGGTTCAAGACAGATCAGGACTGGAGCCAGAAAATAAGGTGTCATTACTGCTTGGTATTTCACTTGATAACTGTGGTAGATGAAATCTCCCACAAAGATAGTATGCAAATAGGAGAAGGCATCCTGGAAAGGAATAGCTTTTGAGGGGACAGTAATGGAAGATGACCAAAAAAAAAAAAAAAAAGAGAAAGTCCCAAAGAGTCAGGTCAAGAGACTGTGGTGTCCTAGAAGCTATCAGTGAAGTGTTTGCATCAGGATGGCTAGGGCAGCACATCAAGATTTCAAGAAAGAGCAGACAGGCAATCAGAAATTGTGACAGTCATGGGTGGTCTGGTTTGGAAGGTAATTTTTTGCTATTGTGGTGGCAAGACTAGATTGGAAGAATTTTGGGAGAGAGTAGTAGGGATGGAATGATAGAAATCACAATGTAGATGACTTTTTTAAAATGTGTATCCTGGGGATGGAACCCAGGGTCTCATGTATGCTGGACAAATGCTCTACCACAGAGCTATATCCCTAGCCAGAGTATAAAGTTTTAAAGAGTTTGGTGGAGAAGTGGTAGGTAAGGAGTTAGAGGATGATATTTTTCTTGCAGGAGCTCTTTTTCGTCTTTGTAAATTAGGACCTATTAATATTATGAAAGTGAGATAGAAAGAAGGAGCTTTAGCACAACATATCTGAGAAAGGAGAGAACTTGATGGATCTTGAAGCAAGTAGAAGGACTGGTCTTCAAGAGGAGTATAGATCCTCCATCAAAACAAGAGGAAAGGAGAGGCAGATGGGTGAGCTGTAAATACACTAACAGTTTCAGAGGCAAGATGCTGAAGTTGGTGCTATGGAACCTGTCCAGAGCATGAGTTCTAAAAGGTCCCTCCAAACCTGCTGAGGAGAACCAAACAGAGAAACCTCAATGCTTGAACTCACTTTCTTCCCTTCACCAGGAGGGAGTTCAAGTCTCCTTCTTGGGTCTGGTGGGTAGCAATGGGTGCCCCACCTTCCAATCCTGCCATCACTTGTTTTCAAGTAGAAGAGGAGATCTAGTTGTGTGAGGCAGTGGGTTGTTGCTGGGTTTGTTCACTGGTGTCTGAGATAGACCTGCCCTGTGTCTGTCCTGCCTGCAGGCCCCCTGCGAATCGTGGCCCTAATCATCACTATGGGTCTCACCTGGATCCTAGTCACCATCCTCCTGGGTGGTCCTGGTGGTGGCCTTCCTCGAATTCAGCAATTCTTCACCAGTGAGTTTGGGGACCCTCTTGCCTCACTGTACAGGTGTTCAATGTGGGGTGTGATGGTTGGGTTTTCCATCTCCTTCTTGACAAGCTTATTTTTGCTGCCCTCAGCCTATCTTCTAACACAAATGCAGACTTGTCCCTACCAACTGACCTAGACAGCAGCAAACCCAACATGCAATCCAACATTGAGTGGAAGTTGATGAAGTGAGAGTATGGAGTGGAAAGGCCTCCACTAAACATTGGACTTTCTGCTGGGCTCTGAGATACACAAGGGACTCTGTTGCTGGTGCCAAGTCACCTAAGCACTGTTTACAATTCCAATTCATCCTTTTCCTAGAGCAGGCAGGCAGTTTTACATCAGGGCATCATTGAGACTTAAGCAGGGAACATGCCAAGTGTAGCCTGACTTGGCCCGAAGTCCCTGATCTTGGCTGCTTTGCTGTAGGCTTCGGGAGGCCTCCATGCTCACAAAACCAACTCTCTGTATCCACAGGCCCAGAGAACTCAGTGACTGCAGGTAAGCTTCCTGTCTCATCCCTATCCCCTCCTATGCCTGCACTTCATACTGCTTTTTGTGACACCCCTGCCTGCTGCCAGCCAGCCCACCAGGATTTCTGTTGTCCATCTGGCCCTCTCCCCACTAGCTATCATAGCCTTCTGTGCAGTGAATCTAGAAAATAAGTTACCCACCATCAGAAAGTGAGAGGGCAGGCATAGGAAAAACATTCCCATTCCAAATAGAAGACATTGGGAAAAGGGGGTGGGACACTCATGGTCCTAAGCAAATCCCGAACATAGCAGGGCAATTCTTCTAGATTTTAAGGTCTAAAAAGAAATGTGTATGTCCATATACTCTGCTTCTAGGCCCACTGAAGTGACCCCATCCTCTGGAATGGGAGATAGTGTCACCCTCTGAGCTTGGGCCCTCTTTGGCCTCTTCATCCTGGCTCTATATTCAGAATCTCCCTTCTTTCTTTCCTTTCTCCCTCCCTCCCTTTCTTGTTTCTTTCCTTCCTTTCTTCCTTCCATCCTTGTATTCTTCTCATCTCTGTCCCTTTCATAGGCTGACAGTGTTTCTGTTGGTATAAACTTGTAACAAAATTTGCTGGCCTCTCATGGGATTCATGAGGGCCCAGGTTATAAGACAAGAGAGTCCTCCACAGATTCATCCTGTATAATCCCATCTCAAGTCCAGGCTTCTGAGAAGTGGGAGCACACTCACAATCACACACTTCCTTTCCTTAGCAAATCCCAAGCCAGCCATTCTCTTCTCTTTGTCTTCTCTCTAAAGGATGCTTTTTAAAAATTTTTTATGGTGCTGGAGATTGAACCTAGGACCTCACCCATACCGAACAAATACTCTACGCTGAACTATTTTCCTAGCCCATAAAATATTTCAGATTTTTTTAACGGAGTTTCACTCTATAGCACAGACTGGTCCTGAACTTACTATGCAGCTCTCAAACTCTCAGTGATCCTCCTGTGTTATCCTATCAAATGCTGGGATTACAGGTTTGGACTGCTTTCTCATTTTTTACAATATAAGTAGGCTAACATTTTCTTTCTTCCCGTCTTTCTTTTGTAACAGGGCTTAATGAATCCCAGGCTATCATTAAACTCAATATGTAGCCAAGAATAACCTTAAATTCCTGATCTTCCTGCCTCTATCTCCCAAGTGCTAGGATTTGTTTTTGATCTTTATGTTCTAGATCCTTCATATTTGATAGTTCATTTCCCAACTGCTCTGTCCGCTCTCATTTTACCATAAGCAGCCACAAGGAAAAACCAGGCCATACCTTTAACACTGCTTGAGAATCTCCTCTGCTAAATATCTTACAAGCTTTCTTTTCTACAAAACACCAGAATGATTGACACTTTATAACAAGGATGGACTTTCCTCCCATACCCAATAATGGCTTCTTCAATTTCTTTCTAAGGTCTCACCAAAAGAGCTATAATATTCATAATAATATCAACACTTTGTTTAGGATTATGTAAATGAAAGATTCAACAGAAGACTCTTACTCTATTGTGCTCTTCTTTCTAAGCCTGCACCAGAACTGTGTTTACTATGATATTGCTAAATTTGATTTAATATAGAGACTTACTAAGTAGCCCAGAATAGCCTTGAAATCATGATTCTCCTACCTCAGCCTTCCAAATGCTGGGATTACAGATGTGCAATAGCATACCTGGCTTCACTCTGTATTCCTGCCAACAGGTTGTTTTCTTTCTTTCTTTTTTTTCTTTCTTTAAGCAGTATAGGCTTTTTCTACTATATACCTCAAAACATTGCATCCTTTGCCAACTCTACCCAGTTCCAAATCCATTTCCACATTCTTAGTTATTTATTTACATAAACTCCCAATTCCTGGCACCAAAACCTATATTAGCTTCCTGAAGTTACCCTAAGAAAAGTAGTGCCTTAAACAACCAAAATTTACTTTCTTACAATTCTGGAAGCCAAGAGTATGAATGAAGGTGTCAGCAGGGCTATGCTCCCACTGAAAGCTCCAGGTAAGGGTCTTTCTGGGCCTCTGCAAATCCTAGAAGCCTTCTATGTGCCTCATCTTGTAGCTGCACAACTCTGCCTTTTGCCTGTATTGTCTTACAGCATCTCCTTCTGTGTGGTTTATCTCTTCTCTTCTCTCCTCTCCTCTCCTCTCCTCTCCTCTTCTCTTCTCATAAGGACACTAGTCGCACTGTATTAAGGGCTCAACATAGTCCAGTATGACCTTGTCATAATTTATCTGTCTATAAAGACCCTGTTTCCCAGCAAGACCACATTCTGAGGAACTGGGAATTCAGACTCCAGTATATTTTGTAGGGTCATAATTCAAGCCATTATAGAGATCATTCCCACCCTTACCCTGAAGAAATCCAGAGGCTATCAGAGCCTCCATGCTCCACCCACCTACCTCAGCTCATCTACTTTGGTCTGACTGTATGCCTCATCCATGGAGCTCTCACCCTGACTTTCTGGACCTCTGTTTTTTCTAGTTGTATAAGGGTTCCAAGCCAGCTCTCAATCTCCTTTCCCTTTTCCTGCCAGTAGCAAGAAAGCCTTATTCTTGGTGTCCCTACTCCCTTGCCAACACACCACTTGGAAACATCCCCAGCTTTGGTCTGAGCCCCACTCACCTCCTGCCCCAGTTCCATGCTCTGTGGCTGCACCTTCAGCCCTGTGGCTGGTCCTGACCTCCACCCTCAGATCTCGGGTGACACCAGGGCCAGGTACATGGGTCACATCTGCTATCATTACTCAGAACCAAGGGCCAGGAAGTACAAGTGCGGCCTGCCCCAGCCATGTCCTGAGGAGCACCTGGCCTTCCGCATAGTCAGCGGGGCTGCCAATGTCATCGGGCCCAAGATCTGCCTCGAGGACAAGATGTGAGCATATGGGCTGGGAAGTGGGAGGGGAACTTGAGGCCAGGTCTGCAAGGGCCAAGAGCTAAGGGCTATGTGAGGAAGAGAAATGTGATATGCCCACAAGAGATCTTCTGCCCCCCCTCCCCTGCTAGGCTCATGAGCAGCGTCAAGGACAATGTGGGCCGTGGGCTGAACATCGCCCTGGTGAATGGTGAGTTCCCCCATGTTGTGGGGTCAGAGTACAGACCATAGAAGCAAATATCATGCTATGGCCTGGCCCCTCTACTTCATTACTCCCTCTTCAGGAGCAGGTGGCTCCTGGGCATTCCCAGGGAGACTTGGGAAAAATTCTATGCCAGCCAAAAGCTCTACAAAGGAAGTCACCCAGTGATCAAAAACATGATAGTAGTAGTGGATACACAGAGCCTCATGCCAGAGGCTCCATGGGCTGCAGCTCTGTGAATGAGAGGATGACAGGGCATGTTTGAAGCTTTTGCAAGGGCTGCCACCTTTCATGTTTGAGCCTGGGTTAGGGGCTCAGGCAGTAAGGTAGCATGTCCCAGACAGTTTACTTAGCAGGTCTTCCTCTTCTTGACACAGGGGTCAGTGGTGAGCTCCTGGAAGCTAGAGCCTTTGACATGTGGGCTGGAGGTGAGTGGCCACCACATCCAATTATACATTTTCTCCCTGAAGCCCTGTCCTCTGTGCCTTTGTACTCAGCTATTCAAGTATAGCTTTGGGTTCACAAAATGTAGGAGACAGGGGAATCTCTGTCTGGAGTCTATGTTTTGTGACCAGATGGCCCTAGCTTCTTTACCAGTTTGTCTGTGCTCATACTGGTGGCCGTTGATGTGGAACAGCCCTTGCCCAGTCCCTATATTATTTTCCTCATTAGAAGAATATTGTTTGGTGGGGAAGGGCTGCTCAGTGGAACCTGAAGCTCCATGTTCTGTGGGCTCATCTCCACCAGATGTCAATGATCTCTTGAAGTTCATCCGACCACTGCATGAAGGTACCCTAGTGTTTGTGGCATCCTATGATGATCCAGCTACCAAGTAAGTGACTGCCAACTCCAGCTTCAGTGTTATCCTAGTACAGTAACAGTCCCTAGTTTATATTTCTTCCTACTGTGTAACAGGATGAATGAAGAGACCAGGAAGCTTTTTTCTGAACTGGGCAGCAGGAACGCCAAGGAGCTAGCCTTCCGTGACAGCTGGGTGTTTGTGGGAGCCAAGGGTGTGCAAAACAAGAGCCCCTTTGAGCAGGTACAGCAGAGACCCTGGCACTTCTGCCTCCTACCCCTTGCAACCTTGCCTCCCCTTCTCTTTGCACCAAAGTTTCCCTGAATTCTGTCCATCAGGGCCCAGAGTCCTGTCCCTGACCTGTTAGCCCTGGCCTCTTGTTATTACCACAGGGAGAGACAGTAATTTTGATCTTCCCTGTCCTGTACATATTTCAACCTAAAGACTTTAAAAGTTGGATTGCACATTGGCCAGACTTATAAATAAGAATTCTTCTTCACAAACATCTTCAGGATGCCCAGTTTATGTATGTAGCTCATTTATGATGGGTGTTTGTTTAGCATACGTGAAGCCCTGAATTATAATACTTAGTATTGCATAAAACTGGGCATGGGGATATACCTGTAATACCAACACTGTGGAAGTAAATGCAAGAGAATCAGAAGTTCAAGATTATCCTTGACCATATAGCGAATTTGAGACCAGCCTAAGCTACATGAGATACTATCTCAGATTTAAAGAAAAAAAAGATGCTCACTACCATCCTAGCCTTGTCACAACCCAGTTTCCTAATTTATGCTGCATCCTCCTTTCCCACCTTCCCTGGGTTCCCTCTTAGGCTACACCAGGCACATGTTGTGCTAGGGGCTACTAGAGAGAAGAGGGCCCCTGGTATCATCCTTACCAAGAAGGCTCCCAGCAAAACATCTTAGGTAGGCCTCCAAGTCCTGCTCTCAACAAATACAAATTTCTCCATAGCTGTGGCTGACCAAAAAAAAAAAAAAAAAAAAAAAACCTCAAGCTCATGCCTCCAAGACCCTTCACCCCAAACTCAGGCAGCAGCTTCCGGCATTTCCCTGAAGCCAAGGCCACATGGACTCCCTCCTGTCCACAGTGTTCACTGTTCTGGTGTACATCAGGCCCATGTCCCATCCCCATTTCACTCATGAGAGACTAGACCACCGCAGCCATCCCCTGTTTTTCCTGCGTGAAGGGAAGGGCAACAGATTGAAGAGTACCCTGGTGGTTGGCCCCTGAGGGCCAGGTCATAACTTCCTGTTAACCCCTACAGCATGTGAAGAACAGTAAACACACCAACAAGTATGAGGGCTGGCCAGAAGCCCTGGAGATGGAAGGCTGTATCCCTCGAAGGAGCATGGCGGGCTAGCACAGCAGAGCTCTGGGACCAGACTGAAGGAGGCAGCATGGCACCAGTGTAGGGTGGAGGCCTTGCCCCATGCCCAAGCATGAGGCTTCCCTGCCTGAACATATCAGGGCTTGAAAGTAGCCTCAAGTTGATGAAGGCTGCAGGGCTGGCCCATTTCACTTTGTCATGGAGCTTAGGTAGCTGTGTTTTCCTAAAGCTGATCCCACAGTCAGTTACACCCAGCCCCTTCCTCTGCCCCTCCTGTGTCATCTTATATTTCTTGAGTGCCCCCAGAGGCAAGGATCTTCAGTGCTTTCTCCTTTCACTGGAGCAGCCAGTGGGTAGGTTGGGACATCTTCCAGAACCTCTCCCTCCCAGAGGCACTGCACTGCAATCCAACCATGTTTTTAGTGTGATTCTTTTATTCTTTTTTTTTTCTCAAGACAGGGTTTTTCTGTAGCTTTGGAGCCTATCCTGAACTAGCTCTGTAGACCAGGCTGGCCTCGAACTCACAGAGATCCGCCTGCCTCTGCCTCCCGAGTGCTGGGATTAAAGGTGTGTGCCACCACCGCCCAGCAGTGTGATCCTTTTTAAGTAAGCCATATCAGAGCTTAATCAGATCACTTCTGCAAATCTGAATGGAAGACTGGCCTTTGGTGCCCAAGTAGCTGGAATCCAATCAAAGTTCCTCACCAAGTATATGGCATTATGCAGTTTGTCAGAAGGCTCACCTTTTAAATGACCTGTTTGTTAATAAACTAATCAATTGCAGTGGAATAAAATGCATTCAGATGTTGTCCTCAGTGGAGAGTCAAGGGTGGTGGTGTCCTTTGTGTATGGAGGGGACAGATGAGTTCCAGAGGATCAACCAACATGTTGCTCCTGGAGCTTAAGCAGACAGCCTTTGTCAACAGGCCCTGCAGCTCAGGTGTGACTCAGATAGGAGGCAGAATGGCTCCCCAACTGGCATCACCCATGGCATTGATTGGGGAGATGGCTCTATACTCTGGAACCCAAGGAAACTCACCAACTCTCACTAACCCAGTGTCAGCCTATAGGGAGAAAGAGGGTACAGGCACTGAAATATCAACTCCAGGAGTGCAGAAGCAACCTGGTTCCAAAATGGAGAGAGCACAACTTGGACTTCCTAGATGGGAAACATCAAGGCATGGTAATTTGAGGAGCCCTTAAGGTATCCCTGAGGTGGCCATGCCAGAGGTGATACACTTAGAAGTCCTGTGGCTTTCCAACCTGCTTTCCAAGCCTTCAACCCATTGGTGTTAAGTACTGAGTCTCAAAAAAAATGCTGAGAGCAAACCAGGCCTTGAGAAATGAGAGTAGGGCTGGGTATAGTAGTGTGCATATATTATTCCAACATTCAGGAAGTGGAATGAGGAAGGAGGATCAAAAGTTAAAATCAAACCATGGCTACTTAGCAAATTCCAGGATAGCCTGGGCTACATGAGGTACTGCATCTAAAAAACGGGGGGTTGCAGGGAGGTGATCAATTAGATTAATGCACTTACTGCCAAACCTGGTGATCCCCAAAATCCATGGTAAAAGGAGAGAACCAACTCCTGCAAGTTGTCCTCTAACCATGTGTAGGCACATACATGCACATACACTAAATAAATAAATGTTAAGAGAGGAAAAAGGGAAAGGAAAAGGAAAAGGAATGAAAGTATTCAGTGGCAGGTATATGCTAGTTTAGAGGTGTGGGATGCCCAGGAGGAGAGGCATGCCAGGAAAGAGAGAGTTGTGTATCCAAGATTAAAATGGTCAAGCAAGAAAGTCAGCAGGGCTCAGCTCCTTGTCTCAGATATAGTGATGGTAACAGCTAACACCCAGCCCCCTATGTCTACACCAAATTCAGTCTCTGTCTGTCTGTCTGTCTTTCTTTCTCTCTCTCTCTCTCTTTCTCTCTCTCTCTCTCTCTCTCTCTCTCTCTCTCTCTCTCTCTCTCTCTCTCTCTGTCTCTCTGTGTGTGTGTGTGTGTGTGTGTTCATATGGATACATGCATATGGAGGCCAGAAGTTAACCTTGAGTGTTTTTCAAATGCTATCTACCTTGGGTTCTTCATTTGGTTTGAGTTTGGGTTTGGATTTTGGTGGGTTTGGATTTTGGTTTGTTGATGTTATTTGGAGGGAGATTTGTTTGTTAAACGGGGCCTTACTGTAGCTTTGACTGCCCTGGAACTTGCAAAGATCCTCCTACCTCTCCTTCCCAAGTGCTGAGATTAAAAGTAGATGCCTCCAGGCCCAGCATTAGTTACTTGTTCCGTTGTTTTGAGAAGGGTCTCACTATGTGGCCCTGACTGACCTGGAACTCACAAAGATCTGCTTACCCCAAGTCCTGGGATGAAAGGCATATGACACCATATTGTACTGCTTTTATTTATTTGTTTGTTTGTTCAAATGGCCTGGAACTCAGAATTAGGCAAGGCAGGCTGGCCAGTAAGCTCCAGGTATCCACCGCCTATGTCTGCCTCCCCAGCACTGCCCCTGCAGCAGCCTTTTTGTTTTAGGTGGGTGCTAGGGCTCGGACTGAGGTCCTCATGCTTGTACAGCAAGTACTTTATAGACTGAACACTCTCCAGTCCCTGCACCAAACTCTAAAAAACATTCTGGGGGCTCAGTAATCTTATGTTCTATCCCCCAGCACTGCCAAAAGAAAATTACATTACTATTGTCCCTTTTTCCAAAGACTTTCTTTCTTTTGAGCCATTTTAGGTTCATAGCAAAACTGAGGGAAAATTATAGAAACTGCCCATCAGACTCCTGTTGGTTACAGTCAGTGAACATATATATATATATATATATATATATATATATATATATATATTGCATTAGGTTTGCCCTGGGTATTATATATTCTTTGATGTTTGTATTTTTTAATCTTTTTACATGTATTTCTTTTGTGTGAATATGCGTGGGCATGTGCAGAGGCCAGAGGACAACTTTCAGAAATTGGTTCTTTTCTCTTTGAGTTTTGACAAGTTATGTAATGATGTTTATCCACAACTATGTTATCAAATATGTATTTGTCTCTTGAATCTTCTATTATGGAAATTTGCAAAAATCTCAAAGAATAGAGAATAATATAAATCCAGTACACCTTTCACTTGCTTCCACATTGCAGCCAGTATTGCCTCAACTACACTTATAAGGCTCCCAATGGAGATCAAGCAAGTCTCAGCTTATTCGTTCAAGATTTTAGTTTTAAAACCAGGTGGTGGTGGTGGTGGTGGTGGTGGTGGTGGTGGTGGTGGTAGTGGCACACACCTTTAATCCTAGCACTCGGGAGGCAGAGACAGGTGGATCTCTGTGAGTTTGAGGCCAGCCTGGTCGACCTAGCAAGTGCCAGGATAGCCAGGGCTACACAGAGAAACCCAATCTCAAAAAAAAAAAAGAAATTAAAAAAGATTTCAGTTTTAAACAACTTACTTACATGGTTCACACAACCCTAGAAGTCTGGTCATTATTGTCAATGTCCAAAAAAAAAAAAAAAAAAAAAAAGATAAAGGGTACCTAGAGGTTAGGAACCAGATGAGTAGGCTCCCTAGGTTAGCAGCTTACTCCCAGGTGAAGCAGAATCTCACTGAATGTGCTTACTATGATGCTGGAAGTACAGAGACCCTCCTATGCCTCCCAGACAATTGGACAATTGTCTTTTTGTTTGTATGTGTCTATGTGTTCATATATGTTTGTGAGTGTGTGTCTGTATGTGTAGGTATAGATCAGAGGACAACTTGTGAGAATGGAGTCTGTCCTTCCACCATATGGGTCCTCCCAGGGATCAAACTTAGGTCGTCAGGCTTGGTGGCTTTACCCACTGAGCCATACCACTGGCTCTCACCTTGTTTTTTAAGACACAGTCTCTCATTGACCTGGAACTCACCAAGTAAGCTAGTCTGGCTGGCAGTGAGCCCCAGGGATCCTTCTGTCTTTACCTCCCCAGCATTGGAATTACAAGCATGTATCATCATGTTTTGTAGATTGAACTAGGGTCCTCTTGCTTGCAAGCACTTTACCAACTTAATTATCCTCCAGGCCCAATCTTTGTCCATTTGTTTTATAAATATTAACTAAGTGCCTGTGTTGAGCAGTCACTGCTGCACAATAGGAAGAGAGCCACAGATATGGCAACACAATTTATCTCCCATTTGACCCAACACAGGCTTGGAAGCTGATAGTGGGGAGCACTATGTAACTGACTTCCCAAAAGTTTCAGGACAACTTTGAAGGCTAACTCTCCTTAGTTGAGATTGGATTTATCCTACCACATACCTAACTGGCTATATACACCAGAGCATGTACCCACACTAGAAGCCTGTATTAGGGTCACCCACGTGTGATCCATTTTTCAAGAATGTTGGTGGGATAGTTACTGCAGATAAAACAAGGTGTTGTAAGCTGATCCAGCTGGACAAAACAACTGTTGTCAGTATATTTCCTACAAATATTGGATGCACCTTGCACATATATCTGTAGATCCCTTCCTCATCTGCCTGAAGAACAAGATATAGACTGCCTCTCAGGGTCACTACTGTGGTCATGTTGCACATTTCAGTAGAAGGTCTCCCATCTGAAATGCCTTGATTTTGCCCAAATATTACTATTATTTTTTCTATCTGTTCTCTGGTCCAGATGACTTCTCTTTTGGAACTTGATGTCCTTACCTAATATAAATACCCCTTCCTTATTCTCTTCTGAGGTAAATTATTAATTCCCATAGCCAACTTCAAATATTTTCTTGCCTCTCCCCCCGCCCTTTCCTGCAAATAAAGCTGCCACATTCTTCATGTCAGACATGCCAGCACTCCCTCTGGCTTTTCAGGGAAGGCAGAAATGACTAATGACAACAACGAACAGTCTTCTGACCAAATTTTTCTCCCCTGATTCCAGCAAACAGCAGGAATTGGTGGCTTTCAGGTGGCCAGGCCCAGGTGAGTTCCACTCAACAGCATGATTTCCACCAAGGACACAACTCTTAAAATTTCCCTCCCTGCTTCTTTCAGCTGACCCATCTCTCCCTGTGGCCAGTTTACCTCATCTTCAGACAGACACATTGCCCCTTTTCAAACTGAATCTTCAGTCCAAGCATGTGACAAACAGCCCTCTCACATGTCCTGACTCTAAATACTGACTTCTTCTAGCAGTACCTCTCAAACCCATTTGAGACAGACAGTACCAACATTCTGAGATACCAAGTGTACACACAGTAGTGTGCTTACTGATCCTCTAATAAACAACAGCCTAGCATTAGGGCTTCAAAATATTAGTTTTGTTTTGTTTTTTTATTTTTGGTGTGTGTGTGTGTGTGTGTGTGTGTGTGTGTGTGTGTGTGTGTGTGTGTTGAATGAAAAAAGAAAACATGACAGCTCTTAAGTAGGTAGAGGAGAAAATTTATTGTAGATATATGGGAAATGGTATAACATAGGTAGAAGCAGAGACAGGGACATCTGGGAGAGTCTACATGTCCAGGCTGAGCTGTGCCATGTAGGGAGAGGGGGAGGGAAAGAGAGGGTGGAGAAATGGGAAGGAACCAGGTGCAGCAGCTAGGTTGCCCAAATGTACAATGAGAACTGGCAACCAAAATGATTGGATTATATAGTGAAGAGCAGCCCAGCCCCCTGAGCTGGAGAAGTTAAGGGTAAGAGTCGGGGTATGCCAGCCAGGGGGGTCTTTAAGGGGTAGGGACTGAGGAATCCAGGGAGAACCTGGAGGCCAGGTCTGCTTTGTTGTGTTAAATTGGCACCTCAGCCATTTGTCTCAGCTTGAAACCTAATGTGTGTGTGTCTGTCTGTCTGTCTGTCTGTGTCTGTGTCTGTGTTACATGCCCATGTGTGCATATGTTAAGGCCAGAGAGGTATGAGGAACATGAGGTCTCTTCCTCTACCATTCTCTGCATTATCCCTTTAAGACATTTTCATTTTCAGATTCAGGTCTCTCACTGAATCTGAAGTTTACTGTTTTGGCTAGGCTAGCTGGCCAGCAAACTCCTGGAATCCTTCTCCACCCACAGCAACACTGGGGTTACAAGCACTTGCAGCAATCTGTGGATTTTTACAAGAGTACTGGGGATTGAGATGTATGCCCTCATGACTATATAGAAAGTGCTTTTACCCACTGAACTATCTCCCTAGCCTCTAGTTTTTGTTTTGAGACAAGGTCTCACTCTACAACCATGCGGCCTCATTCACTATTTTTGAAGCTGAGCTCAAATTGATCTTCCTTGCTTCAGCCTCTCCCTCCATGCTAGAATTACAAGTGTGAGCTCCCATTCCCAGCTGCGAATGTTTGTGATCGCTCACACATTAAACCCCTTGGAGCAGTGGATCTCAGCCTTACTAATGCTGCGACTTTTTTTTTTCCTTTTTTCTTTTCTTCTTCTTCTTCTTCTTCTTCTTCTTCTTCTTCTTCTTCTTCTTCTTCTTCTTCTTCTTCTTCTTCTTCTCCTTCTTCTCCTTCTTCTCCTTCTTCTCCTTCTTCTCCTTCTTCTCCTTCTTCTCCTTCTTCTCCTTCTTCTTCTCCTTCTTCTCCTTCTTCTCCTTCTTCTCCTTCTTCTCCTTCTTCTCCTTCTTCTTCTTCTTCTTCTTCTTCTTCTTCTTCTTCTTCTTCTTCTTCTTTCTCTCTCTCTCTCTCTCTCTCTCTCTCTCTCTCTCTCTCTCTCTCTCTCTCTCTCTTTCTGAGACAGTGCTTCTCTGTGTAGTCCTGGCTGTCCTGGAACTCTGTAGACCAGGCTGACCTCAAACTCACAGAGATTCGCCTGTCTCTGCCTCCTAAGTACTGGGATTAAAGGTGTGCAACCTCTTTTTTTGTTTGTTTGTTTTGTTTTGTTTTTTCAAGACAGGGTTTCTCTGTGGTGTTTTGGTGCCTGTCCTGGATCTTGCTTTGTAGACCAGGCTGGCCTCGAACTCATAGAGATCCACCTGGCTCTGCTTCCCGAGTACTGGGATTAAAGGTGTGCACCACCACCGCCCGGCCTGGTGTGCAACCTCTTAATACAATTCCTCATGTCCTAGTAACCCACAACCAAAAAGTTATTTCATTGCTACTTCGTAACTATTTTTGTTACTGTTAGGTAAATATCTGATATGCAGGTGGTCTTAGGTGACCCCTATGAAAGGGTCGTTCAATCCTCATAGGGGTTGCAACCTACAGGTTGAGAACCACTGCCTTAGAGCATGTATAGCCCTAACATATATATGTATGCATATATTTATATATGTATACATACTTGTATGTCATATATGTACTAATTTGAATGTTATGAAACACACAATATGGGCCTGGAGGTAAGAGTGCTTACTGCTCTTCCAGAGGACCTGGGTTCAGTTCCCAGCACACACACACACACACACACACACACACACACACACACACACACACACGTGGCAGCTCACAACATGTAACTCAAATTCCAGAAGATCCAACACCCTCTGACTTCTAAGGGTTCCTGCTCACACGTGGTACACATAAACTCATGCAAGCACACACACACACACACACATAAAAGTTTTTCAAAGTACAGTTTAAAATTATTTTACAATCATTTTCAGAGCTGTGGATGTAGGTCAGTTGAAATGATTGCCTAGCATGAACAAGGCACTGAATTTGATCCTCAGAACCATATAAATTGGGTTTGGTATTGTGAAGATGCAAGCAGAAGGATTCAAACTTCAAGGTCATCCTCTCAGCTACATTAGGAGTTTGAGGCCAGCTCTGAGATTCTGTCTCATAAACAAACAAACAAACAAATAAATAAATGGGTTTAGCTGCTTCTTATTTGGGAAAATACAAAATGGCAGATGATGCTCGTGCAGCAAGAGGGCCCAGAGGACCTGGGGGCCCAGGAATAGGAAGCCACAGCAGCTTCCACAGAGTCCCTGGAAGATATCTACCTGTTCTCCCGGCCCCATTAATTAATCTGAGATTACTGACTTTTTCCTGAGCACATCCCTAAAGGATGAGGTTCTAAAGATCATACCAGTGCAGAAGCAGACTCAGGCTGGCTAGCGGACCAGGTTCAAGGATTGCATGACTATGGGGACTAAAATGGTCATGTTGGTCTTGGTGTTAAGTGTACCAAGGAAGTAGCCACTGCCATCAGAGGGGCCATCATCTTGGCCAAGCTGTCCATTGTCCCTGTGCGGAGAGGCTACTGGGGGAACAAGATTGGCAAGCCCCACACTGTTCAGTGCAAGGTGACAGGCCGCTGTGGCTCTGTGTTGGTCTCATGCCAGCCCCAGAGACAATGGCATCATCTCTGCTCCTGTGCCCAAGAAGCTGCTGATGGTGGCCGGCATTGATGACTGCTACACATCAGCCAGGGGCTGCACTGCCACCTTGGGTAACTTTGCCAAGGCCACCTTTGATGCCATCTCCAAGACCTACAGCTACCTGACCCCCGACCTCTGGAAAGAGACTGTGTTCACCAAGTCTCCTTATCAGGAATTCACTGACCATCTTGTGAAAACCCACACCGGAGTCTCTGTTTAGAGGTCCAGTTGTGGCTACTACATAAGAGTGTTGTTGTTGTTGTTGTTGTTGGCTTTTTGTTGTTGTTATTGTTTTTTGTTGTTCTGAAACAGTTTCTCTGCACATAATGGCTTTTAGACAAGAAAATAAAGTAAATTAAGTCTGTTTTAAAAAATAGTCTAAACATGGCTACCCCAGCAGTGATTCTATAGAACTGCATACGTGGCAGTTAGCTTATTGCTTTTATCAGAAAAAAATCCTCAGATGGTAGCATCGAGTGAGGTAAGAAAAGTTTGCTTAACTTGTCCAGACACATACCTTTTGACAGAGGGACTGGCTTGCATAGAGTTGTGGGTTGGGTTGTTTTCCCTTTTTTCCCCTGAGATAGGGTTTCTTTTTGTGGCCTTGGCTGTCCTGGAACTCACTCTGTAGACCAGACAGGCCTCAAACTCAGAGACCTGCCTGCTTCTGCCTCCCAAGTGCTGGGATTAAAATTGTGCACCACTCCCACCAAATGGGTTCGGTTTTTTTCACAAGAACTTCAGAATTCACTACAATGGAAAAATCATATTATTGATGGAATGAAGCTTTATGTACAAGCTCAGAGACCAGAGGTTTTGCAAGGACATCAAATGTCTATGAAGAGAGATTTCTGAGTCTGAAACTACCCATTAAATAAATGTAACAGAATAAATTTAAAAATGTATTTATGGTCTCACATTTGCTATTTTTAAATTACATGTATGTGCCTTTGTAGGGGTATGTGCACATGATTGCAGGTGATTTTGAAGTCCAGACAAGGGTTATCAAATCCCCTGTAGCTGAAGTTACATGCTGGGTGTTGGTACTAGAAACCAAACTCAGGTCCTCTGCAAAAGTAGTACATGCTCTTAACCACTGGATCATCTCTCTCTCCAGCTGTCAGATAAATGTACATTTAATAATTTTACTATATTATTATTTTGCGTTTTGAGACAGGGTTTTTTTGTGATCCTGGCTGTCCTGGATGTTGCTCTGTAGACCAGGCTGGCCTTGAACTCACAGAGATCCACCTGCCTCTGCCTCCTGAATGCGGGGATTAAAGGCATGTGCCACCATGCCTGGCAAGTCTCATTTTTTTTTTTTTTTTAAAGAAAGAAAATAAGCCGGGCGGTGGTGGCGCACGCCTTTAATCCCAGCACTCGGGAGGCAGAGGCAGGCGGATCTCTGTGAGTTCGAGGCAAGCCTGGTCTCCAAAGCGAGTTCCAGGAAAGGTGCAAAGCTACACAGAGAAACCGTGTCTCGAAAAACCAAAAAAAAAAAAAAAAAAAAAAAGAAAGAGAGAGAGAGAGAGAGAGAGAGAAAGAAAGAAAGAAAATAAAACAATAATAAAATAAGTTTATTTTTGTATGCTTCAAAGACAGAAGCAGGTATGGCAGTAACAGAACCACTTGCATACAACTCACCTTTCTTTTTAAAGATTTATTTTTATTTTATGTGTACGAACGTTTGCCTGCATGTTTGTATGTGCACCATATGCACCCAGTATGAGCAGAGGCCAAAAGAGGGTATCAAATCCTCCGGAACTGTAGTTACAGGTGTTTGTGAGTGGCTAAGTGGGTAATGGGAAATTGAACAAGAGCCTCTGCAAAAGTAGTTAAGTGCTCTTAACCACCGAGCCATCTCTTCAATCCCCACAACACCTTTAATTCAATATTTGTTTACTGTCTTCTGATATCCTTTCTACACCTTCCCACCACCCACTTTTCTTCCCAGGGGGTGACCCCACAACAATGTACTTATTATGCGGCACGCCAAACACGCTGACTCAGGAAGTCACGTCTCACATGGTAGGACCAGCTCGTCGCTCTCAGAAACGTCATATCCTGTAGGAACCCAAAACACGCCTTCCAGAGGTGAGGGCCTCCGTGAGAGGGCGGAGTCCTAGCACACGGGTGGAGCCTCGGTGGGGCGGAGCCTGTGGGGGCGGGCCGAGGCCCGGGCGGGCCGCTCTCTCCCGCATCTGCCGGCCCAGCTGCCGCTTGTGCGGAGCTCTGTGGCCGCGGAAGCAGGTGAGAGACTTCGACCGGGAAGGGGAGGATGGGGGGTGACTTATGGTTCCATCTGCAGTCCGCGATCACCTGCTCGGGCCAGGCCCAGTATGAGGCCTTGCAGGCACGAGAGTGACGTGGATGCTCTCCTCAACCCAAGACTGACCGCGGGATTGTGAGCCCTTCCTAACTTCTCCAACCACCTGACAACCCTCGGACTCCCAGGTGCGGAGGAGACCTGGTCATCACTGCTAGATATCCTAACCCCCAACACTTCGCTGCTGTGGAAAAAGCTTCGGGACAGGATTGCTTCCTCAGCTTTGGAGTGTATTTACCCCAACTCTTACAGCCCCTCTATCAGCAAAGGTGTAGGGTAGGGGCCAAATCCCTCTTGCAGAGACTCAGGTCCACTAGTCCTACTGGAAGGATGGGGTATGGTGGATGGCCCTTAGCTTCTCCCTTAACTGATTCACACCACTCTGATGCCTACATCTTTTCCTCTCCACTGGACTTGTTACCCTACTCTGGTTTTCCTGCCTCCCTCTTCATCGATGAGACACAAGGCTGAACCAGAGCCCCCAGGGTAAGTGACCCAAACTGTAAGTCAGCAAAGGCCATATAGATGGAGGTCTGGGGCCAAAAACTGATCAGGATCCAGAGAGCTTAAAGGTACCTGGCAAGCTATAATATAAAACCTGCTGTGTCCACTTCCGTCTAGTTGCCCCAGTTCTAGCAAATGATACTAGGGTGATAACTATCCAGTTGAGAAATGGAAGGAGGCAGACCATTCCTTTCACCCCAAGTTACTCCACCCTTACAAATACTCAGGTTCCACTGTAAGTTTAAATTTCTGGTAGGTGTCGCACACTTTTAGCCTAGCATTTGGGAGGCAGAGGTATGTAGATCTCTGAGTTCCAGCCCAGTCTAGATGGTGAATTCCAGGCCAGCTAAGGCTATACAGTGAGGCCCTGTCTCAACAACAACAACAAAAAGACTCTGGTAGGGCTGAATGTGGTAGCCTACACCTTTTAATTCCAGCACTTAAAGAGACAGAGACAGGCAGATCTCTGTGAGTTAAGGCCAGCCTAGTCTACATAGTGAATTGCAGGCCACTAGGCCATCCAGGCCTACATACAGGGACCCTGGAAGGGGAATATGTGCCAGAAGACTCTGAGCAGAGGTTGTCAGATATAGCAGCAGCTATGAGAGCTCAAGTTCTGGGACTGGGGAGCTCTGACAAGAGAAGGTTGCCCAGTGGATAGCTAACCAAGTACTACTGTAACTTCCCTGAGAAGTAGGGATGTGCCTCCCACAAGGACTCCTATCTCATTATTATAGGGCAGGTGGGACAGGACATGTAGCCACAGCAATGGTTTACCCAACTCCATGTCAGCAGCAGTTATCACCCCCTGCAGACTTTGGTTCAGTAAGTCAAATATTGCCCATGTCACTTTGTCACCACTTTGTAGCTGGTAATGGGCATTCGGGGGAAAAAAAAAAAGAAAGAAAGAAAGAAAAGAAAAAAAAAAAAAAAAGAAAGACCTGGATTGACCCAAGGCAGTGTTCCCATCAGTACCCTTTTTTTCTTCATTTTTGGAGACAGGGTTTCTCTGTGTAGTCCTGGGACTCAATTGTAGTCCAGGCTGGCCTCGAACTTACAGAAATCCACCTGCCTCTGCCTCCTGAGTGCTGGGTTTAAAGGTGTACACCACCATGCCCATCTCCAATCAGTACTCTTTGTTCTCATCTGACTAGTTTTCTTGTCTCCCCCCCAGGAAGCCAGTTTTATTTGATTTTCTTTGTTTGGAAATGGAGTATCAAGTCCTCCAGACTGCCCTGGAACTGGCTATGTAACTGAAGGATGATCTTGGACTCCTGATTCTCTTGCCTCCACCTCCCAAGTGCTGGGATGACAGCAGTGAGCCACAATACCTAGTCCTTCCAGGAAGCAGTTTAGTTCATTCCTATAGTGCTATCACGGGCATCTTGAAACCAGTGTGAAATGGGCTAGTGGTGACAAGATTAAAGATTGCTCTCCTAAAACCCTCAGTGCTAGAACATTTCTATAGGGTCACCATAGTAGGCCAGAGAATTGGCAGACTGATTGGGGTTTCCTGTATGTAGGTAACCTCTCTTGAGGGCTGAGAATCTTGAGGAAGCTTGTGCTGGAGGAGGAGATGGCTGAATGACATTCAAGGACCAGCACTATCCACAAACTAGAAGTAAAAGGTTCTCTGAGAGCCCCATGCTCCTGAACTTGCAGTTTTTCCTCTTCATTAGCCATTGTCTTTGCCCCTTCTCTTTTCAGGAAAAGACCTGCTATCAAGGAAGACCACACAGGACCAGGACCTTCTCATGGATACTTCTCAGGACATTCCAACAGCACAAGCAAGGGTATTCCCCTAAGACACAAGGGGCCTGTGAACACTATCCTTTGAAGTGCCATGGTGGTCAAGAGAAGCAGAAGTAACTCCCAGCAGTTGCCTGGCCTGGGAGGACAGGGTGGTTGTACAGGTCTCCTAGGTATGCTCGGAGCTGCCCTACTGGTCATCAGCCTGCCATGGGGGGCCCAAGTGATGGCCAGTGCCAACCTCAGTACTGCTCTGGGCCACACTATGCCACTAACAAGTGGTCACTATCTGAGCATTGGAGATGGCTCAGTGACAGAGTTTGAGTTCCCTGAAAAGAGTGAGGGTATCATTGTGATCTCTAACCAGTACTCAGGACAGGCCAATGGGACAGGCCCTAGTCCCACACTGAGGGTTATATCCCTGGACACAGAGGTACTGACCATCAAGAATGTGAGTGCCATAACCTGGGGCAGTGGGGGTGGCTTTGTGGTGAACATCCACTCAGGTCTGGCTGGGCTGGCTCCACTTCACCTCCAGCTCATGGACCTCCATGAGGCCCCACCCTTGTTGATTGAAGAACGAAGGGATTTCTGCATCAAAGTGTCACCTGCTGAAGACATCCCTTCTACCCTCAATCCCAACTTGAGCCACTTCTCAGAGAACCCAATCCTCTACCTGCTCCTGCCTCTTATCTTTGTCAATAAGTGTTCATTTGGGTGCAAAGTGGAACTTGAAGTTTTGAAGGAGCTCCTACAGAGCCCCCAACCCATGCTGTTGGGCCTCTTGGGCCAATTTCTGGTCATGCCCTTCTATGCTTTCCTGATGGCCAAAGTCTTCATGCTACCCAAGGCCTTGGCTCTGGGCCTCATCATTACCTGCTCATCACCTGGCGGTGGGGGGAGCTACCTCTTCAGTCTCCTCCTTGGAGGAGATGTCACCCTGGCCATCTCTATGACTTTCATCTCAACAGTAGCTGCCACGGGTTTCTTGCCACTCTCATCAGCCATCTACAGCCACCTTCTCAGCATCCATGAAACACTCCACGTGCCCATCTCCAAGATACTGGGGACTTTGCTGTTCATTGCCATCCCCATAGCAGCAGGTGTGGTGATCAAGTCTAAGCTTCCCAAGTTCTCAGAGCTGCTGCTACAGATCATCAAGCCCTTCAGCTTTGTACTTCTCCTTGGTGGCCTATTCCTAGCCTACCACATGGGGGTCTTCATTTTAGTGGGAGTCAGGTTACCCATCATATTGGTGGGCTTCACAGTGCCCCTGGTTGGCCTTTTGGTAGGCTATAGCCTGGCCATGTGCCTGAAGCTGCCAGTGGCCCAGAGGCGGACAGTCAGCATTGAGGTAGGGGTGCAAAACAGCCTGCTAGCCTTAGCCATGCTGCAACTGTCTCTGCGCCGCCTTCAAGCAGACTATGCCTCTCAGGCCCCCTTCATTGTGGCACTGAGTGGTACCTCTGAGATGCTGGCTTTGGTTATTGGCCAGTTCATCTACAGCAGCTTGTTTCCTGTTCCCTGAGGACCCTGGATCAAGTTTTATAACCCCAGCCCCCATACTCCATCCACTGTCCCCACAGTTCTTATGTACCAAAGGCCTTTAGTTCTCATTCACTATGCACTCAAACAAATCCAGGCTTTTTTTTTTTTTTACTCTTTTTTCCCCAGCTTTCAGTGCCAAAGAGGCCACGCTGAGTTAGAAATATATTTCAATAAAAGACAAAAGCAAGCTTGGGTCCCTTCCAGTGTTTGTCCCTTGGAGCCTATGGATGGGGATAGGTAGAGTGTGTCTGGACTGGTATGGGCCAGGATGGTGAACAGGCTTGGTGACCCTGCAGAGCCCACTCTGTTCTCACTCCTGTTTTGAACATGGTAGACAAGTGTTGTACCTTTGAGCTGTATCCCCATATCTGCAAAGTCTTTTCTCTATCAGCCCTCCCCAACAGGGCAGGCCTCTGTTCTATAATGAGTGAGGAGATAGAGGCCTTCGGAGCCTCAGTCAGGATATTTTTGCAGCCAGATTAGAAAGAAGCAGAAAGCCAACGATCGAGCTATGATAGCAGGTAGGAATAGACCATTTCTGTATCTGAGAGACACCACCGTGTGTTTGCACTGACTGGGTCCACCAAGAGCATAAGAATTAGTGCAGGCCAGGCCTTGCATGAAGCTGACATCCTGGTCCTTCATTTCAAGCTACAGCTCCCAAGTGAAGCAAGCCTGGCCCCACAGGTTCCTTGCTTCCTTGCACCACAGCCGCTGGAGGTTTACTGTAGGCTGGGGGTGGCGGACTCTACCCCAGGTTCGGGCAGGCGCGAAGGCCCGGAGGCGGGACTGAGGGACGGCAGGAGCCACGCGGCAGGCGTGCCCCTTTCACTGTTTCCGGCGGCGGCGGGCGGTTCCGGCGCGCGCCCAGGGCGGCGGCGCGCGGCAGGGGATCATTGGGGTTTGCATTGGCCCTAGTGGACGTGCCTGTGGACACCATGCAGCTGACCGTGAAGGCGCTCCAGGGCCGGGAGTGCAGCCTACAGGTAAGGTCACCCTATATACTGCTTCACTCACAGACTCCTGCCGCTGGGGGCCAATGGCGGGCGGGGTAAGCCGGGAGAGCTGACCTCAAGAAAGGGCACGAGGGCTTCCTCGCCCAGGGAATTCGGGCTAAGCCCTTGCCTCTCCACCTCGGCCGGATCAGGTGCCGGAGGACGAGCTAGTGTCTACACTGAAGCACCTTGTCTCGGATAAGCTGAATGTCCCTGTGCGCCAGCAACGTCTGCTGTTCAAGGGCAAGGCCCTAGCAGGTAACCAGGGAAAGGAGCCGCCTAGGGAGCCCCACAGGAACTTGGAAGTTGGGGGACGGGATGTACAGGCCAGTGTAATGGATTAGGGCACTGGCTGCCACTGGGCCTCGGAAAAGTAGCTGAGCCACTACCACCCCACCACCCCATAGCCAGATGCTGCAGTGTTTCACTCTGGCTGGCTGTGGCAGAATTGCTCTCCGGCCACCCCCACAGCAGTGAGGAAGGAACCCCACCAATCTCTCTTTGGCAGATGAGAAACGACTGTCAGATTACAACATTGGGCCCAATTCTAAGCTCAACCTAGTCGTTAAACCTTTGGAGAAGGTGCTACTGGAAGAAGGGTCTACCCACAGACGGGTCGACTCACCTCCCCCACCCCTTTGGCAGCTGATCTCCAAAGTCCTGGCCCGTCACTTCAGTGTAGCAGATGCCAGCAGGGTCCTGGAACAACTACAGAAGGTGAGAAGAGTAATGCTGGACCTCCAGTCTTAATGCTTCTAGCCCCAGCCCTATTACAGCATACCCCTTCCAGATAGTACCCCCTAAACCCACCTGGTCTTCTCTCCTCAGGATTATGACAGGTCCCTGAGCCGCTTAACACTGGATGACATCGAACGTTTGGCCAGCCGCTTTCTACACCCTGAAGTAACTGAAGCTATGGAAAAAGGGTTCTCCAAATAGCATTCTGGGATTGGGGGGGAGAAATCCCAGGTCAGGCCACAGCTGCATGTTGCATTAAATGTGTTCTCATGTCGCAGTTTGGCTCATAGTGATAATAATAGCTGGTATGTACCCAGCTCTTGCTAGGTGCTAGGCACTACTCAAAGTACTTGGCCTGAGTTCTCTTCTGCCTCCCACAGGACAGTTGAGACTGCACTGTAGAGACACCTAGCAATGGCTTGGGACAGCCAGAGTCCAAGTCTAGCCAGCCGTAGAAGTGCCTCTGTAGGAGAAAGAGTGTGCTGTTTTGAGGGATGGGCCTTACCATTCCCATTTAGCCCACTCAGCATACACCCTCAAATGACTCCCTCAGGAAGCCGCTAGTCCCTGTCACCTGCCCTCTAGTGTGTCTGGCATAGCCCTTGGCAAATCTCCATAGGAAGCCAAGTGGTAGCCATCCAGGGCCCCTCTGCTGCTGCAGCCAGTGTGCTCTTGATAAATGACAAGGTTAGGGGCTAGAGGGTCAGAAAGATACCCCAGCTCCATTGTATGACTTGAGTCAAGTTTCTGTGCCACTTTGGTCCCCATCCATTGAGTCTGTTAAATGATGGCCACTCCTCTGGCCTGAATAAGTTTCCTTCCCCCTTTTCCAGCTCAAGGTGGGAGTTTCTGCTATCATCACCTGCAGTTCCACCTTGTGTTCAGTAAGCAAACTGAAGCCAAAAGTGAATTGGTAGCCAAGCAAGTATCCTGGGCCTTTATGACATAGCTCTTCTTGGGGGGCACCCTATCTGCTTGGCTCCTCTGGAAGTGGGTCTCATCCATGAGGGACAGCAGGTGACTCAACAAAGCAGTGTCACAACTAGGACTCTGCCTTGGTCTCACCCAGCACTCACCCACGGATGCTTCCTTTGCCACCTGTGTACAGGGGCTTTTACTTTGCACACCTTCATTGCTTAAGAAGAAACTCAGGGTGCTAAGGAGGAGATAGAAATGTAAGATGAAGACAGTGATTCTTCTTTTCACTATACCTATGCCTGGGTGCTAAAGGTCATATAAGTACTAGCTCCTTTGAGGAGGACCCCCTGGGAGCAGTTGAGGCTGGAAGATAGCCACCTGCAGGACACTACTCCTGCCCCTCCACTCTTGCCAAGGAAGCCACTCTGAATGTTGTCAGGGCTACACTTGCCTTTCTTGTCCAAGGGCCATCTTCATGGGCCTTAGGCCTTGTGGGACAAATCTTGAATCCCCATAATGGAATGATAAACTGAAGTGAGGCCTGAGGGGATGAGCAGCTGATAGACCCTGGTCCTCTCTGAGACCTGGGGTACCACATCAGGGACCTGCTTGTGAGCACATATATGGACTGGCAGCTCAGATAATAAGCTTACCAATGTTCTTGTTCACTTTGAGTCAGGGATGTATTTGGAAAATTATATAACACTAAAGGTGCATGTGAGAGTTTTCACCAAAATGAACTCGATTAATAAGCTAGGCTGCTTTGGGTTTCCAATAATTGGTTTAACAACACAGGAAACCTACTGGATTACAAAACTGAAAAAGCCCAGGAGTACTGGCAGTGGATGAACAATTTCACCAAACATGCAGCTTTTTTCCTGCTTCCCTCTGAATTCTCCAGGATCTGCTTCATCCTTACTACTACTTCCAAGGATCAAAGGGTGGCTGCCTGCAGCTTTATCAAAACCCTTCATTTGCTGCCAGCAAGGAGCACTTTCTCTCTGTACCATAGCTTCTATCTCAGATGCCCCAGCAAATAAATGCTGTCTCTTATTGGTCAGAACTGAATCCTGTGTAATCACTTGGGCTGGGCATATGGGGAAAAGGAGTTGTTGATTATCTGTTAAAGCAGTCTTGGTCTGCTTTCCTGGGCACATGTGAGCTGTACCGGGGAGGAAAAGTAAATGGATGTCCTGGTGGATGCAGATGGCCACTGTCCACTACAGGAAACATTTGAACCAGAAAGAGTGTGGCTCCCTTGGAGATAGTAAAGGAGAAAGGCATGAGGACTCAGACAGAGTGTTTCAGACTTGCATCCAAAGACATTTAAAGTTTCTAAAGGCAGAAACAAACCATGGACATGTTCCTCATTTCAGAGTGCCAGAAGCCTGCGAGATGCTCGCTTTGGCCAGAGATGAGACAGTGGTGTTTAGATGAGTTTATGTAGTGGGACAATTGGCAAGTTTTGCTGTGTAGCTACCTATAGAGCTAAAAACTAAACAGGGTTCCTCAGGAATCAGGCTACGGCTGAAACAGAAAAAAGTGTAGGAAGGAGTCCTAAAAGGGGTCCAATTGATACCTGATTGCCTTGGGAGGCTGGGGTGGCTATATGTGGGAGGTCAGGGACAGGGGAGATAAGATTGGACATGGAAATGAGTGAAGAGCCCTCAAAATATAAATTGGGGACCCTGTAATGGAAAAGCTGATCCATAAAAGCAAGAAGATAACTCCTTTTGATAGTTAGCTATTGGATTGTTATGAACCTTTTCTATGCAAAGCACTATTCTTGTTTCATTCTCATCTGACTGCCAAATGTAGGAAGTGGATGAGCAACAACTTGAACCCAGGTTTAGCTTTATCTTTAAGCTCATGTAAACATACTGCTATACCCAGGAATTTTCTCTAGAGAAGGAGTCCTAGATACTGGAAGGATAATTGAGGTGGCTACCCAGAGAAAGGGACTAAAAAAGAAAGAAGTGTGAGCCTCAAGGAGCCAGCTTCATTAACCAGAGAGTTTAGAAGGGAGCCAGAGGCAAAGGCATGGGCAGGAAGTGGTGCCAAGCACAAGTCAAATCAAGGCCAGGCCTCCAGAAGAGAGAGACCATCAGTGCTGCCACTACAGGATCAAGGTGGTGCCTCTCTCTGGAGTTCTTAATATGTAAGTTATTGCCACTGTATGATAGGCCAAAGAGTCCTCAGGAACTTCTCATTCCACAAGTTGTGTGTACAAAGGAATGGGGACAGATAGGTAGTGTTTGTTAGGTTTCAAGCTGGGACAAATGGTTGCGATGCCTATTTAACATATCAAAGCAGACTTGGCCTCCAGCTTCTCTCAGCATTCCTCAGTCCCTACCTTTTACCAGGCCCTCCTGGCTGGCATACCCTAACTCCTACCCTGAACTCTCCAGCCCAGAGGGCTGGGCTACTCTTCTCTGTATAATCCAACCATTTTGGTTACCTCCCCTCTTTGTACCTTTGGGCCTCCTAGCTACTGCACCTGGTTCTCCTCTTTCCCCTATACCTCCCCCCCACCTCCTCACAGGGCTCAGGGACATGTCCACTCAGAATTCTTCCAGATGTCCCTACCTCTAGCTATGTTCTCCTACATATATATACATATGTATATATATATATAAAATAAGCTTTCTCCTTCACAATACCTAGGAGCACTCATGTTCATTTCCTTTCCTTTTTTATTTCTTTTTTTCATTCAGTGTTCAGCCTTGAGGAGCTGTGTCAGGACAAGGATGGCAGATGAGGGAAGACAAGAGGTGACAAATGCTGCTGGGATGAGAAATAGGGGGGATATAAAAGGAGGCTGGAACTCAGTGACCACAGGATGCAGACCCTGTCTTTGCCCTGAATTTGGTATGGCTCTCCATACACCAGCAGACTAAACTCTAAGGGCCCTCATCAGGGATTGGAACATTTGCCACTGGCACTATGCCATGCTGAGCCACATGTACACCCAAGTGGCAATAATCCACTCACTGCTCCCTGCCCAATACAAGTTCCTGAGAGCCTCTTTCTGACTCTCAGATTGAGACCCTCGTCCTAGGTATGTGATGTGATCACAACCACACCAGGAGATAGCAGCAGAAATGAATGGCCCAGCTCAGATGGCCCCCAAAGACAGAAATGTTCTGGGAGCTAGGATGAGGTGTTTGGTGGGCCAATGGCAGGGGCAGGCTGAAGAGCTCACTATTTATGGTAAGGCTCATTGAGTTGATTATTCAAAGGGGATAGATTAATTAATGAGAGAGTTTTTGGTATGAACTTGTGACTTCTTTCATGTCTATGTGGACATGGGAAAGTAACACAAGAACAGCCCCCAAACAATCACATTTAGAACAATTTGAGCATCCTTCATCCAATTGAGCCTTTTAGAAAGGAGCCATGAAAGTTTGGGACATTCCATCATGCTTCCTCCCTGTTATAACAGTATACTTTCTTGCCCTTGACTAAGGATCAGCCTTTTTTTTTTTAACTAGAGAATGGTATTTGTTTGTCTGTTTATTGAATATATTAAGAAATCAAGAGCTGTGTGAAAGATGTGCTCACTGTGAGGATATCACTATTTCTAGACCCCTTTAATAGATAAACCTTAGAAATATATATACATATATATATATATATATCCACATACCCATATATATTAAAAAAATCACAAGTTCATGCTGAAACCTTCAGCCATAATCTCGTGTTACAATTCTTTCACACCTTCCCTCATTCCACAGTGAAAATTCTAGTTTCTGATAGCATCGATATGTTTACTCATTGGTTCTACCAGATAAAATCTGTCTTAACATATATCCAAAATAGCTTCATGCTCACCTCATCTGGACCATTATCCATGTTAAATATGCTAAGAAGAAAGCCAGTTATCTTTGTCCTTAGAATATATCCCACAAGATAGTATGGTAGCAGAGTTGTACTTAAAGGGCACGGAATTAGCTGAGTGTGATGGTGCATACCTGTAGGTCCCAGCTACTCAAATGACTATGATGGAAGGGTCACCTCAGTTCAGGACATAGAGACCAACTTGACCAACACTGAGACTCTTTACAAAAAATTAATTTAAAAAAATGGAAAAGGGGCAGTGGGGTGGCTCAGCAGGTAAAAGCATTTGCTACACAATCTGGAGAACAGCTATCTCAATCCCCTATAGAAAAAACATTTTAAGTAGTTTTTGGTTTAGCCTTCCTGAAAATTTTACCACAGTAATTATATGTACCTGCATGTGTGTTAAGTTCCTGCTCTGTTTTTTTCTTTTTTGTCTTTTACTTCCTTGTTTCATGAGACAGGAAGACTACAAAGCACTCTATCCCAAGCTGACCTCAAACTCATGGCAATCCTCCCTCAGGAGGCAGAGACAGGTGAGTTTGAGGCCAGTTTGGTCTACATAGTTCCAGGATGGCTAGGGTGACACTATGTATCAAAAACAAACAAACAAACAAAAATAAAAATTAAGTAATCTTTTAGGTTACTGTAGACAAATTGCTAAACTGTCTTATTAAGTAAAAACCCAGAGTCAGATATAGGGGTGAACACCTGATAGATCAGAGGAATAGGTAACTTCACCTCACGGGCACCTCAGCTTCCAAAGAGACCTACTTCCTATATACCCATGCCTATATGCCTTTCTGTTCTGCTAATTCATTTGTTCTCTCAGCCCAGCTACCTCACTTCCTCTTCCTGCCTAGCTGTACAGACCTCCAGACCTCTATGGTTAACTAGTGTTGGAATTTAATGCATTTGCCACCACAACTGGCTCTGTTCCCAGTGTGGCCTTGAACTCACAGAGATCCAAACAGATCCCTGCCTCCCAAGTGATAGGATTAATTAAAGGTGTGTGCTACCATTGCCTGACTTCTATGTTTACTATAGTGGCTGGCTTTCTCCTCTGATCCTCAGGTAAATTTTATTGGAGGACACAGTATTTTGGGGGACACAATACATCACCACAGGTTACCCTACAAAGTAATTGATTTCATCATAGCATCTTCATTTTTTAAACTTATTTCTTTTTAATTTTTCCCTTTTATTGAAAATAGATTCTTTTTTCATACAATATATCCTGTTTACAGTTTCCCCTCCTACTCCTCCAAGTTCCTCTCCACCTCCTCTGCCATCTGGATCCACTCCCTTACTGTCTTTCATTAGAAAAGAACAGGCTTCTAGGGGATAACAACAAAACATAACAAAATAAAATATAATAAAACAAAAACCATCACATCAAAGTTGGACAGGACAAACCAACAGAAGGAAAATAGCCCAAGAGAAGGTATAAGAATCAGAAAATCACTCTTTCACACATTCATGAGTCCCATAAAAATACTAAACTGAAAGCTATAATATACATACATAGAGGACCTGGTGCAGACCAATGTAGGCCCTGTGATTGCTGCTTCAGTCTCTGAGTTCATATGAGCTTTGCTCAGTTGATTTAGAGGTCCTTATTTTCTTGGTGTCCTCCAACCCCTCTGGTTTTTATACTCTTTCTGCCTCTGCTTCCACGGGGTTCCCTGAGCTCTGAGGGGAGGCTTTGTTTTTTTGTTTTGTTTTGGTTTTGTTTTTTCGAGACAGGGTTTCTCTGTGTAGCTTTGCGCCTTTCCTGGGACTCACTTGGTAGCCCAGGCTGGCCTCGAACTCACAGAAATCCACCTGGCTCTGCCTCCCGAGTGCTGGGATTAAAGGTGTGCGCCGCCACCACCTGGTGAGGGGAGGCATTTGATTGAGACATCCCATTTAGAGCTGTATGTTCCAAGGTGTCTTTCTTCCTCTTCCTCTCCCCTCTCCCCCTCCCTCTTCCCCTCCCTCTCCCTTTCCTTTTCCTTGTGTAATATCTGGCTGTAGGTCTCTGTATTTGTTCCCATCTGCTGCAGGAGAAGCTTCTCTGATGATAACTTGTTGCTGGAGGGCTTCTCTCCAGGTTCCCCAAGCCCCGCAGTCCCACAATCCACTTATAAAATAATCACTCAGACGCTTATATCACTTATAAACTGTATGGCCGTGGCAGGCTTTTTGTTAACTGCTCTTTTATCTTAAATTAACCCATTTCTATAAATCTATACCTTGCCACGTGGCTGGTGGCTTACCAGAGTCTCTACATGCTGCTTGTCCTGGCGGTGGCTGCAGTCTCTCTCCTCCTTCTTCCTGTTTCCCCAATTCTCCTCTCTCTTTGTCCCGCCTATACTTCCTGCCTGGTCACTGGCCATCAGTGTTTTATTTACATAGAGTGATATCCACAGCAATAACTGAATAAGGCCCTGCTCTATGAGTATAGCAGAATATCTATAGCATTTTATCAATACTTCTTTTTTAGATCAGTAAGTAGTATTTGGTTTTACCCTAGGTTTCTAGGCTATCTAGTCTCTGGTTCTTGATCACCCAAGCAGTATTGGGTATAGGTTCTATTCTTGGTATTCTGAGTTATGAGGGACGATCAAAGAAAGGGGGGTCACTTCAGGATATAATCAGGCTCTGAGGCAGCAGGGAAGAACAGTCTCTGATGGACTGAACCCCAAAGAGCCATGTAGACACATATTTATTGATTGTTACACAAAAGTTGTTTTTTGGGCTGGACAGTGGTTGGCACACACCTTTAATCCCAGCACTCAGGAGGCAGAGGCAGATGGATCTCTGTGAGTTTGAGGCCAGCCTGGGCTACAGAGCGAGATCCAGGACAGACACCAAAGCTACACAGAGAAACCCTGTCTCAAATAAACCAAAAAACAAAAAAAAGTTGTTTTTTGGATAAAACAAGTTCCTCATACGAAAACCCATGATCTAATCTGTATGTTTTGTGAAGGAAAACATCACACCCCTGCAATTTTAGTCCTTATTGTGCACTGTTTGAAGTACTCAATAATACATGACATTCCAGGTTTGACAGGACTGTACTGTGACTAAAGTCATACAAAGGCTGTAAAGCTCCTTCATAAAAACAACTCTATAGATAACAGAAAACAATCATTGTTTTCTATAATGATTTATTCAAGGTCTAAGTGCTTCCAGAAAACAACTATTTCATTCTAATGTTTACCCTACAGTGACTCTACTAGATTTCTGACTACATTCCAGCTCATGGAGTAAGCCTTAAGTCAAATCAGACATTTGTCAGTTCCCACAAGCTTTGTGCCACCATTGCCCTAGCATATTTTTCAGGCAAAGTATTGTAGATCAAAGGTTTTGTGTCTGGGTTGGTGTTTACGTTTCTCTTTTGGTAGACTGCGGAGTACCTTCCCATACCAAAGACACTAGACAGTAGGGGTGAAGTTCTATGTAGGCATCAGCTCGACTTCTCCATGTTCAATAAGTTGTGTAGGTATTGTCTTCAGCAATAGGACCTTGTTGTCAGTGTTTTTAAAGCAACCTATCATCTTGGCAAGTCTGGGTTGTTTGGGGTTTCCATGGAACCTGTTTGGCCAACAATACAATTCGATGTAACCCAGTCCCAGTACTTAGTTTCATTTGGTGACAAGAGATGGCCAGTGAGAACTCCATCTCCCTCATTATTTGGAAACTTTGTTAGGATAACCTTCATATATTTTAGGAAGTTTTCACTGCACTAATTTTCCATACCACACCTCAAGTAGCCCTCAATTCTAGCTGTCTCTCCCCAAATTCCCTCCATCAACCTCATATCCCTTCCCCTCCCCACCAGATCCTCCCATTCCAGTCCACCTGCCCCCAGTCTATTTAAAATCTATTCTATTTACCCTCCCAGGAAGATCCATGTGTCTTCCCCTAATACATTCCCTTATTCCTAACCTCTCTGGGTCTATGGATTGTAGCTTGGTTATAATTTATTTAATGCTAATATCCACATATAAATGAATACATATCATATATATCATTCTGGGTCTGGGTTACCTCATTCACGATTTTTTTCTAGTCTCATCTCTTTGCCTGAAAATTTCATGATGTTATTGTTTGTAACAGCTGAGTAATACTCCATTGTGTAAATGTACCACCTTTTTTTTATCTACTCTTCTGTTGAGGGACATCTAGGTTGTTTCCAGTTTCTGGTTATTATGAATAGAACAGCAATGAACATTGTTAAAGAAGTGTCCTTGTAGTAGAATGAAGCATTCTTTGGGTATATGCCCAAGAATGGTATAGGTGGATCTTGAAGTAGATCAATTCTCAACTTTCTGAGGAACCAGCATACTGCTTTCCATAGTGGCTATACAAGTTTGCACTCCCACCAGTAATGGAAAAGTGTTTCCCGTACTCCACATCACTTGTGTTATCAATCTTAGCCCTTCGGACAGGTGTTAGATGGAATCTCAAAGTAGTTTTGATTTGCATTTCCCTGATGGCTAAAGATGTTGAACATTTAAGTGTTTCTCAACCATTTGAGTTTCCTCTATTGAGAATTCTGTTTAGACCTATACCCCCATTTTTAAATTAGATTATTGATTTTTCAATATCAAGTTTCTTGAATTCTTTATATATTTTGGATATTACTCCTCTATTGAATGTGAAGTTGGTAAAAATCTTTTTCCATTCTGTAGGCTGTTGCTTTGTCTAAATGATGGTGTCTTTTGCCTTACAGAAGCTTTTCAGTTTTATGAGGTCCCATTTATTAATTGTCAATCTTAGTGCCTGTGAGATTGTTTTTTCTGCTCAGAAAGTCTTCTCCTGTGCCAATGAGCTCAAGGCTATTCCCTACTTTCTCTTCTATCAGATTCAGTGTATGTTGTTCCAATCTTATATGGTCTTTTAATAAAAAGAAAAACTAGAGCCAGATATTGGGGTAAAAGCTGAAAGATTAGAGAAGCAGAGCCAGTCACAGCCACCACTTCTTACCTCACCAGCTCCAGGAATCCTCTGAAATCCTCTGAGTCCTCACCCAAAAAGGTCTCAACTGAACTGCTTTAGTTCCTGTTTCCTCACACCTTATATACCTTTCTCCTCACTGCCATCACTTCCTGGGATTAAAGGTGTGTGTGCTTCCCAGTACTGGGATTAAAGGTGTGTGCCACCATAGCCTGGCTCTGTTCCCAGTGTGGCCTTGAACTCATAGAGATCCAGACAGATCTCTGCCTCCCCGGTGATGGGATTAAGGGATTAAGGGTGTGTGCAACCACTGTCTGGCCTCTATGTCTAATTTAGTGGCTGGCTCTGTCCTCTGATCACCAGGCAAGTTTATTAGGGTGCACAATATATCACCACATTTCCCCTTTTTTGTCTAAAATAATAGAAGGTTATAACTAATATAAGAAAAACTATATACAAAAAGTATACAGAATATATACAGTCAAGAATTATATTAACCATGTCGAGTCCATTAACATTTGACAAATATAGAGAAAATACTCCATTATTTATCCTATTTTGGTAAGTCCAAAAGGTTGTACCTAATTCACTTTCTGTCCTAACTTGTATTACCAATCGAAAAATATCTTTTGATGTCTTTCAATTATATACACTTTACACCTCTTCAGAGTTTCTTTCCTGAATTAGTTAACAAGGAAAACTATAACTATCTAATCTTCAACTCCCTCAGAGACCTGAGAAGGAAATAATATTACCTAAGTAAACAGGAAGTGCAGGTAAGCAAATTCCAAAAAAATGTGAGTGATGATAGAACAACTGGCTGCCTGGACAGTCACACAAGATTTTTCTCCAACATTGGGGCATCCATCTTTGGCCTACAGGCCTAGCATTTCTGACAGACACTTCTGTGAAGCAGGATTTTCTGAAGGGCCTTCCTACCTTGTCTAGGCAAAGTTAGGCAGTCCTTTGTTTTGTGCCCTGCTTGTCCATTTTGGACAGCATACTGTCAGCAGTAAAGACAAGGGCATTTTCTTGCCCAGTGGCTAACTTGCCACAAAGAAAGTAAACTCCATAAGGAGTTTCTTTGATGCCCATAATCTTCTCTAAAGTAGATTGGTACTGCCAGGAGCTGATATGTCTGTCTCATTGTCATAAAAAAGAATCTATGTTATTAAAACATCTTAAATGCCATATTCTGTAGATCTCTGAAGTGTTTGAAGATGACTTGTCTATCTAAAATATGTCTGTTTGACCTTGAAAATGTACCTAATATGACTACACATTTGATTGTAATGACTATTAACTTGCATTTCTTTTCTTTTCTTTTTTTTTGGTTTTTGGTTTTTGGTTTTTCGAGACAGGGTTTCTCTGTGTAGTTTTGCGCCTTTCCTGGATCTCACTCTGTAGACCAGGCTGGCCTCGAACTCACAAAGATCCACTGTAGTGGGTAGCCATTCCAGCTTGGTTCTGGAAGTTCCAACCCCCATTGAGACTCTGGCAACTGTCACGCCTATGAGGCGGGGCGAGGGGAGGCGCCTGGGGACCCGAGAGCTGGATGGGCCAGCGCTCTCTCTCTGGGCGCTCTCTCGGTGCCGGGACACTGACCGGTGGAGACTGACTGTGCAGAGCTCCGGAGAACACCGCTGGACTGCGTTACACCTTCCTCAGACCCTGCGACCTACCCATTACTTAATTTGTGAGTTACGCCATTAAATAAATATCCTTTTAACTACGTGGAGTGGCCAAAATAATTTCTCCAATATCTGGCGCTGGCCCATCCAGCTCTCGGGTCCCCAGGCGCCTCCCCTCGCCCCGCCTCATAGGCGTGACAGTTGCCAGAGTCTCAATGGGGGTTGGAACTTCCAGAACCAAGCTGGAATGGCTACCCACTACAATCCACCTACCTCTGCCTCCCAGAGCTGGGATTAAAGGTGTGCGCCACCACCGCCCAGCTTAACTTGCATTTCTTATATCCTAATTAGTTGGTAATAACTTTCAATAACTAGCAATTTGCATTACATTGTTAAATAAATTGTATAGGTACAATACATTGAAAAAGATTAGAAATATATGTACAGTATTTTATAACAAAATCAATCTCAAATTTTTATCAATATACATAATTTGTATACAATATACAAAAATCCAATCCAATGTAAAATATTTAAAACAAGTAGTAATTTTCAAAAGTAGGTTAAATAATCTACCTTTTTATCTTATCATATCCATATTTCCTCTTTTTTCTTTTCAGAGTAGATTCAATAATCTACCCTTTAGTCTATTATTTCTATATCTTTTTTAGAAGAGATTCAATAATCTACCTTTTATCTAATCATATCTATATTCTTTTATTTCTCTTCTGAGTAGATTCAATAATCTACCCTTTTATCCTATTATTTCTATTTTTTTCAAGACAGGGTTTCTCTGTATAGCTTTGTACCTTTCCTGGATCTCACTCTGTAGACCAGGCTGGCCTCGAACTCACAGAGATCCACCTGTCTCTGCCTCCCTGAGTGCTGGGATTAAAGGCGTGCGCCACCACCGCCCGGCTCATTTCTATATTTTTTTAAGAGTAGATTCAATAATCTACTTCTTATTTTCTTTTTTCTTTTTCTTTGTTTTTTTAAACAAGAACCCTGAATCTAAACTCCTTTGTTTAGTCTTTTTCCTGACCATTAATAATAACAACTTGTAACCAACCATCATCCTAAACAATGACAATTATCCATAACTCATTGAACGACCAAAAACCACCCACCCTACCAATTGGGAATGTGGTGTCGTGTTCTTAAAATGACTTCCTGCTGTCTGGAGGCAAAGGCATCTTTAGGGGATCCTGAAAAGAAAAATTTTGGGTTAATTGTCAAGTCCTGTGTAAGGTAGCTGTATATTTGTTGTCCGGTCTCTGTATAATGGCAAAGTATAGGGTTTGTCTCAAGTCCTAGCTCAAGTAGTCTGTGAGGCTGGATCATCTCAGCTAGCCATCTCCCTAGTGTCCTGAGCAGTTTGTAGTCCAAAGTTGATATTTGGGTAGTGTTTGTCAGCTTAGTGGTGTTGTCATTGTCCTGATTGAATAGTCATTGTGGGGTTCCATCATCTTTTTGTAGACTTCAAAGTCATTGTTAGGCATGGTCACAGTTACCCGCAGAAAACTGAGACTCAAACCCAAAATCATGTACAGAAAGCTATATGAAGCCTTTTTTCTAAAATTAGTACTCTATATGACCATTAACATCATGACAAAAGTTTGAAATATATATATATATGTATGTATATATATATATATATATCTTATAATTTTTGATATAAAATTGATACCTTAAGAAAAGTTTTAAAGAGTCAAAATAAAACTAAAGAATTGATGCTGGGCGGTGGTGGCGCACGCCTTTAATCCCAGCACTCGGGAGGCAGAGCCAGGCGGATCTCTGTGAGTTCGAGGCCAGCCTGGGCTACCAAGTGAGCTCCAGGAAAGGCGCAAAGCTACACAGAGAAACCCTGTCTCAAAAAAAAAAAAAAAACCAAAAAAAAAAAAAAAAGAATTGAGATTAGTGACAATAGAATAGTCCCTTAATTTTGGTTTTTTTTTCTGTCCCGTATCAGGTGGCTCTTCTGAAATGATACAGAGATTTTGGATTTTCTATTAACAAGCATGCTGGGTTTTAGAGAAGGAGAGAGCCACGCTCCAACTCCAAAGCCAGCTTTAATTTTTAATTGAACTGAGACTACATAAAGACCATTTGTGTTATGTGTCTGTAGGGAACAGCAGAAACCAACATTTAGGAAGACTTAGGAAGTTTTATCCTGTTAGATATGTGATATACCAATAGGCCAATTTACTCTTTTTCTTGGGACATTTTTTCTGGATGCTTTGTCCTTTTTCTTCAGATGTCTCTTTTGTCCAGGGTTCTTCAGATTCTTTATCCTTCATTATCATGAAAGACAAAAACAAAAACCCCTCCCCAACCCTAACTTTGGGGAGGTTCCCTTTTGGCAAGTTATATCTGATTAAATGAAAAGCATTTATTAGTGGTATAAGTTAATTTAAATTGGATGGTCATGCTGGTTGATGAACTATCACCTCTTCTAATTAAGAGATCTCTCTTGTTCAAATCAAACCTTTATCAATTTTGATGGTATCCACAGCTTATCTTCTCCTGTAGAAACAAAAGCAAAACATCATCCCCAATGGAACACATATCCTGGTTTCCTTTATGAGGTCAGCACATGCTTAAAGTATATAGGCTGATTTAATTCTGTAGTTTTTTCTATTATCCAGTGGCTCTCCACAGCCATTGTTCATTTCTTATTAGCACTGAGAAAATTCAAAGTTAATAGAGCATTATGTAATCTATTTCTGGGGGGGGAGTTTGTTACCCCTTTCTGTTTATTTAGCATATCCTTTAGAGTTTGATTTGATCTTTCTATGACTGCTTGGCCTGTAAGATTGTGTGGTATACCTGTAATATGCTTTATATTGTAATAAGCAAAGCAGTTTCATTTTAAGAGAGACATATAATGGAGCATTTTCAGTTTTAATTTGTGCAGGTATACTCATGATGGCCATAACTTCTAGCAAATGTATGATCACAGAACCATCCTTTTCTGAACTCAGAGCCATTGCCCATTGAAATCCTGAATAAGTATCAATGGTGTGGTGTACATATTTCAATTTTCCAAATTCTGCAAAGTAAAACACATCCATCTGCCAGATTTCATTCCTCTGAATACCCTTTGGGTTACATCCTGCTGGTAGTGGAGTCTGATTATAAAAAGAATAAGTAGGACATTTCCTTATAATTTTCTTGGCTTGTTTCCAGGTTATGAAAACTTCCTTTTTTAAACCTTTACTATTGACAAAATGTTTTTTATGAAATTCTCCAACACATTTCCTATCAATAGTTTATCAATGTAGTCATTACCTTGTGCTAAAGGGCCTGGCAGACCCATATGGGAATGGGATGTGAGTTATATATAAGGGATGATTCCTATTCCTGATTTTCTTTCTTTCTTTCTTTCTTTCTTTCTTTCTTTCTTTCTTTCTTTCTTTCTTTCTTTCTTTCTTTTTTTTTTTTTTTTTTTTTTGAAACATGGTTTCTCTGTGTAGTTTTGGTGCCTGTCCTGGATCTCGCTCTATAGCCCATGCTGGCCTCGAACTCACAGAGATCCACCTGGCTCTGCCTCTTGAGTGCTGGGATTAAAGGTGTGCACCACCACCACCACCACCACCACCACCACCACCACCACCCTGCCTGATTATTTCTTGTAACTGAATAAATAATGAAGCTAATTCTTACTCATCAGGGATAAATTCAGGAGTTTCAATATGTAAGACCACTCTCTCAGCCCACTGAGAGTCAGTAACTATGTTGAGGGGTTCCAAAAAATCCATTAATATCATCAAAATGGCATATAATTCCAAATTTTGGGCAAAATTATAAGGACTTTGAACCACTTTATTTAAAATTTCTGATTTGTATCCTACCTTTCCTTGTTTGCATCTGCATAAAATGTAGCGGCTCTAGATATTGGCGTTTCCCATACAATGACAGGCAGGATCCAGTCAGCTCTCATTATAAGTTGAATTCTATCACTTTGGGGATATTTGTTGTTAATCTCTCCCAAAAAATTACTGCAAGCTCTTTGCCAAGGTTCACTTTCTGCCCATAATTTGTCAATGTCCTTCTTAGTTAAAGGTACGACAATTTCTGCTGGGTCTATTCCTGCTAATTGATGAAGTCTTAATTTTCCTTTTAAAATCAACTCAGAGTTTTTTTCCACATAAGTTTTTAATTTTTTTACTCTGTTTATTTGGTGGAAATATCCATTCCAATATAATATCTTCCCTCTGCATTAATATTCCTGTAGGAGAATGCCTAGAAGGTAAAATAACCAAAATGCAATCCAGCTTTGGATCAATACGATCCATGTGCCCTTCATGTACTTTCTTTTCTACCAAGGCCAATTCTTTCTCAGGTGATAATTCTCTTGGACTATTTAAGTCCTTGTCACCTTCTAAGGTTTTGAACAAATTACTCGGTTCATCATTTTTTTACCCCAACAATAGTTCGTAGATGAGAAATGTCTCTGAATAATCTTTGAAAGTCATATAGAGTCTGTAATTGATCTCTCATAATTTGAAACTCTGGGGGTCTAACTTTTGTAAACCTATTTTATATCCTAAATAATTAATAGAATCTCCTCTTTGTATCTTTTCAGGAGCAATTTGTAATCTCCAGCAAGGCAAAATTTTCTTTACTTCTTCAAACATTCTTTCTAAAGTATCTGCATTTGAATCAGCTAGTAAAATATTGTCCATGTAATGATAGATTATAGATTTAGGAAATTGTTTATATATTACTCTAGACGAATTTCTAAACAGTCTTATTAAATGAGAAACAATGAGCCAAATACAGGAGCGAAAGCCGTAGAGATCAGAAAAATAGGAATAGCCACCAACTAAACTTAGCTCACCATGCCACTGAAGCTTACCAAGAGAACCAGCTTCTTCCTGTCTAACCTGTACCTTTATTGCCTTGCTGTTCTGCCTTCTCATTGGCTCTTAGCCCAGCCACCTCACTTCCTTATCACTGCCTGTCTGTACAGACCTCCAGGTCTCTATGGTTGGTACTGGGATTAAAGGCATGTGTTACCATGCTTGGCTATGTCCTTGAACACACAGAGACTCTGCCTGCCATGTGATCAGATTAAGGGTGTGTGCTACCACTGCCTGACTTCTGTTTATGTCTGGCTATCTATGTCCTCTGATCTCCAGGCAAACATTTTTTATTAACACACAAATAAAATATCACCACCTATTACTTCCAATGGCTGTCATACAAAATATTGGCACAGGGTTGGTCTATTTAACATTCCCTGAGGGAGACCCCTCCATTGATATCTCTTAACAGGCTGAGAATTATTATAAGTAGGCACTGTGAAAGCAAATATTTCTCTGTCTTTTTCTTGTAAGGGTATTGAAAAGAAACAGTCTTTTAAATTGATTATTATAAGAGACCATCCTTTAGGTAACAGAGTAGGCAGAGGAATTCCAGATTGTAGAGAGCCCATTGGCTAAATTACCTTGTTAATTGGCCTTAGGTCTGTTACCATTCTCCACTTGCCAGATTTCTTTTTAATAACAAATACAGGAGAATTCCAAGGTCTGGTTGCTTCTTCAATATTTTGAGCATTTAACTGCTCTTGTACCAGCTCTTCTAAAGCCTGCAGTTTCTCTGTTGTTAAAGGCCATTGTTGAACCCATATAGGCTTGTCTGTTAACCATTTTAAAGGTAGAGCTGTTGATGTCTTTGAAAGATCAACAGTTGTTGTGCTCTGTTCTTGTACAATCTGGAAGGTCAGTGACTGTTCTTTATAATATCTTCTAATATTTTTCCAGGAAACATGTTAGTTTATGGTTTGTTTCTGAGATTGGAGGAATGTTAATCTGGGTATTCCATTGTTGTAATAAATCACAGCCCCATAGATTCATAGCTATATTAGCCACATATGGATTTAATTTTCATCTCTGTCCTTTTTTTTTTTTTTGGTTTTTTGGTTTTTTTGAGACAGGGTTTCTCTGTAGCTTTGGAGCCTGTCCTGGACTAGCTCTGTAGACCAGGCTGGACTCGAACTCACAAAGATCCACCTGCCTCTGCCTCCCGAGTGCTGGGATTACAGGCGTGTGCCACCACCACCTGGCTTTCTGGTCCTATACATTCAACCCAACTTGTGCTCTGTTTCACTTGAGATAATGTTCCAGTCCCTAACAGCTGAACATTTACCTTCTGAAGAGGCTAATTTGGATGCCAAGATTCTGGTGCAATTACTGTTATGATCATACCTGTGTCTACAAGACCTTCAATGAAAATACCATTTATTCATATTTTTAATTTTGGTCTTTGTTCATTTATAGAAGTTTGCCAAAAATTTTTGCTTTATGGTTTCTCCGAAATTTTTTGTTCTCTATTCTCTAGCTGTTCTATCACCCTGAGCAGTATAGTTTTTTTTACAATAGGCATTTTGGTTATTTAATTGCTCTGGGAAGGGGTTTCTTCTACAATGTCAGGAAAGGCCTGAACTGAATTTGCCATGGGAGCCTGTGAGAGGCCCCTCAGAGAGTTTCCCAATGGTAAAGACAAAGGATTACCTTCTCTGTTCCTTGTTGATCTACATTAGTTAGTCCAATATCTACCTTTACCACACCTTCTGAATAATCCAGAAGGGAGGGGTGTTCTATTGCCATTGTTCCTTTAAGAAACATTGTTTCTAGGAATGCCCTGTTTACAGTCCCTTTTTAGGTGAACTTGTTTACTACAATTGAAACATCTGACATTACTATTTTTCTTCAAACCTCTGGAAATCACCTCTCCTATCCAAGTATCATCATGGTCATGTAATTCAATATTGATTGTATCTCAGATCCAGTCTTTCCAAAGGTGCTGATCTTGCCTTTAATGGCCTAATTATCCTTTTGTATTGTGCATTAGCATTTTCAAAAACCATAGACTCAATTATTATCTGTCTAGCTTCTGACTGTGGTAGTCTTTGTAAGAAATCCGTGAAGGTTTCTTTTGAGCCCCATATAAGTTTTGTAAATGACTCAATTTTCTTTCCTACTTCTTCAATTCTGTCCCAAGTAGTCAAGGCTGCCATTCAGCATAAAGCCAGGGTGTGGTCATCATATAAATATTGTCTTTGTGTATCAGCAAAATCGCCTTCTCCAAGAAGTTCATCTTGGGAAATGTCCATACCTCTAGCCCTGCATCATTGTTCAATGGTTTTAGCCTCATCCTTCCACCAAGTCCTCCATTGTAACTGTGGACCAGCCTCCAAAACTGCTGTAACCAAATCTCTCCAGTCTTGAGGGATAATTCTATTACAAGTTGACCATGAGTTTAACATTTGCTTCACGAACAGAGAATGCATATCATATGTCACTATAGCTTCTTTGAATCTCTTCAAATCTAACATTTGCACAGGAGTCCAATCAGCTCATACACAGCCTTGAGCATTTGGCAGTTCCTGTATAGTTACTGGATGGATTAAGGTTGGCTATTTGAAAGCCTTAGGCTGTTTCTCTGTAACCGTATAATGCAATGCTAAGATTTGTTCACCTTTAAATTCCTCTGTCTGGGTCTGAATATCTCTATGATCTGTTTTTACAATTTTTTTCTAAAACTTTTATCTTGGCACTCACATTAAACAACCCTTTTAATGGTAAAACAGAAATGATCAAACAAATAATATTTATAATTGACATTACATCTATCTCATCAACATTAATTATCATCTCATTTAATTGTTCCAATTTTCAGAATGTCAATCATATTATCAAACAGAGACCAAACACTCTCCATTGTGAAAATGTTTCGCATTTTTTAATGTGGTAAAAAAAAAAACTTTGTTTTAACCAATTCCTCCCTTTAAGAAATTCCAATTGACTCACCAAGTCTGCTGATAATGACAATTCAGATGATGGTGTGGCAGCAGCCCTAGGAGGGGACCCAAGGAAAGCCAGAACCCACCAGCTTTGGAAAGAAGCCAAAAAAAAAAAAATCCAGCTTTATGCACCAGGGAACATGTGAAAGCAGCTGATTCTGGCGTGTTTGGAGCTTGAGACTGGGGAGTTTGCTGCAGAGAGGCTGCAACAGAAACTTAGCCAGTGGGGTAAGAGGCTCCTGGGTAGACATTCCAGCCATGTCTAGCTCCGGCCCAAGCCTCGGGCAAGTGGCTTTTTGGTGAATTCATGCCACAAATGTTGGACACCAGATGTTGTTCAAATCATAAATGGTCTTTTAATTAAAAAAAAACAGAGCCAGATATTGGGGTGAAAGCTGAAAGATCAGAGAAGCAGAGCCAGCCACAGCCAACATCACCTATTAACTCACCAACCCCATGAATCCTCTGACTGAAATTCTGAGTCCTCACCCAAAAGGGTCTCAGCTGAACTGCTTTAGTTCCTGTTTCCTTATGCCTTATATACCTTTCTCTGCCCTGCCATCACTTCCTGGGATTAAATGCATGTGTGCTTCCCAGTACTGGGATTAAAGGTGTGTGCCACCACTGCCTGGCTGTTTCCAGTGTGGCTTTGAACTCACAGAGATCCAGATTGATCTCTGCCTCCCGAGTGATAGGATTAAGGGTGTGTGCCACCACTGCCTGACCTCTATGTCTAGTCTAGTGGCTTGTTCTGTTCTCTGATCCTCAGATAAGTTTATTAGGATACATAATATATCACTACAAGTGTATCTGGTTTTATGTTGATGTCTTTGATCCATTTGGAGTTGAGTTTTGTGCAGGGTGATAGGTATGGATCTATTTGCATTCTTATACATGCAGACATCCAGTTTGACCAGCACCATTTGTTGAAAATGCTGTCTTTTTTCCACTTTGTATTCTGGCTTCTATATCAAAAAAGAGGCATCTATAGGTATGTGGCTATGTATGGATCATCAATTTGATTCCATTGACCAATGTGTCTGTTTTTATGCCAGCACCATGCCTTTTAATTACTATAGCTTTGCAGTACAACTTGAAATCAGGAATGGTGAGACCTCCAGAAGTTTTTTTTTTTTATTGTTCAGGAATGTTTTATCTGTCCTGTTTTTTGTTTTCTTTGGGTTTGGGTTTGGGTTTTGGTGTTTTGGTGGTGGTGAGGTGTGGTGTGGTGTGGTGTGGGGTAGGGTGGGGTGGGGTGGTGTGTGTGGTGTGTGTGTGTGTGTGTGTGTGTGTGTGTGTGTGTGTTTCCATATGAAGTTGAAAATTTTCCTTTTAAGATCTGTGAATAATGTGTTGGAATTTTGATTAGGATTGCACTGAATCTGTAGATTGCTTTGGTAAGATGGCCATCTTTACTATGTTAATTCTACAGATCCATGAGCATGAGGGATCTTGTCACCTTCTTCAATTTTTGTTCAAAGGCTTGAAGTTTTTATCATACAAGTCTTTCACTTGCTTGGTTGGAATTACGACAAGATATTTTGTATTATTTGAGGCTATTGTCAAAGGTGTTGTTTCCCTGATTTCTTTCTGAATACATTTGTCATTTGTATATATGGGGGGGCTACTGATTTTTGTGAGTTAATTTTGTATCCAGCCACTTTGCTGAAAATGTTTATCAGCTGTAGGAGTTCTCCAGGTGGAATTTTTGGGGTCACTGATGATACTATCACATCATCTGCAAATAAAGATACTTTGATTTCTTCCTTTCCAATTTGTATCCTTTTGATCTCCTTTAGTTGTCTTAACACTTCCATTACTATATTGAATAGGTATAGAGAAAGCCATGTGTAGTGGTGAATACCTTTAATTCCAGGACTCAGGAGGCAGAGGCAGGTAGATCTCTGTGAGTTCAAGGCCAGCCTGGTCTACATAGTGAGTTCCAGGACAGCCAGAGCTACATAGTGAGACTCTGGCTTGGAAAAAAAAAACAAAATAATAGGTATGGAAAGAGTGGACAACCTTGTTTTCTTCTGATTTTAGTGGAATTGCTTTGAGTTTCTATTTAAGTTGCTGTTGGGTATGGGCTTGCTGTAAACTGCCCTTATTATGTTGAGTTATGTCTCTTGTATCCCTAATCTCTCCAGGACTTTAATCATAAAGGGGTGTTCAGTTTTGTCAAAGTCCTTTTCTGCATCTAATGAGATGATCATGTGGGTCTTTTTTCTTTCAGTTTGTTTATATGGTGGATTGCATTTATTGATTTTCCTATATTGAGCCATCCTTGCGTCTCTGGGATAAAGCCTACTTGACCATGGTGGATGATCTTTTTTATGTGTTCTTGCATTTGGTTTGTAAATGTTTTATTGAATTTTTTGCATGTGTGTTCATAACGGGAAAACGGTCTATAATTCTCTTTCTTTTTGGGTCTTTATGTTGTTTGAGTATCAGGGTAACTGTGGCCTCATAAAATGAATTGAGCAATGTTCTTTCTGTTTCTATTTTGTGGAATGATTTGAGGAGTATTGGATTTAATATTTCCTTGACAGTCTGGTAGAATTCTGCACTAAAACAGTCTGGCCCTAGGCTTTTTTTTTTGGGGGGGGGGACAGGGGGAGATTTTGAATGACTCTATTTCACTAAAGGTTATGGGTATGTTTAAATTGCTTATCTGATCTCCATTTAACTTTGGTGATGTAACAGAGCCCCAGACCTTAGTAGGCTCTGAGACCTTAGCACAACTAACTTCCAAGATAGGGGTGCCATTCAGGCTATAAAACTCAGCATGTAAACAGCACCACCTGCCAAAGTTAAAACAAAGACCTAATACATCAAATGCTTTTTAGCTTCTGTAGTTCCACTTCTGTCTAACTGTTCTTGTTAACTGAAGTATGTCAACCCAGAACATATTTTGGGGGGGCTTAAAAATTCATCCTGAGAAAGGCTTGGGCCTACACTGGGATCCCAAACACCAAGTATAGTTGCCAGCCGGCTAATAAAGCTTTTTCTATTGACTTAAACCCATGTCTGAGCAGTCTTCTCTAGTGAATATCCCACAACACAGTAAGTGGTACCTATAGAGAAAATTATACATTTCTTTTAGATTTTCCAATTTGGTGGAGTACAGGCTTTTAAAGTATGTCCTTATGATTCTCTGGATTTCCTCAGTATTTGTTGTTATGTTCCACTTTTCATTTCTAAATTTGTTAATTTGTATGTTCTTTCTCTGCCTTTTAGTTAATTTGGGTAAAGGTTTGTCAATCTTATTCATTTTCTAAAAGAACCAACTCTTTGTTTCATTGATTCTTTTTATTCTTTATTTGTTTCTTTTATTCTTTTTTGTTTGTTTTATTGATTTCAGCCCTGAGTTTGATTATTTCTTGCCTTCTACTCCCTTTGAGTATTATTTCTTCTTTTTGTTCTAGAGCTTTCAGATGTGCTGTTGGGTTGCTAGCATGAGATTTTTCTCCAGTTTTTTTTAAATGTAGGCACTTAGTGCTATGAACCTCTTAGTACCACTTTCATTGTGTTCCATAAGTTTGGGTATGCTGTATATTCATTATCATTGAATTTTAGTATCACTACCTGGGAGACCATCCCCAAGCAGCACAGGGCTCAAAGGGAATCCACAGAGTTGGGGCATACTAAGACTTTTCTAGCTGAGAGGGTTAGGGGGAAAGACACTCATAGTCTCTCTTGATGGTTTCATTCTTTATTCTCTATTTTGCTGTGGTTTTTTTCTACTATATACTTTTTTTTCCTACAGATTGTATGCCCCCAACAAAATTTTTCAGGCAATATAGGAATTACAATGTGATTAGATTCTGTTTTTCAAATGAATGATTACAATGAATACAAAGCAGTAAAAAAAAAAAAAACCAGCATGTTTTCCATATCCCTTACATGATTAAACATTTTATGTATTACAGGTGAAAAACAAATTATCTCAAGAACCCACGTATATTTATACCTAAGCAACTTGCTATAGATTAACTGTGTGGACAACAAGATATTTTTCTCAGTCAGGTCTTTTACTGGCAGGCTGCATTTGCACTTACAAAGAAAGGACCAATTACTTTATTACTTATCTTGAAAGGTAATCTTATAAGGAATCTTAAAGGAATCACAAATCTAAACTTTTATACATGAAGAAACAATCAATCAGCACTACTTTAAATCTTTAGCATGCATACCCCCTCATCAATAGTTTCTTATATCTGGAGATTGAGGGCAGAAATGGGTATAAGGAATTAATCATCACCTTTTGTGATGATATATTGTGTGCCCTAAAAAAATTTTGCCTGAAGATCAGAGGACAGAACAAGCCACTAGATTAAACATAGAGGCCAGGCAGTGGTGGCACACACCTTTAATACCAGTACTTGAGATCTCGTGCCTTCGCTTGGGAAGCACACACACCTTTAATCCCAGGAAGTGATGGTTGGGTAGAGGAAGGTATATAAGGTGTGAAGAGGAACTAGAGGTTTTTTCAAGCTGAGGAGTTGGTAAGGTAAGAGGTGGTGGCTGTGGCTTGCTTTGCTTCTCTGATCTTCAGGCAAAGTTTATTAGGGTACACAATACATCACCACAACCTTTGATCACCAACCAACCCTAGTAAGGAAAGTACATCAGCTAGTAACAATTGGGCTGCTTTGTATTTTTGACCCTAGCTATGTATCCTTGTGAACTTTAGATTGTTTTCTGGGATTTTTTCATCTTAAAGCTATTATCAAAGCTAATGCGAGAAATTCATGGAGTCTATTTAATGAGCAAGGGAATTTATTAGGAGGTAACTCACTATTGCACAGGTATTTATTGTAGGGTACAGGAAAGCTGAGCTCTATCCCATGCTGATCTTCTTCCAAGATCTGCCTGGTCAGTCCCAGCATTCAAAACCATGAGGGATCGAAGAGAGTGCCAAGTACCTTTCTTAAGGGTCCTGAGTGGCTATGCCCAGGGGCATGTACTTCAAGGTCATAGGCAGGTGTAACAGTTACCTGCTACCTCACAGTGGCGGTGCTTCAAGGTCAATGCTAGAACATCTGATCTAACCTGAAGTTATTTTAAAGCTTTGTTTCAGCTAATGATGGACACCAAAACCTGTGAACACATCTCCCAACATTAAGATTAAAAGAATTTAAGCTAGTTGGGCTACCAGGACTCAATTGTTTTTCTTAATCATTAACCTAAGCCACAGTCTATATGGCTCCTCAATAGGAACTCTTGTGTTCTAGCTGTGTGATACTTCCTTGTTTATAATTTTTATAAACTAATATATTATTATCAATTAGACAGTACATCTTAGGAAGAAATCATCTTCATAATAATCCACAGGTAAAAATTCCCAGTAGAATGGGATATTTCCATGAGATAAACACACTTCATTACAGGCAGTGGGGATCTCCCATACCCATTCACACCATGCCAGATACCAGAGAAAGATAGCAGCAGCAAACATGTAAAGACACAGCAGAAGCAAAAGACTTTCTGGGGTCTGGGGTCTCGGGGCCTTGCCTAACCGAGATTCACTCATCAGAGAGTTTCCTCCTGGTGGGCTGACACCTTGAACTTTAATTGCCACCTGCTGCCCCTCTGACACAGCCACTGGCATTTTAGAAAGTCTTTAATTTATTTCTTAATATCTGTGTTGACCCATTTTTCATTCAGTAGAGAGTTATTCGATTTCCATGAGTTTGTAAGATTTCTATTGTTTCTGTTGTTGTTGATATCTGACTTAATCCATGGTCTGATAGGATGCTGGGAGTTATTTCAATCTTCTTGTGTCTATTGAGACTTGCTTTGTGTCTGAGTATGTGGTCAATTTTGGACACCTTATATCCCCTTTTTTGTTTTTTGGTTTGGTTTGGTTTGGTTTTGGTTTTTCGAGACAGGGTTCCTCTATGAAAGCCCTGGCTGTCCTGGAACTCCCTCTGTAGTCCAGGCTGGCCTCAAACTCACAGAGATCCGCTTGTCTCTGCCTCCCATAGTGCTGGGACTAAAGGTGTCGGCCACCACTGCCCGGCTACTTAGATCCCTTTTAGAAACGGAAGGGAAAGCTGGGCGGGCGTGATGCAGCACTTTAGAGGCAGAAGCAGACCTGATCAGCCTTACAGAGATTGGGTTAGAAGCCTCTGGGTGGGGACTGAACCAATTTAGCAACTTTGTCGCCCGCCCATTCGCGCAGGTGCGTGTGGGATTGGCAGCCTGAGCGAGGGCGGAGCTTCCGGAGGATAAGGCGGGCTCAGGGCGGTAGCCGTGGCGGAGGGGGCGGGCTGGTGACACTAGGGTGGGTTGGAAGGTGTAGACATGCAGGCAGCACACACAGGTTTAGGTCACACTGCTGAAGGCGCCGATTCCCCGACCAGACGCTGCTGTCCCGGTGATGCAGGCACAGTGGCACTTATTTCCAGTGGAGCTCATCCTGTTGCACGAGCACCGGAAGTCTCCGATTCGAGCAAAAGCGCCATGCCTTTAACCCAAAGGCCGGGAATCCGACATCATAGATTGTATCCTACCGGACAGTAACAACTGGGCCACCTTCGGGATGCTTGAGGCGGGAAAAGGGGTAGTCTGGAGGCGGGAAGAGCCATCAAGTGGAGGGAGGCAAGGGGACCCGCTGATTAAGGTATATTAACCACGGACGGTCTGGGCATTAGAAGAGAACAGGGGAGGGGGACTGGAGAGTGGAGGGAAATGAGCAGAAATTGCCCAGTGTGGAAGATGTAGTCTGGGGAGCTTAGACCAGATGAGATGGTTTTAGAGGTCCAAGGAGGCAAAGTTGATTCAAAATAATGCCTTTCCTGAGTCTCCACCAGCGCCCTTACAGTGTCTTTCCCGACCTCTTTGGAGGCAGATATCGCCTGTGGGTCCCTAGCTCCTGATGCCGAACCGCACCAAGGACTTTTGAGGAAGGAGCTAAAAGTGAGCGGCTGCATGCTGGAGGTGTAAGTGCTGAAAGAGTCTGGCATGCTGGGTAGGTGACTGGGCTATTTTCCACCCAAGACTGCACTTCCTTAGAGATGGCACACAAGGGTAACTTCTTAGGGGAGGCTTGGTGCACTGGACCAGTATTTACCTACAGGATATATGGTACAGTAGGTGCCCAAGGGGAGGGAAATCAGGAAAGGGTAGGAGGCAAACAGATTTCTGTGAATTCAAGGCCAGTCAGGGCTACATCGTGAGGTTCTCTCTCTTTCCAAAAGAAAAGGATAGGAATTACCATTTTGAACTTAATATTCTTTTTCCTTACTCTTAGACACTGGATCTCGGAAGACTCTCGCCTCCTCCGAATTTCCATCATGAACTTTCTTGACCAGCTTTGCCTAGTGGTGAACACCATACAACGCTTTGGGCCCCCAGTTTCTCGTTAAGCCTGGCTGGGAAAAGGGACTCAGGTCTGACCTTATGTCCATTTCCTCCTAAGCAGTATAATTTTCCCTAGGAAAAAGATTCCAGAAATAGTAGCTGCTACTTAAATGTGGGGCCTAATAATTTTTTACCTGATTTGGTCCTCAGGCACTTAGGGAGCCACTTGTTTAGTCTGGTGTTTAAATGTTTGTTGCTGAAGAAAATAAAGCTGTGCTTTTAATCTGTATTTGAGTTTATTTCAGCCTCTAGATTTTCTTTGACTTTTTCCTTGTGTCAGAGGAGAGGCTCTGGAATTCAGGTATTTGTTAGTACAAGATCCTCCCAGATCCACCACTGTTCCTTAACCCCCTCCCCAACTCTTTTTAAAAATAACCCATCAAGTCTAATTTGTGCTGTCCATGTACTCCTGGGTGTGGGGCCATCCACTGGAGCATGGTTGACCTATAAGAGGCCATACCCTTAAAGAAAACTGATTTTTTTCCCTCCCCTGTAATAGGTAGCCATTCCAGCTTTGGTCTGGAAGTTCCAATCCCCATTGAAGCTTCGGTAACTGTCACGCCTACAAGGCGGGGCCAAGGGAGGACCCTGTAGACCCGAGATCCAGATGCGCAGGCTCTCTTAGTTCCTGGACCCTGGACGCTGGAGGTAGACCCAGCAGAGTTCTCCAGAGAACACCGCCGGATTGCGCCACACCTTTCCCAGACTCTGTAAACTATCCCTTCACTTGTAAATTACCCCACAAAATAAACCTCCCTTTTAACTATGTGGAGTGGCCATAATAATTTCACCAATACCCCCCAGAAGCCATCTATTTTTAATAGCTCCCCAGTTATAGGTGAGAGCACATGAACCTCTCCCCCTCAACACTAGACTGTTGACTAGCTCATCTTGTACAGGTGTTATGAGCTGCAAAACAGCATTCTTTAACCTCTAGGCCAAAACAAAAAAAGAATCCCACAAGCCAGGTGTTGTTTTCATCTTGTTTTTTGATAGTTCATGTGGTCATGCTGGCCTGGAGTTTAGTGTGTAGCTGAGGCTGTCCTTCAATTCCTGCTGCCACCTCCCAAGTACTAGGAGCAATCTACCCTGTTATTTTTCTCATGTGTATGTATATGCATGATCCAGTGTCTATGAGTGTACCTGTTGTGTGTGTGGAGGCCTGAGATTAATGTTGAGAGTCTTTTTCTATCACTTTCTACCTTATTCAATAAGGCAGGGTTTTTCAGTTGAATCCAGAGCTTGTCTATATGACTAGTATGGCTATCCAGCTTGTCCCAGGATACCCTCATCACTGCTTTCTGAGTACTGTGATTACTATCTAAACTCTAGTCCTCAAGTTTGTGTGACAAAGCTTTTAACCACTAAGCCATCTCCTCAGTCCTTTTTTTAATTGTACAGTAATCTTCACCCCATATGCAACATCTAACACGTGTTGGGAGTAATTCACACACAGGTAGGTCCTCCCCAATTATAGTCCAATGAGTTGCCACATGTTCAGAATTTGGGGTACAAGTGAAGCCACTTAAAGTTTTTCTTTCGTAAATGCCTGGTGCCTGAGGAGGCCAGAAGAGGACATCAAATCTCCTGGAACTGGAGTTATAAACAGTTAGTTGTAAATCACTATGTGGGTGCTGGGAATTGAACCTGGATCCTGTGGAAAAGCAACTGGTGCTCTTAAACCACCCAGCCATCTCTCCAACCCCCACTGAAGAATTTTTTTTAACACAGTGAGGATGTGTATCTTATTTCTTAATAGTATCTCTTTGTCCCCAACTAATAATGTACTAAAAGGGGCAGGGCAGAAGCAGGAAGATGGGCATATCTGAGTAGAAACAGTATATACAAGGGGAAGGAAGCAGATTTATTCAGTCTTGAAGCTAGAGCCACCAGGATTGCCTAATGAACTACACATGGCCATGATCTTCCTCAAATCATCAGAAATCCTATAAAGAGTTATATTTCCTCCCACAGTCCAGCTCATCCATAGCCCAACAGGTCTACCCACTTACCCCAAAGACAAAGACATGCACTGACCCCATTTCCCAACATTTAATTAAGAGAAACTTACAACAACAAAGAAAAACTCATGCAACAAAAGAAAAGTGGACTGGGTGGTCTGGGACCATCAGACAGGGCCAGATTCCTCAGAGGCAGGAGACACGAGAAACAGTAAGGCACTGCCACCTTGGCCCCTAGGGGTGGGGACATGATGGGGCAGCTGAGGCTGAGGGGGTTTGGGGCAAGTGCCTACAACACTGAGGAAGTTTGTCAGTAGGGACACAAGGAATGTTTCAGAGGCCCAGGCCCACATCAGGCCCAAGTACAACCTGGTTTTAGTTCTCTCAGAGATAATAGGCCCCATGAAAATGTGGTCTGACTCCTGAAACATCTGAAGAGGGACCCTGGCCTGGCCTGGGCCAGCCAATCTGAGGGCAGCTTCAAATTATTATCCAACCCCAAATGCCGCTGGTACTGAGGCTCTCTTAGGGCAAGTGGGGCCTTACAGAGCAAAGGTGAGATGCCAGAGGCTGAGCGAAGGCTGGCAATGTCACAAAGGAACTAGGACAGGAAGTAGGGCCCAAATCAACCAAGGAGGCAGGTCTGTGAGGCTGGCAACATCCCATGGGGCATGTATATTTACATATGAAAATTAAGGTGGGGCTAGGTTAATAAATAGGTAGGTAGGGTATACAGAGCTAGGCGGGCAAGGGCTCTCTTGACATGGAAACACAAGGGCAAGAGGGTGGGGGTATTGCTGCTGCTGGTGGGGAGAGCTCGGTCCTGTCACCCCCTCCCCCTGCAGGGCCCAAAGCAAGGCACTAATGAAGGGGGCCCAGGTGTGATGGGGGCATCTTGGCCTGGTAACCTCCCCAACAACACCAGATCTGGGTCTCAGCTCTGGAGACTCAGGCTAGAGCCAACCACTCCCCTGGCTGGGAGAATGGCTCAGAAGTGAGAAGCCCCCTCCTCACCATCTCCCCACTCAGCTACTGCTGGACACCAGGCTGATGATCTGCTCCAGCTTCTGTCGAAGCTTGTGCTTCCGACAAGAGGCATCTCGGTCCAGCGAGGTAAGGATCTAGGAGATGAGGATCCATTGGAGCAGACCCATGGCAGGCTCCACTTCTGCACAAAGCCCTTGCTTCCCAGACGGGCTCTTCCCTCCCACAAGCTTCAGTCTCTGTGCCCAGCTCAAGCTCCAAACCTCTAATTTCTCAGCAAACCACCTGCTTTTCCTTGACTCCTAATACCATCCCCAACTACAGAGCAATCTTCTATCATAGCTCATGTGTAGCTTTTTTAGAGATTGGGCCATACTTGCTGTTATCGATTCCTGTTCCCTCCTGACCCAAACTCCAACATCTTCTTGGCCAATCTGGCCATTCCATCCTCCTTGATCCATGAAGGGGTCTGGCTCAGGATACAGGGCTGACTCCACCAGCCACTTCCGGGATCCCTCCCAATCCTCTGCTAGTTCCCTCTTTCTTCTTTGACCCGTGAGGGGCTCAGAGTGCTGTGCTTGGCATGATCTCCCTTGGTGAGTTCCTTTTTTTTTTTTTTTTGAGACAGTATTTCACTATCTCTGACTGTCCTGGAACTCACTTTGTAGACCAGGCTGGTCTTGAATCACAGCAATCTATGTGTTTCTGCTGCCTAAGTGCTGGGACTAAAGATATGTGCCACCATGCCTGGTCAGGGCTTAATCTTTACATGCATGCACATTTGTTATTTGTCTGTGTACATGGGTGCATGTGGGTACACATGCCTATGTGTGGAGTCTAAAGGTCAATACCTGGTGTCTTTCTCATCATTCTCCGCCTTTTAAAAAATGTGTATGAGTGTTTTGCTTGCGTGTATATCACATGTTTGCCTGATGCCCACAGAAGCTAAAAGAGGAGGATAGATTTCCTGGAACTGGAGCTAAAGGGCTGTGAGTTACCATGTGGGTGCTGAGAATCAAACTTGGATCCTCTGGAAGAACAGCAAGTGCTCTTAACTGCTGAGTCATCTCTCCAGTCCATCCACCTTATTTTTGAGATAGAGTCTCTCACTGAACATAGAACTCATTGATTGGCTAGACTGTGGGGATCTGCCTATCTCCTCTACCACTACCCCCAGTATAGGGATTATAGACATATGCCACCACACCCAATATTTTTACATGGGTGCTTTGAATCCAAATTCAGGTCCTTGTGCTTTCATAGCAGATACTCGATCAACTGAGCCGTTTCTCCATCCCCCTGGCTCAGGGCTTTAAATTCCATCTATGGTTTCCAAAAGTGTACTTCCAACCTAGACTTCCCATGAATCTATACTCCTATTATACCTTGCATACTTGTCATTTTAAGTCCAGTTAGCAGGAGACTAGTAATTGGGCTCAACCTTCCCAGTCTAACCCAATCAACTTTGACACCATCCCTGCTACCTATCCCAAGATGCTTTATGTTCCCTCAGTACTTTAGCACTTTCTATGGATGACTTGAGAGGTTCTGAAGATTCTTGGTCTTTGTTCCCTGGGCCTCACAAAGCAGTTCCATCTACAGTCTTTCCTGTGGTTTATAGTATTACTGTGTTTATAGCAGTGAACTTCATCCTGTCAGCCGCTTAGGCTGAAGAAGCCCTGCAGTCTTCCTTGATTCCAGCTTGTTACTGACATCCAGTTACTCAGAAGAACATGAATCCAGGCCTCCACAGCCTTATGTGTTCCTCTGTCTGCTGGCATCTCCAACCACAAAAGCCACGGGCCCTGCTAACAGCTGAATGCACCTACCTCTGGCCCCACCACACACACCTTGGCCCACCCCTTCTGATTTTCCAGCCTTATAATTTTTACCCAGTGGGAACTCTATACTCCAGCTGGTGGTTTCTCTTCTGTATTCCTTAAATCCCAGCATCTAGGAAAATTATTACCCATGTTGCCCTAGGCAAGGGATAGAATGTAGACAAGATACAAGATGGATTCTGTGTCCCATCTTGCTCAAATCCTTGTGGCACTCCTCAATCCATCAACCTCCCTGCCTTTCTTTGCCTTTAATTGCATCATCAGAACCATGCAACTGGGGGTCTGGAAGGTGCATCAACATACCTCCTGACGGTACTTGGTGACATAGAAGTAGAGCTCGCTGAGTGCACTTAGGACATTGAAGTCATTGGCATGGAGGCGGGACTGTTCCACCAGATAGGCATCCATGTCCTGGTCACTGATTGATGCCATCTTTGCGATATCTCGGTAGTACCTGTAGAGACCCTGGGTGAGTCAATCATGCATATGTCACAAAAGCCAAAACTCATGTCATCAGTGTTTGGCCAGCCTCAGACCAGCTGTTTAGGCAGGCAGTTGCAGCCTGCCACCATGCACATACAGCAGTCTCCCAGGGCCCACCTCTCCACCCAGCTCTTGTAATTAGGGATGTCCTTGGCATAGAGCAGCTTGTTGGAAGGGGAGTCCTTGCCCAGACGATGCTCTGATGTAGAACAGGAGTCCATGAAGGTCTGGGCCACCACTGACAAACAGGCATCCGTGATGCTATTCTTGTGGATGTCAAACACAAACTGTGGGTTCTTGATCACATTCACCCAGAAACGCAGAGGTAAGCTGAATAGAGGGACATACACTTGAGACTTCCCAGTGGCCCTGTGTGTCCCTTTTCCCCCAATGCCTTCCTTCACACCTTGTTCCTGTCTGGCCAACTCATGTCTTCTCCTGATGTAACAGGAAGGACATATTTAGGGTAAATGGCTTTTTCTTTAACTTTCTGCTGGACTCAGGCAATGAGAAGTAAGAATAGATGGCTTTCTGTCCTCAGCCTCCACCCCTGAAGTTTCCACTGTCTCCACCTGTGCCAAGCCATCAATATCTCTACCTTGTGCAGGGCCCTGGAGAAAAATGACCAATTACAGTGCTAGACTAGCAATCCCCATCTGTACAACCCAGCAGTACCCACCTTCTATATACTCATATTCAGTTCTAGGCCAAGCCACTGTCCTATCCCTCCTGCCTGAAAGGCTACTCAGCTCTCAGTCAACCTGCCTCCATGGGCCTTTTGGCTTGGCTAAGTCACTCTTCCTCCCACCCATCCTCAAAATGGCCAGCAGCAGCCAGGAACTGATAAGTACCAGTTGCTTTTCCAGGTGTGGCGCACATCAGGGTCACTGATCTGGCGCTGGTCAGCCTGTTCGTCCAGGAAGTCAAACATGTACTTGATGGCCAAGGGTAAGGCTGAGCCCCGGTGGGCTGTACTGAACACAGTTTCAAACAGGTCATCTACAAATTTCTGCAATGTGCCCTATGAATGACAGTAAGGCAACTATGTCAGGAAGTACCCCAAATTTGACAGACAGGGGCAGAAAAGCTCAGTAAAGAACTCTGAAGAGCCAGCATTCCTAAAATGGACCTGCTCTTGACCTCAGGCCTAGAGATCCTACTGCAGAGGTCCTGAGAAAGTGGCCCCCGCCTGGTAAGACCGGCTCATCTCATGGTTAAGTCTGGGCTAGAAAGTGTCTATGCAGATACCAAGGGAGCCTGGGGCAGGCCCACACCTTGGTGGCCAGCAGCCTTGTCAGATATATTTCTGAGACCATCTTGCTGCCACGGTCTCCCTCTCGGTGATCAGCATGGTCGTGGTTCTTCACCAGATGCCACAGCTTGGTGCCCGCCTCCTGGTCAGGTGTGAGCATAGGTGCTCGGGAACGGAGGCTATCCGGGCTGCTGGCAGCACGGAGCAAGCTCTCTAGGGCAGAGGACAGATGTGACCCTTAGGCCCCTACAGGTCCTGGCCATTACCCACCCTCTTGCTCCACTCTCCTCTAAGAGCCCAGGAGCCTTTGTGGAACCCATCCATTCTTGCCACCCCTCCCTACTGCGCTACAGAACTGGAGACCACTCAGGGGCCCAAAATAATGGAGGTCTTTCCAGTTGGGTCAAGACAGCTACTTGGGGCTTCCTAAGATGGCTTATATAGCCTTAATTGAAGGACACAGGGCCACCATGATGAGGATACCTACCGTATCGACTGAGTGAACGGGTGAAGGTGAAGGAGTTGGCCATGTTATAGGCAGATACTTGTTTGGGCACCAGTGCTACTAAGGAACCATCTGTTACCTGGAGGTCCAAAGACAAGGGGCAGTACAGGAAGCCAAGGGACTACCACCCATCCAGAATCTTCAATGTACGTATGTATATGTACAACCAAGGCCCTATGAGGAGAGCTCATGAATATAGGGATAAGGGCTGGGAGCAGACCTGGCCACTGCTCCTAAAAAGCCCTGGAGGTGAGTAGGCTCCCAGTTCCTCACCTGGTAGTGGGCCAGTGAGTTGACCCTCTTCCAGTCACACTCTATCTTTGTAGTTACGTCCTCATCTTGAAGGATGATTCGGGCCATGCGGCCCTGGCGCCATTCTGCAGGCCACAGTCAGCTCTTAGGGACATTTACACCACAAGGCCTTAGGCCCACTAAGGAACAGAGCTCAGGTATAGAGTGTGAGAGCCCCTAGTAGGGAATGGAAGGTCAGGGGCTAGGAAAAAAGGGAGAGACCTTACCCAAGTCCATGTCCTCAGCTTTGGGGCGCTGAGAGTATGGGATACCCTTGTACACAGTATCCAACAGCTTGTCTTTAGCCTGGGTGATGCTGTCACAATTGAGAACCTTTACAGGGACCTGAGCACTGCCCTCGCTCTCCGGGCACACACAATGAAGAGTCTAAGAATAAAGGAACCCCCAGCATTAATCCTGAGCAAGGTTCCTACACCCCATCTCCTGCTTACATGGCCCCATGCTCACCAGGGTCTTGTAGTCGATCTGCTGCCGGATGAGCTTGTCCTCACTTAAGGAGTAGCGGGCCTCGCCGGTTATGGCATCAATGGGACCTTTCTCCATCTGTTGCTTGATGGCGCAGTAGAGCAGGAAAAGTGGCTCCCCGGCACACTCCTGCACCCAGGGTCAAGGGCATAGCTGGCTGCCTGTCTGGCTTACCAATCAACTGTACCCACCCCTGAACATTCCTCCCCTGCTGCCCAGTCCCCCTAAGCACACCTTCAGGAACTTATGCAGCAGGAATGTGAACCAGTTGGTGAGCATCTTCTCAGCCACTGACTCTGTCCTGTGGCAAGAGATAGGTCCTAAGGCCCTGGCCTGGCTAGGGTGGGGCTTGAAGAGACAGAGGGGCCTGAAATAGGAAATGGAGGAGTGGGCTGGGAGAGAGGCCAGGCAAGACAGTTACATACCTGCGCAATAGCAGCTTTGGGTGGTTCTTGCTCTCAAGGTTTTTCTCTATGAGGTCGGCCAGCAGTTGCTTCAGCAGTCCAGTGGCATAGTCAAGCCGACTCTGCAGGGCCACCATGGTAAGTGAGGCTACAGTGCCACGGTCACGCATGGAGAAGCTGCTCTGAGCCTCCAAAGTGTGGATGAAGGTGAGCAGGAAGGCACGGCTGTGCAGCAGCTGCCCAAATAAGCGCAGGGCCTTCTCCATGTTGGGGGGAGTCTGTGGAGACCAGAGAGTCTCAGAAGGTAGGTAGTGGTGGCTCTGGGGGAAACAGAACATGGACGGGCAGCAGGGGGGCTCACATCCAGCTCCTTGAGCACTGGGTGGGCCTCAATGCCAGGGAAAAGCACACGCACAGCATAGGTCCGATAGTCCAAGAAGGGAATCTGCACACCATCCATGTGGTTTGTCAGTTCATTGATATCTGTCTGCAGCTCAGCAAAAGCTGGGGGAAAGTAGAGTGGAATGAGTTGAGCAAGAGGCAGGGAAGTCCCTCAGCTCTCACATACTGTGGTACAGTCCCGGCTTTAGGCACCTTCTTTGCACTCCAAGGCCACACGAGACTCCAGGTTGTCCATCTGTAGCTGGAGCCGCTTGAGTGTTCGGTCTGCATCTTGAGTCTTTCGCTTGTAGGCGACCAGCACGGCAGTGATGGCCAGCAACAAGAGCCCACCCCCTGCTGCCAGCCCCACTATAGCCGGTAAGGTCAGTGCCCGATCAGTAGTGATATGCAGGGTGCCCAACCAGAACTCCAGGCCACCCACCAGCACCTGTAAGGGCAGGCTCAAGGTGAACCAACTCCCATGTACACCCAAGGCTGCCCTGGTGGCCTCCCAAGCCTATACGCACCATGACAGGCTGCCGGCCTGTCTGGCTAGGGGAATCACACAGAAGTTGAGTATCTGAGACAGTTAGTGCACATGGCTGTCCTCCAATCAGTACTGTATAGTTGAGGCGGGAGCTGCCAGCTGCAGCAGGGATCAGGTTCTTGCCCTAGCAGTGGATAACCAACAAAGAGATAGTTAAGCTCTCCAGCTCTCTGCTCCTCCCCTCCTTTCTACTCCCTACCCCTAACCAAGCACCTTCAATACAACATGTGAGCCAGGCTTGACATCTAGCACACCAGATGACCCAAGTGGTTCAAAGCTGGGATCAGGGTAGTAGGTGAAGGAAGAACGGTTGAGGGAGCGGGCTGTCTGCACATGATCCAGCAAGAAGCCAAATTCATCAGGGTGCTCGCCTTGGGCCCGAGGCTGAGGACGCCCAAGAAAGATGCCAGGGGCCTTACATAGCATTGCAGTGTCATTGATGACCTGGCATGTCTGTAGAGACAACAGCAATCACCTCAGTGCATGATGCCTTGAATAAGAAGCAAGGATGGGAGAGGGGTGGGAAGCTGCTACTCACATTAGTAGTCTCAATACCACGGTACTTTGCCCGTACACGGGGTTCCTGCACCGTCAGCAGATGGGTTCCACTCACAGTGATGGCAGTACTTCCACTGCAGAGATGGGTAAAGGTCTGAGGCTCCCTCCCCCACCCTGCCCTGAAATTACCAAGATTTTTCGCAAAGCTCAGAGCCTCTAACCTTGGATCCTTTAGCAGGTGCCAGGCTCTATATGGGCAGGACAACTCTGTGTCCCTATTGATGCGGATTCAGGAATGATTTGATACCCCAAGGCCCCAGTAGCATGTAAGGCCCCAAGAGAGACACTCAGAGCCCCAAATCAGTCCTCAACCCCATTCTCCTCAGAGTCTCACTTGATGATGCTCCAGGTGGGCTCAAGGTGTGTGACAGTGGGGTCCTGGGTGTAGGTATAGATGACTCCAGGGCTGGAGATGTTGGCATGGTCGATGGCAAGGGTGATAGGGGCCTGGCTGGGGCCCAGAGTGGAGACAGGTGAGATACACACGATTGCCTCTGCATCTCTCCTATGTAAGTAAGCAGGGAGGCTTGAAACAGGTGGCCCGGCACCTCCAGTTCCCCCTGTCCCCACAGCCCTTCACATAATGCTCAACTCTAGACTGCTTGTGCTCAGGCCCACCTTACAAACTGGCACTCGCCATCTCTTACAATCACTGTGACCCTGCTGCCAGCATCCAGAGAAGTTCCAGAGATGGTGAGCCGAGAGCCTCCAGAAGCTGGGCCTCGAGTAGGACTCACACGGTCAAATGTTGGGGTCTATGAAAGAAGCAGCCCTTGAGAGGAGATAGGAACTAGCCCCATCCAAGGGCCACTCCAAATTCCCCCAGATAGGGGAGGGAGAAGGCTTAAGGAAGGGGAAGGGACCAGTAGGCCACGTACCACAAAGCTGTAGAGCTGTTGGGACTGTGTGCGGAAGTCGGCCGAACAGTCACCTACACAGAGCTCAGCAGGCCCAGGTGGTGGGCTGGGCACCAGCGATTCTTCCATCTCGCATACGATCCTAGGAGTCACAGAAAGTCAGGACCAGCTGTGATACACAAGGACAGGGGACTTATATGACCACACTCACCTTTCAGCACTGACATATTCAGTAGGGATGGAGTTACAACGTACACCAGCTACTCGCAGGCCAACTTCACGGGAAGTGAGGCCCAGGTTCTCACCCAAAATGGTGACCCGGGTACCACCCTCCTTGGGCCCTGTGAGTGGGTGGATCTGTAGAGCAGGATAACAGGCAAAAAGATCAGGCCAGACTCATACATGCCCAGCAGGCAAGGTAAGACTAGTAGGTAAAGCTAACCTGGGTGATTCGGGGATGGCTGCATCGGGCACCCTTCTGGCTTGGGTGCATCCAGTTGCTCTTGGGAGCTGGGCAGTGAGCCCGCAGTTGGCACCTGTGCTCTGAGATGCACCAGCCACAGTTGAACCGGGGATCAGCCTTGAGGCAGAGGCCACAGCTAGGCCGCTGAGCCCAGCACTTGTAAAGAAGGGCTGCAGGCACAGGGGACTACTGATGCAGCAGACAGTGGCAGAGAAGCAGGGGGCTCTAGGGCCTCCAGACTTGCCCCCAGCATTGTCAACCCTATCCCAGGAACATGCTCCTTGGACCCATGTCATCCCTCACCTCGGAAGCTGGGAGGCTTATCAATGGGGAAATCGCCATCCCAGACCACAGAGAAATCCAGTTCGGTGTCACCAAACTCATCACCTTCATAAAAGTACTAAAAAAAAAAAAAAAAAAAAAAAAAAAAAAAAGGAATCCCATGAGCACAAATAAGATGAGCAAAATCCTTGCCCAACTTAGGAATCTCTGGTAAAAAGACTAAGAAAGGCCTGCCAGGACCAACCGGAGGCTTCCAAATCAGTAAGCTGACCACACACCAAAAACAAAAAATAAAAACCAAACCAACAAAAACCCCAACTATCCCTGGCTAGCCCACCCTGGACCTCACCGAGGCATTCTGGCACTGTACACTGCTGCTATTAAAGCGCACTGCAGGTACCCGATGCTGCCGACCTTGTACACGAACCACACATTCATAATTTTTCTGGCCTGACTGAGGCTGTGGCAGGTTCTTAGCCCTCAGGGTTAGAGGCTGCATGACACCCACAGGGATCAAAAGGTCTCCTCGAGGCAGGATCTCAGGGCAGCCCTGGGAAGAGAACAACTGTCAGAGGTATGCTGGGCTATCCACCTTTCTCCAGGCCCAAGGAGATGGGAGAGCAAACAAAAAAAAGTGAGAGGCCAGCCCCCAAGGAGCCCAGCCTTTTGCAGTGTACTGCACCACCTCACCTCAGGGCTGTGGACCCTGCCCTCCTGGAAGGAGCACTCGTGTGGGTGGCTGGTACACACATGACGGTACTTACACCAGTGGCAGGGGTAAGGGCTGCCAACACAGGACATGCACCTGGAGAGGGAAGTGGCTTTAGAAATAACAGAGGTCACACCACCCTACAAAATGCACTGGGGAACAAATGAAGGACAGGCAGAACCTGCATAAGCCACACAGTGCACATCAGGATTGATTGGATAGAACTGGGGACAGAGCAGGAAGGCCCAACAGCTGCTCACCCCTGAAACCCTAGAGACAACCTGCAAGTTTTATATATTCCAGAGCACCTATCTATCCCCAGGGCTAGGGACCAATTCTGAAGCAGGTACTCACGACTGGAGGGCACTGCAGTTGTAGAAAACAAAGTCAACCCCAGCAAACTTCACACCAGTCTCCATGGAGAGCAGCTGCAGCCGCACAGTGTGAGTGGCCCCTGCAGCAAGCCAGATAGCCATCACCAACTAGCCCGATATCCTGCCCTACCCCACAACACCCAAAATAGCCTGAGTCCACTGACCATGCCCTCTGGTAAGTGTCTGGAGCTCCTGATGGGATGGTGAAGTGCAACGCAGCTCTCCAGAGGGCAGCAAAACAGCCTCACTTTTAGTCACCTCCTCAAATGAACAGCTCACACCCGCACTGAGGTCTGGCACGTTGCGCATGGCTACTGTCAGCTGGGGGAGGCAAAGGGCTCAGAGCAGGAGCAGGGTGTACCCCTTCCTCAGGAAGCATACATGGACCCAAGCACCCTCCATATTACTTACCTGCATCCCGGGGGTTGTCACTGACACATTATTGGGCCGAACCCGAACCTGTACACATTTATTCAGCTCCTCTGCAAAGCCATGTGGGGCAGAGGCACCTGGACAGGCCCCTTCACGGCAGCACCTGCACGGGGACAGGCCAGAGCAGTCTTAGCACTGTCCCAGGAGGGCCCAGATGGGGGTGCAGTAAGAGGCTGAGTGGGGCAGAGGACAGCATACCCAGCTCCTACTGCCAGGCAACAGTGTGCCTTGGCCTCATCCCCTGAGATCCAAGGGACGTCACTCAGGGTGGAAGTTCCGCTCATTAGCTGGAGAAAGTGGAGGGGAAGGGAGGGAGGGGAAGGCTCAACACTCAAAGCTCAAGGCTCAAGGCTGGGGGAAACTGGGAAGGTGGGTGAAGGAAGGTATAGCAAGTGTGGCTGGCTCCTGTTCAGCTGGCAAGGCCCTCCTAAATCTTTCTGTCTCCCAAGATAATGGCCCCAGGGAGCCCATTGCTGCCCCATGTCCCTCACCCACTGCCCTCACCTGTGCTGTAGCACACACCAACCACAGTGTGGGTCCCCTGAGCCCAGGCATGCAGCGCAACTCAGATACTGCTCACAGGTCTCCACCGGGAGTTGGCTCACCTGGGGACAGCCACATCAGCACACAGCCCACCCCTGCCCCACCATCCACCGCCACCCACCACGGGCCCACCTGCTTCTCACTCAGGAGGTAGATGTGCCGATGGTCAGGGCTAAAGAGCAGGTCTCGGAGTATGGGGCTGCCCTCCACTACAGAGACCGTCTCATACAGCTGGGCATCTTGAGAGCCATCAACCCGCACCTGAGCCACAAGACCGTGACAGAGAAATGACAGGCCAGCTTCACATTACCATAGCTCCCTGTACCCAGAGCATCCTCTTCAGCCAGGGACTTTCTAGATTGCAGCTGAGCTGAAGTCAGGCAGGACCTCCTTGAGCCTATACTCAGTTTGAAGGCCCATAGCTCCAATGGCCACAGCCTTAGGCTAAGGCAAAGGCTACATTGGATTCAGCTAAAAAAAAAAAAAAAACCACTGGTGAAGGTAGATGGCAGAGGAGCCACCCAAGGAGCAGGACTCAGCTCTTGGGGCCTAACCTGGAAAGTCATCATACCCTATTCAGGGTTATCCACGCTCATGTGCACATTCTGTTCCCCAGCCCTTCTTTCCGTGTGTGAAAAACATTCCCAATCCCATAAGACAAGGGTTCTAGGACCAACCTTCTTGAGATTACCACTGCGTGTACCGATGAAAACCACAGAGTGCTGGTGGTAGGTATAGGCAGCTACACTGGCCATGCCATCAGTGCTGTCAGCCAGCAGGGGTAGCCCCTCAATCACGTGTAGGCCACCCAATGGTTGATTCAACACTAACCCACAGAAGTTTCCATTGATCTGCATGGGCTGGTGACACAGGAGGGGTGAGTGAGAGTTCAAGATAGACAGATGCTATTAGATCTAATGTTCTGTTAAGCAGCAGAACCTGGAAGCCACTGCCCTCCAGACATGCCTGACAGTTTGCCCTAGGATCCAATTGGGAAAATGGGACTGGGGATGGAAAGCAGGGAAAGAGAGGAGAAGCTTGGGTCTACAAGACTTGATAGAGGGCAGGGAGCAAGCTGGGAATTAATATAGAATCAGGAAAATGAAGGTGGCAATATACAAACAGGACACTGGCCAAGACATAAAAAGAGAGTAAGGCTCTCAAGAAAGGTAAGGCAGGAAAAGTGTGAGAACAAAGGTGTCACTCTCAGGACCATGCCAAGCCTGGGAGTGGACAAGTAGCCACACAGCAGAAGGGCAGAAAGACACAGAGCTGTCATGTCTAGCACAGGGACAGCAGAGCAAGCAAAGGGCTCACGGTGTTGATGCATGGCAGCTCCTTATTCAGCAGCCAGGGCAGGGCCAGTGTGCCCTCCCCACGGTAGCATGATTGGATTCGGCGCCGGATGTGGGCATTGATGTTGCTGAGGGTGAAGAGGCAAAGAATGGTCTGCCGAGGTGGGCTGGCTCGGTTCTTCTGGCCCTGAGAGAAGATGGTGAAGAGGACATCCTCATCGGCTGGCACACCCAGAGCCTGAGCCAGGAGCAGGCCAGGCTTGGCCAGGTGGGCACTCTGCACCAAGCGGTACTCCACACCACGCCAGGAGCAGCCAATGGGAAACTCTACATAAGAGTAGAACTCCGAGTCTCCTGAACACATGCGCACGATCTTGGATGTGAAGAATTTCTCGCCTGCTGTATCCAGCAGCGTCTGCTGGGTGTCCAGCTGCAGTGTTAAGAAGTACACGAAGGAGGCACTGACAAAGCCATATATGTAGTAGATGTCAAAGGCGGGGTACAAGGAAAGTGTGTCTGAAGGGATCTTGATCTGAGAGGAGACAAACTCATCCTGGTACACCTGGAGAGTAGAGCAAAGTATGAGTATGGGATAAAGGCCTGCTCCCTACTCCACCTTGACTTCCCAACCCTGCTCTAACAATGTGGTCTTCCAAAGGCTTCTCCTGTGATCTCCCACATGCACTACCTAGACAATTACTGGGATCCATGCCACAGAGTGCAAGGTGACCTCAGCCTCTCTAGAGACAGGCTTTCTACAAGTGAATTCTACCCATTTTCCTGTCCTCAGCAGCTGGTCTACATCTCTGTGACAGTGATGGGTCAAAATTCCCCTCTCAAAACAAAGCTTTCCTTCCCAAGAAGCAGGGCCAGGACTGAGGGAAAGGAATGAATAAGACCTGGACTCATAAGAAGCAGGGAAAATAGGACAGAACAAACAGGCATGGCTCACCCACCAGACTGAACATATCTGCACTGTCTTCATCATCGATGAGCTTACGGGAACTCAAGGTGGGGAAGTATTCAGACTTGCCATCAACAGCAGTGCCCACAAACAGCTTGCTAGCCCCCTGGCCCTGCTCAACAATGACACCAGCCATGGAGTCAGGCTCCTGGGCCCCTGACAGGTAGTGCTCCTTGCGATGATGGGGCTCACCCAACTTGAAGAGATCATCTAGACGCAGGAATTGGCAGATGCCCTGCCAGATGCTGCCACAAGCTACCAGGCGACGGGCTGCATAGTCTATGAGGAGCAGCTTGTTCACATTGTCCACAGGCACGAGGCGGTGGGAGCACACACGCATGCTAGGGGGTGGGTAGCACCGAGCATTGTCCTCAATGGGCCCTGTGACATGAGCCCGTAACTCAGTCAGGTTTGGAGCCAGCTTGAAAACTCGGTTCACTGCACCTACAAACACCTCCCCAGTCACTCGGTGAACAGCCAGGTGAGTCAGTGTGGTATCTGTCACCACAAAGGTACGAAAGGGCCTGCTGCTACCCAGGCACCCTCCTATGGTGAAGAATAGCAATGGGAGAAGGCAGACAGTGGGCATGACCGGCAGCTGTACCAGGAACAGGCCTGAGGAGAAACAGCAAGTGGGAGTCAGAAGCCCCAGGGTTAAGCTGCTCTCCCTCCCCCTGACCTGCCTGGCCCAGGGACCCTGACAGACCAGGCTCCATGCCACAGAGGGGCAGGGCAACTCATCCAACATGACAGAGCCCCAGATGGTGACTGAGGCTGGGAGAGGGGAGGGGCCTCTAATAGGGCAAATGAATGAGTAACAAGCACATGCAAGCTTGGAAGCCATCAATCATTCCCCACCCCTGTACTGGAAAAAAGCCAAGAGGCCTTGTCTCAACTGGGCCACACCCAAGGGACAGCAGAGCCAGAGGCTTGAAAAGATGGGGTGGGAGGCCATCCCAGAACTGGGATCCAAATATATACCAAATACATACCAAGGCTGAGAGCAGTTGATGGCACAGGAGAGCATTAACAGGGAAGCCTAGACCCCAAATACCCCTTGCCTGAGCTGGGGAAGGAGAAAAATAGGGAGAGAACAATCACAAGCTGGAGGTGGGGGATGCTTCTCTGTGAATGGCACTGCCAACAGGAGTCCTAGAGCAAAGCTCTGGAGAATAAAGGCCTGAGGCTGGTTTCAATGCCACTACTTCTCCAGCTCATGGCCTCAGGTGCTTTCTCCCAAAGGGCCTTGGCTGCCTATCCAGGAGTCTGCTGTCTGGCCTTTCTGCTGCAACACAAAGCCAAGACTCTCACCAAGACAGACGTAAATCAAGCTTTAGTCAGATACAGGCAGACAGATGCTCTGCCAGGCCTGTGTGGCTCTCCCTGAAGATCCAGAGGTTAGTCAGAGAGGGGTAGGGGCAGAGGGGTCTAACCCACTTTTGAGAGTCCCAGAAGTCTTATATGTAGGAAGCAGCATGCCCAAATACAACTGAAGCCTTAGGGATATGGGGCAAGGCCTATATGGATAGGGACAGTGCTGGCACTTCACCCCCAGGCCACACCCTGCCAGCCCCAGGCTGCAAAGACAGCAGAGCAGTCTCTGCAGTCAGTGCTACCCTCTCAAGAAACACAGGAGGAACTCAGCATGGGGGGGGAGAGAAAAGAAAAAAGAAAAGCAGCATTTGCTGGAACAGGGAGCAATTCCAGCTTGAAATTGCCAAATTTCAGCTCAAATTGATTAGCTCTCTGGGGTTCTTTTGTCAGGTCTGCATCCCGGACACCTCATGCAACAACCAAATGAAGAATGGAAGGCGAAAGAGAAAAGCAGCTGCATCCTGCCCTCACCTCTTCTACACTCTACAGAAAACCAATTTTAGAAACCTGCCAGGGACAGATTGGGAAGGAGACCTGGAAAGTCGTGATTTGCAGCACAAGATCCCACCCCAGCCCCCACCTCTAAGTGGCAACCTCAGGCATCACAGACGCACCCAGCCCCTCTGCTACAGCCCTGCCAGCAAAGAGCACGATAATGAGGAAAGCTCCATACAAATATGTGGGTCCACAGCCCGCTCTCCCACAATGCTCCTCACTGTGCTACCAACCCAGCCAGCCCTGCCCCCATCGGGGGCACCCCTGGGCAAACCCGTGGAGACCTTAGTCAATACAGAGGCTACAGCAATGCTCAGAGCTGCGGCTCCTCCTCTACAAAACGGTCGTATCAGGCAATGGGGCTACAATCAATTGAGTTAGCTGTCTCTTCCTGCTCAGGGGACCTAGTGCCTGGTGAACCTCGAGAGGCAGGGACAGAGCCTGACCCCTGAAACCATCTGGACCCCCACGGTGTCTGAATCTCAGACATCCATCAGACTACTGGCACACGAGTTGTAAGGATGGCAGCCACCTACCTGTCCCTCCAACGCGGCTGACTCGGGGTGGCCACCCCTGGCCACGTGGACGTGCCCCCGTGCCCTACAGCAGCCCTACTCGCGTGGCCACGCAAACCCGCACGCCGCGATAACTGCAACCGCCGTCGCCCACACACTGGGCTGGCCCGAGGCCGCCTGGGCCTTTTAAACTTGGACTGTACCACCACACCGGGAGGGGGCTCCCAGGGAGGGTCCGGGGCCTGAGAGGCATAGCGCATGGGAGTGAGGCCTCTGGTCCCTGAGGCCCGGGACTCTAGTGCACAGCACGAGCCGCCCATGGACTACTGGGGATCTCTTCCTGAGAAATTACCTCCTTCGCTCAATGGCTGAGTCCTAGGCGCTCGCCTCTCTACACTCCCAGCTCCTCTCTTGCTGCTTCCAGCAATCCTGGAATCCGCGCGCGGCCGCGCCACACCCCCTTGGTCCTGGAGAGCAAGCCCGCTCCTCCTCAGGGAGCCTTGGGCCACCTGCTGCGGTTCCAAGATTTTGCTTGGACCGGCCTATCAAAAGCACACTAGCAAAGACTGCGCCCTAATTCAGGGCTCTTTCCCCAATGATCTATAAACTGGAAGGCTAATAATGAACAAATACCCAGCACAAAGCTTGGAGTACTGCGATTTATAGCCGTTTTCACCTAGCTCCTTCATCAACAAACCACTCTGACCCTGAATCTGGGATTCTAATTCCCTTGTTTTCTTTTTCCTCTTTTTTTTCCCCCTTCTTTCCCCTTTAGTACAGTGTGACCTCGAACTGACCACCCTTCTGCTTCATCCTCCCAATATTGGAATTATTATGGGCTTGCGCCACCACAACTGGCTTTTTTTCCCACGTTGCCTCACACTGTAGCTCAGGCTGGCCTTGAACTTCCAGTGATCCTCCAGCTTCACAGTCCCATCTTCTGGAATTACAGGTGTTTGTCAACAGGCCCAGCTGTTCTTTTATTTGTTTGTTTGTTTGCTTGCTTGCTTGCTTGCTTTCTTTCTTGCTTAGTGTGTGTGTGTGTGTGTGTGTGTGTGTGTGTGTGTGTGTGTGTGTAAGCCTCATGTGTGTAGGGGCCCAAGAAGGCCAGCAGAGAGCATTAGAGCCTATGGAGCTGGAGTTAAAGGCAGTTGTGAGCCACTGGATGTGAGTGCTAGGAACTCTTTATTCAGACCTGCTGGGTAAAGCCACTAGGAAAAATGGGCTCCAACATCAGGCATCTTCCTCAGGCATGTTCCACCTTACATATTGAGACAGAGTTTCTTATTTGAACAGAGAATTTGCCAATTCAGCTAGTCTAGCTAACCAACTTGCCCCAGGAATCCCATCTTTGCACTTGGATTCCAGTTGGGCTGCCATGTCTGACAGGCATCCCTGTAGATTCTGAGGATCCAAACTCCAGTCCTCACACTTGCACAGAAAGTACTTTATGCACTGAGCAATCTCTCCATCCCATCTAGCCTTTCTTATTTATTTATTTATTCTTGTGTTTTTGTTTTGTCTTGTTTTGATAAAGGGTCTTATAATATAGCCCTGGCTGTCCTAGAACTCGCTCTGTAGACCAGGCTGGCCTTGAACTCACAGAGATCTGCCTGTCTCTGCCTCCTGAGTGCTGGGATTAAAAGTGTGCATCATTATACCAGGCTCTTTTTAATTTTTGTTTTGTTTTAGTTTAGTTTTTTTTTTCTTTTCTTTTTTCTTTCTTTTTTTTTTTTTTTTTTTTTGAGACAGAGTTTCTCTGTATAACAGCTCTGGCTGTCCTAGAACTCACTCTGTAGACCAGGCTGGCCTCAAACTCACTGAGATTACCTGCCTCTGCGTCCTGAGTGCTGGGATTAAAATTGTGTGCCACAACCGCCCAGCTTGTTTTATTATTTTATGTACATGATTGGTTTTTCTGCATTTATATATGTGTACCACATACAAGCCTGGTACTCTTGGAGGTCAGAAGAGGGCATCACATCCCGTGGGACTAGAGTTACAGACAGTTGTGAGCTGTCATGTGGGTGCTGGAGGTTGAACAAATGCTCTTAACTGCTGAAACAACTCTCCAGACCTAATCTCAAACTCTTTATTCCCCTGCCTCATCCTTCCAACTTCTGGAATCATAGGCATGCTTCACCACCCAGAAAGAATAAATTTTATTTTTTAAACTTTTAAAAATTTGTTATATATATATATATATATATATAATATATATATATATATATATGGGTAATTTGCCTGCATGTATATGGATGCACCATGGGCATGCAGTGCCCTCAAAGGCCTAAGGAAGGCACCAGATTCCCCTGGAACTGGAGTTATAGACAGTTATTAGCCACCAAATGGGTGCTCAGACTCAAACCCAAGTCCTCTTAACTACTGAACCAACTCTCCAGTCCTAAGAATGAATTTTATTGTGTGTTGAGATGGTTCAGCAGTTAATAGAGTATACTGCTCTTGCGGGGAACCCAAATTCAGTTCCCAGCACTCACATCTGGTAGCTCACAAATGCTTGTAACTCCAGATTCATGGAATGCCTCTGTACTCAATGAGGACCTGCATACACATGCAGATACCTAAAGACAATCACAAACACATATAATTTTTTGAGACAGGTGTTGTGGAATATTATTTTAAGATGTGTTACATTTATTTGTGCTGTGGAACATTTGTTTAATGATGCAAAGATGTGTTGCATTCTTTTATGTTGCATTTGTTTAACTCTGTGAAGCTGTGTTACTGTGCCTGTCTAAAACACCTGATTGGTCTAATAAAGAGCTGAACGGCCAATAGCTAGGTAGGAAAGGGGAATAGGTGTTGCTGCCAGAGAATAAATAGGAAGAGAAATCTTGGGAGAGGGAGATCAAGGAGCAAGAGGAGGAGGACTCCAGGGGCCAGCCACCCAGCTACACAGCAAGCCATAGAGTAAGAAGTAAAGAAAGGTATACAGAAATAGAGAAAGATAAAAGCTGAGAGGTAAAATGTAGTTAAAGAGAAATGGGATAATTTAAGTTAGAAAAGTTGGCTAGAAACAACCCAAGCTAAGGCCAGGCATTCATAAGTAAGAATAAGTCTCCGTGTATTTACTTGGGAGCTGGGTGGTGGGCCCCAAAGAGTTAAAAAAAAAAAAAAACTACAGACAGGGTCTCACTATGTAGCTCTGGCTGTCTTGGAACTCAACATGTAGACCAGACTGACCTCAAACACACAACGATCCACCTGCCTCTGCCTCCTGAGTACTGGGATTAAAGATGTGCATCATTACACCAGGTTCTTGTTAATTTTTTTTTCAAGACAGAGTTTCTCTGTGTGTAGCCTTGGCTGTCCTGGAACTCTCTCTGTACCAGGCCAACCTTGAACTCACGGAGATCTGCCTGCCTCTGCCTCCCAAATGTTGGGATTAAAGGCATATGCCACCATTGGCCAGCTTCTAAGAAATCCTTTTAAAAGAATGATTTTTATACTCTGTGTTACCAATATCTGATTTCCAGTATGCACCATCACACTCAGCTCCTGATGTAACTGGGCAGAGAGAGGAAGTAAGATGGCAGGGCACAGAAAGGTATATAGGAGTGAGTATACAGGAAGTCTCTCTCTTGGGCTGAGGATTTCCTAGTGGTAAGAACTTGTGGCTTGGCTTGTTCTGTTCCTCTGATCTTTCAGCTTTCACCCCATTATCTGGTTCCAGGCGTTTTTAATTAATAAGACCATTTAGCAATTTGTGTTACATCCCTTTTATTTTATTTTACCTATGTATTTATTTAGGCCCTTTATTACGTGTGTGTGTGTGTGTGTGTGTGTGTGTGTGTGTGTGTGTGTGTGTGTGTGTTAGCTTGTGCACCACCGCATACATATATGGATGCCAGAGGATAATTTAATTTGCATGAGTCAGTTCTTTTCCTTCTACCATGTGGGTCCTGTGAAATTATCAGGCTTGGTGGCTGGTATCTTTTTTTGTTTGTTTGTTTGTTTGTTTTCTTTTGTTTTTTGTTTCTTGAGACAGGGTTTCTCTGTGTAGTTTTGGTGCCTGTCCTGGATCTCACTTGGTAAACCAGGCTGGCCTCGAACTCACAGAGATCCGCCTGGCTCTGCCTCCCGAGTGCTGGGATTAAAGGCGTGCGCCACCAATACCCAGCTCATTTGGGGTTTTTATGGCATGGTTTCACGAAGACCTGGCTAGCCTTGAACCCACTATGTGGCCAAGGCTGCCTTGAACTCCTGATTCTCTTACTTTGTTACCTCCTGACTGCTGGGATTAAAGGTGTGTGCCTCTATACTGACACTCCATATTCTTTTAATTTTATATTTTGAAATTCTGTCTCACTTAGCCTGTATTTCTTCTAGCTAAGGATCTTTGAATATATGGTAGTTCTTTATTACATTCTGGACATTCATGATTCTTCTGTGGTTTGAATGTCTGGATTTATTGTCTTCCTGAAGAATATTGGACTTTGGCAGTCAGTGATAGATGCACATTATCCTCTCTTAAGGTCTGTTGCTAAGCTTTGTAGGGCAAGTCTAGGAAGCTTTTACCAACAGTCAGTTTAGCTATTCCTAAGGTGTGACCCTTCTGGGTTTTCACTGATTCACTTCCTGGATCTTCACCCTATGTACATGTGTTGAATATTCAACCTGAAATAATGCCAGGTTTGGTGGCTCAAGCCTGGAATCTAGGCCAGCTTAGGCCAGCTCAAAAACAAAAAACAAGACAACAGAAACAAACCTCTGAAACCCAAGGGGGATAGGCAGGGATGGGCTAGGCTGAGCTACAGAGTGCTTGCCCCACTGTATTACACCTAGGTTCACAGAGAAGGAGAGAAGAGGGAAGAGGGAGGTGGAAGGAGAAAGGGGGGGTGAGTCTGCAGAGGTTATTCTTGGGTTACTACAGAGGAGAGGGATTCAAGGCCATTTCCTGTAATTACTCAGCATTCTCATGTAAATATCACAAGCTCCAAACACTTCCTCACCCTGTCACATCTGTTTCTCAGTCCCATCGTTCCCATATTTTTTTTTTTTTTTTTTTTTTTGGTTTTTCGAGACAGGGTTTCTCTGTGTAGCTTTGCGCCTTTCCTGGAACTCACTCGGTAGCCCAGGCTGGCCTCGAACTCACAGAGATCCGCCTGCCTCTGCCTTCCGAGTGCTGAGATTAAAGGTATGCACCAACCCGGCCCATTGTTCCCATCTTATTTGCTCACACAGGAAGCCTAGGTGTCAACCTTTGGTCCTCATGATGACCTCTAGTTCAACAGCATCAAATAAGGTCTTTCTTGAAATCACTATGATTTCTCTCCCCAGCTTTATAATGTCTCATCAAAACTGCTAGTTCATAGATCCACCTCTCATCTTGGCAGCCTCACTGGACTACCTAGCAGGAATCTCTATAAAACATGTCCACAAATAGTAAACTGCTCACCTAAAAACTTGCTTCTCACCATGAGTCCATCTTAGTGCAGATATTAGAGTTCAGTATAGGTATTAGGGCTTACAAGATGGCTCAGCAGTTAAGTGTGAACACTACTCTAGTAGGGAACTGAGTTGGGTTCCAGCACCCATGTCAAGCAGTTCACATATGCCTGTAACTCCAGATCCAGGGGACCTTCCTCTCACCTCTATAGGCACCTGCATGCATGTGCACATACACAGACACACATACATGCACATTAAAAATAATCTTTTTAACACCTTGGTGTTGTCCTTCATTTCTTTCTCTCAATGCCACTTCCTACCCATTATCAAATCTTAACATCTCTCCCCTAAGAAACTACCCTCTCCAAGCCTGCCTAATACACCAGCACAACAATCACTTCCTTTGCAATACTGAATTGCAGAAGATCTTTCTAATGCAGAAACCATGAGATTAAAAGAACAACCAGCAAATTTTTTTTTTTTTTTTGAGTTTTCTGGGTTGTGGAACTGGCTCAATGAATAAAGGGTTTGCTATATAAGCAAGAGGAACAGAGTTCAGATTCCCAGCACCCATGTAAATGCTGGCTCTCCTGTAATTCCAGCACTCGGAAGGCAGGGAGACAGGGAATCCCCAGAGCAAGTTATCTAGCTAGACTAGTCAGTCATACCAGTGAGTCCCAAGTTCAATGGACAGACATTGCCTCAATGAATAAGGTGGAGAACAACACTCTAAGATATGTGAAAAAACAGGAAAATGTTTGTATGCTAATACTAGATGGCACAAAGGCTATTCTCCCTCATACATGGAAGGTACCTAGATTCTGAATTTTTTAAGGTGGAGGGCTAGAGCCAGGCAGTGGTGCTGCATGCCTTTAATTCCAGGACTCAGGAAGCAGAGGCAGGCAGATCTCTGAGTTCGAGGCCAGCCTGGTCTACAGAGTGAGTTCCAGGACAGCCAGGGCTACCCAGAGAAACCCTGTCTCAAAAAAATACAAACAAACAAAAAACAAACAAAACAAAAGGTGGAGGGCTAGAGTGATTCAGTGGTTTAGAACACTTGTTCTTGCAGAGGACCTGGGTTTGTTTCTGAGTACCCACATGGTGACTCAAAACCATCTGTAACTCTAGTTCCAAGGGATCCAATACCCTCTTCTGGCCTCCACGGATACCTATCTGCATGCAAACAAAACATGTAAATACATATAAAACAAATAAATCTAAAACAAATTTTAGAGAGGCTGGCAAGATGGCATAATGGGTAAAGGCACTTGCTGACAAGTCAGAGGTCCTGAGTTTGATTCTTAGAACCCATATTACAGAAAGAAAGAACTGACTCTTCCAAGTTGTCCTCTGGCCTACATACATATTATGACAATATTCACACCTACACACATATACACTCAAACACAGATACAGAAACATAACAAAAACAAACAAAAAGATCACCAAAGCTGGGCATGCTGTACATGTCTATAGTCCCAACACAAGGGCAATAGATGCAGAAGGATCAGGAGTTGAAGAACATCTTTAGCTACATAAATGATATCAGGGCTAGCCTGGGTTACATAAAACCTCATTTTAAAACAACCAGAATCTGGAGAGATGGCTCAGAAATTAAAAGCACTTGCTGCTCTTGCAGAGGTCCTGAGTTCAGTTCCTGGTACCCACACTGTGGCTCATGATCATTTATAACTCCAGTTCCAGAGGATCTTTTGCCCTCTTCTGACCTCTGCATGCACTGCATATGATGCATAAATAAATACACATGCTGGCAAAACACTCATACACATAAAATTAAAATAAACAAATCTTCAAAACAAACAAATAACATATATAATACCTCAGAGACATTGTCTCTTTGTCTCTCATCTGCTCTTAGCTGATAGGTGCAGAGCTTGCTCAGTGCTCTCATACTGTTATTGGGGTTGCAAATAGGACAAGCCTTGGGTGGAAACTACCAATATCTGCAATATTCACTATGGAGCATAACAACAAATGGCAAGGCTATGTGTACATGATATGAAAAGACATGTAGATGTTCAGGTATCAAGTAACACTACTATGGGGCCAGGAGGAGAGGGGTGTGTAGGCAATTGTGGGAACAAGACTGGCCTAGGACCTTGCTGCTGGGAATGAATGAAATACCTTGCTATCTGCCATCCATACTGGCTTCTGGTTGAACATTCAAGGTAAATGCGGGGGAAGAGTATTGTACTAGTTATTCTTCTCATTACTATGACATAATAGCCCCCCAAAACTCAACGAATGAAGACTTTATTTTGGATCACAGTTTGAGAGTAGTTCACAGCTTGCCAAGAAGACCTGGTGATAAGGTATCTGATCACACTGAAACAGAGAGGGATGCATGCTGGTGCTCAACTCACTTTCTCTTTTTTTCTTTTTTTCTTCAGTCTGGAACTTCAGCCTACATTCAGGGCCTTCCCTCCTGAGTTAAAGCTCTCTGAAAACACCATCACAGACACACCTACAAGTGTCTCCTACATGATTATGGGTCTCAATTTGTTGTTTTATTTTGGTTTTGAGACAGGGTTTCTTGTAGCTCAGACTAGCCTCAAGCTCACCACATGACTGAGGATGACCATAAAATTCTGATCCTCCTGCCTCTCTCTCCCTAATTCTGGA